>NC_141698.1:515959595-516561782 GCF_964263255.1 Lissotriton vulgaris
CGGTACAATCACTAGTCATACCTCGAATAGAATACGGCAGCACCGCCCTCTGCGGTCTCCCCCTAGCTACTACGGCACCCATAAGAGCCTCTCTAAACGCCGCAGCGAGACTTATCACTGGATCAAAAAAACACTCGCACATTTCCCCTGACTTCAAATCACTGAACTGGCTGCCGTTTGAAGCCAGAATACATCTGAAAATCGCTTGTTTGACCCACAAGGCTGTCCACCTGAACTCACCTAGATACCTCGCTCAGAAGCTTACGATTTCGGGAGGCTCCAGAAACACTAGAGGCGCAAACAATCTTTTGCTAAAGCCTAAAAGATTCCACAAGGAAAAAACCTATAAACGCTCTTTCTCAGGAATGGCTCCCAGGATTTGGAACTCACTCCCCCCTGAAACAAGGCTCATCACCTCTACCATACTTTTCAAGAGAGAAGTAAAAGCAATCCTCATGGCCAAATACACCTGAACCACTATAGGGGAAAAACTACAGAGACTTGATACTCATCTGTACTACTTGTTCGAACCCTTGTATTTGTATTTTGACTTTGAAATTGAATTACTTGATTGTTTTATGACATCACTTCAATGTACTGTTAACATGATGGATGTATCTGCGTATACATGCTCCCCTCCTCTGTAAAGCGCTCTGATATCTGCGAAGATCTTGTTCGCGCTATATAAAACTTTCAAAATAAAATAAATAAAATAAAATCACTGCCCTATTGACTATGATTCCAGCTTCCGCCACTTGGTTCTCGGTGATTGACTTGAAGAATGCTTTCTTCAGCATCCCGATTGCCGAGGAGAGCAGGGATATTTTTGGCTTCAGTTTAGGAGGCCGAAGCTCCCGCTTCAAACGTGCTCCTCAAGGCTACTGTGAAAGTCCATCGATATACAGTCAGGCTTTAAAAACACAGCTTGATACAATTGTTTTTCCTGATGGCGCTACCCTTATTCAGTACGTCGACGATTTGCTAGTCGCTGCAAATACTGAGGAGATTTGTAAACAAGCCACCTTGTCGTTGTTGCGTCATTTGTATGATTTGCATCACAAAGTGTCCCTTTCAAAATTGCAATATTGTCGACAAGAAGTAACCTACTTAGGTCACCTCTTATCGAAGGAGGGAAGGAAACTGACCCCAGAAAGAATTCAGGCAATTGCAAAATTGAGTGTGCCAAGGACACAGAGAGAAGTATGTGCTTTCTTAGGCATTACATCATATTGCAGACAATGGATACCGATTTTTTCTTTGTTGGCCAAACCTTTGGTGGCATTAACTTGTAAAGATACACCGAATCCCATTCCGTGGTCTGAAGATTGTCTGAAAAGTTTTTCCGAATTGCCTGATGCATTGTGTTCGGCTCCTGTGTTGGGTACCCCCGACTACAGTAAGCCCTTTACACTGTATATCAATGAGAAAGAAGGTTGTGCATTGTCAGTGCTGACACAGTCTTTTGGAGACAAACAGCGTCCATACGCGTATTTTTCGTTGACTTTGGATCCGGTAGCTAAGGCATTGCCAAGTTGCTTGAGAGCCACAGCGGCAGCAGCTGTTTCTATTCGACAGTCTGCTGGATTAGTGATGATTAATATGTTGATTGTGATGGTTCCACATGCGGTGGACATTTTGTTAAATAGGACCAAGACACAGCACGTAACTAGTGCTCGTTTGTCAGGTTACGAGTTGACACTGTTAGCGAGTCATGTGCACTTAAAGAGGTGCAATACGTTGAATCCAGCCACGTTATTGCCGATTTCAGTAGAAACAGATGATGTTGAACAGCACGATTGTTTTCTCAGGACAGAAGAAGAAACGAAAGGGAGAGTAGTTCTAAAAGATACTTCTCTTGTGAAGTGTGACGGAACCTTATGGGTGGATGGTACATGCTTCAAGCTTCCGAATGGTGATACGACTGTGGCATATGCTGTCACGACTTTGCATACAATTGTTGAAACTGCACGTATCCCACATAATTCAGCTCAAGCAGCAGAATTGATTGCACTTACGAGAACGTGCGTGTTGTCAAAAGGAATGAGAGTGACCATATATACTGACAGCCAGTATGCCTTTGGCGTGGCTCATAGTTTTGGATGATTGTGGAAAGAACCTGGGTTCCTGACTTCGCATGGAGCTAAGATACAACATGGGCAGTTGGTGAATGAGCTTCTTGAGTCACTGACCTTGCCGTTACAAGTTGCGATTGTGAAATGCAGTGCACACAAAAAGGTTACTGATGATGTTGATCGGGAAATGCATTTGCTGACGAAATCGCAAAAAAAAAAGCAAAAGATGTAATAAATCGAATGTATGTTGCAGGCCCTGCAAGATGGGTTGGTGACGTTGGAATGTGTGAAGATACGATAGAGAGTGTGAAGTCTATTCAAGCTGAAGCTTCAGAGAAAGAGTTGAGTGAGTCGAGAGAGAGTACAGGTAAATTGGATGCAAATGGTTGTTGGGTTGAATTGTCAGAACATCAGCGATGGTTGTTACCCGATGCGTATGTGCTTGCAGTGGTGACAATGGCCCATGGAATGGCTCATATCAGTGTGAAAGAGATTTGTAAGTTGTTAGCTCCAGTATGGCAAAATGCTGGAATTCCTAAGTGTGCAGAGAATGTGGTCAAGAATTGCATAGTGTGTCTGAAATACAATCCTGGTAGGGGAACTCCAACTCCAGCTGGTCATTTTGCGCCTCCAACGTATCCGTTCGAGGTTTTGCAGCTAGATTTCATCCACATGGAAAGGTGCAACAATTTGAAATACGTACTCATTGTCGTTTGTGCCTTTTCGAGATGGGTAGAAGTATATCCCTTAAAAGACAACACTGCCATATCCACAGCTAAAGCCCTTGTCAAAGAATTCTTCCCTAGGTTTGGAATGCCGAGAATGGTCTGGAGTGATAATGGGAGTGAATTTGTGGGTCGAGTGATGAAGAAAGTATGTGAAGGGCTAGGTATCCAACAAAAATTTCATGCTGCAAATCACCCCCAATCAGTTGGACTAGTAGAGTGCTATAATGGCACACTAAAACTGAAATTGGCCAAGATCCAAGCGAGTTCTGGTCTTAAATGGCCTGACGCTCTGCCTTTAGCACTCCTATCAACGAGAATGACTGTGCATTCGCGAGTGGGACTTAGTCCCTATGAAATTGTGTTTGGCCGCCCGGCCAACATATAAGGAGTGCCAAGGCCGACAAAATTCAGTGAGATCGAACACCCTGTACTGCTTGATTATTTGTATGAATTGACGGCTAAATTGCGTGTTTTACACCAACAGGTTCATGATACTCTGCCTCAGGTCTCTGAAGCTCCAGGACATCCTATCGATCCTGGATCATGGGTGCTGGTCAAGAACTTCCAGCGGACAAAGAATTACCAGCCCCGTTGGACCGGCCCCCATATCGTCCTTCTCTCAAGAAGATCAGCTGTTCGAGTGGAAGGGAAAAAGAACTGGATCCACAGCGTACACTGCAAGAGGGTCCCTTTTCCTCTACCGTACGACCGGTGGGTCCAGGAGGGGATCGCTGACTCTGAGACCGAGACTGTGCCTCGTTTTCCGCCTTTTAGCGATGCACGTGTAAAAGGAACAATTTCTGAGCGAGAAAGTGACAATCTTTTGCAAGAAGCTGTGCCACCGTCAATTCGATTGAACACTACAGAGCCTGAACTCTTGTTCCAGAACCAGACAGTACCTGGAAAAAGCTGTTATAATTTGAGGCCGAGAACTATGGACAAATAAAAAATTCTTTTTTTCCTATTTTTGAAAGTGCAGCTCTCCGGGTTCAGCTGCTAGGGTCGTGGTTGCCCAAGTCTTTGGAGTGCAGCTGAAGACGTTAGGTCGACAGTTCTGGTCGGTCTAAGGGAGTTGCCCTGGACTGACAGAAGCATTCCTTAGCATAGAACACCCTACCGCCGCAGGCAGCAATTAGAGAGGATGGAGTTTTTCGAGATGGAGAGACCTGCCAAACAAATGGACTTTAAAGCCAGAATGTGTATATTGATGACAAAGAAGCGATTTTTTGATATTATATATTTTCATGTTGCTTAGTGTAATGATGTTTTTAAAAGGATATGTTTTATTCTCTTTTCAAGTGACCTTTGCACCCACTACACAGCCCATACCTCCTTCTACTGTTTCCTCGCATTCTTTTCACCCTCTGCCTGAGCATGAGTCCGCTAGAAGATTAGAGTTTATCAATAACTCCTTCATTCAGCTCTTACACCAACACCAATTAGTAGTGAACACAACTAATTGTTGGGTGTGTGGTCTAATGCCACATACAACAGATAAGGGTATCCCATACTTGGTCTTACCATTTAGTTACAATGGTTCTTTGTGGGCGTTTTAGACGATGTTCACATATGCCATCGAACCATATCCCCCACGTTCCATGAGAAGTAACTCGAGCAACAAGGCATTGGTAGTGGGAATCACAAATATGAGCAGAAACATTGACTCGTATAGAACGATTCCCAGAGATGAGTTACAAGCTTACGCTAGATGGAATGTAACAGGATATGGAGTTACTCTGATTGAGAACCAGCGAGCGAAGAAATCCTCCCCGATTTGGATTGTACCCCATCAGGGTCACCTATGTCTGCAAGGTAATGGCAAGAATCCCAGAGCTCAGTTAGGGAAAAGTATCTGCACTGAAACATATGTTTTGCGTCTCAGACTTCCCCTTCGTTTCAAGCACCTAAGGGTACCTATTTCATCTGCCATGATAGAGCATATACATGGTTGCCCCCTGACTTCTTGGGCACATGTTTTGTTTCGTTCCTGTTGCCTCCCACCTACACGGCCGCGGCAGATTACCATAAGACAAGGATAGCTAGAGTTGTCATCAGTAAAGAAGACACTTCAGGAAAAGAATTTGGAGATTTCGTAAAGGGTAACAGCAGGAACATAAGGCAATTGACAAGGGTGGTTGAATCCACTGTAGTTGAAACCGCCGGTGCCCTTAGTAATTTGACGGCTGAGCTCCAGTCAGATCGCCTTATGACTCTTCAGAACAGGGTAGCATTAGACATCATACTTGCAGACCGAGGTGGGGTATGTAAAGTGATTCAATCAAGTTGCTGTATTTTTATCCCAGATAACGCTCCGACAGTCTACCAGGCCATTTCCAAACTGCATAAGATCTCTGAATCTATTCACGTGGATAAAGGAGATTGGTCATTGATGGGGTGGTTCTGGGAACTGATATCCACCTGGGGATGGAAGATTCTGATAGTCATTGGGATGATCTTAGCCATTCTTTTCCTGTTCTGTCTGTGTGTACAGTGTGCTCCTGCAATATGTGGCCTCTGTGCTACATCGTGTGTAAGGAAACCTGTATCAAGAAACGAGCTAAGTGATAGAATGATGCTACAGCAACATCTCAATGACTTTATGAATATAGACCTGGACTCAGATTAGCGTGAGTATAGGTTATTGCCTATGTAAGGGCAAAAGGAGGGACTGTGGTACTGAAAATTCTGGACCCGTGTTATAAACATCATCGTATCATGACGATTTTGGTATCAGCAGACCAAGAATGATTAGAATACTATGCACAAGCATTTTCGTCATATTCGGGTGACGAAATCACCCTGAAATCAGAGTTTCCGTCCTGAACCCTCGGGTTCCATTTTGTGAACGGCAGCCATTTTGTGATTGCCCTCACATAGGCCAAATGGACTAAGGCCAAAAATGAGTCTGAAGGACACGTACACCTCTGCTGACTCCTCTGTGACCTGGGCAAGCTGACTCCACTGCCTGAAGCCAAAACCTGTTCGGCCAGTTCCTTTCCCAGTGGCCGAACGAGATTAGTATCAAAGCACAACATATCATAAACCTTTCATCGCACACAAACCATGCCTAATCTTACACACACCTGTCCCTGTTTCTTTCTTTATGACTTGCTTTACGAGGAGGAGGTGCCCGTTTTTATTGGGGGTCCGTCGATATCTGATGAAAATACTGGGCCTTGCCGGGTAATTGATTGTGGGCTGGACAAACTGAAATATGGGCTTTTCATCATGACTCTGCTTTTTCTTTGTAGTGAAAATATGTGAATGGTCAACTGTAAAATAAGGAATGTTTGCCTAAAGCATAATATTTTGTATAAAAAGGGAAGGCTGGCTTTGTAAGATTGAGCAGTCTCCTGAGAACATACACGTGTTGTACTTCTAGGATACCTGTTACTGGCTGCCGCCAATAAATACGATCCCTGACTTCACCAAGAAGACTCTGTGTTTCTGTAGTCTGAAATAGGAAGGACTCAAAGTCTTAGGGTGTGTTCCCTGGCACCGCTGGGTTCCTAAAAACCCAGTACTTCAATCTGGGAAACTTTCCACTTAAAAAGTGTCACACAAATCACAAATATTGTTTGAGATTGTGGCATAGCATTGCAGCTCGTAAGTAGTAATCATGTTTGACAAAAGGAGAGAGCGAGGCTACACTCTCTGAAGAGATAAGATATTACTAATGCCAAAACAGTATGGTACAATGAGGTAAATTGGTTTAATTCTGTGGTTCAGCCGTGACTTAAGTTTGGTAGCCTGATTCAAGCAACAAGGCCTTCTTGAGGGTAAATTCAAGGTTTATGTTTGCAATAAAAAGCCTAATGGCAATACAACTTGGAAAAAAAGAACTTAAATTGTCTATTAAAATGAGTTAAAAAGACAAGAATGAAAGGTCATAATGAAAACAAGAACTGTCATTGTTATGGACAATTTTATGATATAGAAAAGCAATATTCCACTAAAGCATACAAACTTAAAAGAAACTGTAATGACCACCTCACACTCAATTGAGTGGCAGGAGAGTAGCAATACTGGACCTGGAAGAAAATGTAGGAAGCAGTGGTTCAGGCCAAACAGAAGACACGTCTATCACACATAAGCTACTCTTATCAATTAAATCTTACTTGCAAAATGACTTTAGCCCTCCCAACGTTTTTCACAAATTATAGCTGGTGGTGACCTTCACCATAAATAGGATCCTGAATATGTCTTCCTTTTCAATCCTGGAAAGAAAGTATTGCCATAGCATTATTGAAGAAAATGTCTTTTCTTAATTTCTCTTCAGTTTCAACCTATAGGCCAATATTGCAGCTCCCAGTGTAGGCCACACTAGGTGAAAATTATCTTGCTAGATGACCTTCAAATCATCTTCAATATTACAGTATTTTAGACCCTGCACAGGGTGGATTTTGACCCAATATGTGTATTGGGACTACTTTTGTAGAGGGGCCACCTATTTGGTCACCTATTATATAAGACCTGACTATCACAATTGATTGGATCAACCATCCTATCAAGCAGAACTTTTTATATATGTGGTTCCGGATTTTCTGGGAATACTGTTATTTCGCTTGCAAGTGTCCTCTCTCCTTCCACAACACTAGAGGTAGTGAAGAGCCTAAACTTTAACCTGGGTCCATAATTATCACTTGAGGCACAGATTAATTCAGTATGTGTAAAGTATTTATGCAACAGACAAAAAGTAATAAAGTGTGAACACAGAGCAAGGAACATCCCTAGCCCATTTAGAAAAATAGAGTAAGTTTTAATAAATACCATGACGCCAGAATGCAAAAAATCCAATCAGTACAACTGGAGATCTTCAATTTCCGTTTTTTCTAAGTAAAAAAGTGCCTAAAACCCAAAGGACCACTTGCAAACAACTGGTCACACTAGTCTGGGGGAAGGCCACAAGTACAGGTTGATCCCGATGGAGCAGATGCATGGACGGGGTTAGTCCCCCAGAAGAGTTGCCTTCAAGTCTGGTGCAAAGAAATCCATTATCATAGGAGGAGGCTGCAAGGAGGAGACTGAGCATCGTGAGTGGTCATTGCTTTAGCACGAAGAGCAAGTCAGGTCCCATGGGCGTTCTTCGCTGTAGATCAAAGAGCCAGTCAGCGTTGCAGATGGTTGTTTCTGTAGCTTCCCATTGGCGGTCATCAGGGGCTGCTGTTCCTGTAGCGTGAAGTGCAGATGCTGTGTTGCCAGTCACCACAGACAGTCATTGTTGGTGCGATGAGGAGGCATCCAATGGGCTCTGCGTTGGTGTGGGCGGCAGAGTCTTGGTGGAGTAGGTCCACTCAAGGTCATGACAAGGAAAACATCAGGATTTTCACCTCTTCAAGAGGTGTACACTCTGATGCCAAGCAAGTGTCCAGGGCCAAGAAGCACCTCTTTGGAGTCGGGGCTCATATCAACAGAGGCCAGCATCAGGGTCAGACATTTCTAGTGGCAGTTCCAGGCAGGTCCAGTTGCAGCAGTTGCCAAAATATTGGAGCCTTCTCTCGGCAACCTTGCAGTCTATCTCTGATTATTAAATATTTCCTAAAAGGTAAAAAATGCAGGTGTTCACTTAATGGTTTTCTAAATGCTTCCTTATTTCCTAGTGTAATTTTAACCTAAAGCGCGAAGATATTTTTGGGTATTCAGTGTGGTTTATAAGTGTCTTCTTTTTAAGCAGTAATGGCATGATTTGTTGATTTTGAGAGAGTTATCAACTCCACATAAAAGCTGTGAATTGTTACTCCCTCATAACCAGTTTTACAGATATATGGTGCATTTCCTTTCCTGAGTACATGCTGTGTGGTATTAGAACAATCCCAGAGTTTCATGCACCAACAATCCAAAATGGCTAGTCCCAGTCTCAGCTGTGACGAGGTTTCCTCTGTCTGCCAACTCTGCCCATAATCCTTCTGTGTAAATCCTTTTTATTTATTTTTATTTTTTTAAATTAGACATATTACAGTACAGGAAATGGGAGGAGAAAAAAACAAGACAGAAAACAAAAAAAATAAAAATAAAGGAAAGCATAGAACACAAAGAAAAAGTGCAGCTATAAAGCTCATCGTAGTCAATCATATTCCTTGATATTATACTGCACTAAAACAATCCCTACCTCTTTTCGCCCAAGAATTTCATCAAGTATCAGCAGTTATTCCAAAATATCTAATTACCAGCAAATAGCAAACTATTCTACTAGCCAACACCTTGTCTTTTTTGTTCCTACATCCAGACAATGCACGGCTTCCAAATATTCATACCTTTTTTCATAGTTTTTATCCCTTTACACTTATAGAGGGCAATTTCCTGCCGCCCAATATATATTAACCTATGTAACCACTGATGAAATGTGGGGGGTTCCTGATCCTTGCATACTGTGGCAATCAAAAGGCGTGCAATTGATATTATTAAAAACACAAAATCCCTCTGTATTGAGTCAAGCTGCAGCCTGCAATCATATCCCATCAGCAGGGCCTGGCTATGCTGAGCCTGCATAATCTCTCACCCAAATGAATAAGATATCACAGTTACTCACGGTCATAAATATGATTCTCAAAAGCCGGTCCAATGGCAGCAGTGCTATACTTTCTCTCCCCATCTACAACTTTCAAAGGACGCCAGCAAGGTAAAAGGCAATGGGGAATGAGACAAAGGTCCTGCAAATAATCTCACTTTTATTGTTCCAGATATGTAAATAATTTTTAATGGGTCTGCCCAACTCTGCACACAAATGTTAGGCACACTTTTACCTTTCTGTCTCCTAGCCAGCATATAATATTAGCAAACATTGTCCTTTTACTCGCACTGTACCTGGGAGTTTCTCCATTCAATGCCCCAGATTGTCACTTGTGTCAATAATTGTTGATCTGGTTACTTTCTCCAATACAATTTAAGGTTCCATTAATCCTTTGTCCTTATTCAATGTCCTACACAATCAAATATGCCAAGTTAATTAACCTCTTATGTTACTCGGTCAAAGATGAATTTGCTTTCTTTCTCTTTCTGTAAATTGAAAGATGTATGCTGTACTAGGTGTTATGTGGTTTACTGTATTGGGTTCTGGAATATTTAGGTTTTGAATACTCCGGATGCACATGTAATGGTATGAAATGAGTAGTAGTTGGAGCTGGGAGCTGGGAGTTGGAGTGGCCCTGACCGCTGATGGATGGGGTCTATGTACTGGACTTGACAACTTGAATAAAAAGAGTACAAACATTATTCTGTGTGACGGTTCCTACTGTTCACATTAGCAATGACTGGCAGTAACGACCTACGCGTCCGACCCCAACATATCTTAATTTTATTGAAATTCCCAACATTTGAGATTGATGGTGATCCAGCGCTCCTAAGGAAAAACTGTCTCACTTGCACCATCTATCACCACAGTAATTACCATACATCTCTAAACACATAAATCCAGGCCCATAACACCAATGAGACAATTTAGAGCGACTGAATCAAGTGGTTTGATTTTAAAGATCTATTCACAAATATTTGCATTTATATTTACATACTGCAGTTTAAATCAAGCCACATAAGGTGGATGAATCAACTAATAGTAACTAGACCATGAATAAACAAGACCAGCTTGTCACTTCAAATCTAATTTTATTAACTTTATTTTCGAAGAAAAGACATTCGGACTGATTTAAATTTTTATTTCATAAGTAAAAGATAAGCAGCATTTTATTAAAGAATCAAAATTAGAAATGATATTCAGAAGAAAGAGCAGAAATATGAATTATTAATAAAAGATCATTTCCATTTCCTTCAGTCTATTTCCCTTTCTACCTCAAACTTCTCCTAAAACGGAAGATTATCAAGTCTGCTATCCTTACGTGCCCCAAAAGTCCGACAGCATCTTAGCGTCTCAGGAATGCGAAAGCAAGAGTTTTTTCCACAAACGCAACGTCAGACTTTATACTTTTTTACTAACTTATCTTTCAATAATTTGTATTACTTTCCAAAAATGCCCAACCCTCATTGGCTGATCCAGGTTAGTCCACATTAGCTCATACGGCTCCTGACCACGTTCAAGATTTTACAGAAGCTCTATTGTCCTTTCTTCTCTGTGACATTCGGATTACTTCAAAATGTTACTTTAGTACGAGCACTGTTCTTTTCACTTCCTAACCTTAGCAGACATACACAGATACTGTCCTTGGGGCCTTGTTTCTGTGAGCACATTTAATTCTGGCAAAAGTCTTTTTTTTTAATTCAGCAAATATTTCCATTGTACAATTCAAGGCTCATCTCCGGACATGGTTTCATTCACGTCTGCATTTCTGTCAGCCATATTTCATCTTAGGCCTCACTTCAAAAACTGTTTATTAAAAAAACACAAGACATCAATTAATTTAAGAATTGAAACCCATTCTGTTACCCTCCCCTTTGCTAAATTAACATGGTTAATTATGTTACCTAGCTTAGCACATAAAGCAGCATCATATTTACATATCCATAACGATTCTGGATCTCTTTGAGCATTTTATCACAAAGACAAAACATAAGCAACATGAAAATAAGCACATGCCATTATCGAAAAAAGGCCGCATTTAATATTGACAAAGACGATAGACATAATTAGTTTTATTATTTTCTTTTTTGCAGTTGCAACATAAAGCATGTTGGTCCCACATGTAAACCCATGATGAATGCATCTTAAACTATGTTGGTTAATGATCACACCACAAACTTTATTAATAATATTATGTTTATTAAGAGAGGTTAACTTTGCAAGTCAGAACAAAATGTTATTCTTCATCTTGCTCCATCAACTCCCTCATCTGGTGATTTAAAAATCACCAAACTATACTCAAAAATTTATGATTCTATACATTTTCAATCAAAGAACATGTTTTGCACTGTCTTAGTGTTAGTATTTCTAAATTTTAGATTCAGCTGTTCTTTTGCAACTATCATATTGAGCTCTACGAAACTCTTCTAATTCTATTTCTTTTTCTCTCTCCTCCCTTAGCTTGTAAATTCTCTTCTTTTCTGTGACAAGCTTTCTTCTTCTGTGTAACATACAACTGATCTTTAACAAAAGTATCACTAAAGCTATATTTATCAAAGGAAAAACTATTTTACCTATAATTGAACTACCTATCTCTTGAAGCCAGTGCTTGATTGCTGTAAATTTTTTACTAAGACGTTCTGAAAAACTCTCATCTTCTAGAGGATCTACCTCTTGGTGTAACTCAGTGATGTTACTTATATACATTTCTCTATTCTTACTTTTATTAGGGATGTACGTACAGCAGTGTTGGACATATAAGATCCCACAAACTCCTCCCTCTATAGCTAACAGGATATCAAGTGCAAGACGATCTTGCATTACCATAGTCCTCATGGCTATAAGTTTGGTATTCACTAAATGGAATCCACTTGCAGTGTCAGTTGACAGCCTGTCTACAATTGTTGACAATTTTCTAATTCTGATTGCATTCAGGGTTATTCCTACCATAGGTATTATTGCGCCAAATATGTCTCCCAGAATTTCTGAAAAACTTTCGCTTTTGTTTCTTTTTACATGTTTGCTAATTTCAAATGAACCTTCAGCATTTCTATCCACATGGAAAATTTTGGGAAAAACTAAACCAACAAAACAGGTTCCGTACCAGTGGTCCGGAAGGCTGTAATATGCTTTATCTCTACAAACAAAGTAAATTCCGGGAAATATTGGATCTTAACCTCCTTTAAATCCCCATCACCCTACAATTTGATAAGTATCTTCAGATTGACTTGCTCCTACAAAATAATTGTCATACAAGGAAGTATCTCTTCTAATACATAATTTCCCACTAACAGGTTTATCTATATGGATTGCAATATTTACATTTCTACCATTGAGCTTCTTATCTTTGATTTGCCAAAACTTTGATTTAGCAATTTTCATTGCCTCATTACATTTGTAAATTGTCCTTCTCTCTTCCACCATACTCAAGAAGGTTTTCTCTTCTGCTCTCAATTTGCATGTTAAATTATTTCTATAAGCGTACTCATAGGTGAGTTCATTAATTACTAAGAAAATTTCCCTCATCTGTTTAGCAGGTCTCACTTTATTCAGATTATTTTCAACTTTTAAATTTGCAAAAATCTCATCAGTCAGAATAATAAATTCTAAACGACCAGTTTTATAAAACAAACTAGCTATTATACTACACGTCACACCATATGTAAGAGGGAGCATATTATACGTTATTCCCTCAGAAACTGAAGCAGGTAATTTTACACAGATATAACAATCTTTAGCATCCATTACTTTAACATATTCAGATAAAAGTCTAGAAAAGGTATTACTAGAGAAATCTCCAACAGATCTATGTTGATGTATCTGTTGTTTATGATCAATAATTTTGCTAGATTTGTCAACACTATCAGACTTAACCTCAGCTCTACTTGTCATGTTAACTTTGTACATATCTTTATCAACACCTAACGGAAAAATGATTGCTAAAATTAACCAGACTAGAATAATTAGTACCACACATATTGAAGACATTTTGCAACATCTCTTGAGAATAAAGCATCTCGAATGTGTGCTAGTATAAGAGTAAGCCATTTCTTTTTCTTCTAAAAAAATAAAAATTGAAAAATCTATATATACCCTCCTTATTTTTCTTATTTTTTTTTAAATCGGATAAATGTAGTTCCTAACGGATTTTCTTCGACCTTATGTCATACATCAAATGTATTTTTCCGCTAACACAATTTCTTCGACCTTGTGTCCCCTAACACAGTTTCTTCAACCTTGTGTCAATTAATCAAATTTCATTTATTATCAAATTTCAATCATTTTCACTGTCGTCTGCTAAATCCTCTTTGCTACAACTATCAACCTATAGCCCACTCTGGTGACTTATATTTTTGATTTGGTCTGATTACTCTCTTTGCTCTGGTACTTATAACTTCTATTTTCTTCTCTGCTTGTTTTCTCTTATCTAAATTTTCTTCTTTTTGACTTGAGATTTCATTCACCTGTTCATTTGCTCTGTTTACTAATTTGAATGTTATGCCTTCAATCTCTTTTGACCAATTATCTCCTTTTCTTGTCTGCTTCTTTGTTGGTTCTCTCAAATTGTATTCTAGTCTCCAAGCTCTTTTTCTTGTTTTCTTCAAATTTGATTCATCTTCACTGTCATCTGTTTCAGTTGCTGATTCATTAATAATCAGTTTTTCCAAGTCAGATTCTTCATCAGATTCAGGTATTACTTCTTTACTTGGCAGCTTCACTTTGTTAGGAACAGCATCCTTATAGCTGGTACTTGGAATTACTTCTTCAATCACTTCCAATGCGCCAGTTTTAGAATTTTCGATCCTTCTTCCAAAGTTTCCAGACTGCTTTTCAATATTCTCCTGATCTTGATCTTGAATCACCTCTTGATCAGTTTCTTTTTCTGCTTTTTTATTCAACTGATCTTCATCATTTTCTTCTTCAGAGATCTGTATCACAATTCCATCATTTTCTTCATGCAATGCTTCATTCACATCTGAATCTTCCAGATCCCTATCTTGTCGATCTTCAGGATCTAGATTTTCTTCAGACTCTTCTTCTGAATCTGAATTAGCTGTTGTATCACCTTCTTCATCAGGATTTTGAGGTCGTGGCACTCTTATTGTATGACTTGCATGTATCCACCTTTTCAAACCCTTACACTTAACTGCATTTGTAGTGACTAAAATTACTTGTCTTGCCTTTTGCCACCTTGGCACTAGGCAATTTCTTCTTTGATGAACTTTTGTCCTGACCCAGTCTCCAGGTAACAGACCATGAGCTTGTTCTTTCTCTTTTGAGAGAACTTCAGTTCCACCATGATGGAACACAGAAGTCACCACGTCAGACAGGTTCTTACAATAGTCCATAATGATACTATCATTAATGGTTAGTAGCTTTTCAACAAGAACAAATGCTTGCCTCATGACCCTGCCCATTAATATTTCATGAGGGCTCAAACCTTTTTTTCTGTCTGGAAAGCTTCTTAAAGTCATCAAAACAAGTGGGAGTGCATCTGTCCACTTCATTCCAGTTGCTAAACACATCTTACTGATTCTGTTTTTGATTGTACCATTAACCTGCTCAACAACACCCGATGCCTCTGGTCTGTAGGCACAATGTAATTTTGTTTAATGCCTAATGCTTCACAAATTAGTTTCAGCAGTCTGTTTTCAAAATGTGTGCCACGATCTGTTTCCACAGTTACTGGAAAACCGTATCTTGGTATGAAATCTCTTAATAGCAATTTTGCCACAGTGATTGAATCATTGTGACGAGTTGGAAATGCTTCCACCCATCTCGAAAACAGACAGACAATGACCAAAACATATCTCAATCCATTGTGACGTGGCATGTCAATGAAATCAACCTGAATTCTGGTAAAAGGACAACCCTCCCGTCCTATGGTTCCCATGCTTACAAAGGTTTTTCTATTTGGGTTGATCTGCTGACAGATCAAACATCTCTGACAAAATGATTCTGCAGTCATTCGGAATTTTGGGTTGTACCATGTTTGTCTAAACAACCTAATCATGGAATCTCTTCCTATGTGTCGTGGACCATGATACATTCTTGCCATGTTTGAAATCATGCTGTCTGGCATCACTATTCTGTCATCTTTGTAAACCCAGATTTCATCATCTTCTCTCTGTCTGCATCCTGCTTTTAACCAAGTGTCTTTTTCCTCTTCACTTGCCTCATCTTGTAACTGTTTCACTCCCTGCCAAGTTTCAACTACAGATATTAGCATAAGTGAGTTCAAAACATGTTCATTTTCTTTTTCCCGATTCACTGCTGCATTGTTTTTCGCGCAAAACTTTTCGATTTTATCAGCATATGAATTTTTTTTAGTTACATAATCATTTCCCTTTTTGTATGCTGTGAACTTTACCATAGCAATTTGTTCTGGTAATTGGATGCCATCAATCAGTCTTTTGATTAATTTAGCATTTCTGATTGGTGATCCCGCAGAAGGTAAATAACCTCTTTGAGACCAAAGCTGGCCATAGTCATGGACTACGCCATAACCATACTGACTATCAGTCACTATCGTAATCTTTTTTCCTTTACCCCATTCACATGCTCGAATCAGAGCAATCAATTCTTCTACTTGAGCTGAACGAATTCCTCTGAGACTGGAAGCTTCAATCACATTTGACACTGTACAAACAGAGTATGCTGCACACAGAAAACCCTCGTCTGTTCTCAGGCAAGATCCATCAACAAACAAAACATAGTCTGACACAGGCAACAGAACATCCTTAATGTCCTGCCTTGGTTTTGTACAATATTCTAATACATCCAAGCATTCATGATCAATAATTTTATCTTTGATTTCTGTTTCAGGAGTATCAGGTAACAATGTAGAAGGATTCAAATTAACACATCTTGCTATAGAAACGGTATCTGATCCAAGAATAATTTTCTCACATTTGGTCAACCTATTACTTGTCAAATGTTGAGTCTTGCTTCTGGTAAGCAGAATTTCAACTGAATGGGGCACGTATACTTTTACTGGAAATCCCATTATTATTCCTTCACTTTGTTTCAAACTTACACTGGTTGCAGCGACTGCTTTTAAGCCACCCGGTAATGCTCTTGCAACAGGGTCAAGAACTGCTGAGAAGTAAGCTATTGGTTTTCTCATTCTTCCATGCCTTTGAATCAAAACTGACAATGCACAACCTTCTCTTTCACTGCAATACAGTTCAAATTCCTTCTCTTAGTTAGGCATACCCAAAGCTGGAGCTTCACACAAACTTCTTTTTAATTGCTCAAAAGCTTCCAAATCAGTTTTTGTCAAAACAATTGGGTCTTTTATATCTGCTTTTGTTAGTCTCTGCAATGGTTTTGCAATTACTGAAAAAACCACTAATCCATTGGCGACAATAACCAACCATTCCTAGAAACATTATAATCTGTTTCTGTGTTTTTGGGGGCTGCATCGCTTGAATCATTTTTATTCTTTCTGTTGTCACTTGTCTTGATCCTTTTGCAATTCTGTGACCAAGATATTTTACTTCCTGTTCCTGTTTACAAAACTGCAATTTTGCAGGAGAAACTTTGTGACCCTCATCTGCCAGTTGAATTAAAAGAGTAATGTCACGACCCACGGAGGTGGGACGCTATGAACACTGCCTAGAGCCGAGTTTGTGGGAAAAACTACACATCCCATGATTCCCGGGAGAGAGCGACGCGCCTGGCGATGACGTCAGCTTCAGGAAGTTCAAAACGGAGTGAACCCTGCATCGCCTCGCCGTATATTCTGGTTCCGGACTTCTGACGGTAGGATCCCCTGTGCTGGAGTTTGGCTGCGTATCCTTTTTTGGTGCATTGGCATTTTTCTTCGTGTTTCGTGCGGAGCTCTTGTGTTACTAGTTCCGCTCTGAGGAGGAGCCTCTTGGCGGTGTGCGGAGCCATTTCCTTTGGCTTCTTGTTCAGAGGGCTGTCTTCCTGATCATTCGGATTTTGCCTAAATCTAGTTAGGCTCTTGCTAACATTTAGTTATTGAGGAGATTACGGATTTGAGCTTTACGCTTTGACTCATTGTTATTCTTGGCTCGCGCTGTGGTGGCGCTAGAGTTGTATTGCATTCACCGTCTGCAGAGACTATTCATCTGTGGGAAGGGTGAGTGAACGAACTTGGTTGGTTCTATCAGGACATCTGCTTTTCTTTTGAACCAAGATTATAAGTACTGTTTACTCGCTGGTGCAGGACCTTACCAGTCGGGAGTAATGACTGTGAGGCTGTGGGTGACGTAACCCAGAAGTCTTTTCTCTGTAAAGTTTTATCAGAAGCAAAAGTCTGTTATTTGCTGTTTCTTTATCTTTTTACAACAGGGGTATAATGTGCTTCGCCTGGCTGGCTGCTTTCCATTCTACCCTCTGTTGAAGCCCTTATTATTAACAACACTGGTATGTGCAAGTTACCCTAGGGAAATTATGTATGTATAATGGTGCTAGTGTTAACCAATGGTGTCTTGTGTTTTCAGGATTGTGCTGTTACTGTTTAACATCTGAAGGCCAGGCAAAGCCAACCTTATCTTACTCTCCAGGTAAAAGAGAGTTTAGTCATAGGTGTTCAGATCAGAGAAGCTATTGAAGGCAGGTTCTATAGGATGCAGGACAGAGTGTGATTATTTGTCTTGTTCTCATTTCAGCTTCTCCGCCCCCCAGTTCCTGCCCTGCTGTTCCTGTTATCCCTCACTTGATCCCCACTGTGAGTCTGTTATTGTCAGACCCAGAGGTTATCGAGAGGTGGAACCCTTATTGGCATCGTACCATCCTGAGGACTTTGGGACCTGACAGAATATACGGCCCAAGAATTTAGTCCTCCCGGTGTTACGATATCATGACCACTCTCGAAGACCTAATGTCCGCATTGGCTATAGTACAGACTGAGTTGCAGGCTTCCAGGGCGGAAACTGCGACGTTGCAAGCACAGGTAGATAGGTTGAATAGAAACCCTTTCAATGCAGGCACACAGTCTACTTCTTCGGTGGTGGTAGAAGTCCCCGCACCTATTCCACTGGCTGCTCCGGAACGGTTCCATGGGGATAGTGATAAGGTGCAGGGTTTTCTCACTCAAGTTCTCTTACACTTCTCATGCAAACCTAAAGTCTTCAACACTAACCATGCAAGGGTGGCATTCCTCATATCATATTTGGGTGGGGATGCTGCTCAGTGGGCGGTACCGTTAGTTAAAAAAGATGATCCTTTGTTAAGGGATTGGGAGGCCTTTAAGACTGAGTTCGAGAAAACATTCAACCGCAGATCAGCCACCTTGTCAGCAGATAGGGACCTACTGGGGTTAAGACAAGGAAACAGGGATCTTATAACATACCTTAATGATTTCCGAAGACTAATTACCGAAACAGATTGGCCTGAAAGCAAGCGCCTAGCAATCTTTTACAATGGATTGACTGGAGAGATGAAAGACGCATTGGCCCCAATTGACCCTCAACCCAGTACTTGCGAGGATATGATTAGCCTAGTGCTGCGGCTGGACCATCGCCTCAGTGATAGAAGAGGAGATACTAGGCGAAAGGACAGGACCAGGTCTAGTTATGAGTATTCCAGAACAGCAGAAGGAACGTCTGCTGCCAAAACTGAGCCCATGGAAATAGGAGCCGTTAGATCCCCTCTATCAGCGGAGGAAAGAGAATATAGACGCAAGAGGGGATTGTGTTTATATTGTGGTCGGAAGGGGCACTTCATACGGGAATGCCCAACAAAGACAAAGGGTCGTTATGACAATCGGAAGGTGTCTGTTCTATCCTCTGAACCAGAGGCGGGAAACGAGACGGCTTGAAGAGGAGTGAAGGGTGCCCTTCAAGTACGTTGTATATCCCTTCTTTGGATAGACAAAGCACAAGAGAAACTATACATTTTTATGTGAACATAGGAGTGGACCTACCGGAGAAAAGAACCTGGATCAAAGCCATGTTGGATTCAGGGGCGACTGGTTGTTTTATGGACCAGGCTACAGCTAGTAGTCTAGGGTTGGAATTACAAGAGAAAGAAACCCCTGAAGAGGTGTTTGCGGTCGATGGACGAAAATTGACTTTTGGACCCATCAGGTTACAAACCAAAGAGCTGTGTGTGACCATGGGTATGGAACATCAGGAAAGGTTGTTCTTCAATATCATTCATGCACCACAGTATGGAGTGATTCTTGGACTACCATGGCTCAGAAGACATAACCCTGCAATAGATTGGGAAAATCAGGTGCTAAATTTTAATTCAGAGTTCTGTCAGAGGAATTGCTGTCCTAAGAGTCCAAGTCCGGCTATCGGATTGGCTGGCATCCATCATATAGCCACGGCAGTGGAACAGAACGTGGAACTCCCAGTGGTATATCAAGATTTGGCAGAGGTCTTTAGTGAAACAAAGGCAGAAAAGTTACCACCCCACCGACCGTATGACTGCCAAATAGATCTGATTCCTGGGGCTAAAATACCTGCAGGACGAGTGTATGCTTTGACGGAACCGGAGACTCTGCATCTTAGGTCATATTTGAATAAACTGTTAGACCTGGGATTCATCAGGGAATCTAAGTCTCCGGCCGCATCTCCGTTATTTTTTATCCCGAAGGCCAACGGTGATCTCAGAGCCTGTGCAAACTACAGGGCATTGAACGCCATAACGGTGAAGAATAAATATCCTCTCCCCCTTATCACGGTATTATTGGAGCAGGTGAAGAATGCAGTGATATTTACAAGACTAGACCTAAAGGGAGCCTATCACTTAGTCCGAATGAGGCCCGGGGATGAGTGGAAGACATCTATAAAGACACGTTTTGGGCTATACGAATATTTAGTGATGCCCTTCGGGTTGTGTAACGCCCCGGCAGCCTTTCAATTCTTTTTGGATGATGTTTTAAAGGAGTACCTGGATCGTTTCGTCATCGTCTATATAGACGACATTTTGATTTACTCCTCCACCACCAGCCAACACACGGGGCATGTGAAGGCAGTATTACGCACTTTATTGGAGAATCGTCTTTACTGTAAACTCAGTAAGTGTGAGTTCCACGCTACCACGGTGGAGTTCTTAGGGGTCATGCTCACACCCCAGGGTCAGGAGATGTCCGAAAGGAAGATATTGGCAGTCAAAGAGTGGCCTACACCCAAAAATGTACGAGACATCCAGTGCTTCATTGGCTTTGCGAATTTCTATCGCAGGTTCATCGAAAACTTCTCTGCTATGGCCTGTCCTATGACGAGACTGCTAAAAAAGAAGGTGGCATTTGTTTGGACCGAGGAAGCCCAAAGAAGTTTTGAGGAGCTGAAGAAAGCCTTTGTGTCGGCACCGGTATTGATGCATGCCGACCCTAGCAAGCCTTACATAGTGGAAGCAGATGCTTCGGATGTAGCTGTAGGAGCTGTATTATCGCAACGTCATTCCGACACGGGCCAGTTGCATCCAGTAGCATATCTATCACGGACGCTAAATCAGGCTGAACGAAACTATGTGATAGCCGAGAAGGAACTGCTGGCAATAAGAACAGCCTTCCTAGAATGGAGGCATCATCTAATGGGTGCGAGACATGCAGTAACCGTTTATACAGACCATCGCAACCTACAGTACATGGCAGCAGCCCGCCATTTGACACCTAGACAGATGCGATGGATGATGCATTTCGCTGAATTCAATTTCATCGTGACCTATAGGCCGGGAAAAGATAACAGAAAGGCTGATGCTTTATCGCGACAACATACTATAACGAACACTGCAGACAGAAAGGAAGAAGCTATCATCAACCCTGAGAAGGTTATAGGGGTCACATGTACACAGATGTTTCTACGCAGTGTCATGAGCAATGTACAGAAGGAAGAATGGAAGAAGTGGTTGCAAGTGCATAAAGAATGGACTATGGTGCAGGGTCTCCCCATGCGAAAGAAACAGTTGCTATTACCTATCCAGGCCCTACGGAAGCAAGTGTTTCAGTGGTGTCACACGGCACCTTGTGCAGGACATAACGGCTGCAGCAAAACACTGGAGCGGATCCAAAGACAATTCTGGTGGCCAAACATCAAAAAAGATGTGACAAATTGGGTGGCGGAGTGTCCGGTTTGCAGCCAGATGAAAACGTTGCATACAAAACAGTCTGGTTTATTACAGCCGCTCCCCACGCCCGAGGTTCCATGGGAATGTATCTCTATGGACTTTGTGGTAGGCATGCCTATAGATCAGGGGTGTACCACCATCCTAGTGGTAGTGGATTATCTGACCAAAATGGCACATTTTATTGCTTGCAAAAAAGTACCATCCGCTAGTGTTTTGGCACATCTTATCCTCCAAAATATAGTGAGGTTACATGGGTTGCCCAAGGTGATCGTATCAGACAGGGGAAGTCAGTTTACAGCAAAATTTTGGAAGACATGGTGTAAGGCTTTAGATATAACATCCAACACATCCACAAGTTTCCATCCTCAGACAGATGGGCAGACAGAAAGGGCAAATCAAACCTTGAAGCAGTATTTGAGATGCTATGTGGAGGTCACCAATGAGGATTGGGTGGGAAGGTTATGGTTGGCTGAAATAGCTTACAACAGCGCTGTTCATGGGTCCACCAAACACGCCCCTTTTTACTGCACATATGGCTTTCATCCTAATTTCACTCCGTTCCATCACCCTGCTTCTGCATCCCCTGTCCCCGAAGTTCAGGAAAGGGTACGAGATCTTCAAGAGATCTGGTTGAAGGTTAAGGGGCAGTTAGCACTAGCCAAGGCCAGATACAAAACCTATGTCGATAAGCACAGGCAGATTGGTCCCATGTATAAGAAGGGTGACTATGTATGGTTATCCACAAAGAACATAAGATTTAGGAGGTACAGTGTATTTAATCCCAAATACATAGGTCCTTACAAAATCCTGAAACTGGTGAATCCTGTGGTGGTGAAATTGGCTTTGCCTTCCTCCTTGCGTATACATCCAGCATTTCATGTGTCGCTAGTTAAACCTGCACGAGGGGGCAATAAGAGAAGGCCTGCTCCTGTTGAGGTCAACGGTGAGGAAGAGCATGAAGTGAGGGGTATTGTGGATTCCAAAATCTATCGTACCAGATTGTGGTATTTGGTGGCTTGGAGGGGGTACGGTAATGACGAGAATTCGTGGGAGCCTGCATCAGGGGTTCATGCTCCTAGGTATGTTCGGCTGTTCCACAAACGTTTCCCCCACAAGCCTTGTCTCTGCCAGTGTTCTTCTGGGGAGGGATGTACTGTCACGACCCACGGAGGTGGGACGCTATGAACACTGCCTAGAGCCGAGTTTGTGGGAAAAACTACACATCCCATGATTCCCGGGAGAGAGCGACGCGCCTGGCGATGACGTCAGCTTCAGGAAGTTCAAAACGGAGTGAACCCTGCATCGCCTCGCCGTATATTCTGGTTCCGGACTTCTGACGGTAGGATCCCCTGTGCTGGAGTTTGGCTGCGTATCCTTTTTTGGTGCATTGGCATTTTTCTTCGTGTTTCGTGCGGAGCTCTTGTGTTACTAGTTCCGCTCTGAGGAGGAGCCTCTTGGCGGTGTGCGGAGCCATTTCCTTTGGCTTTTTGTTCAGAGGGCTGTCTTCCTGATCATTCGGATTTTGCCTAAATCTAGTTAGGCTCTTGCTAACATTTAGTTATTGAGGAGATTACGGATTTGAGCTTTACGCTTTGACTCATTGTTATTCTTGGCTCGCGCTGTGGTGGCGCTAGAGTTGTATTGCATTCACCGTCTGCAGAGACTATTCATCTGTGGGAAGGGTGAGTGAACGAACTTGGTTGGTTCTATCAGGACATCTGCTTTTCTTTTGAACCAAGATTATAAGTACTGTTTACTCGCTGGTGCAGGACCTTACCAGTCGGGAGTAATGACTGTGAGGCTGTGGGTGACGTAACCCAGAAGTCTTTTCTCTGTAAAGTTTTATCAGAAGCAAAAGTCTGTTATTTGCTGTTTCTTTATCTTTTTACAACAGGGGTATAATGTGCTTCGCCTGGCTGGCTGCTTTCCATTCTACCCTCTGTTGAAGCCCTTATTATTAACAACACTGGTATGTGCAAGTTACCCTAGGGAAATTATGTATGTATAATGGTGCTAGTGTTAACCAATGGTGTCTTGTGTTTTCAGGATTGTGCTGTTACTGTTTAACATCTGAAGGCCAGGCAAAGCCAACCTTATCTTACTCTCCAGGTAAAAGAGAGTTTAGTCATAGGTGTTCAGATCAGAGAAGCTATTGAAGGCAGGTTCTATAGGATGCAGGACAGAGTGTGATTATTTGTCTTGTTCTCATTTCAGCTTCTCCGCCCCCCAGTTCCTGCCCTGCTGTTCCTGTTATCCCTCACTTGATCCCCACTGTGAGTCTGTTATTGTCAGACCCAGAGGTTATCGAGAGGTGGAACCCTTATTGGCATCGTACCATCCTGAGGACTTTGGGACCTGACAAGTAATGATATCCGTTACACAATTATCTCTGGTTTTTCCAGCAACAAGGAGATCATCAATATACTAAACTAATGTTGATTTTCCAGGCAAATATAGATTCTCTAAAGATTTCTTTAACAATTGATTAAAAATAGATGGACTTTCGGTGTACCCTTGAGGGATTCTACACCATGCTATAATACGGTCTTGGAATTTGAACGCAAAAATTTGTTGACTTTCTGGATGCAATGGAACGGTAAAGAATGCATTGCACAAATCAATAACTGTATACCATTCAAGCGGAATCTGGTATAAAATTACCGCTGGGTTTGGAACAACTGGGCAACATGAGACAACAATTTTGTTAACTTTTCTCAGGTCCTGAATTATTCTGAAAGTTCCATTTGGCTTTTTGATTCCCATAATCGGTGAGTTACATGGGCTGCTCTCAATTTCTTTTAGAACACCTTGCTTAATGAATTTTTCAATTACAGGAATTACTCTCTCAATTGTCTCTGCTTTCATTTTGTATTGTGGAACTTTTAGATAATCTACTCCTTGTGTTACCGTAATTATGCACTTGGTCTACATTTTTCATCAAAACCCATTTCATCTCCTGTGAAATCCCAAATTTTAAAATTCACTGTCTCTTTTAATTCATCATGCAAATTATTTTTGGCAAACACAGGAAACAATTGTTTTTCTTCTGCCTCAACCATTGACATTGTTAATTTGTAAGAACCATCTTCTTCTGGAGTTTGCAGCTCAATACCATCCGGTGAGCAACATATTGCACAATTCATCTTGCACAATATATCCCTACCTAATAGATTTACTTTATTTTATTTTGAGTATTTGTAAAGCGCGGCTGATACCTTGCAGGCTTCCTGGCGCTGGAGAAAACTCTACTGAGGAGAAACTGAGGTGAATGGCAGATGGAAAGAATTAGGGAAATAGCCAGGTCTTGATCCGTTTCCGAAAGGGAAGGAGTTGTGGGATTTGGCGTATGTCGATGGGCATTCTGTTCCAAAATTTGGCCGCTGCGACCCTGAAGGATCTGCCCCCGGTTCTGGCTACTGGACTGCTATCACAAACTACAAATCTATGCATGTCTTTAAATTTGCCAATTTCAACTTCAACTGGTTCAGTCAAATCTGTTCTGATATGCTGATTAGCTACACCTATTACCTGGATAGTGTCCCCAGAGAGAGGAAGATTTTCTATTTCCACTGATCTAACAGTAGAACGTGCAGCACCTGTGTTCACTAGGAAAGTGATTTCTACATCATTCACTTTACAAATTACAAATGGACCAGACTGATCTACCTCAAGAGTGGCTCCAATAACACACTCTTCTTCATCTCTCAGGCACCGTCATAAGTAATAATAGTGATATTGCCCTGGTTTAGATCACTAATGAGGTCGTGTACAAAAGAGGGTATTATAGTAATTGCCCTTGAGACCTGGTTAATGAACTGTTCGATCTGCTAATGAACTGTTTGACTCTGGCCTAATAAAATGTTGGCTTTACATGATGAAATGTTTTATACTCCTGCCTAATGCAGTGTGTCTTGAATGCCTTCAGTAACGCCATGAAATGTTTATTGCTGAGTAATGAAAAGTTATTCCCTAAATGAAATGGTTATTGCGATATGCTACATTGCTTAATGAACTGCTCCCTTTACTGCCCTGATGAAATGCTTTGATGGGATAGTTATACCTTGAATCTTGATTACCCTGAACCTTGATCTAGATAAAGCTCATTGATTTTTTAATCAACCTAACTGGTGTGGGGGCAGTCATTGCGTGTGTTTACTGACTCAGTGGATGTGTTTGCTGTATGGTCACTTTACACCTAAATTAATATTGCTAATTTAAGCAGTTGAGTATCATATATTGTATAAATTGTTATGCCACAGGAACCATTGTTCTTTGGATATACACTTTGCCCTGGTTCCGCTGTGAGTAGGGTCCCCTTGTTTCCCCTTTTCGCATTTTTGTGCGGTGGCTTCACCGCAAGGGTTTATCCACGGTTTTGGATTTTTCCCTGCCTTATACACTAACAGGGTTTTTATTTGTACAGAATAGGGTATGGCAGAGAAAGACGCACCATTATATACAGAGGAATATATTACGAAATTAACGAGTGGACCTTCCTTGTTCTCTAATTTACCTGTAAATACCAGTAGCCCTAGACAGGCATTAATTGAGAAATTGGAAAAAGCAAAAAAGAAGCACGTACGTACAGAATTGCATGCTCACATGCTCACTGACTACCTACGTGCAGGTATAATTCCTCAGGGTCTTCAGATACGGAACGTACCAGGCATCTTTAGAGACGATCCTAAATTTAAAGGCAGTTTTTGTGGTATTTCGGTGATGTGTTCACGACACTGGATGGTTCTTGATGTCGAGACTCCCTTGGAACATTCAAAAGCTGAACTCAAAGAAATAGAAGAATTAGAAAAAGAACTTCTAGGCGACGACGGAGTCGCTGAGGCTAAAGTACTCCTAGACAAACTAAACAAAACTATAGACGACTTCAATTCTTTTGAGTTGAAAAAGAAAGCAGATAAAGTCACGAAGGATATCACATTTTATAGCAAAGAGAGAGCTTTTCCTTACTTGAAGGAAGATTATTTTCTAACCTTCCCTAATCAGAATAGACAAAATACTTGGGGCCGGTTTAGGAAAAATCAATCTGTAACATTTTCGGAATCATCAGGAGGTTCCAGTGACTCTGACTGTCAACCAGGGCCTAGCAATTTCAACCATGAAGGCCAACCTTTTTTAGACAGAGGAGGAAAGACGAAGAAAACAAGAGTCTGGCACCAATATCCAGGGGAACGCCAAACGAGAAACTCGCACTACAAATGGGGGCCCCAACCCTACTAGCTTCTATACCTAACCCCACAGATAATATGGATACTATACCCATATTTAATTTGTCTAAACACACATTGTCATCTACTGAAGTCTCCTTGTTGAGCAAAGGCCTTTCTTTTGTTATCACAGAGAGGAGTAACTATTTTAACCTTTTAGCCTAAAAATATTCTTTAAAGACCGCGAATTTACTAGTTACCAATCAACGACTGGGCTGAAATTGCCTTCTACTTTTTATCCAACTAATAGTATGATGCCTCCTGAGTTGCTGACTTTTGAAAAATTGATTCTAGAAGGGGTTGATAAACTAAAGAACATGAGACAATTTACACCGTACAATATTTCTCTGCTAGAACGTCGAGCACTCGAGAATCTGAAAAAGGATACCTCAATAATATTTAAACCAGCTGACAAGGGGGGAGGTATAGTTATACAGGAAAGAACTGATTACGATACTGAAGTGAATAAACAAATTTCTGAAGAAAGGCATTATAAGAAACTCCATCATAACCCTCTAATTGAAATTTGTGAGAAAATTGTATCTATTACTAAAGAAGGATTAGATCAAGGGTTTCTTACCAAGAAAGAATTTGAATTTTTAAATTCTGCAAATCCTAGAACCCCTGTCCTTTATACTCTCCCCAAAGTACAAAAAAATGTAACACACCCCCCTGGGAGACCAATTCTATCAGGATGCGGCTCGATTTTAGAGCCTATTGGTAAATACATTGATTTTTTCATAAGAGACTACCAGCCTTATTCATGAAGGCTAAATCGGCTCGCAAAGGGCCGGATTCTGAGAATCCGGCCCTTTGCAAGTGCGATTTTTGCATTTGGGATTCAGCATCCCAAATGCAAAAATCGGTAATTGCGAGGAATTACATTTAAGGAATCTCTATTTGAGATTCCTTAAATGCAATTCATGAAGCATTTGAAAATTGCGAAAATGCAATTTTGGGCCGCTATTTACCGAGAGGTCAGACCTCTCGGTAAATAGCAAAAACTTAGAAAAATGCTTTTAAAAGCATTTTTCTAAGTTGCATGTTGCACACACACATGTCCTTTGGACATGTGTGTGCGCAACACCTGTTTCAATTTGCATTTAAGGGGTGCTACAGGGTGTCCTTTGGACACCCCTGGCACCCTTTAAATCGCTATCTTATTTGCGAGTAGCAAATTGCTAATCGCAAATAAGGAATACTCCCCATGCATTCCTATGGGCCTTTTGGCCCATAGGAATGCATGGGGAGTTATTCCTTATTTGCGATTAGCAATTAGCTAATCGCAAATAAGGAATCAGTGGGAATCGCAATTAATATTGCGATTCCTACATGATTACCGTTTTGCGAGTCTCAAATAGCGATTCCTTATGATTCGCTATTTGAGCCTCGCAAAACGGCCCGATCATGAATCAGGCTGTACGTTCCCCTGCAAGCAAGTTATGTTCGTGACACAATGCATATGATAAATCTAATAGAAGATCTAGCTTTTAACAAAGATACTGATTGGCTAGCCACCTTAGATATATCATCACTTTACACTAACAATCCCCAGAATGATAGTATTGTGTGTATACAAGAACTACTTGATACTAGACAACGTCCATTTAATGTACCCACTTGCTTTATAATCTCTTTATTGGAAGTAGCACGCCAGAGAAATTATTTTGTTTCCAACGGGCAATATTACGAGCAATGTGGGGACACGAGCATGGGAGCAGTTTTTGCTCCAAATTTGGCAAATATCCACATGAACAAGGTAGAAAATGACTTTGTTCTATGTGATAGGAACCCTTACTATGCCAGCATTAATTGCTGGCATAGATATATAGATGACATCTTTTTTATTTGGAGGGGTAATGAAGAGGAGTTTGAGAGTTTTGTTACATATTTGAACACTATTCAAACACATCTGACCTTCACATCCACACTACAGAAAGAGACCATCCCATTCCTTGATTTAAATATCCGACATGATGATAATAAACTATACACATCCCTTCATAGAAAACCGACCGAAAAAAATACATTACTGTCATATAGGAGTCAACATCCTAGGGCATTGAGAGATGGATTGCCCTTTGGACAATTCTTAAGGATTCGTCGTAATTGTGCTCGACGAGATGACTATCTAAAAGAAGCAGAAATATTGAAAAACAAACTACTAAAAAGAGGTTACCCCAATAAAATAGTGAAACAATGACTTAAACGTGCCTGGTACTGCCCCCGAGAAGAACTTTTGATCACAAGACCAAAAGCAAAAATGGAAAAAATAGTGTGTGTTACCACTTTCGGAACTCATACCAACAAGATCCGGAAGAACATCATAAAAAACTGGGACATTATACAAAGCATTGATCCCCTAATTGAGGTACCTTTGTTTGCATACAAAAGAGGGAAAAACTTGAAAGATCACTTAGTTAGATCTTTCAATGAAAAGACCACTAAGACAGGGGGCACATTAGAAACACTGTGGAATCTCCCACCCATTTTGGGCCATCATCCCTGTGGCAATTGTGTGATCTGTCCATTGACAGAAAAAACAAATATCTTGAACTTTGGTAACTATGAAAACACCCTTAAGTTTTTCTCGAATTGCAATACACGCAATGTCGTGTACTGCATCTGGTACCCTTGTGGTCTGACCTATATTGGGCAGACGCAACAACCAGTGAAGGCGAGAATAGGGCAGCATCGTAGTCGCATAAGAAAGGCAGTTCTGACAGCTCCATTGGTATGCCACTTTCAAGAGAAAAATCACTCTGCAGATCAGATGAAATGGCAAGTCATAGATATTGCTACAGTGCCTGAGAGAGGAGGTAACATCTCACAAATACTACAACGAAGTGAGTGTCACTGGATTAATAGAGTCAATTCAATTAATGAGGGGCTAAATTCTGCAGATGAATGGAGAGGCTTTGTTTCCACTTTGACAAATTGATTACATTAAATTAAATTTCTCTAGCTGTATCTCAATACCAACAAGAGGTGTCGCTATGCAATTGATTGTGGTTGAAATGTTTTTGTATTGTTCTTTAATGATCCAAGTATTGTACAGAAAAACAATTCGTAGAAGAATGTGTTCCCTTTAAATCCATAAAGAATGCAGAATGAAAATAGTTTTGTTAAATATTCCTCATTGATCCTAATTATGAATATTGATGCGACTAATGTTAGACATGGTAAAATATATTGTTTCTGTACAATTATGTTTTCTGCTTAATTACGTAGAGTATTGATGTGTATACCAACTGGAATAATTGGAATTCAATACACAATGTGGTTTGAGTACGCAAGCAGTGAATTTTAATGTTGTACAAATAGCCATAATTGATGACCTATGTCGCGTGTTCATAGAGCGTATACACCCGCTCATCCACACGAACACAATCAGACTGAGGATTTTAATATCGTAATGCTGTACACTTAGCCAACATGGAACGTAAACACGACCTTGCCCTTGTTTACATAGCGGAGAACACCCGCCCTCTCACATTGAATGCGCGCGCACACATCACGTTATATACGTGATGACGCACAATACCCGGAACTTCACTGTTACCAAACAGACGACCGGGAAGTTGCGACCGTGCTGACCCGCGTTCTATATACAGGTAGGCTCTTAGATATCCTGCCCTCAGAACAACCTTTCCTATGATTGAGTACAACTCTAATCGTAAGCTTCCTTGTTACCAGGCATCATCCTGTTTCCGCTGCGACTAGAGTGACAATCGCCTCTATTACCACGAGTACCACGCTATCCACAGTGGTAAGTGGCGTTTTAAATCACCAATGCATAAGTCGGAGCATTTCTCCACAGTACGTGTTTTTCCAACATTTTGTCTATCTTTTTTCCTGACAGTGCCCGGCTGGGTATACTGTAAGTGAAATTTATTTACTACATCACGCATGGGTTGCGTTCAGTAGACACACCACGAGGTAACCTTTGTCCCCTCTTGTCCACATATAAATAATTATTTTTGCGACTACACATATTAATACCACTTTCACCTTTCCCTCAGATGTCCCACACTGTTTAGTCCTGACGAGACCTCCATCAAGGAGGTCGAAACGCCGTCAACGCCATAGGGAAAGAACCCTTTAAGCACAGTGATCTATGATTGTAGATAGTCACTGACAGTAACTGTTATATTATAGTGCTTGGTCATTCCCTTTGTAAATAACCATAACAAAAAACTGTACAGATCACTTACTGTTGTTTTTTTTTTCACAAAATCACTGGGGACACACTGCACTTTGTTGTATATATATTTTTTGTATATATGTCGCTGTTATAAATATGAATATCTTCATAAGTTGAAATATAAGAAGTTTTTCTTATAAATTAGCATATGTGTGCTTTCTTTCCTCGCCAGGCCCTTATCTGTTACAAATTAATATTGCTAATTTAAGCTGTTGAATATCATATATTGTATAAATTGTTATGCCACTGGAACCATTGTTCTTTGGATATACTGCTGCTTCCCCCGGCAGGCCCGAGGCCTAAGAAGAGCACCGGGGGTTGTTCCCGAAGGCCGCTCTAGGCCTTAGAGGCTGGATCACTCGCCTCACGTGACGGGGGTGCCCGGCCATGTCATTGGCCGGGCCCCCGCCCCTTTGCAGCGAAGCCATTGGACCAGGCTGCTGTGCCCACCAGAACTGCCCGTTGATTGGCTGCTGTGGCCAAGCCCCCTTTCGCGCCTCACGCTTGATTGGTGCCTGGGCCTCCCACGTCACCCAGGGCCCGGGAACAGGAAACCCCACCACCGGAGGGCTCGGAGAAGGCTGAGAGCCCTCCCAACCACAAGGCACCATCGCAAGGGGCCCGGAGCGGCCCAGAGACTAAGGTAACCCCTCGGGGGAGGAGACGGCCTACTTGATTGAACGCGGGGCCTCTGGAGAGCCGTAGGGAGGCCCCGAGATCGCCCCTTCCCGAGGGAGACTGTTGTTGGGCCCCTTCGGCCCTAAGTAGCCATTTCACAAACCAGAACTGGGCCAGAACATTGCTGAGGCCCTGCTGTGATATTGCCCTGGTTTAGATCACTAATGAGGTTGTGTAAAAAAGAGGGTATTATAGTAATTGCCCTTGAGACCTGGTTAATGAACTGTTCGATCTGCTAATGAACTGTTTGACTCTGGCCTAATAAAATGTTGGCTTTACATGATGAAATGTTAGTTCTCCTGCATAATGAGAGGTTGTCTAATCTTTGATGAAATGTTTTATACTCCTGCCTAATGCAGTGTGTCTTGAATGCCTTCAGTAACACCATGAAATGTTTATTGCTGAGTAATGAAAAGTTATTCCCTAAATGAAATGGTTATTGCGATATGCTACATTGCTTAATGAACTGCTCCCTTTACTGCCCTGATGAAATGCTTTGATGGGATAGTGATACCTTGAATCTTGATTACCCTGAACCTTGATCTAGATAAAGCTCATTGATTTTTAATCAACCTAACTGGTGTGGGGGCAGTTATTGCGTGTGTTTACTGACTCAGTGGATGTGTGTGCTGTATGGTCACTTTACACCTAAATTAATATTGCTAATTTAAGCTGTTGAATATCATATATTGTATAAATTGTTATGCCACAGGAACCATTGTTCTTTGGATATACACTTTGCCCTGGTTCCGCTGTGAGTAGGGTCCCCTTTTTTCCCCTTTTCGCATTTTTGTGCGGTGGCTTCACCGCAAGGGTTTATCCACAGTTTTGGATTTTTCCCTGCCCTATACACTAATAGGGTTTTTGTTTGTACAGAATAGGGTATGGCAGAGAAAGACGCACCATTATATACAGAGGAATATATTACGAAATTAACGAGTGGACCTTGTATTAAGCATAGTGTTTTAAAACCAATTTAGATATACATGGGTATTAGACAAATATTGTGTCTTACATACGTTTTTTGTCTGTCTCAATTATGCAGGTCATAATTTGTTAGTGAAGTCATTTTTTATGTTAATTGTGTGTTGTTTTAATTCTGTAAATCAACTCAAGTGTGATATTCTGTGGAATCTAATTGTTTTTTAAGATGCTTATGGTTAGAAAATACTTTTTTAATAAAGTGCAATTTATAACTGAATAGTAATGCTTTAAAAAAATATTTGTTTATCAACTGTTGTGTTAACTATTGTTCATTGTTACGAATGTGGGGTCAAGGGAATATTTACGTGTTTCAGGTATTTGTACCTCATTTCCCTTGAGAGTTTTAAGGGTCCCTCTCATTACTTTGCATGTGACTTCAGTTGAATGCACAATTAAAGCATGGTCCCACATTGCTCATCGTCTCCACATTTCCATACTATACTCCCCATCGCTCCCACTCACTTATCATCCAAAACTGTCCTTATTACAGGAAGGTGTATTTAAAAAAGTCAAACTTCAAAAACATATACAATGCTGGGGTTATCTTTATCTGAACTGCACATTTTGTACGCTTCAACAATATGCTCAGACCCCCCTTCCACTGCCATGGAAACCTTCCTATATGTTAGCTTACGCCAAGGGCTTAAAGACTACACTCCTTCATACACTCATGAACCTCCAATGGTTCCCCCTTTGCATCTCACACAGCGCTCAGGCACCACCTCTCATTTAGTTTCTACACTCGACCATAATCTTTACAACGATGTTGAGACTCTCCCATGTGCTGCTCCGGATAAATGGTCGGCGGAGCTTGGGATAGACATTACAGATCAGCAGTGGGAGTACTGTTGCACGCAGACAGAGCGGGCTTCCTCTAGTAGATAGCACCCCCTCATTCATTATAAATTACTGCACTGCACCTATTATACCTCAGTTACATTACACACATTTGGGCAAAGAGACAATAACAGATGTGACAGATGCCTAGCAGAAGGGGCTGATTTTCTACACTTGGCCTGGGAGTGTTGCTCAGTTAATACTTATTGGCAGCAGGTGTTTATTGCACTGGAACTGATGACTTCCACGTCAAAACAAGCCTCCCCTTTACTGGCTTTACTTGGGTATACTTAACAACTGCCAGTAGCCTACCGTAAATTTGCATCTTTCACCCTATTACTGGCTTGTCGGCGGGTGGCCTGCAGGTGGAGTCATGGTAGGGCACATAAATTCAAGGAATGGATTGAAGACCTGATATTCTGGCAAGAACAAACACACACATATGCAAAACTGCTAACAACTTCCTCACGGCCCGAGATATGTGGGGTCCACTACAATAATATCTTCTGGAACACTCTGTTGAGAACTGGCGGGTGCCTGATCTTTCCCCCAAGCCCTTTGGGAGGGATATGTGAATTGTCTGGTGCCCAGTCCTGTTTAATGACATGTGTGGAATGGTCCCTGTCGATCCCTCATGATTATTATCAATTATCAATCAAGTCTCTTATCTCGTAATGTTATCATATGTCATGTATCACTGATGTGGACTGCTGTATATTGCTGTTTATTGGGTATTTTTGCAGTTATAATTCATTGCTATTATACAATTGATTTGTTAAAGGTGTGCTGCATTTAACTTTACTTGAATCATTGATGTAATGTGGATAGTCTTTCCTAACTGATGTGACTTACTTTGTGCCAAAAATGAATAAACAAAGTTAAAAAAATAAAAGTTATGGTGTTGGTACCAACAGTGTGGGATCAGGATCCACAGCCAAGGGGGTGTGCCCTGTCCCTCCTCCTCCTGTTGCCGCAGTGGGACTCCTCTCGAGGCTAAAAGGTGCTCCTGCACCGGAAGCAGTGTTGCAGTCCATTCCATCTGGAAGGCGGATGCCTGGGAGGTGTAGTCTCCCCTCCTGACTGAAAGGCAGCTGGGTTCTACGCTGCACGACTCCTCCAGAGGCTAAAAGACACTCTTTCACTGGAAGCAGTGTCGCAGCCCCTTTCCTCAGGCTGTTGGATGCCCAGGAGGTGTAGTCTCTCCTCTATGCTGAAAGGCAGCTGGATCAATATACACTGTGCTCCCATCTGTCTGTTAAACAGGCACTATAATGACACAGCTAGACTTGAGGACTTTTACTGGAGATCCACAAGTAACAACATAAGAATAGTAAAGTACTGGAAAAAGCAGAAGTAACAAGCATGGATATTCGCATTGAAGACTGGATCCTCAACATCCTCAGGCTGAAAGGACTTTCTAGATTCTTTACAGTGGAGCAGTCCCACAAGACCCTAATATCACCACTACAGCCAGGGGCCATGGAAAGACTAGAACAGAATATAGGCTGGGCATCAACATAAATATGCTCTCAATTGTGAATAAGATAGCAAAAGAATTCTCCAATGTTTATAAAATGGGGAAGTTTGACCTTGTAAAGATCAATGCATTGGTGTTTTCCAAGGTATGGAAAACTGCATGAATTTGAACTTGCTGCAGGGAATGTTTGTTTTGATATCGGGGAAATCGCTCAGCAAAAACCATCCCAGACAACTATGAGATAACCCACAAACAGACAAAAAAAACAGCACACACATCAACCTCTCAGACCAGTTCTTCAGCCTTGCCTGATTACCCTAGAGGCCAGTCTGACCCGGCCAGGGGCTCCTCATCAAACAATCATGGCCCACATAGGACAATGATGATATACTGCAGGCTTTAGGTACAACAAGGGATTACCCAAAGGATCTATAGGGTTGGTGGTAAGTATATTTACTAGATATATAAAATATTACAATCAGACAAAAAGAAAGGCCAAATACAGTATGTAAATACAGAGGCACACCTTTTTCAGGGTAAAGAGACTATCACGAGTAACAGAAATCAAGTACATGATGATGTTTCAGGAAAAAAACTGCTCATTATAGCTGAGGGTAAATCCTGGAATTGTGTTGCCTTTGGATACATTTCGGGCAGCTTGCTCCAGAAAGCATGAATACAAAGGAGATTCTATAACTAACCTTTTCCTCTAAGTGAATGGCATATGAAAAAGTAACACTAAGGGGAATACCCAACACGCCAAACATGAAAGATGAATTTTGAAGAAGACCACTAAATGGAGCCAGATGCAGACGAGGACTAGCAAACCATGAAGGCATAATAGCACCTGGATATGGCAGCAACTCATATGCCAAAGTAAGAACAATAAAAGTAAACAAAACTGTGTGTATACATGAGTGAAAGATTACAGGCCAACGCTGTTCAATAAAAATATAGGCAGAAGGAACTAATGAAAACAGATGTGGGTTTGTTGAACACCAAAGTCGTATTTGGAAAGAAAGCAGAGCTATGTGACCAGGGGGGAATGGGCTAACTAGAAAAGTGTTGATAGAAAGAACTGCAGGCTTATACGAGAAACTGTGGTCATTGGACACTCTGGCAATCAGGAAATCAGGTAGTTGGACATCATCAGTGGGGAAGCAGGGATGGGGCCTTTAGGCAAAGAGGGTGTTCTTGTTTCTCACTGTCATCAGGAAGGACAAAACGTAGCAAAATATATAGCCATACAATGGAGTGTCATAAAAAGGGATATATTCAGAATAAAGGGGAAATGCATGACTATGGTTGTAGAGAAGAAAAAAGGTCTTTAAAATATGAGTCTTACTTTACTATCCAGGAATCTACACAGGATCATGAGCAAAATAAAAAGGGTAGTGGTTTTCCACATACATACATAATATTTTCACAGATATAACCTGGGTGTGATCTATCTGTAAGAGACTCACATGAAAGTATCCAACTACAGGGCATTAGAAAGGGGGCAGCTACCGGGTCTTTGTCCATTTTGGTCTCACACACAAGAAATGGATTGGCCCAATGTTCCCACAGCACCCGTGCTTTAAACTCTGAGGAAGACTGGTTCTCTCTGGTCATCTATCTCTACACGCTAATATTTATTTACAATGAAATAACACTTTGGGGTTGATTCCGACTTGGTAAAATCCCCTACGAATCACCGTACGTGACATTTTTCCCGTGCAAATCGAACACCTACAACGTCCCTGTACGTACGATGAACTACAAACCAAACCCAAAGCAGATCTCCGTACGAATCGTACGAAAGACCATGCGACTTAAAAATGCGTACAAATCGCATTCGGAACACGCAGTACGCGATGTCGGAACGGATTGAAGCAGCTTTTAATGAACCAGCAAATACGGTTCGTTACGAAAACACTCCGTACAACTCTTTGTCTACAGGAGTTTAAAACGTCTGTAAAAGCATATTTCGACTCGAACCACGAGCGAAACGGACCCCCCCGGGTACGCAAGTGCATCCCATGATTGCAGGGGTACGGTGCGTAGGGGTATGGTGCATCAGGGTACGGTGCATGGGTGTACGGTGTGTAGGTGTACGGTGCGTAGGTGTCCGGTGCATAGGTGTGAGGTGCATAGAGGTACAGAGCATAGCGGTACGGTGCATACCCCCATGATTGCAGGGGTTTGGTGCATATGTGAATGTGTGGTTCTCTGTACGAATTGCTCATACAACATTTTCTGTACGAATCGCGTTTTCGTTCCCTGGTCTGGATAGTACTTGTCGGGTCGTACAGCATGTTTACGATTCGTACGGTTCACCATGAGGGTCCTGTATCGTACGGATTTTCCCCTGCTTTTTCGTGCGGTTCGCACACATTCGTACGTATTCTTTTCCTACAGATCATACTACGCGATTCGGATGGATTTTTACGATTTGTAACGAAATGACTACGAATACGAATTGTCGCACTGATTTTTTTCCCGAATCGGAATCGACCCCTCTATCATTCGAAAGATGATTTAATCAGTCCTACCTTTAAGTATTCAAATATTCATGCCAATTGCCATATATAAGATTCAGTCCCACATTCCATCAAAATATTAAATACTGAAATATTTTACCACAACAATTAACATGTAAAGGAATACATACAAATATTTATTATATGATATCACTAGATTAATTTCCCAAATAATGACTCAAATTGTAACATTCTTTGTACCACATGAGCTATGTGTTTATGTGGATATTAAGTTGGTAAGCCTACACATACAATGATATACAACTATACAAGGGAATGGCAAATAAATTATCCTCCCACAGTCTCAAAGTAAAAGTCTAACTTCAATTTGCATGCTAACGATTGTGGTAATGCACAAAGAAGGGAAACCATGAAATAATTGTGATTCAAACAGGCCTATTTTGCTAATAAATATGAGAAGTACGGTGTTGACGAAAATACTAGCCTCTCGCTTATGGGAAGTAATCTATAAACCACTGTACGCTGATCAATCTGCCTTAATGACAGATGGAAGCACCGGACTCAGCCTGAAGTGATTACACAAGTGTAAGGAGTAGACAAAATTTATACTGGAACCAACTGTGGCCCTATCATTGGATGCCATCCAATATTTTTCAGACTGGAATGGCCTTATTCAGAGCATTGAAAAGAAAAGAATTTGGATCCAATGACATGACATGACTAAGAATATCACACAATAAACATTGCCAGAGTAGAATAGTAACATAATATTTCTATGGCATTGAAGACCTAGGCAGGCTGGATCCTTGAAGATGCACCTACAAGAGGCCTGAGATGAGAAATCACATGGGACAAAGGTATTTGGTTGTAAGCTAAGGATATTTTCCTCTACTTTGTACAATTGAAACTACAATAGAGATATTGCTACAGAACTTTGTAATGTTTGAGAATTCATTTGGGAATAGGTAGTCCCTATTCAAATTGTACGAATCCCCACTGACAATGTGTCTAAATGGCTTTCAATACTTGGGCATGTATGTCACACATAAGCCAGAAATATCCTTTTTACTGCAACCTACACAGATTACTGAACAAGTTTTGAGAATATGTAAGGGACTAGAGAAAACTGCCCTTAGGGTATGTTTAAAATTATGGCACTTCCATAATGTATATACATTTATCTAAACCCCCCCAGCCCCTCCCCCACTGGATACCAGATGGGATATTCAGGAAATTAGAGACACAAGGTTATACTGCTCCTATGAGATAGGAAACCATGAAAAATAATTTGGACAAAGGGTAATACGTGATTGGGCAATCATCCTTCCAGATATGCAATAACGTACTGAGCCACCCAGCTGGTGATGGTGAATAATGCGCCTTTACCCAAGACAAATGCTCCCTCATAATTTATACACATTTGATGAAACCCTGAGGATATCCTGTGACCGTATGCAGGAAAATATAGACATATACACAATCTGTATCAAAAACATGGAGAAAGACAATCAAATACATGGAAAAAAAATCACCTGAAATACTGAAAAAAAATCACCTGTGTGGCCCAGGAATTTGCAAAGTGAAGTTGGCAGTCTTTGGGGGTTCCAAAAAATGGGATCTTATCAATACTTCGTACTCTGTGAGATGCCTGGGAGCCTTTGTTCTAAAAGGCTTTTAACAGAGAATAAAAACAGGAGTCCACCATTTTGCGATCAATAGTCCGCTGCCTTTTGAATTGACCACTAAAAAAGACACTAATCATAACACTACCATCTAACGGTCACAGTAAATATAATTATAAATGTTAGTACACATTAAAAGACAAATACATATTAAAGATAAGGAAAGGTGAAAATATCTTTCATATTTTCTGAATTTATTAGATAAGGTCTACCACCTGGAGGAACGTTTACATTTTTCAACGTGTAGAAGGTTGTCATAACAATATATGAAAATACTTTTAGAAATTGCATTTAAAATAGCAAAATGAAAGCTTGCAATGTAATTTAAAAAAAATATATATTATTGTTTCAAAAACAAATAATACTTAACTGTGTAAACCAATTACATTTCCCTCTCCAATACGTGTTAGGTCAGTGGGGCAGATTTCCTGTTCTAACTCCCCCTAGTACCTACCTCAGGGAAGGTGCTAGACAGTGGCTAGGGAGCAGATTTACATGTGTTTTAACAAGCAAAAAATCTTTTGAAAAAACGTTTGGAACCAAAACTGGAATATACATTTTAAATCTCTTTTTGACATACCATTCATACATATTTGTCCCTGATTTAGTTAAAAAACTCCACGATAAAGAAAAATCAATGAAACACCAGCATACAACAACTTTAAGAAAAATCTGTTATAGGTAATAACAATTACAAAATTAAGTAGCATTAGTTTAAAATAGTTTAACATAAATATTCAATCCCACAGGGACTGTCTAAACAGCAAAACAATACATTTTTCACTTAATACATTGTAAAAAATGTAAACATTATTTTTCCTTCTTTAATTCACAGCAGAATCTCAGGAAACCATCTCAGCTGGCAGAACCGAAATCCCAAATCAAAATGAAAAGTCCAACAGAATAGACCAAACCTTCATTACAAAAAAAGTAATTACTATTCGTAAAAAAAATACGTTAAAACACTTTTCTTTAAAGTTCAGGGAACTATGGGGACAGATTTATGAGTTCTGGCGCATCTCTGCAAATCAGCAGGGATGCTCCAGAACTGATGCGTCACGCAATTTCCTCCTTGGGGCACCACAGATGCGCCGCATTTACAATGCAGCGCACCATGGTGCAAGGAAGGGCAGATGCGTGACGCATCTTGTGGTGTACGGGCGGCGCATTGCTGGAGTAGCGTCGCAAGTGCGACGCAACTCCTGCAATTTACAGAGGCCACCCATACATAACGTGGTGCGTCACTCCTTACGCCTGCTTCAAGCAGCGTAAGGATTTGACCCAGCAGCGTCGTAAATCTGAGTCAGTGAAATCTTGTAGATTTCACTGCGTCAGTTTTACGGGGCTTTCCTACAAGGGAATGCCCACCCTGCGACAGAACGCCCCCATGAAACCTGACGCAGGTTTCATGTGGCGCAGGGCTTTACAACATGATGCATCTGCCTAGATGCATTACGTTGTAAATAGGTCGCAGGGAAGCGCCACATTTCCGCACCGTTGCGTGACGCAACGGCGGCGTAAACGTGGTGCAAGTCCGACATAAATCTGCCCCTATGTTTTTTCAACCAACTCAATGATGACATTGGAATCCAAGCTTTTGACAACTAGTATATAACCTTTACAATTTTTTTATGAAAGCTTTTTTTTTCTCCAGAAAATGGAAAATTGACAAGCTACGTATGTGCTGTCACACAGAGAAAACCGGCTTCTAGAATGGTTACCTTTATATTAAGGAGATATTAACTGAGCCCAGGAGTATTTGGAGATGGGTTGAGTATTTCCCACCCCTTTGCAAAGGCAGAGCAAGTTCCATTGATAATATGATTGAAAGAACCACTGAACATAACCACTCAGCAATGGAGATTAAGGTTAGAGAAAATGTACAATATATTAAAACTTTAGCTGCCATCTCCAGTAAACACTGTAGCTCAGTTTTGAGAGAGGTATCCCAGAACATCCCCAGGCATGCAATTGGTATGACCATAATCCCTTATTTAAAAAGAATGATACTATGAAAAAAACAGAATGGTAATCCCAAGAGAGTAACCCACATGAGCTACTCAAATATTAACATTCCGCCTAAACCTACTAAAACTGTCAACTAAGAACCTTTCCTACTAAATGAAAATGAAAACCCTCTCAAATGCATACAAATTTTCAGTACCATTCATAATACAGTTAAGCTTGAGAATAGTGAAATTTGGATGATAGATGGATCTTTTAAATCAGCACCCCATTCATTTGCTCAAATTGATACTATACATGCAAATATAAATACCACTACCATCCCTTTAATTCATACCTTACTGCCTGACAAACATTCCTCAACCTATACTGAAGTTTTTATCAGTTACAAAAGCCAAAACAACTAACACAAGTTGTAGGAAAATAATATTTGACTTTGAGTTACAAATGATAAATACTATTAATAAAATGTACGCGGATACCCAAATTCAAGGCTGTTTCCTCTTTTCCCAGGCATATTGAAGAAAAGTGTAAAAAACATCCTTAGATGAGGAATACATGACAATTCGGAATCTACAATATGAACTTAAGTAACTAAGGGGCTTCTTTACAATAGATTGGCAGAGAGCTACATTAAGCTAATATTGCTAATGCCTCGCTCCACCATTCTGAAAACGCAGGCATGCGCTGCATATACAATGATAATAATCCACATTTGTAAAGTGCGAACAATCACCCGTAAGGGTCTCTAGGCACGGGGGGCTGTTGGGAAGATTAAGCAAGCTATTGCTCAGAGTCACATGGAGCTGGGCTAATCTGCCACCAGTACCAGGGATCGAACCGTGATCCCCAGATTCCAGCGTCAGTCGCCCTGATACGATGCATCCCTGCATTTTCTATTGCGCTGGTGCTAAATTCAGCTGCCTAGCATCAATACAGGCACCCTTGCACCATATTGTAAGGGTCCCTGCGTTGAGGTCATGATTGTTTTTGTGCAGGAACGTGTCACCATCCTACACATAAAGAATCATTAATTGTGATTTGTAACTCCTATGGGCCTAATTGCGATGATGGGCGGACGTACTTCTGCCGTACACCTTTGCGGTTCCAAGACCGACTAACCTTCGGTTGTCAGTCCCGACACTGTGGATACAATGCGACTGCACAAGGTGTGGTTGCATACTCCTATTTGTCTTTCGGAGCTTGTTCTAAGGCCGTAACTGGCTGTAGCACAAGCTCCCATAGACAAATGAGATAATCTATTCATCTCAAAACCGCATGGCAGGCACCCAAAGGTGTCTGCCTCACAGTGCAAAGATTAATAGAACCAAAGGCACCCCTTTGGCCCTCAACTGGAGGCCGCAGGGTGAAGAGGGCCCTTCTAGACCCCCCCAAAGTTGCTTTCCGACAGGTTTCCATGTCGGGAAGTCCAACATGGAAAGCCTGTCAGCAACCGACATCGCAATCCCTATGGCGGAAGCGTCCTCTATATGGATTACATGCCTGCCTCCGACTGGCCGACGGTCTCCTCGAGCCCATCAGAATCCAGCTGGAATGACCACCCGATTTTAGTTTCTACCGCCTACATTGTAATGCAGTGGTCAAACTGAAACTGCGATGAGGCTTGGAAAGCCTCCGACTTGCGGTCAAAGGCTTGCAGACCCTCATCGTAATGAGGACCAAAGCATGCTGCATTGCGCAGCACACATGGACTACAAGAATTCATGTTAAAAATATATGTCTGGTGAATGCGTGCATTGATATAGAATATGCATGATAAAGATGGTGTCGTAATTGCACTGTGTAGTTAATACTGCATGGTAAAGGATATTTCCCACTCTAATAAACAGAAGCACATCAAAATTCGTAACTACATGGCTTCGTCTCAATAGGGATGTCCACAGGGGCTGGATTGCAGTCAGTTTCTTTAGGTGATGCAAGCTATTTCTGTGTGGTGACGTTGGTGCCGTTGACATTTTGTGCTAGCCTCAGTAATACTTAAGGTACTTTCCTGTGTACTGGCCTATTTCCTTAAATGCAATCCCTCACTGTTCACTGCTGAGCTCTTATCTAAGAATTGAATTTGTTTTACCTTAGTGTGTAATAAGGCTTTTTAAATTACTTGTGATGACAATCACTCGGATTAATCTATTTTGCACTTATCCTAGCCCATAAACAAGAATTTCAGAATTGGCAGGGACTACATATGGTTAACATAAATGCAATAAATATGATGAAAATTCTGTTGAATATGTGGTTCATCCTTACATATTTAGCTCTTGCATGTAAAAACATGTATATGCAATATAAAAACATATTGAAAGATTTCATGTGATTTCAATGAAGAAAGCTAGAAAAGACATTAAACGTTGGGATTGGCAATTTAAAAAAAAGGGCATAATTATGATGCTCGACGTTCGGACCACCGCCCACCATCACTTATGTTGGGCACCGGCAGACAGACATGGCAGCGATCCAACCACCCAATTAAGATATGATCGTCCTGGTGGTGGTCAGAAAGTGCTTTATTCTACTGTGGCTTGAGCTATGGTCCAGGAAAAGGGCTGCAGCACAGGCAGCAGTAGAGGGAAGTGCTTTGTGCACATCCATGCTCCATGTGCCAGGCACCATCTGGTGCCTGGCACATGATGCATGGATGGTTAGGGGCACCACAAGAGCCCCCAAGGGCCATTTTACAATAGCCCTTTGGGAATAGGGGCCCCCATTGGGGCAGCCAGGGTCTTTTTCCAGCTTCCTTTTCATGGCATACAGACCGCAATGAAAAGGCAGTCAGAAAGTGACATTGCAGTCCCGATGGTGGTGGCTGAGCAGGCACCACCCCCATGGTACGGATAGGAATCTGACCACTTCCCCGACAGGATCTTAGATGTGGTGGTTTGTCCAATGGCCTTTATGTCAGTAGGACCAAAACCGACAGCCTGTTGGTGGCAGTCCCACTGACATTGTATTGAGACCCAATGTTTTTAAGTTCCTCCATTTGAATAAAAACCAACAAGCATTCACCACATGCTCTTAGAGGAAGAAGGGGTCAAAAGCTAATACCTCAAATTATCGCTAATTTAAAAAAGACTCAAGTAATTTCCCACCAAAACATGCACTATAGTGTTCAGTAGATTCGTATTTTGCCACCTGATTTGAAATACAGGAAAAATATAAATGTATCAGGGGTGGAGAAGGCCCTTTACATTCCCTGTGCATTCCTTCTCCTGGCAAACTACCACCCAGATTTAGAGATCTCTACATGACGTGTGGACTTCTCTGTGCCTTTAACCCCTCCCATGCTCGTGGCGGAACCGTTCCTTCAAGAGCCTCTGGTGGGCTGTGCTGGTTCCGTCACGGCCCGCTCGCCACGCCTGCGTGGCGCGAATTCCGCGCCTGCGCTGATGTTCTGAAGCGGGAGCGGGGCCGTGACGGAACCGTTTCATCACAAGCACAGCTCACCCGCATGCCGTGATGGAGCGGTTCCGTCACGAGCACAGGACCGCCGCGCGGCCGCCTCCCCCTTAGCACTGAGGTGGAATAGTCACCGCAGTTAAGGGGTTAAAGGAGCTGCCACCAAAGGAGCTCTTTTGAAGGAACTGAATGTATGCTGGATGTCAGTCACTCAATAAACCTTTTTGTATTGCTAAAGAAATTCCCCTAAGAGGAGTTTGCTTTTGTAAAACAAATAACCAATGACTCTGACATTCTGGGAGTTTTCTCTCTGGGTGTGCATTTCATATTTCTTTTTTGTCTTCAGGTCTGGGCAGCTTTCTTCGGTGGTCCTGAAGAGAAAAAAATGCATCAGACTGACCACTGACAGGTAGGCCCGGACTAGACTGTGTTGGTGGCTTGTGCCATCCCTGAGGTTTTGGAAGCCTCAAAGTGGCCAAGGGTTTTTACCCAAGATTCTATTTCATCGGACAAGAAAATCAGACTGATCTAACTCACAGCTATTTGATGCCAGAAAGAAGACTTTAGTGGACAATCACAACTAAGGTATTTGGCTTCAGTGTGACCTTTCTGGTCAAGGCTTTAAGGCTTGTCCCTTGGACCTTTTTGAGCTCCAAAAAAAGAAACAAGGCATGATTGAGAGCTTGACAAATGGTACTCCAATTACCAAGGTAGCAGAGGACATTGTCTCCACCATCCATGCCAGGCCCCCACAGCCGATAATAATGGCTTGGATGGTAGGTATTAGAAATTTTAAATGTAGGGCAAATTAATAAACAGCTGTTCTTGTGCTCAACACTAAATTAGCCTAACAATGCCTCTGTGTGGCAGACTGTTATAAGTGCCTGTGTTGACAGTGAAGTGCTAGTGCCTAGCACAGAAAACCACATTTTCACATTACCCACTGCCTCTAAGGATCGTTTTTGTGCAGGAAAGTGCCCCATCCTGTACAAAACCAATTCTACACATAACAAAGGAACTCTTGCAGTAAGGGTGCCTGTGTTGGGGCTAGGCAGCACACAATGCTCAAGCGCAAGCAGAGAGCAGAAATGTTCTGTATGTTTATAAATATAGAGTGTTTCTGCTCTCTCCCTTTCAAGTAACGCAGTGCAGCCAGGTCCCTTGCTGCTCCTGGTTAAGTGAAATAATAGTAAAAGTGCCCCTAAATCTGTACAATTTTTCAGACTTCCCTCAACACTAAAATAACCTCTCTGTCAAATGTAAATTCACGAAATGTCACTGGCATTGAAAGGCATGCAGGGACACCTCCACTGCTCTCATGATTTTGGTGAGATTTGGCAACACAATGTGTAATCAGAATGCCACCGGTGCTGGAGCTGATAGTACCCAATGCACATATTTTAGATCGGTGTTTCTCTAATGCATCACAAGGGAAAGGTAGCACACAACTAAAAAATAAGCATATTTAAATTGCCCAAAAAAGACTTTAAAAACTGCTTTTTCTGGTCCTATTGATCCTGTCAGATTTCCTAAAATTATATCCCCAGTTGTTGCAGTGCTGTAAGCATTGATGTTGAAGAGGTCTCACAACAATAGTTTCTTAGTTTTAACGTGCGGTGCATTCATAAGAACATTTTGCTGGAACTGCAAAAGAAAAATTACAGTTTTGTTGATTCAGCAGAGCAGTCCACAGAACAAGAATACCCAGGATACAATGATATAAATCATAATAAAACCACCTTTTTGGACATGTAACCTTTGGGGGGAAATTCTTCTTCTTCTGTATGATAGGTAATAATGCTCACTTGTGGTAGAGTATAGCCGAAATAGATTGTGTTAGTAAATGTCATTGTAATTCTCTGGAGAGCTGCTCCTGGACTGCATTTCCATACTTCAGCTTTGGCTGAATTCTGCACAAATCCACGTGCAACCTCTGAGTTTCTGCAGAAAGTAGTATATTAGCAATACAATTGTATTTTTTCATTAATTAATATATATGTTTCGTCCTTGTTGAGTAAAAAATGTGGAATTGATTAAAAATACATCAAGCTACACCAAATTGGTCTAAACATATTTATTTTCAAACACTTCCTATATGATTTGCTTCAGACTTGGACAAGTGTAAGCAGCAGTGGTCCGTACAGGTAAGCCAGGGGGGGCGTTGGGGGAGGGCGGGGGAGGGGTGAAGTCAACAGACGACTAAATAGGAAAAAGTAAATAAATACATACATCCTATCCTGTTGTCTGCCAACTGCCCACCGCCCCACCCCACCCTGCCCACCACCCCATCAAGCTTACCTGCACAGACTGCGGCTGCGTGTAAGTAACATCATCATTGAGATCTAGATGTCAATAGAAAATGCTATAGAAAATGAACTTGTTTTCAGTATGCCTGATTCCCAAACCAGTTGTTGTGCGGACAGAGGGGCATATTAGCGAGATCCTCGTTAAAGTTATCGTAGTTTTAGCGGCAGGAAACTGCTGCTAAAACGGTGATAATGGGCTTGCTAATATGCATTATAGAATTCCAATAGAAGCCCAGTTTAGATGTGCATTGGGAATTATTGTTCAAGGGCTCATTTTAACAGTAATTTAAAATCCAACTTAATGGTGAAGTCATATTCTAAATCAATATTTTGGGACTGACACTTATAGAAAGTTGGCAATTTACTGACTAAAACCAAAAGGCTTTCCTGTAAGTCTCCTGGCCCCTGATGTCACCTCTGGGATGGGATGTGATTGCTCAAAGACAGTAGACAAAGGGCCCTGGAAGTGGAGAGGGAACTCCCCGCTTGACTGGGTGGCCTGGTGGGCTGCGCCCAACTCCTTCCTAAGCTTTAAAGGATGCTTACCTTGTCATCTGCAGATGGAGCACACACCTAGGCTTGCCTATCATTTGTCTTTCTATTCAGCCTGGCACCAAACCCAGTAAGGGAGGAGGAACTGAGAACTAATTCACAGGTTGGACAAAGGCTTGCCCACCACCCACTGGTTGGCACTGGTTATAAAAGTGGACCCCACAGACCTCTCTTCAGAACACTCCTAGAACTGTGAAGATCAGAAAAAGGACTGCCCTATTGTCTGAAATGTGCTTGACTTGACTCTAGGACTCATGAAGTTACTCCAAAGATGATTAACCTCCTGTTTGAGAAAAAGGAACCAACACGCTTCCAGAAGCCTTTCCCTGCAACTTAGCGCTGACTTGTACCAAATGGACCTTCCCTGGACCATGCTGCTGGCCTCTGCTGGGGTAAGTCCTAACCCCCATGTGCGGTCCTCCCAGGCCCTGCACCCTTGGCCGGTATTGGGGTGTACTCCTCCAGCCCACAAACTGCATGATGTGGGGCATAGAAACTTTTTGCAAACTTTCACCCTGGAGAGCAGCCAGAGACTGGGACCACTGCTGAAGTCATAGTCATTGACTGTGAATTGCCAGTTGGGCTCATCTTGCTTGTTTTTTCCACTGAAGGAGATCTGACTTTCTGAAAAGTTTATAAGTCCAGATTGGAGCACAAATAGAGAATAAGCCAGGACAATATAGATGGGAGCATGTTCAATTCCTCCCTGAGATATTGCCACCAAATGATCTGGAGCACCAACAGAATCAAAGAAATCTTCACCATTGTAAAGGATTTCACCTCAGCAGTAGCCACTTCCAACTACATCACCCCCTTGCAGGACCTCTGCAACATTCTCTTTCAATTCTTCAGTAACAAAACACTGCCATTAACACCAAATTCAACCCACAACCATACCTGACATACCTCAGCAATCACCTTCCGCTCTTATAAGAGAACTAATTCAAACAACATGGCCCATTATCACTCCAGAAGAATCCACCACCACCATGAAGTCCATCCACTCAGCAGCCCAAACAGGCCCCTGCCCCCACCCTGTCGACTGCAGAGGACTGCAACCCATCAGTGACATACTCATAGTCATTCTGAATGACTTTAACTCTTCTGTGTCCTTCTCAGTTGCTTGAAAACATGAAACTGTCTCCCCTTGCTAAAGAGATCCTTGAACTCTCACCAACTACAGACCAATCCCCTGCTACAATTCCCTGCCAAGGTTTTAGAGAAAATCAACTACCTCGATGACCACCAACTCCTTGTCTGACTCAGTGTGAACTTTAACTTCAAGCCTGTGACGTAGCCTTGCAGGGATGTTAAGGGCCAACCCCTCAAACCCTACCTTCTTACTTGTGATTTTAGAAGCAACAAGGGAGACAGTTTGTGCTCGAGGAAAAAGGTCCAGATGATTAATGTGAACATCCTTCTATGAATGCTACTGTCGTACCTTAAAGACATGAAGCATACAGTTCATGAGAATTCTCTTCATACTAAAGAATTACTTATGGGTTTGTATTACGCTTCGCTTTTATGTAACCTCTAGCTACCTGTGATCAACTCGCTATCCATGGACGACCCTCTGTTTGTATTTCTCGTCTTCAGCTGGGTGTAGTGTGTGGCCTCTCTTTTCTTTTTCTTGTTCTCTTCTTCTAGTAAACAACACAGGTATTAATGCTTAGTAAATAACACAGGTAGTTATACTATTAATAATTATTCTTTGGTGTGCAAGTTCATTTACATTCAGTAATACATCGCTACTACCTAAGTTGTGAGACGTTGCGTTGTCTTGTTGGACTCCGGACTCTTGTTGTTGTTGTTGTTGTTTTTGACATTGTAGTCCCTCCTTGAAAAGTCACAAACCCATTGTTATTCCATGTTCAGTGCTGTGCCACAAGCCTATTTCTTATTAACCTCATTTCCAAAATAGTTTTTCTTGTAAAAGTATTGTTTTGCATGCATGCGAGAATAGAAATGGTACCTCGTACGCTTTCCTTCTTTTAACTGTTTTGTTGTCTTTCTTTTCAGGTGTTCTGGAGGCAAAGGCGGCAGGAGGTCATGGATCCTGATGAGTTGCACCATGAAGATGACACCAACAAATTGCCAGTAATTGCAGAGTCGATACAATGTCATGTAGTTCTGAAGTGTCAATGCAGAGCTCTTCTCAGGATAAACACTTGAGGCAAAAAAAGCCTCATGGTCTTGCGCGTGGTGTAAATAGGACTGCACCCAAGATGGTCGGCAAGACCTGTCGAGATCTCAAGAGATCTTGGCAAACCTCCGCAAGCCTACAAACAGAATAACAAACCATTAGCAACACATTATATGTGACAAAATGGTGCTTGAGCTGAGACGGGAGAAAATGCGAAGTAGTGCACAAGGGTTGAGATAAAATATAAGAGCAGTGCTCGGGGGCTCAGGTGGAGTAAACACAAAGCAGTGTTCAGGGCTGAGATACATATAAGAGCAGTGCTTGGGCTGAGTTCAACTGCCATCAAAGAGCAGGGGCAGCAGAATACGCAGAAGATCCAGACCCACAGCAGTCCCTCTTAAAAGAGATCTCCAAAGCAGTTGAGACAGGACAATGATTATGGGGATACTGGGTATGAAAGTCATGAACTAAATGGGTAGCATGGCTAACATGTGAACTGGGCTCCCAAAAGCATTCTTCAGGAACCTAGGCCTTCCAGGCCACAAGGTAATAAGAGTTTTCCCCTAGTACATCTTGAGTGTAGGATAGTGAGAAACTCATATTCAAAATGATAGCCCTCAACTAGTGGAGTAGATAGTCTAGTATCCGGGTGTAGATTCTTTAGTAAAGAAAGGTGGAATAGGGGATGTATTTTCATAGTAGGTGATAGAGCTAGTCTTACGGACATTGCATTGAGGCCTTTCGTGATTGTATAGGGCTGAGGTAACGAGGTGATTACTTTTGTGCCCCATGGAGGTTTAGATTTTTTGTGGCTAACCATACCATATCACCTATAGCCAAAGTCGCTTCTACCAGACAATGTTTGTCGACCTCCTCTTTGAAGATTTCAATGGATTTAGCCAATTCAAAACCAGCCTGTTTCCATAGTGATTTCAAGGTGGTGTGACATTTGTGTACCGCAGGCCCTTGGTAGTAGGTGGCTCTTACAATGGAACAATCCTTGGAAGACAGCTTTGCACACAATCAAATAGGGGCATTCCCAAGGAGACATGATTTGCATTGTTATATGCCAACTCTTTGGCCCATGACAAGTCAGACCACTCCCCCTCTACAGTGAGTAGTAGGCAATGTAAATATTGCTCAATGGTTTGGTTTGCTCTTTCTGACCGATCAACGGTTTATGGATGGTAAGAAGAAGATAATCGCAAATCCATGTTCCAGAGGTGGGAGAGAAATTGTGTTCCTCAATCTTTAATCAGAGCTGAGGGTAAACCATATTGGCATTAAAATGGGGGCTAACTCTGAAGCCAAATGCAATTTTTTAATGAAACAAAATGCGCCATTGTTGATAGATGGTCCACAATTAAGGATAGTGGTCAATCATGATTTGGTTTTTGGAAGTTCTACTACAAAGTCTACTGAGACAGTGTGCCATGGCTTGTGTAATACTGCTATTGGTCATAACAACCCAATTGGAGAAAGGGTTGCTTTTCCTTGGGTGCAAAGTGAGCAAGTAGTCTTGCAATCATGCGTATCCTCAGACATAGATGACCAACCTGAAATATCTTTGTAGATGGCTCAAGGTTTTTTGATTCCCTGGGTGATTTGCTAACAGATTATCATGACACAGATACGAGGATTGCCTTTGACTGTACTTGGTAGTCAAATGCCAACAATGCTTCTTAAACAAAATGCCATTATGAAATACAAAATCTGAGTAGTTAGACAATTATTCTTATTGGGTTTTGGTACTCAAAATGTTTCACAAATGAGTTAAGAAAGCTTATGTCACTACAATCCCTTGGAAACAGTCAGCAGGTAAGATGGGCTTAGGTTCTTCCACATTGCTCAAGTAGTCTTTTTCTCCAGTCTGGGACAGGCTATTAGCTTTTATGATTTTCTTCCCTGGACAGTAAGTGAGTACAACATTTTAATCATTAAAGAACAATGTTCATCTTAAATGGTGAGCGGTGAGGGCACGGACCGATCACAGGAATGGTAGATTCATATGTTCTGTATAGATTGTTACCAAAAGTTCTGTCCCTAACAACCACTGGACCCATTCTTAAATAACTATCTTTATAGCCAATAGCTTCTGATCTGAGATGGTGTAATGCATTCTGCAGGGACCAGTTTACAGGAATGGTAAGCTATAGAGTGGACTTGCCATGTCTCCTTGTCTCGTTCTGATAGTATGCCACCTATGGCTGTCTGAAAAGCACCCACCTACACAATATAAGATGATTCAGATGAGCTGTTATTGGTGCCATAGTGAAATACCTTTTTAAAAACTGGATGGCTTTTTCAGCTTCTGAATTCTAGTTAAACTTCACCCCCTTACGGAGTAAATGAGTAATGGCACCAGAGAAATTGCCAAAGAAATACAGATAAAAATTAACAAACCCCAGAAAACTTTAGATTTTTCACAGATGACAGAAATTGCCAATGCAAGATGGATTTGACTTTTTGTGGTGTCCATACTAACACCTTTTCGGCTGAGAACATAACCCAGGAATTCTTTCTCAGTATTTTGAGAAATGTTCTTTTCCCATCTGGCACTCCAATTGTACTTGCAGAGTTGCAAATGGAAGGTGTGAACCTGCAGGATATGTTCAGACAGAGAATGAGAAGAGATGAAAATATCATCAAGGTATATCATGTCTATGACTTCTCTAAGCACTTCATTGATAAATAATTGAAAGAGAGCAAGGGCATTGCAGAGTCTGAGAGGCATGACCTGATATTCAAAGAGGCCTGATAATTTTTCTTCAAAACTTTCTAATAAGTCAGAATAAATGTCAGGAAGACCTTCCCATATGGTGACACGGATAACCGTGTAGTTTATTTTTCAGGGCATGAATAGTCTACTCTGTCCTTTCATGTTTCTCTGATTAACAGTAGCTCTCACAATGGTCAAACTGTAATGTAATGACTCTGATACCTCAATTTATAATAAGGTTGTGTGTGGTTAACCAGGAAAGTCCAAAAATCAGACAGAACTAGGGAGCTTCTATCAAATCAAATGTGATCTTTTCACTATGGTTGTTTGCACATAGCATTTCCAAGAGCTCAGTATGGACTTCTATCAATCCGGAAATTAATTATTTCCCATCAAACACCCTAACAACCACAGTTGTGTCTTTTCACTATGCTTTTATGCCTAATGAGGCCAGAAATTGTGTGTCAATGAAATTCCTACTTGCCCCAGAGTCTATTAGGCACCCACTTTCTGCACATGTCCTGAACTTGATTTTATGGTTACGGCTATGCTGACATGATGGTAAAAAACACTAGCCCTTTTGAGGTCTAGCTAGAAGACAAACCTGACATATCGATCTCATGCTTTCATATCCTGAAGATACTGTGAAAGATTTTAAAATGGCTCCCAATCAGAACCAAAAAAAGTCATGCACACTCTGGATACAAGCAAGCGGGACTGTGAGAACACCCTCTATGCCGGGATCAACAAAACGCTCAGCAGAAAGCTGCAGACCACTCAGAAAGCAGTGGTCAGAGGTACCTCCCATGTTGCACTCACATCCCATCACAACTGAATGAGCTCCCTTGGCTCCCATACACAAATGAGCACAATTCAAACTTGTAACCCACACTTTAAAGGCACCATACAACACTGACCCAGCATAACTCAACAATTGCATCTGCTTTCACAAATCTTCTAGACACTTACTCATCTTGACTCCTACTTGCACACATCCCACAGATACCAAAACTCAGAGCTGGCCATTAAGCCTTCTCCTACATTACTCCTAAAGCATGGAACAACCAGCTATGAAACAAAGTAACCTGCTCACTTCTGGAATTCTTCAAGAAGCTGAAGACCTGGATTTTTGAATAGTCTGACTAGGCTAACACCTGCTCAATGCCAGTGTACCCTCCTGGTTGATAGTGTGCTGTACAAATTTGTATAACATAACATAATGTTGAGCGCTTCATTAGGACCAACACCAAGCACCCATTTGTGGATGCCGAGGACATCCTGGGCACAGACTTTGGACTTCGCACCCTCTGAGCTTTTTTGCCTTCATTGACAACTGCAACAGGGCCCAGACCTTCAGCAACCCACCATCATTGAGCCCTGTGTCAGATCCAGCTCGCAGCTTGCCTCACCATGACCACCTATTTCCTATAAAGTTTCTAAGTTAGAAGATAAACTTTCTGCCAGGGCAAACCTGGTCTCTGTATGCAACCAGTGCTCCATCACAGCCATATTTATCACTTGACTTTGACTCAGTCTAGCATGACAGTTAACCACAGTTGGTGCTATGGGTTTTTCTACGCTATTTGTTGTTGATGTAAAAATTCCTATCTCTTTTTTTTATTGTTTTTTTTTCTTGTGTTGGGTTTTCACTTTATTGCTGTTTGAGTACTGCATAAATACTTTACACATTACTTGTACGTTGAATCTTTTGTGCCAAGCTACCAGAGGGTTAAGCACAGATTAATTTAGCGGCTTTCGTGGTTAACCCAGATAAAGATTGTGAATATTATTTGAGGGGGATTGTCACCCCTCTCAAATAATACTTCAATGTGTTGTGCTTAGGACTTATTTTAGCACTTGATGGTATGATGTAGTAGAAAGGAGCATTATTTCTCTCTGAGCTGTAAATCATGTATGTGTGTTTAAATGTTTGGAACACACTCAGGTTGCTCTCAAAGCTGATTAGTCCAAAGATTCCCAAGCTCATCTAGTCAACTTTCCTCCATCTTGTCATAATTTTCCTTGTACCAGTTATGACAAACCTTGCCTGGTCTTTGTTCTCATTGGATGTAATGTCATTTGGAGCCACTCAATGGAAAATAATCCTCTTGTTATGATTGTTGCCAATTTACAATTCAATATATCCCTACAAAACTGTCATTTCATAAACAATGACTAAAGCAGTTTATTCAAGTGAGGGTGCCTGTTGTTATTCTGTTTTACAGTTATGTTTGCTTTTATTCAGTTTTCTCAATATTGAGATTTTGAGTATTACTCTACTCTGTCCTTTTGTATTTTCAGTGGGTTATACACATATCTGTGTAAAGTTCTTTTCACATATGCTGATTATTTAGCCCGTCTTAATCCTGTTCATCATTTTTGTGGCCAACAAGAGTCTTTGGATCTTTGGATGAGAGTGTCTGATGGTAAAACAGAATATCTTTGTTGGATAGAAACTCCTCTGATTTGATTAAATATGTCCAATGTACTGTATGTGAGTATTGGTGGTCTTGTAATTCTCTATTGGATCTAAAATTAGCCATTATTATACACAGTTGCAAAACCAAAAAATCAAGAAGTGGATTTCTTGAAAGAATCTTAGCAATTAGTAATTACTAGGGCCACGTTCCAACATATTGTTTGTTTGCACAGTATACCATTCTAGACAGAGACCAGCATTATTCAAGTGATTCTTGGTTTTCTCCAATTAGAACAGTCCAACATGTCCTGCAAGGATGGGTTCTACTCCAAATAGAACACCAGCAAACCCAGACCCCACCCTCTATAAGCATTTTGGACATCATAAGTGACGTGCAACTTAAGTCCAATGGCACAGTGAGCATAACACAGGCATCTAAGCATACCAGTCATAATTAAGGCATCCCACTTTGAAAAACAAAGATGTTGTAGGTGGAATGCTTTATGGCTGAGATACCCGCCACCCCCTCTCAACACAATCCCCAAAGGAGGGAAACCGGAAACAGTTCTTGAAGTTTTTGGAAGAGGGAGGGAGTGACCCTCCCGGCCGTATTTATTAAAACAAAAAATTAAAACATTAAACAGTTTCATATTAATGTACAATTTCATTACCACATTGCGATGTTTGGCTAACCTTAACAGATTCTCTAATACAGAGGTTCTCCTAGCCGAACTAACATCCTACAAAACATTTTCTTGAAATATTGAAATTGTACATCCTAACGTTTAAGGGCCAACGGCAAGGTCGTAACCGGTGTCAAGATCCCTAACCAGAAATACCCCCCCCCACTTGGGAGGGGCGACAGCACTGAGGCGTACCTCAAGTGCAAACTACCAATTTCCCTTGACTTGACGGGGGCACCACTAAACTCGACGCCAGTTAAAGGTCGTTCGAGGACTCGTGTGAGGTTATCTAGAAGGTATCGTAGACCTCCCCCCAAACCCCGCACAACTTACCACAACTGCCGTCGCAGACGTTACTGGCCCCGGGAAATTCCCCAGGAGGGGGCTGTAACCCCTCCTACACAGGAAGGGGCCTTGACCGCCTTTCCTTTTCTTTCGGCGACCCATCCTTAGAAGGGACCGCCTCCCCGTTGAGGGGCCAAAGGCCACCTCTCCCGAGCGCTCCCATCCGTGTTGGGTGACGCCCACTCATAGGGATCTTCCAATTAGTGCTCACCGATCATGACCTTACCGCCCGACCAAAATAAATACGACAATTCTAACTAAATTACTAAATGACTAAATTACTCGAAAGACAGTAACAACCACCACTTTATTAAAACATGCTTACTGATGAACACTAAAACAGGACTACTTTATTTGCAAAACATACCACAAATTGACCATTCTTTATTGCATATTCAAAGTTATCACGATACTAATCACACCTGTAAACAAAGAATTAGAGTTACCACATCAAACTTTATTCAAAACAACTTGCTGTCCTCAGGGGCTGGTGGGTGGGTCAAAATTGGCTCTTCGTTCCGTCTCGAGCTCACGTACAGCGAGGAGGTGCAGCTTCAGAGCACAGGAACAAGAGGATGCCTTCGGGTCTTGCGTCCCTTTTTATCCGTCTTCAGGGCGGGCGTAAACCCGCCCCTGCCTGCCCCGAGGGCGTGGCCAGCTGCGTCAGTGTCTAGGCCAGCCCACTCTAGGGCGGGAAAAAGCGCGCCCCGGCTACGCCGCTTCGGGCATACCAGCCGCGACGCGCCTCCCGCCCAAAATGGCTTCCCGGGGGGATCGAGGGACTCTGCCATACGTTCGGGGGGACCGAGTGGTCGCCCCTTTCCATATGGCTGAGATACCCGCCACCCCCTCTCAACACAATCCCCAAAGGAGGGAAACCGGAAACAGTTCTTGAAGTTTTTGGAAGAGGGAGGGAGTGACCCTCCCGGCCGTATTTATTAAAACAAAAAATTAAAACATTAAACAGTTTCATATTAATGTACAATTTCATTACCACATTGCGATGTTTGGCTAACCTTAACAGATTCTCTAATACAGAGGTTCTCCTAGCCGAACTAACATCCTACAAAACATTTTCTAGAAATATTGAAATTGTACATCCTAACGTTTAAGGGCCAACGGCAAGGTCGTAACCGGTGTCAAGATCCCTAACCAGAAATACCCCCCCCACTTGGGAGGGGCGACAGCACTGAGGCGTACCTCAAGTGCAAACTACCAATTTCCCTTGACTTGACGGGGGCACCACTAAACTCGACGCCAGTTAAAGGTCGTTCGAGGACTCGTGTGAGGTTATCTAGAAGGTATCGTAGACCTCCCCCCAAACCCCGCACAACTTACCACATCTGCCGTCGCAGACGTTACTGGCCCCGGGAAATTCCCCAGGAGGGGGCTGTAACCACTCCTACACAGGAAGGGGCCTTGACCGCCTTTCCTTTTCTTTCGGCGACCCATCCTTAGAAGGGACCGCCTCCCCGTTGAGGGGCCAAAGGCCACCTCTCCCGAGCGCTCCCATCCGTGTTGGGTGACGCCCACTCATAGGGATCTTCCAATTAGTGCTCACCGATCATGACCTTACCGCCACAGGCCGGATAGTTGACCGGCTATCCGGACCCCCCCACAAAGCTCCTACCTAAAGGTCATGTTGTAACGTTTTTAACCATGCTAAGAAGTCTCCTATGAGTAACTCATTCCCCACCCGGGACAAATGCACACCATCCCCCAAATACATACTGTCATCATTAATACAGCCATGCGAAATAGAATGCAATGTCCTGGAACGGAACAGCCTACTCACTTTGTTATTAAGTTTTCTAACAGAATGATTCAAAGCAGAAATAGAAATAGCCCCCCGCCACACCTTTCGTGGGATCATATGGGACCACGCAATTGTGCACCCCGGAACTCTCCTTGCCAACCAACTTACAGTGGAAAGCATTGCCTCCAGGAGAAGTCGTCTACCGGTGGTGACCAAATCATTGCCCCCTAAATGCACTATAACTATAGCCGGCGGTGACCTCGTCCGCCCTAACAGACCCTCGAAAAATGACTGAAACTGGTCAATACAGAGACCGCCTCTTCCGTGGAAGGACAGCCTGTACCCGTATTCCCCAGCTACGTGAATCATATCACCTGCTTTGAATACGTCCGCGGCACGCCTCACGTATGAGTGGCCCACGACCCACACCTCCTTTTTCACAGCCGGTGATGTCTGACCGCTGGCCCGGTGTTGGGTCGACTGCATAGTCCGCCCCGCCTCGTAGGCTTGCGTAACTGAAAACCAAACAAAAACAAGAAGCGTGAGTACATTATTACAGCTTCACAACATGTGCAACCGCACGTATCTCTTATAACAATTGGAGGACCAACGCCCCACTCGTTTCACTTGTTCAACATTAAGACCCCTGGCTGTAGCTTCCGTAGCAGCCCCTATCCGAAAGGAATGGGTCCCAAATTCGCCCGGGTTCAAGCCCGCAGCGGCAATTGACATCGCAAGCACCCACTGAAACTGAAATTTCGTCAGTGGGGTGGCGTCTGCGTGTCTTAACAAAGTCCCCCCCCCATGATGCCACCCTTCGTGCTAGGTAATCTTCTAAACACTTTACCGGACACATGGAGGACCCGGGAATCCTGCGTATGATTACGCAGTCACCCATCCCATCTTGATCAGTCTTGGACCTTACAAAGGAGACAGTCATTGTTTCTCCGCTGATCTGAACGTGTTCCTGGCACAAACCCCCTGCCACATCCAGTTTGTTCCTTGCAACTAGTTCGCTTACCCGCATCGCCCCGTGAAATGCTAGCGTAAAAGCGGCTCGGAACAGCACCGCCTCAAACTGAGATGAACATGTGGCCGGGAGTGTGGCCAACAACTGGGACAATCTATCCAAACCTATCGGGCGCCTTTCATCTACTCTGCGACCCTCAAGGCGTTGCCACCCACGCAGCGCTTTCTGTACAACGAAAGACGCTGTCGGGTCCTGGATAGCGTGTGCTCTGGCAACAAAGGAAATGGCAGCACGATGCCTCTGGGCCGTAGCCACCGATTTCCCAGCCCTACGTAAGGACATCAGAAAATTCACTACCCATTCCTCGTGACCCCAAAGCCGCTCTCTATCAGTCCCCAAAAAGGCTAAATAGGACCGAAACGCCCCTTCGTATGCCTTCCTCGTCCTTGGTGCTAGACTCTCTCCCACGAGGTGACGAAGTTCGGGGCACCGAGAGACCAGAGATCTTCGGGAAAGGGTGCCGGCTCTGGGTCCGCTGAGGGAAGGAAACCCGAGAAAGCCTGCCTTTGAAAACGAGACAGTGCATCAGCCGCCTGATTCATTACCCCTGGGACATGTTTTGCTCTGAATAGCACATTCAGTTGCATACACAGTAAAACAATTTCTTTGAGCAGTCTTAAAATCAGTTTACAACGTGCTGCCTGACTATTGATGCACTCAACCACGGTCATATTGTCAGACCAAAATATGACAGAGTGATCTTTGAACCCTTCGGGCCAGGTTCTCAGGGCCACCAAAATGGGAAAAAGTTCCAGGAAAGCAATATTAGTTGTCAGACCACTGTCATGCCACCATGTCGGCCACCTCTGTGCCGACCATTTTGTGCCAAAGATGGCACCAAAACCTATGCTCCCTGCTGAATCTGTCCATAGCCCCAGCTCGTCAGAGGACACGGCTGGTTTGTTCCAGACCACTCGACCATTAAAATCCGCCAGAAATGCTAACCAAATACGCATGTCCTGGCGGACCTCAGCCGATAGTCTTGTGCGATGATGTCCCTCCTTTAGGCCGACCATAGCTTGTGAAATTGACCGGGAAAAGGGGCGGGCCATTGGTATCACCCTGAGGGCAAAATTCAACTGTCCCACCAACTGCTGTAGTTGATGCAGCGTAACTTTAGATGCATTTATACATACTTGCAGGGTTGCCCTGAACTTCCCCACTTTGTCAGCTGGCAAACGAAAACAACCCTCACTGGAATCTAACTCGATCCCCAGAAACTCAAGGCAAGTCGCAGGACCTACCGTCTTACCTGGTGCCAATGGCACACCAAACTGTTTCATTAACACACAAAATTCGGCCAAGGCCTGGCCACATTCGAGATCCCCGGCTGCCCCAAGGAACAAAAAATCATCAAGGTAATGCATTACATGTTGGAAACCCGTCTTCTTTGTGAAGACCCATTGTAGAAAACTACTAAATTTCTCGAAATAGGCACAAGATATAGAGCACCCCATCGGCATACACCTGTCCATGTAATAACAACCCTGAAACATGAATCCCAGGAGACGCTGGTCGTCTGGGTGTACCGGGAGCAGTCGGAACGCTGATTCGATATCTGATTTCGCCATCAGCGCCCCGGGCCCCAGGCGATTCAAAATGGCTACGGCCTCATCGAAGGATGCGTACCGCACCGAACACACATCCGGATCTATTGCATCGTTTACAGAAAGACCACGTGGAGCTGATAAATTATGAATCAGTCGGAACTCGCCTGGATCCTTCTTGGGGACCACCCCTAAAGGGGAACAAACAAAATTCTGGACCGGGGGTACACTAAACGGGCCGGCGATCCGACCTCGAGTCACCTCTTTCCGGATCTTATCCTGTACTACGGTCGTATGCTGCAGGACGGAAAGTTGATTTTTACACTTTTCCACACCCTGAAAGTCCCCTACCGGGATGCGGAAACCATACGAAAAACTGTTCCGCAGCACCCCAGCAGAAGTACGATCCGGGTATTCACTGAGCCAGGGAATCATCGCCAAGGTATCAATCGGGGTAGGTAAAGGCGCCCCTCGGACTATATTAGACCTGTTTGGCGCCTCCTCTCCCCCCATTATCACCCGTTTTGGCTCTGCACGCGGACTCAGGATGGGACGACCCGCATCCACTACATTCATGTTTAAATTTACACGATCCCTGTGGCCTAGTACATTTACCTCTGTTGAAATTAAAGCAGAACCCCCTTTTTCCTGTATTGCCGGCAGGTCTCGAGTAATCTTCGGTACCCGTACCTGAACGAAAGGGCGTCCCCCCATAATGGCGGGAGGATTCGCCAACATTACTTCCTACCAATGGCATTTTCAACATACCCGTCTCCTTCATTTTATCCCATGTCAAAGAATCGTAACAATCCCAGGTTAAGCTTTTGTTATGCTCCTTCGCCTTTCTAAACAGATTATCGTAGCAGAACCAATGGTTACCCTGGTGTGATGTCGAGTACCCCATGATTCGCGACTGATAGGTTGGCAACTCGGAAAGCAACTCAGGCCTACGTTCCCCTAAGATCGACGTAAAAATTCCCCATGCCTTACCCCAATTGCCAATATTCTCGTTCACTTTAAAGGCGGCCATTTTCGCGCGCCAAACACTCGGATGCATGAGATCCTTCTGACCCTTAACATGCTCCACCTCATAATGATCAACAAGCAACGAGAAGATGTTCACATATTCCCCTGCCCAAATTTTTTCCTTAATCGCCAAAGGAACATGTTGACCCAATCTTTCTCTACGAGAGGGTGCTGACTCATCCCTCGCAATCGGCAATGGCCGCTTACCTGCACCGGACGCTGCCTCAGCGATTGTACTCGTCCCTGGTGTCTTGTCCACTACTGCAGCCGGCACGGACACCTTGGCTGCCTCCCGTTTCTCACGCAGTTGCTTCATCAGCGCCTGCGCGTCGACAGCCGTGGCGCCCTCGTTACCTTTACCCAACCACGCTGCCAATTGTGCTGCCAGCTCGGGCGGCATATCGTCCTCGGACACGGGGGTGACCACAACGGGAATCGGATTCCCCTCCTCCGGCACGGGAGTTGGTGCCTCGAGCGGGGCACTGGGACCCGGGATGTCTTCTCCCGCTGCTCCCCTCCTGGGCCTCTTGTTTTTCCCTCCCGGGGCTGCTCCCGCCAAAGGACGTTTTGGTCCCCCTTCCTCGTTCTTATCCACCCGCTTCTTTAGTTCGGACATCTCCTTCATGAGAATACGCAGCATCTGTTCAGTAGTCATGCGTTTTCCCGCTTTCTTCGGCATTCTCCAACAGAGTAACTGTAAAACAAATAAGAACGATTAAAACGCTCAAAATTGGCTCTTCGTTCCGTCTCGAGCTCACGTACAGCGAGGAGGTGCAGCTTCAGAGCACAGGAACAAGAGGATGCCTTCGGGTCTTGCGTCCCTTTTTATCCGTCTTCAGGGCGGGCGTAAACCCGCCCCTGCCTGCCCCGAGGGCGTGGCCAGCTGCGTCAGTGTCTAGGCCAGCCCACTCTAGGGCGGGAAAAAGCGCGCCCGGCTACGCCGCTTCGGGCATACCAGCCGCGACGCGCCTCCCGCCCAAAATGGCTTCCCGGGGGGATCGAGGTACTCTGCCATACGTTCGGGGGGACCGAGTGGTCGCCCCTTTCCAAAACTGTTCTTATACATTGATAATTATTTAGCATTGCATTCAATTTCCCCCAAAATTTCACAGTACAATAAATGCACCATTACATCTTTACAGATGTAGTTATCATACCAAATGTTACTAAATCCACTGTGTTTGTTAGCAAAACATCAATGTATATGACCATAACACTGAGGCAACCAACCAAAACAAATTAACAAAAAAAAATCTGTGGACAATTAAAATGTTCCTTGAAATGTGTTCACATTTGCATTTATACGATGGCCATGCGAGAAATACATGTATAAGTGCGTCATCAGCTCCTTGCTTGTAAATTTAGCACTCACCCATCAGGTGATATTCCCTTTCATATTTCCTGTCAGTGCCTGATATTTCATTTGTCCAAAAAAAACTTTCAAATGAAATTTAACACATATACGTACAAGAGAATTATCAGTAAAGGTATTTAGAAGTAGCATACACTGAGATAGATTAATCAGAGGTAAATACATTCAAAAGGGCCACCTGATCCTAAGCCCAAGAATGAATTCATAAGAAACCTTTTGCCTATGCTAATTGCTAGCCAACTTGAGGCCCGCTTGAGCCAACATATTACAACATGCAAGTCACAAGCCTAAGGACAGACACGTTCATCTCCACCCCTCCTATCTCTCCTGTATGAAAATGTGCAATATGGATGGGCTGTGTGCACACTCCTCCTTAATCGAGATACTGGCCATGGGGGATGGGGTCCTCAGGGCCTCTAGGAGGCTTTTGGAGGGGGCACGTGCTCCATCTCCATGAAATATATGTCCATTTGGCCCTGGCCCACCTTGTGAATTTCTTTAATAAAAATGGATGGGACCTTTGCTTTTTTTTAAACGTTTACTGTAGATTTGTAGATCCTCCGGTAATTCGAAGAGAAAAATGTTTTTAGCCCCTCTGGCCCCTTATGTTTCTTTTCCCCATTTTTCCTTAGGACTGAGGGCTGAGTCCTGAGTCTTAAGGTAGCTTTCACCACTTCCTGGATAAGGTAGTGCCAGTCAATCAGAACTCAGGATGAGATCTATAGGCTGTGCAGAACCTATTGCTGTATGGGTGAATGAGTGGCTGCATAAGTGTTAAATGGGTGAGCGAGCTAGTTGATGTATTAGCAACTGTATAGGTGAGTAAGTACATATGTTAGTATATGTATAAGTAAGTGGCTGGATATTTGAATAACTGTATGGGTGAATGAGTGTCTGTATTAAGCATGGGCGAATTTTGCGAATCTGGCGTTCGCGAATTTGCGTATTTGCGAACTCGCAATCCGCAAAATCCGCAAATTCTCGAGAATTTGCGGATTTCTTTTTTTTTGTGTTCGCAAGGGTTTCCTCCAGTTCGCGAGGGTTTGGTACCAGTTCCCAATTGCGAACTTACTTGTTGGCTCGCAACGGTCGCGACTATGTTGTTTCTACGTCTGTTTCATCATCACAGGTTCCCAGCACCCTCTGTTTCACCACTGCCACCCTTTGTTTCACCCATGCCACCCTCTGTTACATCAATGCCACCCTCTGGTTCATCATCACTGTAGATTATGGGGGGGAAAAGCAAGCACACCTGCCCTGCTTCAACTGACATGAATTAATTTGGGGTTAGTTTATTAATGTGTCACTGTTTTAAAATTCCAGGTCTGGCACCTGCTTCCTTATCAGTAATTTGCTTTCTGTTGCAGTGCAATTTTTTTTTCCAGGACCTTTGTGGCCTACTTGTAGCTATTCTATGAGCCTGCTGTGAGGGTCAGAGCAGGGTCATACAATTGTTGCAACTAGCAACTGAACTCTGGAGGGGCCCCAGTCAGGCAGCACTACAGGGAATGGTTACCAATGATGATTTTGAACTCTTGCACCTGCTGAGTGCTTTCAGTTTTGCAAAACTCGTTTTTCTGCAATTTCGCGGGATTCGCGGGGCGCAAACTTGCGCGAGATCGGATTCGGAAGCAACGAATTTGTGCGAATATGCGATTTGTTTTTTTGCGGCGTGTCAGTTCGCAAGGTTTTGTGCCTTTTAGCGAGCCGCTTGTAGAGCAAGGCGCGAAGTTACCCTTGCGGTCGTTCATCTTGTTTGCATGACGTATTTCCGTTTCCGGGCGCGAAGTGTAATCTCGCAAAGTGTGCGGCTCGCTAGTACAATTTCGCGGGTGTTCGCAAGGAAAATCTCGCGCGAACGTACCCGCGCGGTCGTGAACGGGCGCGGCCATCTTGTTTCTCATTCATTGCTATGGTTCCGGGCATGCTTTTAGTATCCTCTCTGTATCTCTGCCATCCTTTGCTTGTTTGAAGTTTTTTTTAAACTATTTTACTTATTATCTATCTCTCTATTTTTCTTGCTCTATATTTTTGTGTTTTCTGCTACTTTTGGTTCATTTTAAACTACTTTTTTCAACTCTTTACTTTTCTTCTCTTCCCTATTCTATTTTCTTTATTATTTAGCTTCCTTTCTGCCCAGACCATGGTGAAGGGAGCCAGGAAGCATCCCGAGAAGCGGAAGGGTCCCGCACCCCGTGCCCGGCTCCCGTGCGGGCGTTTGAGGGGGGAGCAGGTCGTACCCCGGGAGATCTTCAGCCCAGAGGAGGTGGGCACACACATTTTTTATGTTCAGCGCCGCCTCCCCAGGACCATCATGGCAGGCGGCAGGATCGGTAGCGGGTACGGGATCCGGGAGTGCCGGAAGCGGTGGGAGAAGGTTTGCTTGGCCATGTACCACCACTCTCGGGTCCGGCGCACCTACAACCAGGCCACCTGGACCGTGAACGCGATCTGCTCGACCTGCTTGGCCTTGAGATCCCCAGGCTTGGTGAGTAGTAGTAGCTATTTCTTTACTACTCTGTTTTCTCCTGCTCTGTGTGTTATTATATTGCAAATTTTTGTTTTTTACCAAGAGCAATAATGCTGCTCATTACATTGTAGGTAAATTATATTTCAAAATCTTCTGTGCATTTCAGGTGCACTGCTCTCCTTCTCAGTAGTGTTGCTACTATGCTTATTTGTTTTCGATTTTGTGTTCATTTCATTGGCCTGTGAAATAATGTATGAGTGTAGTTTAAAGAACTGCGTAATGCTAGACACTAAGGTTCAGATTTTTAATTACCGGCGCATCCCTGCAAAGTAGCAGGGATGCGCCAGTAATTGTGCGCCACGCCACCATCACCCATGGTGCGCCGTATTTACAATGCGGCGCACCATGGGCCCAAAACGTCACCAAAGCGTTAAGCATCTTTGCCATTAAGGCGGCGCATTGCTGGAGTTGCGTCGCAACGATGGCGCAGCTCCATCAATGCTCTGGGGTGCCCTATCTCCCCAATGCTGCGTCAAGCCGTACGTCTGCTTCAAGCAGGCGCAGGGTTTGAGTCACGTATCATTGTCGTTAAAGTGAGTGATTGAAATCTTGTAGATTTCCCTCAGCCACTTTTAGGATGCGTTCCTTCGCAGGAACGCCCTCCCTTGTGCTGGAACGCCCCCTGATGGCGCAGGGCTTTACAACGTGATGCATCTCCCATATGCGTCACGTTGTTAATATACGCCGCACCATTGCGCCTCTTTTGTTCTGCCGCTGCGTCACAAAAGTCACGCAACAATGGAGTAAAAGAGCCGCAAGGGGCTTCTAAATCAGCCCCTACAGACTCAAGTCCAGTCCTTCCTTTGTACACATGGCGATAAGAAGAAATAGTGGTGGTGGATTGATAGTTTGAGTATTTTAATGACTGGTTAATGTAGTAGGAAACTATAGTGTTGTCGCTGATCTGCAATCACGATGGACTTTGTCGGTCACTTCGCATGCTGCGGACTGCTGCCTGCCAATCCTAGGCAAACCTTTTTAGTACTTTGTTTAGTGAGTTACATAAGAAGTTTCCGATTCGACGGTCCGCAAATCAAGCAATACTAATAAGGTAGTAGACCACATGAAATCGGTCAATATTATTTCCTGTGGAATAGTTGTCTATTTGCTATTTCGCCAAAATATTTTGTTATTGTTCTTTTGAAATGTTTGATTTGGTTGACAAATATCATCCATGTTTTCTGGTCTTTCTTTCTTTCATGTTGTACATCAGCTCCCCCCAGGGGCAAGAGGACACAGGAGGAGGAGGAGGGTGCTGTTCAGGATGCAGGCCAGGATCGGGCAGGCAAAGGCTCCTTTGCTGGCCCAAGTAAGTTTTAATTTTAATATAGAGTATTTATTTTTTCCTAGCGTTCCTCATTTGATTTTTTCTAAATCGTCTTTGATCTTCTTGTAGACTGGATCTAAATTCTTATCCTGCCTCGACTATGACTCCCTGTGGTATTACTAGATTATTCTTATTAGTCTGTCTGTGTAGCTAACTAAGATTGCACATTTGGCAATTCCATTGGACTCCCATTCTAGTCAGCAATAGCTCTATGCACTGAGTGCAGTCGTCTGGGATTTTCCATAATGTCTTTTCAAGTCTTCTAAATGTTTATGCTTTGACAATTGCCAACAATAAAAAGGTGAATGACCACCAAGAAAGAATAAGATACTACTTTACTTTTGGTTTGGATAGTAGGATAATCCATTCTACTACTGTTGCAGGGACAAATCTGCACAAACAGAACTATGGACACTAAATAATGCATTGTTTAGCTTATCAATTATAATAGGTGCTGTTAGACTTTCCACATACCTCAGTGATAACAGACTTTGTAGTTGAACCCCCAATCTCCTTACTGACTAGATAGTGTGGCAGAGTCATTTAGCTCCCAAAGTCACCGATGATTGATCCCCAATGATGTCAGAGGCACGGACTCATGCTTGCAAAAATTCCAAAACTTTTAGCTCATCCACTCTAGTCTGGAGGACCAAAAACCACAGAGTCTATTTAAGTTTAAAAGCTTTATTAAAAGTAAACACATTTATTAAAATCAAGTTTGTCATAAAAGTAAACGTTTAACTGAAAATGGAAAAGTGCTTAGTACTGACGATTAATTGGACACATTTCTTGTGGTCGAGCCGAGCTCTCACCTGGTTTGAACTTGATCCTGCTCGTGTTCTTAGAAGTCAAGCTTCTGTCTGTTAGGAGAAAAAGTGGTGCGTGTTAAAAATAAAAAGCAAGCATTCATCAGTTGTGCCAAAAAGTGCAGCAAGACAACAGCCTTCCCTGGAATAAGGGACATTTTTACTTTAGAGTAGACAGTCACAAATTATTACATTGTATTCTTTTTTTTCACATTTCTTTCTTCCTCCTAGACCAAATATTATATAGTAGTCAGTGGTGTATTCTAACATTATTAAATGTACTTTGTAGGTGGAACATCTGGAGGCGGGGCCAGCGCGGAGGTGGTGGCATTGGACGAGGGGAACAACTGTGGGGAGGAGGCGGTACAAGTGCCGGACTTGCCTGTGAGGGATAACACGGTGGTGGCGGGCAGAGGTAAGCTATATATTCCTTACTTATTGAGATTGAAGACTGCAGAGTTTGCTTTCTGCACGGGTGTATTATAAATCAACCAGGTAGTAGCCTCCTCTAAATGTACTTCGACTTAGCTGTGAAGTTTTTGGCGAGAAGAATCCCAATCAGATCTCAGATGAACTTGATGGATGGGATGAACGAAAAGCGAAGGAAGGGTGTAAGTAAGTGTGGAAGGACGAGAAATGTAATGATGACTGGCCAAGAAGAATGATATGTGTTTGCTTGGTCCCCGAGGTGGCTGGGAAGGAAAGAATATGGTATGGTGCATGGCTGTGTGAATGATGAAACAAGGATGGGTGGAAGGAGAACAGCCTGAGTGGGTGAAACAGAAACTGTATGTGTGCATATACTTTGAATGGATGGATGCCTGGATCATGGTACTATCTGACTCTTAGATAGCATATGTGTATCTAGAGAGAGTAGACGGTCACTGGATGAACTAAGTGTTACTTTGAAGAGCATGTAACACCGCACCCGCACGTCCGTTCCAGTGTAGGAAAGGCAAGGAAAAGAAGTTGTAATTTTGTCCAAATACTACCATGAATAGTAGCAGTAGTTTGTATTGCAACTGCAAGCACAGCATATATCCGGTTATTACGGTGGACACTCCCTACCTCTCTTAATAACTTTAGTTTAGTAGTAGTACGTCATTCATGTGTGGGTGTATCACTGTTCACTCAATAATAAGCAAAGCACCTAAATCCATCCCATATGTCATCAAATACATCCCATGTGAAGTGATAGATAATCAGATTATTTAGCTTCCTCATTTTCCTTTTCTAATACTCATTTGCACTATAGGGTGAAATCTAAATTAATTAAGCAGTAACCCTTTTAACAGAGTATTCTCAGTGCCACCCGTAATAGAAAAGTAAGAGCTTCACCACCTGCATGTACTGGACCGGTACAGTAACGCAAGTCTGTCTCACTCATCATGGTGTGCATCTGTTTTTTTCGGGTGCAAGTTCACTGCGCTGGCATTATGCCGGCTTGCATAAGATAACGTACCAATTTTCCTAAACAAGAGAGAAGAAGAAGAAGAAGACTGGTGTACTGTCATAGTCGACTGTAGTGGAAGTCTATAGTGCTTGTAGAATTTGTCCCTTAAACTCCCACTAATGTTAGAGCAAGGATGAAGAAGTCGGAGGTTACATAGATACTGTCCTCAATAGTTATGTACTGTGCTTTCAATTTGCTACTTGAACTGTGACACAACTTTCTGCTCAATCATTTTGTGTTAATCTAAAGGAGCATTGGTTATAGACTATGTCTTTCTTTCTTCATATAGTTGTTCCTTCCAAATCAAACAGACCATCAAGGAGGAGGGAGCTGGCTCGAATTGCCCGGCAACGGAGGCTGGATGCCACTGTCGCCGAATATCGGCGGCTGGTGGCCCTGGAGGAGGAGGAGACGCAGTCTACCGGTACAACAACAACATCCACTGGGACAGCTGCATCCTCCTCCGTGCCCCCATGGGCTTCCAGCCAGCGCAGTGCTCCAGCGGTACGTAGCCGGGCTACCAAAGTCAACCGCCACCGCCGAGCAGCAAAGACAGCAGCTGCCCCCCACAGGATTTGCAAGGCACGCCAGCGCCGCTTATGCCTCAGAGTGTCCTACCTGGGGCAGGAGGTCCTAACCTATAAGAACTTGGTGGAGGGCCTCCGCTTCGACCATGCCACCCTCCGCAAGGAGCATGATGCCCTGGCCGCTAAAGTCAACAGCACCCTGCCATAGTGTCCCTTGCCCCTTTTTTAGAGACTTTTGGGGGGTGGGAATTGGGAGTTGGGTTTTTTGGGGACTTTTGAAGGACAATCGTTGGGGTTAGGGAGGGTCTTGCGGGAGATTATTTTGTTAGGGCTATAAAAATATACTTTTTGAAACTTTATCTGACCATACCTGTTTTTTACTGCTTTTGAGTCTGGTGGGTGGGGGTTTAACAGTAAGTTTGTTTTCCTGAATAGTCCTAGGACTTTAGTAGTACTACTACTACCGTCAATCTCTCATCTCTCCTAATACTCCATTATACTACCTCCAACCAAACGCTTATCTTACCTGTAATTTGTGTTTGAAAGTAGGGCTAGGCCCAGGGCTGGCTCCAGGGGAAATGGCGATTAAGGTTGGCAATCCTGGGCGGATGAAATGTCCTCCTCATTGCGGTGGTACTAGTGGTGTGACACAGTGGCAGTTGCATGCCTATGGAAAAAAAGAAAATGAAACCTGGTTTGTCCTTACTGTAGCATTACAACGATACAATGGAGAATATAGCAGGTGACAGTACACTAGAACAGTGCCACAATGTAGCCCAACAAATGGTAAAGTATAACTTTTACTTGTGTTGGATTTCTTTGACATTGGCTACTACAACAAGAAATAGTACTGAATCTGAGTAAGTCTAGAATATATCCTTGGATTCCTTCACCAGCCTGTTGCTATGGCCTTATCCTCCCCAGCAAGTGTGTGGAATTATTGATGTCATTTACTCACACATCAAGCAAAACCACACAGCCCGGGGGAAGAGGGTTAGGGTTTGGAAAATGGATGGGAATGGGGGTTTCTTTTTGGGTAGGTTTTGTTGAGAGAAGAAAAAAAAGCACAGCATGGACAAACAATAATTGAAGATAAAGAAATCTTTGGGTACAAAGCTAACCATAAATCTTTTAAGTGACATAAAAGAAGTGCATGCACTACTGCATGCATTGTTACTGAAAAGTAAGTAGTACTAGAATGCGACAGTACAGGGCTGCAGCGTTTTCACTTGCCTGTCTCTGCACTCAGAGAAACACTTCTTACATTAAATTAGGTTTAAAAAATAGCCAAAGTAAAACCTATAGAATGGCTGTAGGGATCAATTTAGAAGCAGAGAGAGATCCAAGAAATGCAGTCACACTCATAGAAGAAAACAATGGATACTGTATCTGTATGTTGTTGTAGTTGTCCTGTTGAATTTGTTAAGTAAGTTGCATGCAGCAAACAATTCCTCTTATTAGCGGCACTCCTCCATTCCAGCTGATGCTTCGTCCATCAATGTTGGTGACCAGAAGACACCCTGTCCACTGCCTGCCTGGCGGATGCTGAATTGCGGCTCGCTAATGTGAAGCCTGACTCCATCCTTTTTTCCCCATTGCACAGACTGAAACCCGGCCTGTAATTATTGAACGAAAAACAGGAAGTGATATATTACAACACCATTGATAAATAAATATAAGGTATGTACGCTGTGTAGTGCAAAAAGTCACACTTTGATTTTCCTAATAGACAATACAATATTTTTGAAAGTGCGTACTCTGTCTGAATCACCTTTTGAAGGATAAATAAGTATGGGCAAATTAATTTAGCGGATCTTTCCCCTCAAGCTAGGTGTACTGTAAACTGTGTTTTAGTACAAAATTTGACCTTCCCAGCAGTGCTCCCACCCAGACCCTTACTAAAGCCAGTCGCAAAAATGTAGAAGACCCCCAATCAGATCTCAAAAAACGAGGCCTAGCAGAAAACTGGTGACAAAACGTACTTTGAAAGTAAAAGTAGGCCCAAATACCCCCTTACCCACCTTGGATTGTATTCAAACCACTTGCAAGCAAGCAAAAGTATCCTCATCGCTCCAAGACTCGAAAACGCCCCCACCCAAACACATGCAATAGAAATACTGCTAACCCTAACGAGCCCTAAGTTAAGAATAGTGGCAAAGGCTTTCTTTAACTATGCCAAATCCCCCCTTTCCCACCATGGATTTTCTTCAAATGACTTGCAAACAAAATTACACAATCTCACGAGTGCTCTAAGACCCCAGAACTCAGTTGCAAAAATCTAGAACACCCCGAAACACATGCAATCCTGCTGCTAGGGCTAACCCTAACGAACCCTTAGTTACAAAAAGTGCCAAAAGGCTTTTCCTTATGGATTTTGTCCCAACCACTTCTATCCGGTATTAGACCTTCCCAGGAATGCCCCAAGACCCACCAACCCACCCGTCAAAAAGCACAACACCCCCAAACAGCCAAAAAGGAAAATCTCATACTTACAATATTTCTCGGCCTTCGGTCCAAACGCGCTGTGCAGCTAGGTCATAACTCCCGTTTTCCACCACGGATTTCCTGAAAAGCAAATGCAATCAAGATTAGACTGTCCCAGCAGTGCTCCCAGACCCCAAAACTCACCCACAAACACCCGGAACCCCCCCAAAAGAGCACCTGAAAGGCAAGCAAGTCAGCAAAAACACAAAAAAATGTACGCCTCCGATTTGGTCCAAACCACTTTTATCCCATATTAGAGCTTCCCAGCAATGGCCCCAGAGCCGTCAACCCAGACGAAAACTAGTAGAAGACCCCCAAACAGCCAAAAAGCAAAAGTACAAAAATGGGGACTTAGTCATTTTCTTGCCAATTTCCAAAATCACTCCGCTCGCGCTCTGCAGCTAGGCCCTAACTCCCCTCTGCCACCATGGATTTGCTTCAAACCTCTAGCAAACTAAAGTATCCATAGCCAGCAGTGCATCCAGACCCCGAAACCCACCCACAAACACCAGGAAGCCCCCCAAACAGGCCCCCGAAAACGCCACATTGAGCAAAATGTCAGAAATAGCAAAAAACAATTCTGCATGGATTTTGTCCCAACCACTTCTATCCGGTATTAGACCTTCCCAGGAATGCCCCAAGACCTGCCAACCCACCCGCCAAAAAGCACAACACCCCCAAACAGCCAAAAAGGAAAAATCTCATACTTACTATTAAGTATGGGCAGAAAATCCGTTACGCTCGCGGATTTTGCGGATTTTCGGTAAATTCGCAATCCGCGAGAATTGCGAATTTCCCGCAAAATCAGCAAATTCGCACGCAGCGGATTTTTTTTCTTGGTGATACAATTTGGCGGCGCGCGGCGTTTTTTCATCGTCTGCCGAGTTGTTTTTCTCGATATTTTGCGAGTGCTGCGCCATTTTGGATCTTGCTGCGGGATCCCGCGGGAATTTGGCAAGCGCGATTACGTAATCGCGGCTTTCCAACTTTTGCAGCGATCGTTTGTCAACGCGAGTACGCCGAGATCACGTCTCGCGGTACTTCGCAATTGCGAGATTTGAGATGCGGCGAGCAGCAATAATCTCCCACACGCGAAAATATAAAATTTGCAATTCTGCACAAGAAATCCACCAGCAAGCAGCATAAACCTTCTTGAAATGATGATTTTTATCTGAATAACTCCTTAGGTTGACATTTGTCTGCACTTTTTTAGCGAGGAGTCCATTTTGGGGAGGGGGGAGGGGGTGGGAGGAAGGAAGTGCCCCACAGTCTTCAACTTCCTGTTCCTGTCCAGCAGGCTCCTCCCAGTGCTTTGTCCATCTCCTGGTCACTTTTCATTTGGATCTGGAGCTGGAAGGATTACTTTTTGTGGATGCTGCTGGATATTTGGATTTGAGGCCTTTTTGACTTTCTTTGGATCAATGTTGGATTAGAAATTTTACAAGTAAGTTTGTTTGGGGCATTACAGTTGATGCAACTACAATTTTGGAATTTTCGATTTTTGGGCTGTTTTGGGGCCTTTTGCCCAGGAATACTCAGTGGTGGGTGGACTGAGTCTTTCTGTGGGGTGTCTTGAACTTAAACATCATGGAGGGCATGGATGGATTGGGATTGTGCTGATTTTTCAGTGATTCTCGTTTTTTGGGGCTGTACTTGTGGCCTTTTCACCAGGGGTATTTGAGTCTAGCATGGGCCTAGTCTTTCTGTGGGGTGTCTTAAACTTAAACATCATGGAGGGCATGGATGGAATGGGATTGTGCTGATTTTTCAGTTATTTTCGTTTTTTGGGGCTGTACTTGTGGCCTTTTCACCAGGGGTATTGAGTCTAGCATGGGCCTAGTCTTTTTGTGGGGTGTCTTGAACTTAAACATCATGGAGGGCATGGATGGAATGGGATTGTGCTGATTTTTCAGTGATTTTCGATTTTTGGGCGTGTTCATGGGGAGGGACAGGCCATGTGGCTGGGGGCCATTTTGAGTGCTGCTACAGGCCCTGGCCATGTGCAGGGAGGCAAGTGGCCATTTTGAATGTAGGCATTGTTGTTAGGCCTGCAACCATTTTGCCTACTTTTCAGCCTTTATGCCCAGGGGTAGTGAGTCTTGCATGGGCCTAGTCTTTCTGTGGGTTGCCTTGAATTTAAACATCATGGAGGGCATGGATGGAATGGGATTGTGCTGATTTTTCAGTGATTTTTGTTTTTGGGGGCTGTACTTGTGGCCTTTTCACTAGGGGTATTGAGTCTAGCATGGGCCTAGTCTTTTTGTTGGGTGTCTTGAACTTAAACATCATGGATGGCATGGATGGAATGGGATTGTGCTGATTTTGCAGTGTTTTTCGATTTATGGGGGTGTTCATGGGGAGGGACAGGCCATGTGGCTGGGGGCCATTTTGAGTGCTGCTACAGGCCCTTGCCATGTGCTGGGAGGCAAGTGGCCATTTTGAATGTAGGCATTGTTGTTAGGCCTGCAACCATTTTGCCTACTTTTCAACCTTTATGCCCAGGGGTAGTGAGTCTTGCATGGGCCTAGTCTTTCTCTGGGGTGTCTTGAATTTAAACATCATGGAGGGCATGGATGGAATGGGATTGTGCAGATTTTTCAGTGATTTTCGTTTTTGGGGGCTGTACTTGTGGCCTTTTCACTAGGGGTATTTAAGTCTAGCATGGGCCTAATCTTTCTGTGGGGTGTCTTGAACTTAAACATCATGGAGGGCATGGATGGAATGGGATTGTGCTGATTTTTCAGTGATTTTCGATTTTTGGGGGTGTTCATGGGGAGGGACAGGCCATGTGGCTGGGGGCCATTTTGAGTGCTGCTACAGGCCCTGGCCATGTGCAGGGAGGCAAGTGGCCATTTTGAATGTAGGCATTGTTGTTAGGCCTGCAACCATTTTGCCTACTTTTCAACCTTTATGCCCAGGGGTAGTGAGTCTTGCATGGGCCTAGTCTTTCTGTGGGTTGTCTTGAATTTAAACATCATGGAGGGCATGGATGGAATGGGATTGTGCTGATTTTTCAGTGATTTTCGTTTTTTGGGGCTGTACTTGTGGCCTTTTCACCAGGGGTATTGAGTCTTGCATGGGCCTAGTCTTTCTGTGGGGTGTCTTGAACTTAAACATCATGGAGGGCATGGATGGAATGGGATTGTGCTGATTTTGCAGTGTTTTTCGATTTTTGGGGGTGTTCATGGGGAGGGACAGGCCATGTGGCTGGGGGCCATTTTGAGTGCTGCTACAGGCCCTGGCCATGTGCTGGGAGGCAAGTGGCCATTTTGAATGTAGGCATTGTTGTTAGGCCTGCAACCATTTTGCCTACTTTTCAACCTTTATGCCCAGGGGTAGTGAGTCTTGCATGGGCCTAGACTTTCTGTGGGTTGTCTTGAATTTAAACATCATGGAGGGCATGGATGGAATGGGATTGTGCTGATTTTTCAGTGATTTTCGTTTTTTGGGGCTGTACTTGTGGCCTTTTCACCAGGGGTATTGAGTCTTGCATGGGCCTAGTCTTTCTGTGGGGTGTCTTGAACTTAAACATCAAGGAGAGCATGGATGGAATGGGATTGTGCTGATTTTGCAGTGTTTTTCGATTTTTGGGGGTGTTCATGGTGAGGGACAGGCCATGTGGCTGGGGGCCATTTTGAGTGCTGCTACAGGCCCTTGCCATGTGCTGGGAGGCAAGTGGCCATTTTGAATGTAGGCATTGTTGTTAGGCCTGCAACCATTTTGCCTACTTTTCTACCTTTATGCCCAGGGGTAGTGACTCTTGCATGGGCCTAGTCTTTCTGTGGGTTGTCTTGAATTTAAACATCATGGAGGGCATGGATGGAATGGGATTGTGCTGATTTTTCAGTGATTTTCGTTTTTTGGGGCTGTACTTGTGGCCCTTTCACCAGGGGTATTGAGTCTTGCATGGGCCTAGTCTTTCTGTGGGGTGTCTTGAACTTAAACATCATGGAGGGCATGGATGGAATGGGATTGTGCTGATTTGCAGTGTTTTTCGATTTTTGGGGGTGTTCATGGGGAGGGACAGGCCATGTGGCTGGGGGCCATTTTGAGTGCTGCTACAGGCCCTGGCCATGTGCTGGGAGGCAAGTGGCCAGTTTGAATGTAGGCATTGTTGTTAGGCCTGCAACCATTTTGCCTACTTTTCAACCTTTATGCCCAGGGGTAGTGAGTCTTGCATGGGCCTAGTCTTTCTGTGGGTTGTCTTGAATTTAAACATCATGGAGGGCATGGATGGAATGGGATTGTGCTGATTTTTCAGTGATTTTCGTTTTTGGGGGCTGTACTTGTGGCCTTTTCACCAGGGGTATTTGAGTCTAGCATGGGCCTAGTCTTTCTGTGGGGTGTCTTGAACTTAAACATCATGGAGGGCATGGATGGAATGGGATTGTGCTGATTTTTCTGGGTTTTTTTCGATTTTTTTGGGGTGTATAACTGATCTGATGTTCCTCTGTCTTCCATTGTTTTTAGGTGCACAAGACTCAAGAGAACCACCAGTGCCAGGAAGAAGTCCTGCAGCGGTGTGTGTGTGCAGCATAACGTCACGCGACGTCACGTCTGGCCTCAGACAACTCTACAATTCGTGCAACTGCGGCCTGCTGTCTGACCTGCTCTGAAGAAGATGGCCCCAAAAAAAGGTCTCCGTAGCTCCTCTAGCAAGAAAGTTGCTAGTAAGGAGCAGAAGAAGCAAGTTACCAAGGAGGCTGGTGTGCCAACCGCCACGTTTTTTGGGAGCAAAAAAAAAAGTGCGCCAGCAGCAGCAGGATCTGCTGGGGACCAAGCTGGGAGCAGCACCCCCGCTCCATTGGGTTCAGTGCCTCCACCACCATGCCAACTTCAGTCAAAGCCCTTGAGTGCTTCAGAGGCAGTCAGTGTACTTCTCCAATCACCATCGACCAGTGATGTTGGCTCATCGCAAGAAAGTAGCAGCAATGTCCCTGAATCAACACAGGTTGTTGTAACTCATCTGACAAGTGTTGAACAACAACATGTGCAAGTAGTACAAGCCCAAGTACATGTGGAAGGAGAGGCAGCGCAAGGAGATGCGCAAGCAGAGGTGCATGGAGGGTCACAAGTGCCCACAATAGTTGTTCCTCCCGAAGTACGGGCACATCAGGAAATTGACAATCAGACCGAGGTATCATTTGAGGAAGCCACTCCTCCTGATGATCATTCATTGTCTTCCACATCCCTAGCAAGGAAAAGATCAAGGGGGGTGTCTACATCTTCTTCAAGCTCACCTCCTACTGATGATCTGGATGATGAATGGGTACCACCACAGCAGCCTGAGAGTGAGGCACACCATGATCTGACAAAGATACCTAAGCGTAAAAGGAAGGTCGTCGAAAAACTCATAGCTATGGAGTGTGATGAGGCTCAACAAGAAGTGACGCATACTGATGCTGATGAAGCCCTTCACGACGACAATCCAGTCATCATAATGGTTACTGTAGCCCCAGCGGGCATGCAGCAAAGAGACATTTTGACCCTATCCCGAGAAGCTGCTGAGCGTGATGATGATGTCGACGAGGAGTCAATGGAAACACAACAATCATTAGATTTGGAGTTAACTAGTACACCAACACCTACCGCTTCCACATTTCTTCCTCGCAAGAAGGGACTTCCATCCACCTCGACCTCAATTAGTGGTGGTGAAAGTGCAAAACGTACTGAAGTTCGGCAATCCACATCCTCCACTTCATCTGGCATTAGCAGCAGGACCACCACCACCAGTATCGCCACCTCCTCCGGCCCCCAAAGACATTTCAAGTCTCCAGTTTGGGACTTCTTTAGTGTTTGCCCAAGAATGGAAAACGTAGCCATTTGTAGCATGTGTAAGCTTCGAGTTAGTCGTGGTAAGTTTGGTACCAACTATGGTACCGGAGGCCAGAGAGGTCATCTTAGGAGAGCGCACCCTGTCCAATGGTTTGCGCACCTAGAGGCGGTCAAGGAAGCCCGAATTGCACGTAATGAAAACGTTGATTTTTCATCTGATGATGACGAGGAGGAAGAAGACGATTCAAACACTTCACTTACACCCAGTACCCCTGTCAGCAGCACACCCCATGTGAGCCACACTAAGAGTGTGGGAGAGAGTGAGACATCAATGCGGAAAAGTTCATCAGGGAGCGTAACTGGGTCGAAGATATCATCATCATCCCGTAAATCCTTGGTCCAGGGCAACATTAAAAAGATGTTGTTTACAGAAGCGCAATATGAATGCAACCACCCACTGACACGTCTGTATAACACTAAGCTGGCTAAAATGCTAGCTCTGGACCTTCTCCCTTTTTCTTTTGTAGAAGGGGTTGGTTTTCTAGAATTAGTGGCAGCGCTCTGCCCTAAATGGAAGGTTCCTAGCCGGTTCTATTTTGCCCGAGTTGCGGTTCCAGCACTACATGAAGATGTTCTGGAGGTGATTGGGGCAGCTTTGCAGAAGAGTGCTGTTCACACTAGACATCTGACAACAGACATGTGGACCAGTGGCGCAGGCGCTCATTACATGTGCATCACTGCACACTGGGTCTCTTTTTCAGGGGCTAAAGCAAAGCTAAACGCAGGTTTTGACGCGGACATTGTTTTTAAAGCTGCTCGGAAACATGCAACACTAGCCATGTTTGGTTTGGAGAAACGTCACACAGCAGAAAACATTTTGGATGTCTTTAACACAAAGGTCCTTAACTGGCTGTCCCCAAAAAAACGCCAGGTTGGTTATGTTTCCACGGACAATGGCGCCAATATAGTTAAGGCCATGAGGCTGGGTTACTATTTCAGAGTGCCGTGTTTGGCGCACTGTATAAACCTGGTTGTCCAAAAATTCTTGGGTAATAAAGGCAGTGCAGCGTACAGAGTATTGGACACCTGCCGAAAAATGTGCAACCATTTCAGCCATTCTTTTAAGGCCCGGAAGCAGCTGAGGAGCCTGCTATATCAACGTCAAATGCCAGTGAAAGCACTCATCCAGGAGGTGGTAACACGTTGGAACTCAACCTTCTACATGCTTGAGCGTCTGTATGAGCAGTATACGGTACTCGATCAATATTTCTTTACAGAGGGTACAGCTCAGGAGGACCTGAGGATGGGTGCGGCGCAATGGAACATAGTTCGAAGCCTGACACGCATGCTTCGTCCTTTTGAGTTCTTCATGCGTGCAGTCAGCAAGGAGGACTGTAATTTGGGAAAAGCTATCCAATTGTTGTACATGCTGGAGCACCAACTGAAGGAGGTGTGTTCTGTGTTTGAAAAAGATGTAAAAAACCAAGACTCTTTTGTTCTGGCTGAGAAATTATTAGAGTTCCTACAAGGTGATGAACGTCTTAAAATGATCCACTCAGAAGAGCATTACATTTGTGCTACTATTCTGGATCCACGCTACAAAAAGGCGCTGGCAGGCCAAGCATTCTTTCCTTTTGATGATGAACATGTTCCAAAGTACAAACGTTGGCTAGCCTTGTCAGCCAAGAGGTTTGAAAGAGAACGGCAGAAAATTGAAGGAAATGGGAGTACATCAGCAGGCCATCCCCAGTCAAAACAATCCACTTCTGCACCTGTGGCTGTGGCACAAGTGACCTCTCAGCCATTAAAGACACCGGCAACCGTATCATCTGCACCAGACACAACAGAAACATTGGAGGCTGAAGAGGATTGGCTAGCTCGGCTTGGGTTTGGTTCTCAAAAGGTCAGAGGCACAGCAACAGCTAAGCAAAGTGGAGGAACCTTGGATGAGGACCTTGAGTCGATGGTGAAGGACTATCTGAATGACTCAACAGAGGTCTATGTTAATGCTGACCCATTGGCGTATTGGTATGGGAAAAAAGAATTGTGGCCACAGCTCACCAACCTGGCTTTAAACTACTTGTCTTGCCCACTCGCAAGCGTGTCTTCTGAATGTGTTTTCAGTGCTGCTGGTGGCATTGTAACTTCCAAACGGAGCCGCCTCTCGCCCAAAAATGTGGAGAGGTTAACAATGATCAAGATGAATCAGCACCTCATACCACCAGATTTCAGAGTACGAGAAAGCGCGCCGGATGAAGACGAGGTGGCCAGCAACATAGATGAGGGAATTTCTACTCTGTCAGGTGACACTGAGCTCACCCTGCCTGAATTCGCAGAGTATGATGACAAAGCATTATTCTTATTCCTGGACCGTGATACCGAGCCCTGAAAATGAGACAGCGAATCAATAACTTTCTTTTTCGTCCTTATTCACTTTTATTCCTGTGTGTCTGTCTTTCTTTGTTGTGCACAGTTAATATATTTCAAACTTTAATCAGATAATCACAAAAACAAGCCCATCAGCAGAACTGTCTTCACTGGTTTGCTAATTGATTTGAAGGTGCCGCAGTCTGCATTCCTCAGGTTCACAAGTTCAGAAGAACATGCTCCTCTATCCTCCTCCTCCAGACTCCTATTTCCATCAAAGCAGAGGGCTGGTTTACGCCCAATGAAGAAAGACTCAGCACTTGTGGGGGTGTTGTTCTACCTCTTTGCAGGTGAGTTGACGGCTCTGGGACCATTGTTGGGAAGCTCTAATACCGGATAAAAGTGGTTTGGACCAAATCCGAGGCGCAAATTTTTTAGTGTTTTTGCTGACTTGCTTGCCTTTGAGGTGCTCTTAGGGGGGGTTCCGTCTGTTTGTGGGTGAGTTTCGGGGTCTGTCAGCACTGCTGGGACACTCTAATCTTGATTGCAGTTGCTTTTCAGGAAATCCGTGGTGGCAACCCCGACTTATGGCCTAGCTACGCAGGGCGTTTGGACCGAAGGCCGAAAAATATTGTAAGTAGGAGATGTTGCTTTTTGCCTGCTTGGGGGTGTTATGCTTTTTGGCGGGTGGGTTGGCGGGTCTTGGGGCATTCCTGGGAAGGTCTAATACCGGGTAGAAGTGGTTGGGACAAAATCCACGCCGATTTTTTTTCTCGCTATTTCTGACATTTTGCTCAATGTAGCGTTTTCGGGGGCCTGTTTGGGGGGCTTCCTGGTGTTTATGGGTGAGTTTCGGGGTCTGGGAGCACTGCTGGGACACTCTAATCTTGATTGCATTTGCTTTTCAGGAAATCCGTGGTGGCAACCCCGACTTATGGCCTAGCTACGCAGCGCGTTTGGACCGAAGGCCGAGAAATATTGTAAGTAGGAGATGTTGCTTTTAGCCTGTTTGGGGGTGTTATGCTTTTTGGCGGGTGGATTGGCGGGTCTTGGGGCATTCCTGGGAAGGAATAATACCGGGTAGAAGTGGTTGGGACAAAATCCACGCCGATTTTATTTTTGCTATTTCTGACATTTTGCTCAATGTAGCGTTTTGGGGGCCTGTTTGGGGGTCTTCCTGGTGTTTGTGGGTGGGTTTCGGGGTCTGGGCGCACTGCTGGCTATATATACTTTACTTTGCAAGAGGTTTGAAGCAAATCCATGGTGGCAGAGGGGAGTTAGGGCCTAGCTGCAGAGCGCGCTCGGAGTGATTTGGGAAATTTGGAAAAAATGACAAAGTCCCCATTTTTGTACTTTTGCTCTTTGGCTGTTTAGGGGTCTTCTACTCGTTTTCTCCTGGGTTGACGGCTCTGGGGCCATTGCTGGAAAGCTCTAATACCGGATAAAAGTGGTTTGGACAAAATCCACGCCGATTTTTTTTGTGCTATTTCTGACATTTTGCTCAATGTAGCGTTTTCGAGGGCCTGTTTGGGGGGCTTCCTGGTGTTTGTGGGTGAGTTTCGGGGTCTGGGCGCACTGCTGGCTATATATACTTTACTTTGCAAGAGGTTTGAAGCAAATCCATGGTGGCAGAGGGGAGTTAGGGCCTAGCTGCAGAGCGCGCGCGGAGTGATTTGGGAAATTTGAAAAAAATGACAAAGTCCCCATTTTTGTACTTTTGCTCTTTGGCTGTTTGGGGGTCTTCTACTCGTTTTCTCCTGGGTTGACGGCTCTGGGGCCATTGCTGGGAAGCTCTAATACCGGATAAAAGTGGTTTGGACAAAATCCACGCTGATTTTTTTTTGTGCTATTTGTCACATTTTGCTCAATGTAGCGTTTTCGGGGGCCTGTTTGGGGGGCTTCCTGGTGTTTGTGGGTGAGTTTCGGGGTCTGGGAGCACTGCTGGGACACTCTAATCTTGATTGCATTTGCTTTTCAGGAAATCCGTGGTGGCAAACCGGACCTATGGCCTAGCTACGCTGCGCATTTGGACCGAAGGCCGAGAAATATTGCAAGTATGAGATTTTGCTTTTGGCCTGTTTGGGGGTGTTATGCTTTTTGGCGGGTGGGTTGGCGGATCTTGGGGCATTCCTGGGAAGGTCTAATACCGGGTAGGAGTGGTTGGGACAAAATCCTCGCGGAAAAGCCTTTTGCACTTTTTGTAACTTAGGGTTCGTTAGTGTTAGCCCTAGCAGCAGGATTGCATGTGTTTCAGGGTGTTCTAGATTTTTGCAACTGAGTTCTGGGGTCTTAGAGCACTCGTGAGAATGTGTAATTTTGGTTGCAAGTCATTTGAAGAAAATCCATGGTGGGAAAGGGGGGATTTGGCATAGTTAAAGAAAGCCTTTGCCACTATTCTTAACTTAGGGTTCGTTAGGGTTAGCAGTATTTCTATTGCATGTGTTTGGGTGGGGGGGTTTTCGAGTCTTGGAGCGATGCTGGCTATGGATACTTTTGCTTGGTTGCTTGCAAGTGGTTTGAATGCAATCCACGGTGGGTAAGGGGGTACTTGGGCCTACTCTTACTTTCAAAGTACGTTTTGTCACCAGTTTTCTGCTAGGCCTCGTTTTTTGAGATTTGATTGGGGGTCTTCTACATTTTTGCGACTGGCTTTAGTAAGGGTCTGGGTGGGAGCACTGCTGGGAAGATCTAATTTTGTTCTAAAACACAGTTTACAGTACACCTAGCTTGAGGGGAAAGATCCGCTACATTAATTTGCCCATACTTATTTATCCTTCAAAAAGTGACTCAGACAGAGTATGCACTTTCAAAAATATTGTACTGTCTACTAGGAAAATCAAAGTGTGACTTTTTGCACTCCACAGCCTACATACCTTATATTTATTTATCAGTGGTGTTGTAATATTATATCACTTCCTGTTTTTCGTTGAATAATTACAGGCCGGGTTTCAGTCTGTGCAATGGGGAAAAAAGGATGGAGTCAGGCTTCACATTAGCGAGCCGCAATTCAGCATCAGGAAGGCAGTGGACAGGGTGTCTTCTGGTGACCAACATCGATGGACGAAGCGTCGGCTGCAATGGAGGAGTGCCGCTAATAAGAGGATTTTTTTTCTGCATGCAACTTACTTACCAAATTCAACAGGACAACTACAACAACATACAGATACAGTATCCTTTGTCTTTTTCTCTGACTGTGACTGCATTTCTTGGATCTCTCTCTGCTTCTAAATTGATCCCTTAACACATCACTTAGTCCACTCCACAATCACATCTGCACCACACATAGTCATTTGTAAGTGCTCCTACGTAATTCGCAAGTCGCAGCACGCCCCAGCCCGTAGAGGACTGGGATGGCCCCAATGATGAAGCATGTCACCAAGGGGCAACCCTTGTGAGTGAGGGGACACCTAGAAAAAGAGCAATTTCTCCTTTTCTATCTACTATACCTTCCAGACAAACCCCATTGAGTGTTGTGAATGGATTTATAGTGACCAGCAAGGCTCTCTGGTATCTGGCAACAGAGACCTTATGTTGAATATAGTTATCAATAATTCCACACACGCCCTGTACTGTTGCATTCGTTCTTCCACAGTTGCCGAAAGTACTACTTACTTTTCACTGACATGCATGCAGTAGTGCATGCACTTTCAAAGATTGATGGATAGGTTTGTACCCAAAGGTTTGTTTATGTTCAATTGTTTATCCATGCTGTGCTTTTTTTACAGGGTGTTTTCTGGTGACCAACATCGATGGACGAAGCATCGGCTGCAATGGAGGAGTGCCGCTAATAAGAGGATTTTTTTTCTGCATGCAACTTACTTACCAAATTCAACAGGACAACTACAACAACATACAGATACAGTATCCTTTGTCTTTTTCTCTGACTGTGACTGCATTTCTTGGATCTCTCTCTGCTTCTAAATTGATCCCTTAACACATCACTTAGTCCACTCCACAATCACATCTGCACCACACATAGTCATTTGTAAGTGCTCCTACGTAATTCGCAAGTCGCAGCACGCCCCAGCCCGTAGAGGACTGGGATGGCCCCAATGATGAAGCATGTCACCAAGGGGCAACCCTGGTGAGTGAGGGGACACCTAGAAAAAGAGCAATTTCTCCTTTTCTATCTACTATACCTTCCAGACCAACCCCATTGAGTGTTGTGAATGGATTTATAGTGACCAGCAAGGCTCTCAGGTATCTGGCAACAGAGACCTTATGTTGAATATTGTTATCAATAATTCCACACACGCCCTGTACTGTCGCATTCTTTCTTCCACAGTTGTCGAAAGTACTACTTACTTTTCACTGACATGCATGAAGTAGTGCATGCACTTTCAAAGATTGATGGATAGGTTTGTACCCAAAGATTTGTTTATGTTCACAATTGTTTGTCCATGCTGTGCTATTTTTTCTTGTCTCCCAAAACCTTTCCCAAAAACCCCCGTACCCATCCATTTTTCAAACCCTAACCCTCTTCCCCCGGGCTGTGTGGTTTTGATTGATGTGTGACTAAATTACAGCAATAAATCCACACACTTGCTGGGGAGGATAAGGTGATAGCAACAGGCTGGTGAAGAAATCCGAGGATATATTCTTACTCTGCTTGACAAAGACCCATGGCTAATGTCAAAGAACTTCAACCGAATTAGTAGTTATACTTTACCATTTGTTAGGCTACAATGTGGCACTGTTCTAGTGTACTTCTGTCACCTGCTATATTCTATTGTACCGTTGAATTGCTCAGGAGAACAAACCAGATATAATTTTCTTTTTTTTCATAGGCATGCAACTGCTACTGTGTCACACCACTAGTACCACCGCTATGAGGAAATTTTATCCGCCCAGGATTGCCAACCTTATTCGCTGTTTCCCGTGGAGCCAGCCCTGGGTCTAGCCCTACTTTCAAACACAAATTACAGGTAAGATAAGTGTTTGGTGGTTTGGGGTATAATGGAGTATTAGGAGAGACGAGAGACTGACGGTAGTACTACTAAAGTCCTAGGACTCTTGAATTCACTTCACTTACTCTGTGAGAGGCACTGAGTGTTGAAAACATTTGGGCATTTACACTTAAAGGAAAAAAATGGAACTAAACTTTCAGGAAAACAAAGTCACTGTTAAACCCCCACCCACCAGGCAAGCAGTAAAAAACAGGTATGCTCAGATAAAGTTTGAAAAAGTATATTTATATCCCTAACAAAATAATCTCCCGCAAGACCCTCCCTAACCCCAACGATTGTCCTTCAAAAGTCCCCAAAAACCCAACTCCCAATTCCCACCCCCCAAAAGTCTCTAAAAAAGGGGCAAGGGACACTATGGGTGGATGCTGTTTACTTTTTGGGCCAGGGCATCATGCTCCTGGCGGAGCAAGGCGTGCTCTACGCGGAGCCCCTCCAACACGTTTGTAAAGTGGTGGAGCTCCTGCTGAAGGCGGGACACCATCAGGGTACTGCGGCGCAGGCGTGCCTTCACTGCCTTGCAGGTGCAATGGCTGTGAGAGGCAGCTGTTGTCCTTGCCGCTCGGCGGTGGCGGTTGGCTTTGGCAGCCCGGCTCAGTCTGGGTGGAGCACTGTGCTGGGTGGCAGCCCGTGGGGGCACGGAGGCCGATGCAGACGACGTTGTTGTTGTGGTCGACTGCACACTTTCTTCGTCCTCCAGGGCCACCAGCCGCCGGTATTCCGCAACAGTGGCATCGATCCTCCGTTGCCGGGCCGCTCTAGCCAGCTCCTTCCTCCTTGTTCGTTTGGAAGGAGCATCTATATGAAGAAAGAAAGACATAGTCTGTAACCAATGCTCTTTAAGATTAACCCAATCATTCAGCAGAAATTTGTGTTGCACAACTAGCAACTTGCAAGCGCATTACATAACTATTGAGGCCAGTATCTATCTAACCTCCCACTTCTTCATCCTTGCTCTAACATTAGTGGGAGTTTAAGGAACAAATTCTACGAGCATTATGGACTTCCATTGGAGTCGACTATGAAAGTACACCAGTCTTATTCTTCTTCTTGTCTCTTGTTTAGGAAAATTGGTACGTTATCTTCTGCAAGCCGGCATAATGCCAGCGCAGTGAACTTGCACCCGAGAAAAAGAGACGCACGCCATGATGAGTGACCTAGACTTGCGTTGCGTTACTGTACCCGTCCAGTACATGCAGGTGGTGAAGCTCCTACTTTTCTATTACGGGTGGCACTGAGAATACTCTGTTACAAGGGCTACTGCTTAATTAATTTAACTTTCACCCTACAGTGCAAATAAGTACTAGAAATGGAAAATTGAAGAAGATAAATAATCTGATTATCTATCACTTCACATGGGATGTTTTTGCTTATATATGGGATGACTTTAGGTGCTTTGCTTTTTATTGAGTGACCAGTGATACATCCACACATGAATGACTGAGTACTACTAAACTTATTAAGAGAGGTAGGGAGTGGCCACCGTAATAACCGGATCTATGCTGTGCTTGCAATACAAACTACTGCTACTATTGATGGTAGTATTTGGACAAAATTAAAACTTCTTTTCCTTGCCTTTCCTACACTGGAACGGACGTGCGGGTGCAGTGTTACATGCTCTTCAAAGTTACACTTAGTTCATCCACTGACCGTCTACTCTCTCTAGATAATGGGTACTCACAAACTTTCTCTCAGGGGCTAAATTTACAGTGTAGTTTGTGGCCGAGGGCCGCACTGGTGGGGGCGGAGTCAGAGGGGGCGGGGCTAAAGCAAAACGAAAACTTGTGACCTGAGGTTGCACACAGGTCCCTGCAGCAGATGCCTTCATCCACTGAGCCACCAGACCCAGCATTTACATACATCTCTCTCTCTCCCTCATGCTCTCCCTCCTGCCCTCCCTCTCCATCTCTCTCTCCCTCCTGCCCTCCCTCTCCCTCCCCCTCTGTCATCTCACTGTGTGTGTGTCTGTCTGTGTCAGCCTTCAGCCCGGGCAGAGACAGCTTCCTCAACGCGCACACACAGACAGCCACACCAAAGTACTTAACAGGTCTTTAAAAGACCATTAACATATTATTGAGGCTTTGTTTGTTGTAGCGCCCCTGCATCTCCACCCTGACAATCACTGCTTGCCCGGCCCCACAGAGCAGAGGCTTTGTTCTATTTCACCTCTTTGTGGCCCTGCATCTCCACTAGGCTCTGTGGGGGCCGGGGGAGCAGTGATTGTCTGCAATGTCTGCGCACCGCCAAGGAAGGCTTGCCGGGCCGCCACCGGCCCGCGGGCCGTACTATGAGTACCCCTGCTCTAGATACACATATGCTATCTAAGAGTCAGATAGTAGCATGATCCAGGTATATGGACACATACAGTTTCAGTGTCCCCACCCAGGCTGTTGTCCTTCCACCAATCATTGCTTCATCATTCACCCACCCATGCATCTCATATTCTTTCCTTCCCAGCCACGTCTTCAATCTCAATAAGTAAGGAATATATAAGAGCTTACCTCTACCCGCCACCACCACCGTCTGAACTCTCACAGCCGGCACTGGAACCGCCGCATCCTCCCCTAAGGAATTGCCCTCCGCCTCCGTGTCGAGCACCACCACCTCCGCGTTGGCCCCGCCACCAGATGTTCCACCTACAAAGTACATTTAAGAATGTTAGATTAAACCACTCACTAGTATTTGGTCTAGGAATGAACACATGTGAAAACAATGTAATGCAGCACTTTTTGGCACTACTGATGAAGGCTGGCTTTTTAACACGCACCATTTTTTTCCACACAGACAGAAGATGGACTTCTAACAACAAGATCAAGTTGAAACAAGGTGAGAGCTCGGCTCGACCACAAGAAATGTCTTCAATTAATCGTCAGCACTAACCACTTTTCCATTCTCAGTTAAACGTTTCCTTTTTTTATATTGACTTCATTTTAATAAATGTGTTTACTTTTAATAAAGCTTTTAAACTTAGAGAGACTCTGTGTTTTTTGGTCCAGACTAGAGTGACTGAGAGAAAGGTTTTGCAATTTTTGCAAGCATGAGTCCGTGCCTCTGACACTTCTTGACTCTGACTCCGTACTCTTCAGATACGTTGGATAATCATCATTGGGGATCAATGATCGATGAATTCGGGAGGTAAATGACTGTGCCACACTATGTAGTCAGTCAGTAAGGACATTGGGGGTTCAAAGTCTGCTATCACAGAGGTATGTGGAAACTCTAACAGCGCCTATTATAATTGATAAGCAATGCACTATTTATTGTCCATAGTTCTGTTTCTTCAGAAGAATTGTCCGCGCCACTGTAGTGGTATGGATTGTCCTCCTATCCAAACCAAAAGGTAGTATCTTATTCTTTCTTGGTGGTCATTCACATTTTATAGTTGGGAATTTTCAAAGCAGATAGAACACTTCAAAAGACATTATGGACAATCCCAGAGGACTGCACTAAGTTGAAAGAGCTATTGCTGACTAGAATGGGAGTTTCGCCAACCGTGCAATCTTAGTTAGCTACACAGACAGACTAATAAGAATAATCTAGTAATACTACAGGGAGTCATAGTAGAGGCAGGATAAGAATTTAGATACAGTCTACAAGAAGATCAAAGACGATTTTGAAAAAATCAAATGAGGAACGCTAGGACAAATAGGTACTAGTCTAAAATGAAAACTTACTGGGGCCAGCAAAGGAGCCCTCGCCAGCCCGATCCTGGCCCTGTTCAACAGCATCCGCCGCCTGCTGCTCCTGTGTCCTCCCCTCGCCCCTGGGGAGAGCTGACGTACAACATGAAAGAAAGAACAGAAAACATGGATGATTGTTGCTTGTCAATGTCAACCAAATCAAACATTTCAAAACAACAATAACAAAATATTTCCGCGAAATTATATTGATTAGGGTTAGTTTTCATTGATTTGCAGACCTGTGACTTCGAAAGTCACGTAACTCACTAAACAAAGTACTGAAAGGTTCACCTAGGACTGGCAGGCAGCAGTCCACAGGCAAGACGCAAAGTGACAGACAAACTCCATTGTGATTTCAGTCAGATCAGTGACAACACTAACAGTTGCCTGCTACATAACCAGTCATTTAAATAGTCAAACTATCAATCCACCGCCACTATTTTTCTTATTGTCAGGGGTACAAAGGAAGGGGCAGATTTAAGCCCCTTGTGGCTCTTTTGCTCCGTTCTTGCGTGACTTTTGTGACGCAGCAGCTAAACAAAAGAGGCGCCATGGTGCGGCGTATAATATTATAACAACGTGACGCATTTGGGAGATGCATCCCGTTATAAAGCCCTGTGCCATCAGGGGGCGTTCCGGCGCAAGGGAGGGCATTCCTGCGCTGGAACACATCCTAAAAGTGGCTGAGGGAAATCTACAAAATTTCAATCAGTCACCTTTAGGACAATGATGCGTCACACAAACCCTGCACCTGCTTGAAGCAGACGTACGGCTTGACCCAGCATTGGGGAGATAGGGTACCCCAGAGCATTGCTGGAGCTGCGCCATTGTTGTGACGCAACTCCAGCAGTAAAGCTTCGGTGACGTTTTGGGCCCATGGTGCGCCGCATTGCAAATACGGCGCACCATGTTTGGTGGTGGTAGCGGGCCGCACAATTAATGGCGCATCCCTGCTACTTTGCAGGGATGCGACGGTAATTGCAATTCTGCCCCTTAAGGGGCATACTTACTTACGCGTTCTGGCGCATCTCCAGAGATGCGCCAGATCAAATGCGTCACGCAAAACTACCCTTGCGACATGGCAGATGCGCCTCATTTACAATGCGGCGCGCCTTGGCGCAAGGGTAGGCACTTGCGTGACGCATCTCGTCACGTAAGAGCGGCGCATCACTGGAGTCACATCGCCAACACAATGCAACTCCAGTAATGCTCAGGGCCACCCAATACTTAACATGCTGTGTCAGTCCTTACGCCTGCTTCAAGCAGGCATAAGGAATTGAATTGACGTAGCAGCGTCGCAGAAGTGCCTGCTTATAATCTTGTAGATTTCACGCAGGCATTTTTGCGAGGCGCACAGCCGCCGGACCGCCCACCATGCGTACTAGGAACGCACCCATTGTGGTGCAGGCCCATGGCTTTATAACGTGATGCATCTCCGTAGATGCGTCATGCTGTAAATGACTCGCAGGGATGCGCCACGTTTACGCCGCTGTTGCGTCACGCAAGGCAACGTAAACATGGCGCAAGGGGCTTGTAAATGTAATCTGCCCCCTAGTGTCTAGCATTACGCAGTTCTGTAAAGTACACTCATACATAATAGTTACTCAGGCCAATGAGACCACAAAATAGAAAACAAATAAGCATAGTAGCAACGCCACTGAGAAGGAGAGCAGTGCACCTGAAATGCATAGAAGATTTTGAAATATAATTTAACTACAATGTAATCGTCATCAGCTGCATTATTGGCTTGCTCCATGTAAAAAACAAATATTTGCAATATGTTATGTTATGTTATGTTATGTGGTTTTTATTTGGCGCACAGATGCTCCAGCTAAGGAGCGTCCTGGCGCCCGACAAGGCAGCTACACAACACAACTAAATAAAACAGCACAAGCAAATAACTAAGGGAATAAAAACGTTTTCACAGCGCGACGAAAAGAAAGCAAATCGCTCATAGCGCGAATTGCCGGGGGTAAGGAGTTCCACAAAGCAGCGGCCCGCACTCGAAATGAGCGTCCGCCGGTCCTGCTTCGCTTAAAGCGCGGTACCACGGCCAATTCGAGGTCTGCCGATCTTAAGGGTCGTGCTGGGATATAATTGGCCATGAGGGTCGTAAGGATCGTTGCCGGGGACCCCTTCAAGATCTTATAGGCGACGCAGAGGACCTTAAACTGAATCCGCTGCGCCACCGGAAGCCAATGCAGCGCTCGTATGGTGCTGGAGGTAGGACAGAATCTTGGAAGGCCTACCACCGCTCTCGCTGCGGCGTTCTGGATCCGTTGCAGGCGCCCGAACTCAGCTACGTTCAACCCGGCCAGCAAAGAGCTCGCATAATCCAGCCTGGAGATGACGGTAGCTTGGATCATGAGTTGCCGAGTAGGGGCATCGAAGAACTTTAGCACAGGACGGAGCCCACGCAAGATGCCGAAGCAACATGCAGCCGTGCCTTTAGTGTGGCATGCAAACGTAAGGGAAGGGTCCAACCAGACCCCGAGGTTCTTAAGCTCGGCGACTGGGATGGGAGCAGACCCCAACTCCTCCGGCCACCATCTCTCTCCCCACAATTCCGGTTGTCTACCAAATACCATCACCTCGGTCTTACTAGCGTTTAGCTGGAGACAATTGAGCGTCATCCAGCTAGCGACCGCCCTCAGTCCTTGTTGAAACCTGGGAGCGTCGACTTCAGCATCCCCGCTGATCGTGACCGCTAGCTGGGTGTCATCGGCATATGACACCATGGTCATACCCCATTGTTTGACAACCTCAGCTAGCGGCCTTACGTACAGATTGAACAGCGTAGGACTCAGCGAGGAGCCTTGGGGGACGCCCAGGTTCAACGGATGGAATTTTGACTGATAAGGTGGGACGGTCACGCTAAAGGCCCGGTTGGTTAAGAACGACCGGAACCAGTCGAGAGCAGTGCCGGTAACACCAGCCTCCTCTAACCGTTGCAGAAGGATAGGGTGCGAGACGGTGTCAAAGGCAGCGCTTAGATCTAATAGCACCAGCGCTGCCGTTAGTCCCGCGTCAAGCACGGAGCGAAGGTGCTCCACCATATAAAGCAGAGCCGTCTCCGTGCTATGACCTGCCCTAAACCCATTCTGCGTGGCGTCGAGTATATCAGCTCGACGGAGATGTTCCGAGAGAGCGGCATTTACGTGTGCCTCCATCACCTTAGCCGGCCACGGCAAGAGTGAAATAGGCCGATAGCTCTCCGGCTTGCTCCCATCCAGGCTAGGTTTCTTCAGGATCGGACGAACCATGGCTCGCTTCCACTTCAGTGGAACTACGCCAGATGTAAGTGACGCATTGACCAAGGAACAAAGCGGCGAGATGTCATGTGCCACCAGGTCCTTGAACACTTCAGGGCAAAGTGGATCCTCAGGGGACCCAGACTTCACTCTGCGGGCCAAAGTGCCCAGGCTATCAGAGTTTAACAAAGGTAGAGAACATAGTCCCTCAGATGGTGGTGGCTTAGAAGATGGATTCGCCGAGGGAACGACCACAGGAAAGGCTCGATAGATGGCATTCACCTTTTCCAGGAAAAACTCTGCCAACTTTTCACAGTGCTCCACAGAGCTCTGATGTGATGTTGTAATTTTTTTGGCAGTGAGGTCTTTCAATACCTTAAAGATAGCCTTTGCCGGGTTCGAACTGTTCCTGAATTGTGTCGCATAAAAAGCGGCACGAGTTCTACACACCGCCCGATGGTACGCCTTCACTGTTGACCGATATAGGACTTTCTTAGAGCTGGAATAGGCTTTGCGCCATGCCCGCTCTGCGCGCCTGCAAGAAACCTTCAGAGCCCGCAGAGAGTCGTCGTACCAGGGGCTGGCCTTACCAGATCCAGTTTTACAGGTCACCAAAGGGATGAGGGTGTCCAAGGCCCTGGAGACCCAGTCGCTAAACCTGTCGTACCTCTGATCAGGCGGGCCTGAGACGTCAAGCGGATCAGCTGATAAGACACAGAGCAGGAGAAAACATCATAGTAGTGAGTGATGAAATAGCTACTACTACTCACCATGCCCGGGGATCTCCAAGCCGAGCTGGTCCAGCAGGTCGCACTCCCGGTCCAGGAGGTCCGTCCAGCGGTGGGTGACCTGGCTGTAGGTGCGCTGGACCCCGTAGAGGTGGGATATGGCCCAGCACACCTTCTCCCACCGCTTCCGGCGCTCCCGGATGTTGTAGCCGCCGGCCGCAATCCTGCCGCCTCCCGCGATGGTCCTGGGCAGGCGGCGCTGGACGAAGTAGACCAGTGCGCCCACTTCCTCCGGGCTGAATATCTCCCGTCGCATAACCTGCTCCCCCCTCAATCGACCGGATGCTGTCCTGGCACGGGTTCCAGGACTCCTCCTCCCCACCGCCGCTGCGGCCCTCAAGTGCCTGGGCAGCTTCACGGCGCCTGGCTTCACCATGGTCTGGGCAGGTAAGGTAGGAAGTAGAAAATTAAGAAGGAATAGGATAGGGAAGAAGAAAAGAAAAGAGTTTAAAAAAGTAGTTTAAAAGTAAAGAAAAATAGCAGAAAAGACAAAAATATACGCTAGGAAAAGAGAGGGATAGATAAGAAGCAAAATCGTTCAAAAAAACTGAAAACAAGCAAAGGATGGCAAAGATAGCAAGAGGATTAAACACCATGCCCAGACACAGGAAATGAATGAAAAACAAGATGGCCGCCCGTTCACGAGCGCGAAAGTAAGTTTGCACGAGATTTTCCTCACAATTTCGTGCGAACTTGTACTCTCAATGCGCTTACTGCGCGAGATTATACATAGTGGGCGGAAACGGAAATACGTCACGCAAACAAAATGGCCTCGCCCGTACTCGACCTTGGGGTAAATTCGCGTGTTGCGCTGCAAGCGGCTCGCGAATACTGCAAAAAAACTCGCGAAACAACAAGCCGCAAAAAAATATAAAGCTCATTTGCACGAAGTGGCGGCTTCCGCGGTCGGTTTCGCACGACGCCGCGCCTCGCGAATAGCGCGAAAAAAACAAAAAACGATTTTTGCAAAAGCAAAAGCAATGAGCAGGTGCAAAAGGTCAACTTCATGATTTGTAACGATTCCCTGTAGTGCTTCCTGAGGGGGCCCTGCAGAATTCGGTTGCCTGCTTGCAACTATTGTGTGACCCTGCTCTGACCTTAACTGTATGCCACAAAGGTCCTGATTTACAGCTAAGGGAGCAGACAAGCAGGTGCCAGGCTGGAACTTCAAATTCAGTGACACATTAATTAGCCCCTAATTCATTATTGTCAGTTGGGGCAGGGCAGGTGTTGTTAATAAACTAACCCCAAATTCATTCATGTCAGTTCAAGCAGGGGAGGTGGGCTTGCTTTTCCCCCCCATCTTATACAGTGATGATGAACCAGAGGGTGGCATTGATGTAACAGAGGGTGGCATGGGTCAAAGAGAGGGTGGCAGTGGTGAAACAGAGGGTGCTGGGAGGCTGTGATGATGAACCAGACGTAGAAACAACATAGTCGCGACCGTTGCGAGCCAACAAGTAAGTTTGCAATTGCGAACTAGTACCAAATCCTCGCGAACTGGCAGAAACACTTGCGAACACACAAAAAAAAACGCAAATTCGCGGGAATTCGCGGATTTTGCGGATTGCGAGTTCGCAAATCCGCAAAATTCGCAAACGCGAGATTCGCAAAATTCGCCCATACTTACTTACTATATTTCTCGGCCTTCGGTCCGAACGCGCTGTGCAGCTAGGTCATAACTCCTGTTTTCCACCACGGATTTCCTGAAAAGCAAATGCAATCAAGATTACACTGTCCCAGCAGTGCTCCCAGACCCCAAAACTCACCCACAAACACCCGTAACCCCCCCAAAGAGCACCTGAAATGCAAGCAAGTCAGCAAAAACACAAAAAAAATTCCGCCTCCGATTTGGTCCAAACCACTTTTATCCGGTGTTAGAGCTTCCCAGCAAATGCCCCAGAGCCGTCAACTCACCCGCAAAGAAGTAGAACACCCCCACAAGTGCTGTATCTTTCTTTATTGGGCGTAATCCAGCCCTCTGCTTTGAGGGAAATAGGAGTCTGGAGGAGGAGGATAGAGGAGCATGTTCTTTTGAACTTGTGAACCTGAGGAATGCAGACTGCGGCACCTTCAAATCAATAAGCAAACAAGTGATGACAGTTCTGCTAATGGGCTTGTTTTTGTGATTAGGTGATTAATTTTTGAATTATATTAACTGTGCACAACAAAGAAAGACAGACACACAGGAATAAAAGTGAATAAGGACATAAAAGAAAGTTATGGATTCATTGTCTCATTTTCAGGGCTCGGTGTCAGGGAATAAAATAAGGCTTTGTCATCATACTGTGCAAATGTAGGCAGGGTGAGCTCAGTGTCACCTAACAGAGAAGAAATTCCCTCATCTACGTTGCTGTCCACCTCGTCTTCATCCGGCGTGCTTTCTCGTACTTTGTAATCTGGTGGTATGAGGTGCTGATTCATCTTGATCATTGTTAACCTCTCCACATTTTTGGGCGAGAGGCGGCTCCGTTTGGGAGCTACAATGCCACCAGCAGCACTGAAAACACGTTCAGAAGACACACTTGCGAGTGGGCAAGACAAGTAGTTTAAAGCCAGGTTGGAGAGCTGTGGCCACAATTCTTTTTTCCCATGCCAATACGCCAATGGGTCAGCATTAACATAGACCTCTGTTGAGTCATTCAGATAGTCCTGCACCATCGACTCAAGGTCCTCCAAGGTTCCTCCACTTTGCTTAGCTGTTGCTGTGACCTTTTGAGAACCAAACCCAAGCAGAGTTAGCCAATCCTCTTCAGCATCCAATGTTACTGTTGTGTCTGGTGCAGATGATCCGGTTGCCGGTGTCTTCAACGGCTGAGAGGTCACTTATGCCACAGCCACAGGTGCAGAAGTGGATTGTTTTGACTGGGGATGGCCTGCTGATGCTGATGTACTGCCTTTTCCTTCAATGTGCTATCGTTCTCTTTCAAACCTCATGGCTGACAAGGCTAGCCAATGTTTGTACTTTGTAACATCTTCAACATCAAAAGGAAAGAATGCTCGGCCTGCCAGCGCCTTTTTGTAGCGTGGATCCAGAATAGTAGCACAAATGTAATGCTGTTCTGAGTGGATCATTTTAAGACGTTCATCAGGCGCTCTAATAATTTCTCCGCCAAAACAAAAGGGTCTTGGTTTTTTTCATCTTTTTGAAACACAGAAGACACCGCCTTCAGTTGGTGCTCCAGCATGTACAACAATGGGATAGCTTTTCCCAAATTACAGTCCTCCTTGCAGTTCTGCACGCGTGAAGAACTCAAAAGGAGGAAGCATGTCTGTCAGGCTTTTAAGTAGCTCCCATTGCGCCACATCCATCCTCAGGTCCTTCTGAGCTGTACCCTGTTTTAAGAAATAGTGATCGAGTACCGTATACTGCTCATACAGATGCTCAAGCATGTAGAAGGTTGAGTTCCAACGTGTTGCCAACTCCTGGATGAGTGCTTTCACTGGCATTCGACGTTCATGTAGCAGGCTCCTCAGATGCTTCCGGGCCTTAAAAGAATGGCTGAAATGATTGCACATTTTTCGGCAGGTGTCCACTACCTCGCACGCTGGACTGTCTTTATCACTCAAGAATTTTTTAACAACCAGGTTTATACAGTGCGCCAAACACGGCACTCTGAAATAGTGACCCAGCTCCGTGGCCTTAACTACATTGGCGCCATTATCCATGGAAACATAACCAATCTGGCGTTTTTTGGGGGACAGCCAGTGAAGGACCTTTGTGTTAAACTCATCCAAAATGTTTTGTGCTGTGTGACGTTTCTCCAAGACAAACATGGCTAGTGTTGCATGTTTCGGAGCAGCTTTAAAAACTATGTCCGGGTCAACACCTGCGTTTAGCTTTGCTTTAACCCCTGAAAAAGAGACCCAGTGTGCAGTGATGCACATGTAATCAGCGCCTGCGCCACTGGTCCACATGTCTGTTGTCAGATGTATAGTATGAACAGCACTCTTCTGCAAAGCTGCCCCAATCACCTCCAGCACATCTTCATGTAGTGCTGGAACCGCAACTCTGGCAAAATAGAACCAGCTAGGAACCTTCCATTTAGGGCAGAGCGCTGCCACTAATTCTAGAAAACCAACCGGTTCTACAAAAGAAAAAGGGAGAAGGTCCAGAGCTAGCATTTTAGCCAGCTTAGTGTTATACAGACGCGTCAGTGGGTGGTTGCGTTCATATGGCGCTTCTGTAAACAACATGTTTCTAATGTTGCCCTGGACCAAGCATTTTCGGGATGATGATGATTTCTTCGACCCAGTTACGCTCGCTGATGAACTTTTTCGCATTGGTGTCTCACTCTCTCCCACACTCTTAGTGTGGCTCACATGGGGTGTGCTGCTGACACGGGTACTGGGTGTAAGTGAAGTGTTTGACACGTCTTCTTCCTCCTCGTCATCATCAGATAAAACATCAACCTTTTCTTGATGTGCAATACGGGCTTCCTTGATCGCCTCTAGGTGCGCAAACCATTGGACAGTGTGCTGTCTCTTAAGATGACCTCTCGGGCCTCCGGTACCATAGTTGGTACCAAGCTTACCACGACTAACTGCAACCTTACAAATGCTACAAATGGCAAAGTTTTCCCTTTTTGGGCAAACACTAAAGAAGTCCCAAGCTGGGGACTTGAATTGTCTTTGGGGGCCGGAGGAGGCGGCGATACTGGTGGTGGGGGTCATGCTGCTAATGCCAGATGAAGTTGAGGATGTGGATTGCCGAACTTTAGTACGTTGTGCACTTTCACCACCACTAATTGAGGTTGAGGTGGATGGAGGTCCCTTCTGGCGAGGAAGAAATATGGAAGCGGTACGTGTTGGTGTACTAGTTAACTCCAATGATTGTTGTGTTTCCATTGCCTCCTCGTCGACATCATCATCACGCTCAGCAGCTTCTCGGGCTAGGGTCAAAATGTCTGTTTGCTGCATGCCCGCTGGGGCTGCAGTGACCTTCATGATGACTGGGTCGTCTTTGTGAGAGCCTTCATCAGCAGCAGTATCCGCCACTTCTTGTTGAGCCTCATCACACTCCATAACTATGAGTTTTTCGACGACCTTCCTTTTACTCTTAATTACCTTTGTCAGATCATGGTGTGCCTCACTCTCAGACGGCCGTGGTGGTTCCCAATTTTCATCCATATCATCAGAAGGAGGTGGGCTTGAAGAAGATGTAGACACCACCCTTGATCTTTTCCTTGCTAGGGATGTGGAAGACAATGAATGATCATCAGGAGGAGTGGCTTCCTCAAATGATACCTCAGCTTGATTGTCGATTTCCTGATGGGCCCCTACTTCGGGAGGAACAACTATTGTGGGCACTTGTGACCCTCCATGCACCTCTGCTTGCGCATCTCCTTGCGCTGCCTCTCCTTCCACATGTACTTGGGCTTGTACTTGCACATGTGGTTGTTGTTGCGGCTGTGTTTGTTCAACACTCGTCAGATGAGTTACAACAACCTGTGTTGATTGAGGGACATTGCTGCTACTTTCTTGCGATGAGCCAACATCACTGGTCGATGGTGATTGAACAACTAGACTAAGTGCCTCTGCAGCACTCAAGGGCTTGGACTTAAGGTGGCGTGATGGTGGTGGTGGCACTGAGCCCAATGGAGCGGGGATGATGCTCCCAGCTTGGTCCCTAGCAGATCCCGCTGCTGCTGCAGGCGTACTTTTTTTTTACTCCCAAAAAATGTGGCGGGTGGCACACCAGTCTCCTTGGTAACTTGCTTCTTCTGCTCCTTACTGGCAACTTTCTCGCTAGAGGAGCTACGGGGAACTTTTTTTGGGGCCATCTTCTTCAGAGCAGGTCAGAACAGCAGGCCGCAGTTGCACAAGTTGCAGAGTTGTCTGTGGCCAGACGTGACGTAGCGTGACGTTATGCTGCACACACACACCGCTGCAGGACTTCTTCCTGGCACTGGTGGTTCTCTTGAGTCTTGTGCACCTAAAAGCAATGGAAGACAAAGGAACATCAATTAAGTTATACACCCCAAAAAAATCGAAAAACACAGAAAAATCAGCACAATCCCATGCCATCCAGGCCCACCATGATGTCTAAATTCAAGACACCCCACAGAAAGACTAGGCACATGCACCACTCACTACCCCTGGTGAAAAGGCCACAACAACAGCTCAAAAAAACGAAAATCACAGAAAAATCAGCACAATCCCAAGCCCTCCATGATGTTTAAATTCATGACACCCCACAGAAAGACTAGGCACATGCACCACTCACTACCCCTGGTGAAAAGGCCACAACAACAGCCCCAAAAAATTGAAAATCACAGACAAATCAGCACAATCCCAAGCCCTCCATGATGTTTAAATTCAAGACACCCCACAGAAAGACTAGGCCTATGCACCACTCACTACCCGTGGGCATAAAGGTTGAAAGCTAGGCAAAATGGTTGCAGACCTAAGAACACTGCCTGCATTCAAAGTGGCCCCCTCCCTCCCAGCACATGGCCAGGGCCTGTAGCAGCACTCAAAATGTCCCCCACCCACATGGCCTGTCCCCATGAACACCCCAAAAAATTGAAAAACACAGAAAAATCAGCACAATCCCATGCCATCCAGGCCCTCCATGATGTTTAAATTCAAGACACCCCACAAAAAGACTAAGCACATGCACCACTCACTACCCCTGGTGAAAAGGCCACAACAACAGCCCCAAAAAACAAAAATCACAGAAAAATCAGCACAATCCCAAGCCATCCATGATGTTTAAATTCAAGACACCACACAGAAAGACTAGGCCTATGTACCACTCACTACCCCTGGGCATGAAGGTTGAAAGCTAGGCAAAATGGTTGCAGACCTAAGACCACTGCCTGCATTCAAAATGGCCCCCTCCCTCCCAGCACATCGTCAGGGCCTGTAGCAGCACTCAAAATGGCCCCACCCACATGGCCTGTCCCCATGAACACCCCAGAAAATCAAAAATCACAGAAAAATCAAGACAATCACATGCCATCCAGGCCCTCCATGATATTTAAATTCAAGACACCCCACAGAAAGACTAGGCACATGCACCACTCACTACTCCTGGTGAAAAGGCCACAACAACAGCCCAAAAAAATGAAAATCACAGAAAAATCAGCACAATCCCAAGCCCTCCATGATGTTTAAATTCAAGACACCCCACAGAAAGACTAGGCCTATGCACCACTCACTACCCCTGAGCATGAAGGTTGAAAGCTAGGCAAAATGGTTGCAGACCTAAGAACACTGCCTGCATTCAAAATGGCCCCCTCCCTCCCAGCACATGGCCAGGGCCTGTAGCAGCACTCAAAATGGCTCCCACCCACATGGCCTGTCCCCATGAACACCCCAAAAAATCAAAAAACACAGAAAAATCAGGACAATCCCATGCCATCCAGGCCCTCCATGATGTTTAAATTCAAGACACCCCACAGAAAGACTAGGCACATGCACCACTCACTACCCCTGGTGAAAAGGCCACAACAACAGCCCAAAAAAGCGAAAATCACAGAAAAATCAGCACAATCCCAAGCCATCCAGGCCCTCCATGATGTTTTTATTAAAGAGACCCCACAGAAAGACTCAGTCCACCCAACACTGAGTACCCCTGGGCAAAAGGCCTCAACAACAGCCCAAAAATCGAAAATTACAAAATTGTAGTTGCAGCAACTGTAATGCCCCAAACAAACTTACTTGTGAAATTTCTAATCCAAAAGTGATCCAAAGAAAGTCAAAAAGGCCTCAAATCCAAATATCCAGTAGCATCCACAAAGAGTAATCCTTCCAGGTGAAGAATACGAATGAAAGTGACCAGCACATGAAGAAAGCACTGGGAGGATCCTGCTGGACAGGAACAGGAAATTGGAGACTGTGGGGCACTTCCTTCCTCCCCCCCCCAAAATGGACTCCTTGCAAAAAAAAGTGCAGGCAAATGTCAACTTGAGGAGTTATTCCGATAAAAATCATCATTTTCAGAAGGTTTATGCTGCTTGCTGGTGGATTTCTTGTGCAGAATTGCAAATTTTGTATTTTCGCGAGTGCGAGATAGTTGCTGCCCGCCGCATGTACGGGTTCGTGATTGCGAACTCCCGCGATACGTGATCACGGCGTACTCGCGTTGACAAACTCTCGCTGTGCAAGGTGGCGAGCGCGATGACGTAATCTCGCAGCAAGATCCAAAATGGAGCGGCACTCGCAAAATATCGAGAAAAACAACTCGTCAAACGCCGAATGACGGTAAGTGAACGCCGCGCGCCGCAAAATTGTATCACCAAGAAAAAAAAATCCGCCGCGTGCGAATTTGCGGATTTTCAGTAAATTCGCGAGCGTTCGCGGATTGCGAATTTACCGAAAATCCGCAAACCCGCGAGCGGAACGGATTTTCCGGCCATGCTTAGTCTGTATAAGTGACTGTATGGTGAGTGAGTAGGTGTGTGAGTAGCTGAATGGGTGACTGATTGCAAGAGTGGCTGTATGGATGAGTGAGTTGGTACATGTGTAGATGTATGAGTAAGTTAGTGGTTGTGTGAGTGGCTGTATGAGTGAGTGGAAGTGTGAGTGGCTCTATGGATCAGTGAGTGGGGAGGTGAGTGCTTGTATGGGTCTGTGAATGGGTGTGTGAGAGGTTGTGTGGTAGTGGGAATGGGTATATGAGACATTCTATGAGGAGGAAGTGGGTGTGTATTTGGTTCTGTGGATGATGTAATCAGTGGTATCAATAAGTGATGTCATTTGAGATGTCATCAGTGATGTCCTTGAACATGTTATCAGTGATTGTAACATGTGAGGTCATAAGCAGTGCATTGCGAAGTTATAGTTAGCTCAGGTAACTGAAACTGCTGGATTTTGGTGGTTCTGTACGAGTGAATTCTGAGCCTAACTGTAATCTCCCTATAACCTTTGTTAATTTGGTGAATTTCAATGTTTTTTAAAATTCTATTTCCTAACTATAATGCCCTTGTAACCTTTGTGTTTTTCAATGAATTTCTAATCTTTTTTAAGTTTTATTTACTAACTGTAGGGTCCCTGTAACCTTTAGATTTTTCAGTGAATTTCTATGTTTTAAAAAAAGTTTATTTCCTAACTCTAACCTGTAATTTTTGAGAGTGGGTATGTGAGTGGCTGTATAGCTTGGTGGGAGGGAAATTTCCATAGACGGACTCCGGTCTTATTCAGCTGGGGCAATCCTCTTTACATTGATCATACATTTTATTTAATTTTTTTTAAAGTAGCTCTGTTTACACTTGCTTGCGGTGCAGGCATTTCTAGTGTTCTTGTGACTAGTTAGAGGCACCACTGTTGGTTAAAGGCACAACTTCTTTGATGTGCTTTAGTTGCTGCAGGGCAGTGGAGTGGAGCTTTGGTGGGGGCTTCCTACTTAATAATGGCTGTGTACCAAAGACAAGCCCTTCTGCACCTGTCCCCTTAGCAGCCAGCACCCGCCTTTTTGCTGGTTTGAAGAGGAAAATCATGGCTATGAGAAATAATAATGTAAGGTTTGTCTGCCCTGCATAGGTACTCTAAAAGTTGAGAAATGCTTCCTCATGCAAGAGTAAACTGGCTTTGAATGATTGTTGGGGGGGCTGTTATGTGTGTGATGTGTAGAAGGACTTTGAACTTAAAATGCTTAGGTATGACTGAGGGTGAGCCCAATGGTATTGTGGGTCAAAACCCTAAGGCTGCTCTTATTAATATCTGCTTTCTGCATAAACACACTTTAGATGTCTATAATCTCCTAATTGAGTCAATTGTTACAGTCGCTAACATCTTGGAACGCCCACTTTGCATATCATTAGCGATAAATATCGCTAACATGCAAAGTGGGCCCCAAGATGATCGCTATCTCCCACTAGCTGTCGCTAACTGGTGTTAGCGACAGCTAGGCAATAGGGCAATAAAATTATTGCCGCTTTAGCGAGAACAATTCCCGCTAAAGCGGCGATAAGGCCCTTGGTAATATGCCCCAATGTTTCCACAATTAGCCAAAGTAGAGGAGCACAACATTTTTTCATGTTGACAGCTTTCTAGGCACTTATCTGTTGAGATGCTTCACAGACAAAGATGCAGCTCTTGTACACAAGACAGACACTGGGTAAGGTGTGTGTATGCGCTGTATGATAATATCCCTTTAACTGACAGGTTGCTGCTGCTTCCTTTGGATTGGATTCAAATCCTTGGATAAGGATTGGATTTATATAGCATGTTCATTATTGCATTACAAATATGCTCTCCGTACAGCCCAATCAATCAATCAATCAATAAATCAGTAAATTTATAGAGCGTGCTACTCACCCATAAGGGTCTCAAGGTGCTGTGGGGGGGGGGGTCGCTACTGCTCGAACAGCCAGGTCTTGAGTTGTTTCCTGAAGTTGAGAGGGTCGGGGTCAGCCATAGGTGAGTGGGGAGGGAGTTCCATGTCGTCGCTGCCAGGTAGGAGAAGGATCTTTCTCCGATGGTGGATTTCCGAAAACGTGGGACGGAAGCGAGGGCGGAGGCTGGCGGATCAGACCTGGCGGGTTGGTGTGTAGAATGTGAGGCTGCTGTTGAGGTACTTCGGGCCCGTGTCGTGGAGAGCATTGTGTGCGTGGGTGAGGAGTCTGAACGTGATCCTCTTGCTGACTGGGAGCCAGTGAAGGTCTTTCAGGTGGGCAGTGGCGTGGCTGCGGCGAGGGATGCTATAACAACAAAAACTTGATGGTCTAGAAGGCTGAGCAGGAAAAAACACCGAAAGAGAGATACACAAACTACAGTTCCAACTTACGGTGAAGGACCATCAAATGTAAATAAGTCCTATCAGCCCACCCATCTGGCGGAGCATCTTCATCTAGGACCTTTCGAACAGGTTCTGTTTGACCAAGCCTGTTCGAAAGGTCCTAGATGACTATGCTCCGCCAGATGGGTGGGCTGATAGGACTTATTTACATTTGATTTGGAACTGTAGTTTGTGTATCTCTCTTTCGGTGTTTTTTCCTACTCAGCCTTCTAGACCATCAAGTTTTTGTTGTTATAGCATAGTTTGGAAGGGGTATTAGCTTGATTGGTCGTTAAACATATTCCCCTAGACCCTCCTCTTGATAGTTGTTTTTTCTGCGGCAAGGGATGTCCAGGATGAGTCATGCTGAGGCGTTCTGGATGCGCTGAAGCTTTTTCTGGAGTTTGGCCGTGGTTCCAGCGTAGAGGGTGTTCCCGTAGTCCAGGCGGCTGCTGACAAGGGCCTGGGTGACCGTCTTCCTGGTTTCGGTGGGGATCTACCAGAAGATCTTTCGGAGCATGCGTAGGGTGTTGAAACAGGATGATGAGACATCGTTGACTTGCTTGGTCATTGTGAGGGAGGGGTCCAAGATGAAGCCTAGGTTGCGTGCATGGTCCGTAGGCTTGGGTGCGCTGCCCAGGGCAGGGGGCCACCAGGAGTCATCTCAGGCAGAGGGAGATGGTCCGAGGATGAGGACTTCTGTCTTGTCTGAGTTCAGTTTCAGACGGATCAGTTGGGTGGCGTAGGAGATGACGTTGAAGTTGTGTTGGCGGGGGATGGCTGCGAGGGGTCTCATGTAGATGTTGAAGAGGGTGGGGCTGAGAGAGGATCCTTGTGGGACGCCGCAGATGACTTCAGTGGCCGTGTATCGGATCGGGGAGGCGGACTCTCTGGGTTCTTCCGGCGAGGAACGAGATGATCCACTCCAGTGCCGCTCCTTGGATACCGGTGTTGCTGAGGCGTTGTATCAGGGTGCTGTGGCATACGGTGTCAAAGGCTGCTGAGAGGTCAAGTAGGATGAAGGCAGCCGTTTCCCCGTTGTCGAGCAGGGACCTGATGTCTTCAGTGGCTGCGCTGAGGGCGGTCTCAGTGCTGTGGTTTGCTCGTAAACCAGACTGTGAGGGGTCGAGGGATCCGTTGGTCTCGAGTAAGGTGGAGAGTTGTCTGTTGACGGTCTTCTCGATGACTTTGGCTGGAAAGCAGAGGAGGGAGATGGGGCGGAAGTTCTTCACGTCCGCGGGGTCCGCGGTGGGTTTCTTGAGGAGGGCGCTCAGCTCTGCATGTTTCCAGATCTCCGGGAAGGTGGCGGATGCAAAGGAGCTGTTGATGATGTTCCAGAGCTGGGGTGCGGTGATGGAGTCGGCTTTGTTGAAGATGTGGTGTGGGCATGGGTCGGTTGGGGAGCCGGAGTGGATGATGTTCATCATGTGTGTGGTGTCTTCGGTGCTGACAGGGGTCCAGGTGCAGAGGGTGGTGTTGGGGGGCGCTGGTTCGGTGGTTGGGTGCGTGGTTGGTGTGCCGAAGCTGTTGTGTATGTCGGCGATCTTGCTGTGAAAGAACGAGGCGAGTGAGTCACAGAGGTCTTGCGAGGGTGTGATGTCGTTGTTGCTGTCGCTGGGGTTGGAGAGCTCTTTGACGATGCTGAAGAGTTCCTTGCTGTTGTGGGTGTTGTTGTCCAGTCGTTCTCTGAATGTTGTCTTCTTGGTGGTGCGGATCAACCGGTGGTGTTTGCGGGTGGCGTTCTTGAGGGCTGTCATGTTCTCTGCTGTCTGGTTGTGGCGCCAGACTTTCTCGAGGGTACGGCAGGTTTTCTTGGAATTTTTGAGCTTGTTGGTAAACCACGAGGCTTTCCTGCTGCCGGGCCTGCTGGGAGGATTCTTCTGTCGTGCGATTTCGTCGGCGCATTCGGTGAGCCACTGTGTGAAGTTGCGGGATGCTTCGTCGGGGTCCGTCATGTTGGTGGGCAGGTTCTGGCAGAGGGAGGTGGTGAGCTGGTCGGCGTTGATCTTGCTCCATCTTCTGCGGGGAACCTGTTGCGGTTGGTGGTGGGTCGTGGATCTCCTGAAGTTAATGTGGACGCAGCTGTGATCTGTCCAGTGTAGTCCAGTGGAGTGGCTGAAGGAGATGTGCTTGCTGGAGGAGAAGATGGGGTCAAGCGTGTGTCCGGAGTAGTGGGTGGGGGTGTATACCAGTTGCTGGTGCCCGAGGTTGGCGAGGTTGTCCAGCAGGGCGGTGGTGTTGCAGTCCTTGTTGTTCTTCAGGTGGAAGTTGCGGTCCCCCATAAGGAGTAAAGTCTCTGGAGGTGAGGGACTGACGAAGTCTGCGTGGTCCCGGGGGTCTGTAGATGAGGGTGCTTCTGAGGGTTGTCTTTGGGTCTGTGTGGATCTGGAAGTGAAGGTGTTCGGCTGCAGTGAGAGTGTCGTCGGAGTTGGTCGTGACGCAGATGTTGTTTCTGTGGATGATGGCGATGCCTCCTCCGGTTTGGTTGATGCGGTCCCTCCGGGTGATCTTGTAGCCATCCGGTATGGCTATGGAAATGTCGGGGGCTCATCCAGGTTTCCGTGAGGAAGGTGAGGTTGTATCGAGGAGGTTCCAGAGTTCGACGTCGTGCCTGTGGATGTAGCGGGTGTTGAGCAGGATGCACTTGAGGTGGTTGTTGCTGGTGCTCAGCTTTGCGGGTGCGGTGCAGGTTCGGAGGCAGGTGAATTGGCAGGCTTGGCAGTTGAAGGGTCCGCGGGTGCGTTTCTGGGTGGCCCGGTAGCAAGCGGGGTTCCGGCCGGCGTTGAGTGCGTGGAGGGTGGCGGCGTCGTAGGTCCGTCGGGTGCCCCGGCATCGTTGAGGACCGGGGGTCCTGGTGCTGGGCGCGGTCCAGGCGCGGACGGGCGCAGACGGGCTATCCTTTGGCGCGCCGTCCCGCTGCGCACATCCGCTGCGGGACCGCTCAGCGGTCGCCATAAAAGGGGAGGAGGGGAGGAGGGGAGGAGGGGTCAGCTGGGAGGCGGGAGGGTATGAGCCAATGTGAGCGGGGGGCGGGGGGCAGGGCAACACGGGAGGAGGCGGCGGGAAAGATGGGAGCAAGAGAAGGCAGTCACTCAGTCAAGCATCAACGTCACACGAACATAGAGCGTACAGAATGAAAGGGAGTGGCAATCACACTCACGCATTCAAAATGGGTTAAGAACAAGAAGGGGGGCGAGCAGGCACACACAGGGCACAGAGCACGGTCAGCGAGCACGCAATCGGGAGACGGGCTGAACTGGCCGGAACACAGCAAACAGGCAGGCGGAGCTGCAGCGGTGGAGAAGTGACCTACCTGAGGGTCAAGGGTCACTGTCTCTGCCATGCAGCGGTCACCTTAAGAGGGGAGGAGGGGGGAGGGGTCAGCTGGGAGGTGGGAGGGTGTGAGCCAAAGTGAGCGGGAGCGGGGCCTCACGGGAGGAGGCGGCGGGAAAGACAGGAGCGAGAGAAGGTAGTCACTCAGTCAAGCATCAACATCAAGCCCACAGTCCTGTCAGACCATCATAAGAAACCTGGGGCATCACAGGAGCAGACACTGTATCAACTTGGGGCCTCGTGAGTGTCACGGTTTGGCCAAATTAAATTAACCCCCTGGAGTTACCGATACTGGCAGTACCAGTATCTGGTAGGGGAGGGGTTGAACCATGAGGAATGAGGAATTACAAAGGCAATCAGTAATTTGGGGTCTGTTACCACAGTAATTGCTCGTTCACATCCACAGTTTCACCCCGGTATTTTGGCTTCTTGCAGATGTAATCCCTCGATGAAAACCACCCCATCTGCAGTAAATCTGCAGACTTTCCAATTCTGAACTACCTTAGTACTCGTAATGAGGCTATTATGGACAACCCTTGAGACTTGGTAACCTTGGCCATGCTGGCGTGAAAGAGGAGAGTGCCATTGGCTGTCCTACTGCACCCAGGCGCTGTTCCCCCTCAAAACCTGATGTCCCAAATTCTTGTAACAAGCCCGAACACGTTGGGAAACAAAAAATTCTACAACATGCGCCATGCTTCTCTTCTGCTCTGAGCTTTGCAAGTGAATGTGCTGATTTCTGAGTAGGAATCTTCTGCAGAATTCTGAAACTGCAATAAAAGGGTGATGGGAGAGAATAGCAGAAAATGGAATACATTGAGAACAGGCACCCAGTGCACCCCCAGAGCACTTTGGTATTACAGAATGGGGCTGCAGACACTTGTGCATCACCTTCTATAATACCGATAGCACTGGTGCATATAAAGTGCCAGCGCTATGTTCAGGGGGCATTCCCCATGAAAATGAGGGAACCCTTTTGCCTCGGAGCCCCCGCCGTATTACAGACGCATGCGCAGAGCCAAAGAAGCTCCCAGGAGGCGCACTGAAAGTATGCCACCTAAAAGGTGGTGCACTGTCAGTGTGCCACCTGAGAGAAGCTTTCTGGAGGGGGGAAAGTGGTACTATGAACTCCCCAGACATACCCTTGCAGGAGGTGAAGACACTGATTTCATCCGCCAGCAAGGGATCTCTAATCTCCTTCAAAAGTGCAGGCGCCTGCATTGTGAAAACACAGAGCGGATTCAAAGTAGCCTCTCCATTTTTCACATGAATGCGCTGCACCCAGGGCAGAGTGAGTTTGCAGCTGCCCTGAGGGCAGCACATTCATCATAATATGGCTCATTTTCCTTCATTGCACTGGGTACACCTTTTAAAAAGTGTTCCCAGCGCAATGAAAGAGAATGCGCTGTATGTATAATGTGGCCCAGGATAAGCTATACACTTTCAGAGCACACACTTATTCCCACACACACGCTAACACACACACACACACTGACACACCCACATATACACCTACACACACACACATATCTGGAAAGGGTATGTACCTGCACTGTGATAATTAATATGATAATTAATATACATAACGTTGATACGAAGAGTTTAACACTTACAATGTAACCAAACCAGGAGAGCCAATCACACTGACAAAGGCTTTCTTGTAGTGTCACAAGATCCACCCTACCCTCATGGAACTCCCTCTTTAAGAAAGCTGAAGACCTGCAGAGGACAGTCAGAAAAGTAGGACTCTTAAAATATTCAAAAGACCAAAGAACTGGTGAACACTCTGTTGTGTGTAAACTTGGAAACATATCATAACAACACAGTTAGGGAAGCTCCATCTTCGAATATTAAAACACAGAGATTTCTCTAAATAGAAAAGGGCTCCATGTCGAAATATTTTTGAGTGATGACTCACTGTCCATCAACTGTGTTTTTTGCAATTTTCACCCCGAGTGGGCTGGGTATGCTCAGAAGTGAGTCTCAGGCTCTCCACACCACTGGAGTCAAGCTATCCAGGCTGAAGATGGCTCATACCAAGAAACCGGTCCTTGGATGCTTGATTCCGGTCTAGGAAAGACATGGCTTGGTAGTTCGGGCTGGACTATTCCCATGAGGCACAGGCTCAAGGCTGATTTGCATATAGCCGTTTCCTGACCTAGGGTGTTGTGAAGTGCAATAAAATGATGGATTTAGGCCCAGATCTTTGTACTGGGGTGAATGTAAGACATTGTTCTGCATTCTGTCCATCAACTTTGTTTTTTGCAATTTTCACCCTGATTGGGCTGGGTATGCTCAGACGTGAGTCCCAGGCTCTCCACACCACTGGAGTCAAGCTATCCAGGCTGACGAAGGCTGATAGCCAGAAACCGGTCCTTGGATGCTTGATTCTGGTCTAGGAAAGACATGGCTTGGTAGTTCGGGCTGGACTGTTCCCATGAGGCACAGGGTCAAAGCTGATTTACATATAGCCATTGTCTGACCTAGGGTGGTGTGGAGTGCAAAAAAACGATGTATTTAGGCCCAGATCTTTGTACTGGGGTGAATGTAAGACATTGTTCTGCATTCTGTCAATCAACTCTGTTTTTCGCGATTGTTAAAGGTCGCTGGCGCTCTGGTAAATTCAGACCGATGATTACCAAAACGGAATCGATCAGAAACTGTTCAGCTGAGCGAGCTGAAATAAGATCTTTAAAGATGGTGCTTGAAAATGCCGATCGTGATTTCCCGACACTAATAGTGTGCGATACGCATTTCTGCATCAAGTCTTACAACAGTGACATGCAGACATGGAGTAAAAACAGTTACAAAGATGACACAGGTGCCACAATAAAGCATAAATCTCTTTGGGAACAAGTAGTTCTTTTAAAGAAAGAACTACAGAAGACTCACGTGATACACGCACTGATTCATCAACATGATGGCGTTCACGTTGCAGGGAATTCATTGGCTGACACATCCACAGCGGAAGCGGTTCAACCGGCTTCCGTAGCCACTGAAAAGCGTTCAGAAAAACATATAGATGGGGAAACCATGCTGGCAGTAAAAGCCTCATTAAAAGGAAATTATGCAGCATTGCCTCTCAACTATCCACTCAGTAATACATACATAATTGATGCAAACTCCGTTCCATTTGCTCAAATCACTGGAGTGGGGGATAGAGTATTTCCAAACACGAACCGGAGAGTTTTCTTGATTGAAAGCGCACACCTGGGACTGGGTCCGAGGCACCAACAGATCTTGAAATCCTTAATAGAATTACAATAAGAGTACTGGTGGCCGTGAATGAGCTTGCAAATTTACAAATTTGCAATGGATTGTCCAGACTGCAACAGAGATCGCAGCTGTGAACCGGACCAGAATACTGCCCGGACATCTTTGTTAGAAAGCTTCAGGCTGTCTATGATACAGAAATCCAAACAGAGAAATGCGTCCTAATAATTATTAAGACAAATTAACTTGAATATGTAGACCAGCAGCATTCGGCTGATGCCAGAACTGTTATTAAAAGATTTGCAAGTCTTTATCGGCATATGCGCAATTGGCATGCTACATTCTGATCAGGGTCCTGCGTTTAGCTCCCGAGCTTACAAAGAGGCCATGAACAACATGGGCATCGCATTGCGGTACTCTTCTCCCTTTCATCCTGAGGGAAATGCAGTAGTGGAAAGAAAAAACCGGGACATAAAGCAATCTATAACGGCGAGGGTATTAGGTTCGGGTGATCGATGGGTCAAACATTTAACAAGCGTCCAACGTAGTCTTAATAATCAGCCAAGAAATTCTCTAAAAGGTCTCACTCCATACGAACTATTGTTCTGTACTAGAATGCTAATTCAGGATCTTGACTGTCACACTTCAGTGGTAGAAGAAAAATTCTTTAATATCAAAGACCGTTTACAGGATCTAAATGAAACAAGAAAAAGCCTGAGTAACATAAAATTGAAACAACAGCCGACAACCACTTAAGAAAAACCACATGTCCCAGCAAGACCTGTCTGGATTCCAAAGATTGGGGATCTGGTCAGAGAGAAGATCGCGGTGAAGAAGGAATTTGGGCCTTCTTACAGAAAAGCTGTACCTGTCTTAGCCATCAGCGGAACGAGATCAGTTGTACTACTGCCCCTTGCTGGTAAAAAGGAGAACCAAGTTGTATCCATGGACCTGATAAAACCACAATCATGTGGCCAATAATAAGTAGTAGGCCCAGTGGACTCCCAAGAAATAGCAGAATACCGACATTTGCTACAATCCAAGAGGCTCATGCTGAGAGACTAATCAAATTTGATAAACCTGCAGTGAATAAAAAAGGACTATGCAATAATGCCATGGAACTTGTGCCTCTTGAAACCCAAATAGTAACAGTTCATCAAGAAACACCAATCTACAATGATGTAGCCTCTGACTATTCAAATGAAACAAAGAAAAATGCAAAAGCAAATGAAAATCCGGAAAAAATCCCAACAATTGACAGAACTGCATCTGGCTACTTCATCAACTTCGACGACTTCTCTGAAGATCCAAGTGAGCATGAAGAAACGCCTGTAAGAAAAACTTTCAAAGACAAAATAATTGAACTTTCACTCCAACTAAAAGAAACATATCTGATTTCATCTTGGATTGAATTATGGATTGTGTTAGGTGTACTTACTCTCCTGCTTTGGCTCATCATGGTTCTATGTTTGGGAAAATTCATTGATGGAAAATAAAGTACAATGGACACAGCAAGTCATAACATAAACTTGGTCCTACAGCCTCACACATCCTCCCACATCAAGAAAAGAGAACTATCATGAGTAAACATCTCAGCCAAACCAATACCCGGTGGGGTAGCACGGGACAGAACTGAATATGACATTTTTGGCCCGGTTGAGCTCTTGAAGTATCCACACCAGTTCAAGGTTTCATTAAGTGACTTTGTGAAACCATTACTTTCTCTGGTGATTGGGATTTTGAACACATTAATAATATGATGTCAGATTTAGTAATGTCAGCAACATTTACTGAACATGATTACTTACAGGGTTCATCAAATTATGAAGAGTTATACATTTATAACCACTTTGGTGATCACTATTTGCATACAACTGCACAGCCTAGAAATATTTTATCTTATAACCAATGGGAACACTATCCAACACCGCCAAAAGGCAGCTCAAAAACATTTTATGAGAAATTCCAGTAGTTCTCAGGGTTTAACAACAGTGATCCGAAAACGTTTTATTTTAAAATGTTAAATAGGACAGGAATAAAAACAATGTTGACAAATACTAAATTGATTTATTCTGAAAAATTGTATGACAAAATGTCTACATTTGGTTTCGAATTTTGGAATAACAACATTGAAACAAAAAGGAACTGGGGAACCAAAGATTGGCAAGTACAAGGCCTAGAAGCATTATTTAGGGCCTGCATGATCCCAGAACAAATGACATTTTTAAATGACACAGTTCAACAAACTACTTGTCTTGGCTTAGCTAAGATAAAATACTTAAATACACCATCTATTCCGAAACCCATAACTGATAGTGATAGCACTACAGATGTGGAGATAGACATAACCCATATTTTTAACCAAAACAGAACACATCCTGAATGGAAAAAGTGGTTGATCTGGCCAACAGACACGAATAACTGTCAAGATAGATTCCTGAACAAAACACAGGGGTTAAAAATGACCAGGCCAGACCCAAGATACTCCCAGAGACAACATCCAGGGATAGTTACAACATACAGTGTAGGGAAGCTATGCCTTGAGTGGCTACAGAAATCCACACTGGCTGAAATTAAGCAACACTTGACTTTACTTAAAGACGGTGCTGACTTGCGTGATTTCATAATGGGACCACGCAAACAGCGTCAAAAACGTTTCATAGCGGCCGGTATATATGCTGCATACAACGACGCTTGGAAAGTAATGCAAATTGAAACAGCAGAATAAATACGAGAAATTTATTGTATTAATTTGGAAAAATCACTTTCTGTAGTGGACAATGGGTTAACGACTCTGTCCTCCAGAATATATTCATTGGACAGCATTGTATCATCTGCTATTGATATAATAGAACAGGACTTACTAATGTTACAACATGGACAGTCTCAATTACGTTCTATTGTACAGCTTGGTTGGACATTGCAAAATCTGCGTTCTGGCTACGTACCATGGCGTTTAATCAACACAACGTCATTATTCAGTATCTTCAACCTTACTGATAAACAAATCAGTTTGGCACAAAAAGGAGCAGATTATACGATTCTGAGCATTGAAAAACTTGAGAGATTACCATTGACAATGTCAGAGAGACCTGTCATTGAATGGATAATACACGGAACAATTTCAATTCCGATAACAACTTTCCAGTTCAAATACTGCCAAGAGTATATACCTGCAGGCCAGTATGAAAAGTTGGGTAAAGAATACATCAAATCAACATGGGATTTACCCTATACACACAGATGTTATAGTAAAGGGAAAAGGGATGTATTCCTTAGTGGTAACAAATGTAAAAAATCACTAAGCGGTACACTTCTGTGTCAAGGTATTAACTTGCATGGAGCCTGCGAAGGGTCTTCAAATAACCTTTCTTGTCACCTGCATGGCACTCCTGCAAAACAGATAGAGCCATTTTTCAAACAACTTAATAACGGGCGTTACATTTTACTAAGTGACCACAGCTGTTGTGGGATTGTGTAAGGGAAAGCTTATCTCGTGACCGTAACTTCCAGGGTCGTTTGCTGTATGCAAGTATTGTATCCACAGAGCAATCCAGAAAAAGGGGCTGGGTTATGGCCTTCGTTGAATATCTCTTCTATTCGAATTGATACTTTAAGCAGAATAAAGTCTATTCTTTTACAGACAACTGTGCCTCTAACGTCATCCAAAGAAACGTATGATCTGCAAATGGCAAGGACATCAGCAGAGATACATTCTCTTTTATTGACAAATTGCCCCGCGCATTTCGCAGAAATGTTAAGCTAAATCTGAAACATGTCTGATACCAGTGGCATCGCACATGTATTTAAGACAGTTTTTTCGGGACTGTTAGCACCCTTTGAAACAGTTCTGGGCATCTTCCCGAATTTTGTCCATTCTGTCTTTGGCGGCCTACCATTAATCTTGGGACTCGTGGCAGGAATTTTATTTTTGTTCCTTCTGCTCTGATATGGCAAGCCAATCCACAGACAAGACTCCAGCAACGATGGAAGAAACGATCCTAGCAATACGATACCGTATCACTAAGGTCCTCGGATTGGCCCGGCTAAGAGATCTAACTACAACCTGGTTTCTTTCATTCAGACCAATCTGGCAGGATTGCATCTTACCTGTGCTTCAATGTCTGCTATGCGGAGAAGAATGCGTGTTAGACATCTGTCTTACACTACCATCAGCAGTACCAAAGGATAATGATTCTTTGCTAGGTACGGTAACAACTCATGCATCGTATTGTCCTCAGCGGCTCCCTATTCTGATGACGGCATTCGTTGAGACTTCACTACGAGTAGGTTTCGGTGAGGTACGAGAGGAAAGCAGCACCATACAGGTACAACCTTCTGTGAGCATTGCTGATCCAAACATCGATGATAGCAATCACGCTTCAAACTGCACAGTCGCAGCATTTTCAAACTTGGTCGAACTTTCACCTGATGTTGTAGACCACTTTTTTGAGAGTCTGTCTGATATGATGTTCTCTCTAGTCAACAAGAATAATCCTTGATAAACAATGATCACACAGCGTTCCCTGAACCCTGAATTCGGCCTTCAGTTTTGATAAACAAAGCTACTGAAAATATTTGGAACTATTTTTTCCCCTGAAAACAATTTTTTTTTTCCATTTCCAAAATATAACTATTCTTAGAGAACAGAGCTTCTATTTTTAGGATACTAGAGACAATATTTTACCTCAGCCTCTAGCACGCACAGCATTTTGTATAATATGTGATGGAATGGTCTCAACCTTCTTTTCTGTATTCAGAGCCATTTCATGTGTAAATTTTCGCAAATCATTCAGCTAATATATATATATATGCATTTTAATGAATGATGACACTGCTTGAAAAGCGTACAGTACCAATACTAATTTTTGTGTATTTACCATATACCATTTCAAATGGGAAATATGTATTTTGGGGTGGGTTGAAAAACACACATGCATTTTTACATGTTTATTATTGCTTAGTTTTTTAGTAATGATGACATTAATCCTTGGAGTGGGTGTTGTATTTCTATCTAGGACCCTAATTCGATATTCCCAATTCATGCCCTTGTGTGGTTATAATCAATAATAACCTTACAAAGGCATAAGAATCATATCCATATTCAATAATAGCCCATGCAGTCCAAAGCACAGCACGGCTACTCCCATCGACTCCTAGAAAGCACAACGCGTTCTTTAAACAAACCAAGCCTCCAGCAGCCCGGGAAATTCCCCCCTGCTTTTGTTTTGATTTGAACAAGAACTCCACGAGTCCAGCATGAACTGTTAGTTCTTAGTGACGTCTTATGTCCAACCTTACGTCAAACCCGGCAACTTTCAGTTATAAAATACCAACGGTTGCCTTAAGCAAACACACGGTAGTTTGGAGCAGAGCGGCTATCTACTTGCCCGAGAGCCCAGCTGATGCGAGAGACCACGGAAGCCGCCCCTCCCCTTTGACGCGCTGGAGAAGCTACTTTTTCTCACGCCGAGAAAATTCAGCTCCGGTGTTTCCGAGTCACCCTTGCGGGTTGCTGGGAGATCGAGTCCTGAAGAAAGAGATACCAGACCTCCCACATTCTATTACTAAGGTACCATTAAAGAGAATTCTTGAATCAGATCCTTGGCAAAAACAATCTTAACCAACTTAACTTAAACTGTTACTTACTTACTCCTTCCCAAGTATTAGGCTTAGGTCAGGTACATCGGGGTAGGCGTAGTTAGAAGCACCAGTTGAGTACGTTAGTCAATGGTTTTATGTATGTATATATATTTTATCTATTTTAAGTATCATATGGCTAAGAAACCATATCTATGCTTTTACAGTATTATTTCATAATACAACTTTTACTTTACGCACTTTACTTCATAATAAGTATTGCAATTGTGGCAATTCATTTCTCTTGCATGAGAAAGAAGACTGCTCAATAAAATAACACCTTTTTATTGAAAACGCCCGTCTCTCTATTTTTCTGCAGTCTGGTGAAACTAAGTATGCACGATTGACTGAGTGAAATTGCCGTCTATTGTTTTCACAAAACTCTAGAGATACACTCTTTATTCTGAGGGAGCAAAGTTGTCATGTTTATTCGGTTGTCAGAAGCTAAATCCCTTCTTGTCTAAATCAGGGAAGTTAACCCCTCCCTATTCATTCGAGAAAGTTTCTAGTGACCTCTGAGCTAGCTGGCAAACCTAAATTAAGTCTAACATAGTCAGTAGAGACCTAGATGACCTCAGTCCTATGTCTATACTGCTGTTTATTTTATTCCAATGCGCAGAGCCTATTGGGAAAATAAGAACTACACTACACTACGCTGGAGTGGCATACGTTGGATCTCCCCCACTGCCTGAGGTAACATGGTTGTGTCTATTTTGCACAACACTACAAGCACCAGCAGTATATATACAGATGGAGAGGTTTATGATCTGTATAGTGAGGTCTGTCCAGAACATCACCGCTATAGTTGGTATTGTGTGCATTATTATTATTGATGGATGTGTTGCATCCTTTACACATACTTGCTTGCCATATCTGGCAACATTCAAGTATTGTGTGGCTGAGGGGCCATGCTGTTTTTGGAAGGTCCGCTGTACTGTTCTGCATTGCCTCGGTGGTAGTAGGGAGGGGGGTGGTCCAGGGGGACATCCAAAGGCTGGTGGCAGTGCGTGTTGTGGTCTTTTCTTTTTTTGTCCTCATACGTGCCACCAGATGGGAACTCCTGAAGCCTTTCACACTGTTGATCTTAGTTACTGCCCTGGAATCATCGTGGGGCAAACAGGAATCTCCCAGAGGTAGGCTGTTTCCTTTTCCCACTCCTGTTCTTTCAGATGGAGCGCCTGGTAAAACTGGGAGGACAGGACCCACACACCTCTGGCATAATCATTGGACCTCCATTAGATATTGAACCAGGCCACCAGTGCCGACCATACCCTTTCAGCGCTCACCTCTTGACATGTCATGTCTAGCTTACTGACTGACATTATGTTTCTTAAACAGTCGGCAAACCTAGGTGGGGCATCAGACTTCCATTCTCTACAGATCTCTCTCCAAGCTATAACCATCACATAAAAGATAAATTGTGAGGCAAAACTATTAACCTTATATCCAGATGGCAATCCAAAAAAGACTAATTTTGGAGAGCAGGTAATAGGAGCTGAAAGAACTTCTTCCAAAAAACCAGCAACAGCTTTCCAATAATCAGTAATCTCTGGACACTCTAAAAATATATGTAGATCATCTGCTGTTGGGAGTTTACAACTGGGGCAACAATAATTCTTTACCGTAACCTTAGATAGTTTAGCCGGGGTCGAATATACCCTGTAGGCAGTAAACAGTTGGTTTCTTCTAAGGTTAGCCAGTTTTATTAAGCTCTGAGACATGGAGAATGAATCTGCCCAAATCTTTTGAGTTTCCTCAGGACTATCTGCTATCACATTACCCCAAAGACTCACCAGCTCTGAATATAACGTTTCTTTTGCCCCTGTTAACAACCTATACCAACAAGAGAGCTCTCGTTTCCAAAGTCCTTCCCTACAGACAGAATCAAGAATCCCATTCTCATCATCAAACTATAGCGTCTCCCTAGACCACCAGGCAGAAAGTCGGTAAAATTTGAATCTTGTTAAAGACCCGTTGGTCAGGGATGCAAGAGAATCCCAGTCCATAAGGACTGAGTTGACACAGAGATCTCCCCATCCAATTAAGCCAGCTGTTTTTAATGGCCAAGACAATTGATCCTGCAGGCATTCTGGAGTCCCCGGGGAGTCGCAAATTGGGGCATGTGTGTTATAATATGGAATTCCCAGAACTCTCCGGACATATACCCAACTCCTAAGTGCTGACCGTAGGATCTTATGTCGGACTTTTTTATAGAATTTCTCGTCTCCAAATTTAAAAAGGAAGAACTCCTGGCCCTGTGGTTGATCATCCAAAACCACCTGAAAAAGGCGGCCCTGTGAAGAAGAGTCCAATTTATTAGCCAATAACCTAAAGTTTTTTAAATGAAACGCGTGACGATATGAAAGTAGGTCTGGTAGGGCAAGTCCACCTATCCTCAACCCCCTCCTTAATTTCTTCCAGGCTATCCTAGGAGATTTTGAGGCCCATATAAAGGAACCGATCTTCCCTTGGAGGCTCATGATATCTTTCGGGGCAAAGGGTAATGGGATGCTATTAAAAATAAAGGTTAATTTGGGGAGTATTGTCATTTTAATGAGGTTCATTCGTCCATATATATTCAGTGCCAGATTACCCCATCTTGTTAGCGTTTTGTAATCTCTCTCACAACTGTCTGCCAACTGAGTTTAGGAATATCATCCAATTTTTGGGCCAAGTGGATTCCTATGTACCTCATTTTATGTTTAGCCCCCTGAAAAGCCGTATGGTTATTCCACCCCATTATTTCTGTTTTCTCCTTGTTGATTTGGTACCCCGAAAACCTTCCAAACTCCTCAGTAAGATGACATAGCCTAGGGATTGCTTCCTCATGGTTGGAAGTATATAAGAGGAGGTCATCCGCATACAAAGCTGCTTTAAGCTCCAGGTTTGCTATTTTAAAGGGTCGAATAACCTGATCAGCTCTGATCGCACAAACTAAAGGCTCAATATAAATGTCAAATAAAAGAGGGGACGGGTCAACCCTGCCTAGTTCCACAGGAGATTTTGAACCAATCCGAAAGGCCTCCGTTAACCAGGACTTTGGCTCGTGGGTTCTCGTAAAGCAATTTAATTTCCTCAATAAAGACAGAAGGGAACTGGCCATAGTGGCCCAGAGGTATGACCAGTTTACCTGATTGTAGGCTTTGGCCGCATCAATCGCTATTATGGCTAGTGGCAACCCTTTCTCCTCTGCAAAATCAACTGCTCCTATTGTCTGGAATGTTAACTCATTCAACTGCCTCCCAGGAATAAACCCTCTTTGGTCTGGATGAATGATTGATTTTATAATTTTGGCAAGTCGAGTAGACAGTATCCCAGAATAGAGCTTCAGATCAGAATTCAAGAGGGAGATAGGCCAGTAGGATTCTATCTTTTTGGGGTCTTTATTAGGCTTAGCTATAAGCGTAATCGTGGCTTCAGACCAGGATGGGGGAATACCATAACAAGAAATCAAAAGGCTGTTAAAGAGTATGGTAAGTGCAGGAATCAAGGCCTCTGCACAGACTGTATATATCTCACTCAGTAGCCCGTCTGGCCCAGGCGCTTTACTGCCACTCATTTTCTGAAGTTGATCTCTCACTTCCCCCTCCGTGATCTCACTCGCCAAATAATTCTTATTTGTTCCTGAAATTTGGGGTAAATTACTCTGGATCAGCCAGGCCTGAGCCTTATCTGACTCAAAGCCCATATCTTCTTGATATAAGCCTTTCATAAATCCCCTAGCTTCCTCCCTAATAGCCCCATCCTCCATAATTGATAGGCCTGACTCTCTCTGAGTTAACACTTTAATGTTGTTCCTGGATCTCTCAGCTCTAGACTTCCAAGCCAAAAGGGCCCCACATTTCTCTCCGTACTCAAAAATTTTCAATTTACTGACCTCCCACCTCTCCTTCATGATCTTTTCATTGGCAACTTTAAGTGAAGTTTGTACATCCAGGAGCTCTTTCTCAAGCTCCGGTATCCTCCCCCTATCTGAGATAGTAGCCATCTGTAACTCAGCATCCTTTTCTGTTAATGCTTTCAGATCATCTGACTTCTTCTTCTTGCTAACATTCCTTTTATGCGCCATTAATGAGCTCAACAGTCCGTGAAGGAAAGCCTTGAAAGACTCCCAAACCATCTGGTCAGTAGAGGAGCCAATATTAAAGGAGAAAAATTCAGAGACCCTTTCCTTCACCTCTGCTTTTACTCTATCATCTAGAAGCAGCGTCCGGTCTAGTGTCCATCTGATATCAGTGGGTCTAGATCTTAATTCAAAAACTAATTCAACTGCAGAGTGGTCAAAAATCCCAACTGGAATGTGGGAGACCGAGGTGATATCTGTAAACAGATGCTGATCCATTAAAAAATAATCTATTCTGGAATACTGTTGGTACTTCTTACTGTAAAATGAATTGCCTCTAGTAGCGCCATATTGAGATCTCCAGACATCCAGAAAGTTAAAATCTTTCATTATGGTTCTCAGAGCCGAGATAGATTTTGTGGGAGCATGATATTTCGCCTTGGAGGTCCGGTCTAGAATATGCTCAAAAACCAAATTAAAATCCCCCCCAAAATCACAGGGGCCGATGTCTCAAGTAGCTCAGCCCCCAATTTCAAAAGGGGACCAGGATTATCCTTGTTAGGGACATAGTAAACGGCACAGGGGTAATAAATTCCACAGATGGAAAAGGCTGCCACTAGCCACCAACTTTTCTGATCAGTATCCCACTTTAGCAACCTAATCCCCCTAGTGATTATCGCGACCCCCCTAGTTACCCCCTTCTGTCTGGAACAAAATGTTTCCTGCACCCATCCCAGTCTACCAAAAACCGTTTTACAGGTATTCGCCTCTAGGTGGGTTTCTTGTAGTAAGATAATATGAACATCTGAGTTTCTTAAAAATTCGCAGACTCTGGCTTGTTTTCTCCCCTCTCCTATTCCGTGCACATTCCAGGAGAGGATTTTTATGCTTGTTGACCTACTCATGTCCAGGCACCAACTTCCCACCCATCTAAAGTTTTAAGTGAATAAGATATTTTCTTTACATATGAGGACATTTTATCTATTTTTCCTGCCACCCATTGACCCCTCCCAACTTCCCCTGAGGAACCCTCCCTTCATTCCGGATTATGATACCGCTTTTAGGGCCCCAGGAGAGCTGCCCTGGCTATGATGTCCTGGCTAATGTATCTTTAACTACCCCTACGGCGGCATGAAGTTACAACTCATAATATTGGAGAGGGTGGTGCTAAAATAAACACGTGTTTTTTTTTTATTTAGACGTTTTTTCCCTTTAATTGCCTCGCTATTATGAACTTTTTTTTTTAATTTGTATTGTCACCTGATCATAACTCTCCCCCTTGCCCTAACCCCAGTGTTTCACTCTTCGTACTTCATACTTCATCTCCCCAACATTCTCTTTTCCCGTTCTGATTTCTCATTGTGCTATTATTTCGGCCTCATCAGCGAAAGGAGATCGTCCACATCCTCAGGGTGACTGTGATTATACATTTTGTTCCGCCACATGATTTTTAATAAGGCCGGAAATTTCATTTGGACATGGGCTCCATGTGATCTCAATTGGGGCATTCTAGAACCCAGTTCCCACTGCCTCTGGGCTGTCTTCCCACCAATTTCAGATCTAATTAAATATGGATTTGCCCGATAATGCAGGACAGCCTGAGATAAACACCTGCCCAAGATTAACTCCTTGACACTGTAGGACTGAAAGTTCACTAAAATCTTCCTAGGAGCTTTCCTGTCCGCATGTAATTTGAAGAGATCTCTATGCACCCTTTGGATTTCCATTTCCAAGTTGATGTCAGGCCGATCTTTTAGGACCCCTTCCCTTAAGAGCTTACAAACAAATCCCTTATTATCCTCCTGTTCTTCCCCTTCGGGTATCTTCAGGATTCTAACATTGTTCCTTCGGGCTTGTGTTTCTAGTCTCTCCAGATCCATAGCAAGAGCTCTGTTCTGCAGTTTTAGGGTGACGATATCTTTGGAGTTTCCTTGGACCGATTCAGATAAGGTAGTTACTTCGGCTTCCAAATTCCCAGTCCGGGTAATACCATCATCTAATTTGGACTCCAGTAAGTCAAATCTATCAAGGATGGCTTTCTGGTTACTCTCTGAGATCTCAAATTTGGTCATTAAATCCCCCCTTAAAGACTGAAGAAGGGAGCCCAACCTGTCTCCGTCCGAGCTTCCAGACTGCCTCTGATCCCCCTGAACTTGTAATAGATCATTTGACTTAGATAAAGCCTTACTGTGGCAGTGGGAAGTGCTACAGTCGGAGGAGCCTGAAGACCATGTGGGGTTTCTGAAGCTTTCAAGGTACTTGTAACGTGTGAGGAGAAAGGAAAGGAGCTAACTAACACTGACTGCCCTACCTGAGGTTCAGTGGTCAGATCTTCTGTCTGCTCAACTACTCCAATCCCCGCATCCTGCAAGCCCTCTAAAAGTGCAAAGCTATTGTCCACCGGGAGCGGGGGAGGCCTGATCTCCTGGGCCGCCCTGACTGTGTCAGACTGTGTTCCAGAAGCTGCTGCCTGCTCCGCTACTTTAAAATAGGTCTTGAGTGAAGGGGTATTTTTAAGAGGGAGTTGAACAGCTTTCGACCCTTTAACTTTTTTAATACTCACAGACTTCTTTTTCCCCTTACCGGGGGTTAGTGGCGTAGGCCGCTCTCTTTCTGCTAGGTCCAGCACCCCCTTTGATCTCAGCTCCTGCTGTGATCTAAGTTGGTATCTATTCCTGTGTCTTCTTGGTGGGGAAAGTAGAGCCGCTGAGAACACTCCCAAGCCCTGTATAGAGTTACCAACGCCTGGGGGAACTCCTGGGGTAAAAATAGGGGCAGAACAAACTGGAATTAGAGCAGATACCATAGGATTATCAGCCAACTTCAGCCTTGACACCTGTTCTTGAGCCTGCTCCACCTTCCCCCCTTTTAAGGTTAACCGGAGCGGCAGCTATTAGCTCAGGATCCATGCAATCGTACTCACACCCCAGTCTCGCCTTACAGCGCCTTGCATCAAATTTCCGCATAGGTAAAATACAAAAATAGGGAGCATAACAGATGTCCTTGTAAAGAGACTCCCGGACCTGGAGATGTGCCAAGACCGAGCGGGTTCGGACCCATAAACTCGTCTGGCGTTCTCGTAGTCGCCCTTCCTCCGTCTCTGCCTTGAGGAACATGCACGCCTACCTTGTCCCAACGACCAGCGTCCCGGGTCCTAGCACTGTAACCACCGAGGAAAGCAGGAAATATGGCCGAATACCTCGGGGAAACAAAATTCAAAAAAAGGGTGTGGTTAGATTAATACCATCTATTTAGAGCCTTTAGGCAGCGCTGTCTCCCTCTTACCATCTACAACTGCAGAATCATGCCTCTCAGTTTACATCTGCATCTACCACGTTCTCAGCCAGCAGAGAGCCGTCTCCTGGAGCCTCCGCAACCGGCGTTCATGTTCCTCCTAGCTCCACCTCCCTTGTTAGGGGCCGCTGCTCAAACTGGCAGCATGTCGTCGTGTTGTGGTCTTCTTGGGTGTTTGACCTGTGTCATCAGTAACTCCATTACATATGTTGCGCTTCAGATATGATTCTGGGCTACGATCCCTTTCACATTGTAGGTAGTCATCATGGTTTACACCAGTAGAATTCAGATGTTAGATTCCTCCTGCAAACATGGCTTATTCCCTGTTTTTGGATCGCACACCAGATTTTGCTGCTCTTTGAAAATATTGGGAACTAGTGTTTTTGTGTTAATTTTTGTACAGGGAAGTCTATTCTGTATAATATTACCATTAGTTGTTGTTCTCATTTGAGACAAAAAAAATCGTGGAAGCTATTGATGGAAAACTGGAGATATTGGCTGTTTTCACTAGGTTGACAATATAGTGATGATTTTAAATTACTTTAAAAACTATAGGTTTGAAAAAGAAAATATTTAGAAATAAGTATTTAAAAAACCTTTGAAATTCACTGAAAAAAACATAGGTTTCAGGGACGTTCTAGTTACAAATTAGCATTTAAAAAATCTTTGAAATTCACAGAAGAAACCATAGGTTTCAAGTATGTTATAGTTACAAATTAGCATTTAAAAAACCTTTGAATCCTTTGAAAATCACTGAAAAAAACATAGGTTTAGGGACGTTATAGTTAGTTGGACATTTCACTCATACAAAACCATAGAAATTCCCCCGTTATAGTTAGTTGAGCTAACTATAACACGCGCCCCCAAAGTGCACCTCTGATGATGTCACATATTACATCATTCATGACATGGTCAGTGACATCACTCATGACATCACTGATGACATCTCTGATGACATTATCCATGTGAAAATGTGATGCACCTTCTCACACCCTAATAAAACCTTTGATACACCGTCTCCAAAATACAGAATGCAATTTTTGAAACCATAGACACACCAATACCAGTTGCTACATATGTAGTCATTGATTTTTAGGTCTACACATACATCCACTCATTTACCCATAGAATTACTCATACATGCAGTCAATCATCAATACAACACTATCATATGCACTCATACACCTACATAGACACTCATATACCAGCACTCATCCACAGTTACTCCCCCACCTAGTCAGTCTGGCAAAGAATTAACCACTCTTCCATTTTCTGACCTATACAGTTGTACACACCACCTCACTTATTCAAACATATACTAACACATACTTACTCTATTATACAACCATGGATACAAGTGCACACTCATCCAAACAGCCACTCTCACAATCACTGACTCTCACATATAGTCACTTTTATACACCAACTCTTAGATACACACCTTTTACATATGTACTTCGTTGGACATGTACCACTGAGAAATCCATTTACTCACCAATAGACCCATACACACACTCACCCACCCACACAGCTGTTTCCACATGCACTCTTAAACTCATACATCCGGTCAATCAACCACTCACACATCTATGCACAGAGTCACAAACCCCCTATCCAATCACACACAGACTCAGTCTCCCATACAAATATCCATATAGTAACTCATGTAGCTACTGACCAAATGATGCAGCAGCTTATACAACAACAGACATACTGATACAGACATTCACACAGTTTAGTCACTAACCCATGTATTTAGTGAGACACATTTAATCATTCACTTAACAGTCAGTCACACACCTACTAAATCCTCCATCCAGACACTTACACATCCATTCATTCTTCAATACAGCTTGGTATATATATATATATATATATATATATATATATATATATATATATATATATATATATATATATAATACATATTTCAATTTTTAAAGAAAACCACATTCACTGGATGATGTCATCAGTAATGTCATCAGTGATGTCATTTGAGATGTCATCAGTGATGTCATCCATGATGTCACTAGCCATGTAATGAATGATGTAATATGTGATGCCATAAGCAGTGCATTGTGGGGGCCCGGGTTATAGTTAGCTCAACTAACTATAACTGGGGAATTTCTATGGTTTTGTATGAGTGAAATGTCCAACTAACTATAACATCCTGGAAACCTATGGTTTTTCTGTGAGTATATATATATATATATATATTACCTACTGGCGGTCGCCAGTAGGTAGTTATAGTTAGGATTTTTTTCAATGTTAAATCTGAAAATTCTATTTGGAATAACTTTGGCGCCGGTTGACGAATCTGCCTGAAAATTTCCTCAAAATGGCCTCGCGGCGTTCCGGTCCTTCCCTGAAAGTTTGGGGGGGATTCGTCAAGCGGGGGCCGAGATAAAAGGGGGGTCCCAAAACGCGTTTTCCCCATGTTAATTTCCATAGGGCGGTCGATTTCACTTTTAGCCCGAACGGCTGAATGGATTTCCACCAAACTTGGCAAAATTGTAGGGACTGGTAGCCCGATGTGCCTTTGCTATGTCTCAAGATATGTGCTCCAGTGGATTTTGAGTAATTAAGGTTCAAAAAAATATATATATCTATAGCAGCGCTCCGGTAAGCGCACCGGTACGCGCACCGGGCGCGTCACGCGACTTGCGCGGAGAAAGCTGATTGGCTCTGGGGTGTCTGTAAACATTCTAAACAGTCCGGAGCGGCCGCCATCTTGTGTCTCGGTAGGATCGAGACACAAGAGGTGGCCAAAACAAAGGGGGAAATGACCATAAGGGGGCAGAGTAGACCCCCCTTGACCCCCTAGGTTTGATGTGGGGGCCATAAAAGGGCCCCACGGGGCAAAAAAAAAATAAAAAACATTTTTGATTTTCGCGGGGTGAGCGCCCGGTACGCGCACCGGGCGCGTCACGCGACTTGCGCGGAGAAAGCTGATTGGCTCTGGGGGGTCTGTAAACATTCTAAACAGTCCGGAGCGGCCGCCATCTTGTGTCTCGGTAGGATCGAGACACAAGAGGTGGCCAAAACAAAGGGGGAAATGACCATAAGGGGGCAGAGTAGACCCCCCTTGACCCCCTAGGTTTGATGTGGGGGCCATAAAAGGGCCCCACGGGGCAAAAAAAAAATTAAATTTTTTTTTGATTTTCGCGGGGTGAGCGCCCGGTACGCGCACCGGTAAGCGTACCGGGGAGTGTACCATGGGGAAAAAGAATGACAGTTTTAAAAGTAGCTGATTAGAAAAAAAAATGTTTAGTAGTTTTTTTTATATATACACATACATATATATAAATGCATATGCACATATATATATGCATATATGTCTATATGTGTGCGTGTAGAGAGAGGTAGAGAGGTAGAGGTGTAGAGGTAGAGAGGTAGAGAGGTAGAGAGTAGAGAGTGAGTAATAGAGAGTAGAGAGTGAGTAGTAGAGAGTAGTAGAGAGCAGTAGAGAGAGTAGCAGAGTGAGTAGTAGAGAGTAGTAGAGTGAATAGTAGAGTGAGTAGTAGAGAGTAGTAGAGAGTGAGTAGTAGAGACTGAGTAGTAGAGAGTAGTAGAGAGTAAGTAGTAGAGTGAGTAGTAGAGAGCAGTAGAGAGTGAGTAGTAGAGAGTGGGAGAGAGTAAGTAGTAGAGAGTAGTGGAGAATATTCCAAAGTTTGGCACAGCACCACTTTCACAATGAGTCCAATCAAATCATATCACTTAGAGTACTTATTGAAGCGCTGAATCTTGGTGTATATTCAAATGCTTTTATTTTCCTTAAGTTTATGTACCACAGCCAGCCGAAACGTTTCGTTCTGTACAACAGAACTTCTTCAGGGCGTTCTTATTTCCTTCAAGTTATGTCGGTATCCCGTTGTCATATAACTAGATATTTCTTCCAAATGTTAGACGAGACATAAGTATATTCTTATTAAAAGTGACTAGGTATCAATTTTACCCACACAATTCGGGCAGACTTGAGTAATTTATAGCATCCTCAAAGTCAGTCTTTCAAAAATTCCCAAGTATAGGACATGATAATCCAAATCCAAATGTTTCTCAAGAAAAGTCATTTACAATCGTTCGGAATATCGGTGTTTGGGCAGATATGATCCAGGGACCCCCAGTATGCAAGGGGAATTAGTCCCCCCTCTGCAAAGGCGCCAGTGGCCTGCATTGCAGAGAGGTGTAACAAGGGTGTGGCCTCATTACACTTCTCTGCAATGCAGCTCCCTCGTGCATACTGGAGGCTCCTGGTGGACTAGTTGACCCCAGGGACCCCCAGTATGCAAGGGGAATTAGTTCCCCCTCTGCAAACGCGGCAGTGGGCTGCGTTGCAGAGAGGTGTAACAAGGGGCATAGTCTCATTACACCTCTGCAATGCAGCCCGAGGCGCATACTGGAGGTTCCAGGTGGGCTAATAGGCCCCCAGGGGCCCCCAGTATGCAAGGGGAATTAGTTTCCCCTCTTCAAACATGCACGGGGGCTGCGTTGCAGAGAGGTGTAAAAAGGGTTGTGGCTTCATTACACCTCTCTGCAATGCAGTCCCCTGGCGCATACTGGAGATTCCTGGTGGGCTTTCAGGTCTTATATAGTTAGGAATTAGCATTAAAAAAACCTTTGAAATTCACTGAAAAAACCACAGGTTTCACACCAGTTATAGTTAGGAATTAGCATTTAAAAAACCTTTGAAATTCACTGAAAAAACCATAGGTTTCACACCAGTTATAGTTAGGAATTAGCATTTAAAAAACCTATTAAATTCACTGACAAAACCAGTTATAGTTAGCTGGAAATTTTACTGATATAAAACCAATGAAATTCCACGTTATAGTTAGTTGGACTCACTATAACTTGCGCGTGCAATGCACTGCTGATGACGTCACATATTACATCACTCATGACATGGTCAGTGACATCACTCATGACATCACTGATGACACCATCCTTGTGACATAGTGACAGACCTCCTTTCACTGTAATGTAACCCTTGAAACACATATTCAAAAATAGAAACTGAAATTTAAAAAAAAATGGAGATACCCATATCAGTTACAACAAGCAATTCAGTAATTCCACCATCTATATGCACATCCAGTCATTCACCAACAGTTCTATATAGTCACTCATACATATACTCACTTATCATATGAAGTGATACACCTATACATCCTGTTACACACCGACAGTCATCCAAAAGTTACTCACACACATACTCACACGTGCAAATAAACTATTGAACATCCATTTATTTGAATATAGAGTTATACACACACTTCCACCTTACTTCTATTGAAAATTACACATACTTACTCTCTTAAACAATCACTTATAGAAACACATACTTATTTAAACAGGAACTCTTACAATCTCTTACTCTCACATATACTCACTTATATACATCAATATTCACATATACTAGATTAAAACATATGTAGTTACTGATAAAGACACTAGTGAGACAGTCATTCACTCACTAACAAACACATATACACACTCATCCATCCATACAGTCCTGCACATATGCTGTCTTCAAAACACATACAAACAGCGAGTCAGTCACTCATGCATCTATGTGCTAAGTAATACCCCCACCAAACCATATAGACACTCATACTGATACTAAGAGAAACATCTAATAACCCATATACATACGCATGTAGCTACTTACCAACACATTTAGCCACTTATACACAAAGTGAAACAATAATATATATATTTAAATATTTAAACATTACTCACTAATATTTATTTTTCAGAAAGACACATATTCACTGGATGGTGTGATCAGTGATGTCATGAGTGATGTCACTGACCATGTCATGAGTGATGTAATATGTGACGTCATCAGCAGTGCATTGCACGCGCAAGTTATAGTGAGTCCAACTAACTATAACGTGGAATTTCATTGGTTTTATATCAGTAAAATTTCCAGCTAACTATAACTGGTTTTGTCAGTGAATTTAATAGGTTTTTTAAATGCTAATTCCTAACTATAACTGGTGTGAAACCTATGGTTTTTTCAGTGAATATATATATGTATATATATATATATCAAGTCTTGCCAAACTTATCCGATAAGAAGAAGGCGCTGACACCATGAATCTGAATCCAAACTCGATTTATTCAATCAGTATCTGCTTAGACGCGTTTCGGCGTTGCCGCCTTGTTCACTATATATATATATATATTACCTACTGGCGGTCGCCAGTAGGTATATATAGTTCGGATTTTTTCTCTATGGAACTTTTGAAAATTCTATGTCTAATAACTTTGGCGTTTGTGGACAGAAGTGGCTGAAATTTTCAGGAAAATGGCACATTTTATTTTTGAGCAGCCCCCGAAAATTTGGGGGGGGTTTCGTCAAGGGGGGGCCGAGAAAAAAGGGGGGTCCCAAAACGCGTTTTTCCCATTCATTTTTCCATAGGGCGTTTGGCATCACTTTTAGCTCGAACGGCTGAATGGATTTACACGAAACTTGGCAAAATTGTAGGGACTGTTAGCCCGATGTGCCTTTGCTGGGTCTCAATATATGTGCTCCAGTGGATTTCGAGAAATTAACGTTTAAAAAAACAGATATATCTGTGACAGAGTACCGGATAGCGCTCCAGATCACGTACTTTTCGCGTAACGGAGCTTTGCGAAGCGAAGCTGATTGACTCTCCGGTGTCTGTCAACATTCTAAACAGTCCGGTGCGGCCACCATCTTGTCTCTCGGTAGGATCGAGAGACAAGAGGAGGAGAAAAACAAAGGGGGAATTTAATGAAAGGGGGCAAGGTAGACCCCTCTTGACCCCCTAGGAATGATGTTGGGGTTATTAAAGGGTCCCGTGGGGCAAATAAAAAAAATTTAATTTTTCGCGGTAGAAGCGCTTCCCGGTTCGCGAACCGGGCCGCAAACTGGTAGCGAAACGGGAATTCACCATTTTGTGTTTCGATTGAATTAAATTACAAGATGGAGGAAAAACAATGTGAGAAATGGGTATAAGGGGGTACGGGAGACGTATCCTGACCCCCTATGTTTTCGGAGGGTGGTTGAGGAGGCTCATATATGTTGATACTTGTCTTCCAGCGGCTGCATGTGAGCGTTTCTTTTTTTTTTTTGCTGCGTGACGTCTGTTAACGTACGATTTGAAGGAAATCAGGAAGTGTTGACCGTCATTTTGTCAGTGCGAGTAAATATATTGTTAAAAATAATTTTTATAAATTAATACGTATTGATAAACATTGTCTGCGCCATCTTGCTTTTTTAACAATGCCACACTTTTGTCGTGTACAGCAGCCATTTTAGATGCCTTGACCAGACCCACTCTCTGCACGCCGCCGATCCTCAGCATGGCTCCCCACCTTCGGAAGCATCTCCCCCATGCACTGGTCACCCCCGCTCTCTCTCTCATGCATGGGCCATAAACCTCCCCCCATCTCCCCATTTTTAAAAAAAAAAAATTAAAAATCGGAAACAGTGGCCATTTATTCGAAACTTACCAATCTATGCGTTACAACTACATTTGCTTTTTCAAAAAACCTTTAATAAAAATGTTGGTGCACAAATACGGGCCTACAACCCTGTGGGCCGGCCACGGAGCAGGCTGGAACTGTAAATGGGTGGGGGGGGTATTTATTTGTGGAAAACATAACAGAGTCAGTGGTCGTTGATTTCATAGTAAAAAGTGCGACAAGTGCAACAAAATCATATCGATAATTCATTGTGAGCAAGTACCAAAAGTGTCGACAATTCGAACCTTCAATAAATACAGTAATCAATGATGCATTAGAACTTAATATCAATTCATTGTCCGAACGTGTAATCAGTACCCGTCCCATGTCAATTCATTGTTCGAACGTATAATCAATATCCATCCCGGATCAATTCATTGTCCGAACATATAATCAGTCTTATCCCATATCAATTCATGTGCTAAAAACTGCATACATATCTCATGATATCAAGGCTGAGCAATCGGGGCACAACAAGGAGTTGAGAGTTTCATTTGTACCGGCGCCATTTTGGGTGAGGTAAGGAAGGTCCAAGTATAGTCAAAATGTCTCCACCAACTCGTGGTTGGACCGGGACCTCTTTCGGCAGTCCAAAAGTTTTCGTTGAAGGGTAGCAGAGGGGACTGGCGACATGAACCATCAGTCAAAGTGGGGTGGGAGGCAACAATCTTTTCTACCGGGTCATACTGGTGTCCCACCGGAACTGATCAAGTTGGTAGTCTTGCAGGATTTTGGTCATTTCAAGACTGAGGCCGGCGCCGGCATGAGCGCGCCGACGTCCCGCGGCTACGTCGTGGTCGTTCCGTGGGTGATCATGGCAGTCATTCCCCATCGGGGGTGTCTACGGGGGTCGGGGGCCCCCGTGGCTCTTATAGAATCTTCAAAGTTGAGGAGAACGTTTCTGGACGCAGGACTCATTTTCTAGTTGAACTCAGAAGCGCCGTTGCACCGCAACAGTGGACGAGACCCCCGCTGGGTGAGCGGAGCATCATTGCCTCGCAATAGTGGACGAGACCTTTTGTTGGGTGAGTGGAGCGTTGGGGGTGCTGAGTGGCCCCCACCTGTGGGGGTGGGAGAGGTTCGTTCGCGCCACCTCTCCCTCCCAGCGCACCCCACGCCGACACATGGCGTTGATATCCGTGATGTCTGGACCAGGCAATAAGAGGGGGGGGGTCAGAGGCAGAGGCAAGACACCCCCCCCCGTGGCCTGCAGGGCGCCGCTTCAGGACCGAACGGGGAGCTCATATCAAGCCGGGGCCAGACCAGGAGATACGAAGGGAGGGGGGGGGTCGGTGGCATGTGCAAGACATCCCCCCCGTTGTCGCTGCCATTATCGAAGAAAGAAGAAGAATCCCGTCGGCCTCGGCTCCTCTCCTGGTCCACCTTACACGACGACCCTTTTGTTGTGTGAGTGGAGCGTTGGGGGTGCTGAGGGGCCCCACCTGTGGGGGTGGGAGAGGCTCGTTCGCGCCACCTCTCCCTCCCAGCGCACCCCACGCCGACACCTGGCGTTGATATCCGTGATGTCCAGACCAGGCGATAAGAGGGGGGGGGGTCGGAGGCAGAGGCAAGACATCCCCCCCCCCGTGGCCTGCAGGGCACCGCTTCAGGTCCGAACGGGGAGCTCATACCAAGCCGGGGCCAGACCAGGAGATAAGAGGGGAGGGGGGGGTCGGTGGCATGTGCAAGACATCCCCCCCCCCGTTGTTGCAGCCAATATTGAAGAAAGAAGAAGAATCCCGTCGACCTCGGCTCCTCTCCTGGCCCACCTTACGGGATGACCTCCCCGGCCCACGGCTGCCAGCAGGACCCGCCCTACACGTGCCGAAGGCCTCGTCTTCCGGATGGGCGTAGCCGCGAACCTGTTGCACTTCGGGAGTTTCAGGAATGGGGGTAGGTATCTGCTGATTTGTATCTATTTCATGTTACCGTTATTGAGCGTGGCGGGCGGTGGGACAGACATGCTTGGAGTATTGGGGGGGTGGCGGAGCCTAGCTACCTCGTGGCTGCGGTAACGTCAAGCTTGGCTTCTTTCACCACTTTCATGTTTCTTATTTCTAGCGAAGTCAAAAACTCATCAGTGGCCTACTGATTTTGTTCGATTTCTTTCCCTTCTTTTTCAAGTGTGTTTTATGCTAAAGTTTCTGTTTAACAGGATACAGTGATTACTTTGTATTTTACATATGTCTTCTTTATTAGGGGTACTCTCCGGTTGAGTCAGATGATGTACCTCTAATAAATGGTCCGGGTGGAACTAGTTTCTCAATCAGTGGGGAGTAGATGGGCATGACAGATTACAACGGGGGACAAAGGTCTGCATTACCCACCCTTCACTACTTGCAAAGACTAGACAGAATATTTCTATTCCACGTTATTTGCAAACAAAGAATACCTCGAAAGAACTATTCCTTGAACAATAAATGTCCAGCCAACCAATCAATCAGTGGGGAGAAAAACAGGCATGACGGATTACAACAGGGGACAAAAGTCCGCATTACCTATCCTTCACTATCTGCAAAGGGAGACAGAATATTCCTATTCTTCTCTGTTTGTAGACAGGGAATATCTCAAAGAGCAATAATCGATAAAAAATTAGTAGGATTATAACACTTTAATAACTTATAAATATATACATCGAATCAAAAACAGTAAACACCTTAAAACATTTTTTATTAAAACAGAAGCAACAATGACAACTAACAGTAGTGATATCCTGGGCGGGTGATGGAACTGGGATTGTTAATGGAAAAAGATCTACAGAGAAAGCTATTGGTGAATTATACTTCTCCGGAAATTTAAAACTCACAAATGTTTTATTTGTGTAATCGTTTCAGGTCAAACGGATTGTGGGAGAATGTTCAGAATGGAAGAGTCACCAAAAGGCAAAAAGTACACTCATGTATGAAAATCTTACTATTAATGCTTGACTGAGGCCAAGGAGATCAGAGTGCATGAGTCTCATGCTCGATCGATTGAGCTAGCCGGATCGGACAACAAAAAGTATAAAATAGTTATGTAAATAGTTATTTAATAAAATGTTTTACCCTGTTACTTTGCTGGTGTGTTGTATATATTTATAATATTTGCATAGGGTTTGTCGTTATTTTGGGTGGGGTGGGTGGCGGAGCCGAGCTGTCTTGCAGCCATCATGGTGTGGAGCTAAGTTCATCTCACTAGTTTCGTATTTCTCATGAGGGGTTGTTCTTAATGTTTCTATTTTATCGAGGTCAAAAAGAGATCCCATCAGTGGCCTACTGATTTTGCTCGATTCCTTTTGTTTTTTTAAACGATTTTTCACTATCTGCAAAGACTAAACAGAGTATTGCGACTCTGTGCTTGTTTGTAAATAGAGAATGAACCAAAGAGAACCAATTCTAAAACAGTAAATGCTTGGATAACAATCAATCAAATAGAGAGAGAAGCAGGCACGACGGATTACAACGGGGGCAAAGGCCTGCGTTAACTACCCTTCACTATCTGCAAAGAGAGAGTACTCCTAAAAGAAAAGAGGGGGGGGGACAGCGTTCAAAGCACATCAACGTGCATAAACACGAAAATGTTTTTACCTATCACGTATTTGACATTTGACAGCTTTTGATATTTGCTATTAAACAACCATTGAAATTCACTGAAAAAAACATTGGTTATAGACCATATATAGTTAGGGATTAGCATTTACAAAACCATAATTTACTCGCACAAAACCATAGAAATTCGCATATATAGTTAGTTGCAATAACTATATATCGCGCACCCGCAATCCACTGCTGATGATGTCACATATTACATCATTCATGACATGGTCAGTGACATCACTGATGACATCTTAAATGACATCACTGATGACATCACTGATGACATCTCAAATGACATCACTGATGACATCTCAAATGACATCACTGATGACATCTCAAATGACATCTCATTTGACATTACTGATCACATCACTGATGACATCATTCATGTAATAATACGATGAAGCTCTTCAGACTCTAATATAACCTTAGATACAATCAATGTAAACAGACACTCACAGACTGTCACTCATCCATGGAGTTACTCACACACCTAGTCAGTCATGCAAAGAATCAATCACACCTCCATTTCCTCAACTATACAGTTATACAAACTTTACTTATTCAAACATATACTAACACATATTTACTCTTATACAATCCCTGATACAAGTTCACAATGATCCATACAGCCACTCACACATTCACTGGCTCTTATGCACAGTTATTTATATATGTCAACTCTCACATGTACTGTGTTTTACATATGTACTTACTTTGACATGTAGCACTGAGATATCCATTCACTCACCAATACACTCATGCACACAGTCAACCGCCCATACAGCTGTTTCCACATGCACTTTTGAAACCATACATCTAGTGAATCAACTGCTCACACATCTATGCACAGAGTCATTCACCTCCCAGCCACCCACGCACACACTCAGTCTCCCATACAAATACTTGGGCAACCAATCAATAACCCATATAGTTACTCATATAGCTACTGATAAACACATTCAGCAGTTTACAGAACACCAGACATAATGATGCACAAATTAAGACAGTTTACTCACTAACCCATGCACTCAGTGAGACACATTTAATCACTCTCTCATACAGTCAGTCATGCACCTACTAAATTCTTCATCCAGACACTTATACATCCACTCATTCTTCAATATGTAAGACATATTTAAACACACAGTCACTGGATGATGTCATCAGTTATGACATCAGTGATGTCACTGACCATGTCATGAATGATGTAATATGTGACATCATCAGCAGTGGATTTCGGGTGCGCGATATATAGTTATTGCACCTAACTATATATGCGAATTTCTATGGTTTTGTGCGAGTAAAATATGGTTTTGTAAATGCTAATCCCTAACTATATATGGTCTATAACCAATGGTTTTTTCAGTGGATATATATATATATATATATATATATATATATATATATATATATATATATATATATATATATATATATATATATATATATATATATATATATATATATATATATATATTACCTACTGGCGATAGCCAGTAGGTATATATAGTTAGGATTATTTGTCTATGGAACTTTTGAAAATTCTATGTCTAATAACTTTGGCGTTTGTGGTTGGAATCGGCTGAAATTTTCAGGAAAATGGCACATTTTGTTTCTGAGCAGCCCCTGAAAATTTGGGGGGGTTTCGTCAGGGGGGGGCCGAGAAAAAAGGGGGGTCCCAAAACACGTTTTTCCCATGTTAATTTCCATAGGGCCTTTGGCCTCACTTTTAGCTCGAACGGCTGAATGGATTTGCACAAAACTTGGCAAAATTGTAGGGACTGTTAGCCCGATGTGCCTTTGCTAGGTCTCAATATATGTGCTCCAGTGGATTTTGAGAAATTAACGTTCAAAACAAGATATATATCTGTAACAGTGCTCCGGGCTGCGCTCCGGTCCGCTTACTTTTCGCGAAACGGAACTTTGCGATGCGAAGCTGATTGGCTCCCCGGTGTCTGTCAACATTCTAAACAGTCCAGAGCGGCCGCCATCTTATCTCTCGGTAGGATCGAGAGAGAAGAAGAGGTGAAAAACGAAGGGGGAATTTAATGAAAGGGGGCAAGGTATACCCCTCTTGACCCCCTAGGAATGTTGTTGGGGTTATTAAAGGGTCCCGTGGGGAAAATAAAAAAAAAAATATTTTTCACGGTAGAAGCGCTTCACGGGCCGCGAACTGGGCCGCAAACTGGTAGCGAAATGGGAATTCGCCATTTTGTGCTTCGTTTTAATTAAATTACTAGGTATAAGGGGGTGCGGGAGACGTATCCTAATCCCCTATGTTTTCAGAGGGTGGCTGAGGAGGCTCATATATGTTGATACATCTCTTCCAGCGGCTGTGCGTGAGCTTTTTTTTTTGCTGCGTGACGTCTGTTAACGTTCGATTCGATGGAAATCAGGAAGTGTTGACCGCCAATTTGTCAGTGCGATAAAATATTTTGTTATAAATGAATCCTTATTGATAAACATTGTCTGCGCCATCTTGCCTTTTTTCCAATGCCACAATTTTGTCGTGCACGGCAGCCATTTTAGATGCCAGGCCGGTCCCAGGCTATCACCTAGCCCTGCGGATGTAGTTTATGGCCCCAGCTGTAGAGAATCCAGACATGCCAACCGTCCCGATTCAGGCGTGAGACTACTGATTTCAGTGCTAGTCTCCCGCCTCTCGATTTCTGCAAGCAAAAACCCGGGGGCATATTACCAACAACTAGCGATAATTTTTGTCGCTAACTTGTTTAGAGACAAACATTATCGCCGCACATCGGCGATTTTTATCGCAGATAAACCTTGCTATTAGCAAGGTTTATCGCAAATGCGATAAAAAACGGCCGCAATGCATGAATATCGCAGAAAAGTCAGCGATATTCATGCATTATCGAGCAAATGCTCTTAGCCATGTTATCCACCTCCCATTGGATAACATGGCTAAGAACTGCTCAGGTCAGGTGTTAGCTTTTGGAGATATTCGCGCTTAGCGCGAATATCTCCAAAAGTTGGTAATAGGAGATAGCGTTAGGGACTGTTCCCAGTCGCTAACATCTTGGCACGCCCACTTTGCATGTCATTAGTGATAAATATCACTGACATGCAAAGCGGGGCCCAAGATGGTCGCTATCTCCTTTTAGCTGTCACCAACTGGTGTTAGCGACAGCTTGGTAATAGGGAGATAATTTTATCTCCGCTTTCTTGGCTTTTAAAGCCAAAAAAGCGGAGATAAACCCCCTTGATAATATGCCCCACGATTACTCGGGGGTTTCAGCTGACAGGGCTTGGTATTGTGTTACGTGGTAATTTTTCCAGGAAACGTCAGAGGGTCGATGCAGGGGTTCTAGAAGGGGTGATAAACCATTTAAGCCTCATGAACAAGCGCATGGTCTTTTAAAGATCTGTGAAGTACTCGGGACGGCGGTGTGTGTGTGTCCTCTTTCAGGAGCGGGCGGGGGGGGGGGCACTGCCAGCAACTTCCAGGCCAGGCAGTGTTCAACAGTTGCATCACCCTTTCTCTGCTTGCTATTGCGCTTCATGCTTCGGAAAGGTAAGAAAAAGAACGTGCATTTGAGTTTGAAATGTCCGATCCTGTGGCAGTACACTTGCAAAGCCCACACATGACAATAACCCGATTCAAGGCCCCATTCACCCGTTTTAAAAAAAATATATAACACTCCAACAAAGTAGGATTATAAAACTTTATTAACTTTTAAATATAACAAACGGAACAAAAACTGTAAAAACATTTAAACATTTTTCACAAAAAAAGCAACAATGGTCAGAAGCTGTCTTTTGTGCGAATAGTCCCAAGGCAGCACAACGTGCTGAGTTCTGGACGGCACCCAGGTGATGTCACCTGGGTGCCGCACTGGTTTTTGGGATCCTACAATGCAGCAAAGAAAAACAGCGTGGGGCGTCCAGGGTGTTGCGGAGGGAGGCCTCGTCAGTAGCGGTCTGTTGTGCGAATAGTCCCAAGGCAGCAGAACGTGCTGAGATGTTGATGGCACCCAGGTGATGTCCAGTAAACTGCCGCACTGGTTTTGGTATCCTACAATGCTGCTCCGAAAATTGGCGTGGGGCGGCCCGGGGGGGGGGGGGGGCGTGGGGGAGGCGGCGTGAACGGGCCTCCCCAGGTGGCGGCCATCCAGCTGAGTTGCGCCCGCTCTTGCGGCTACAGCGTCTCGCTCACCATGTTGTTGAGTTGCTCCCACTCTTGCAGTGCAGCGATAGGCGGCTGCCACATGACTCTTAAAATGGCGGACGGCTCTTCGGTTTTGGGCCTGGTCCACTAAAATGGCCCTGGGACACCTTGGAACTCGGACGCTTGCCTGCTAGGGCTTGGGCTCCATTCTCGATAGCGTCCCCTCAGCCGTGAAGATTCTACAAAAGTCTTGGGGGCCCTCGACTCCTGCAGGTTTCCGGTGGGGAGCGGCTGCCATGATTGCTCGCGGAATGACCACGACGGAGCCACGAGATGGTGGTGCTCTCATGCTGACGCCAGCTTCAGTCTGAATCATCCAGAAACAAGGTGGGGCTTTCATCGTTTGGGAAAAAAAAATGTTCTAAACCAATGAAAAGTGTTATTTTTAGGTCATATGACCAAGCCTTCCATCTTTAGGAAACCAAAAGTAAAATGAACCAATGAAAAGTTTTATAAACAAGTCACATGACCTGTTATGCGGCATAGGGCTACAAAAAGCGTAGAAAATCCGTTGGCACGTGAGGCGGCGTCAGTAGCGGACCGATGTGCGAATAGGCCGAAGGCAGCACAACGCGCCGAGATCCGGATGGCACCGAGGTGGTGTCCAGCAAATTGCCGCACTGGTGTGGCCATCCTACTGAGGAAATATAAATTTTATGGTCAAGTTGTGTTCCCTAGCGCGTACCCCACCGTCTCCATGTACCAGCTCAAAGTGCATGTAACTTCCCTCCTGTGCCAGCTATGAAGACGCAAATACATTTGCGTCCAACGTTAACATGTCCTCTTTCAGACCCACCCTGAATGGGTTAAATAGTCCGTTCCTGAGTATGCTATGCCAACGTCTTTTTGTAGTGTACCTTACACGTCTTCCAGCTCTGGCAAAGTAGGCCCTGAATTTCTGCCATCGAGCCTTTTTTCTGGCTTCTGACTCTGAAAGCCTCAGCCCAGGCTGCCTCTGTACCCGTGAACTCTGACTTACTTCCAGCGCGGCCCACCGCGCTCAGCTCAGCCTGCTGCCTGCCAAGACTGACTATAACCTTCGAATTATCTGTTCCGCTCCTCGAAAATACATTCCTGCCTACTAGCTTCAGTAAACATCCCCCTCAGCTGCAGAGCCAAAGGGCCGGCCTGTCTCCGTGCAAGTAATTCATAGCCTCTGTTACCATGCTCCCATGGAAGGCCCCATGCCCCCACGCTTCTCATGCAGACACTTAGGCGCTTATACACGCACTCACAGTCAGTATAGAATAGCTTCTGCCCCAGAGACCTTTCCGTCCAGATAATATGGTTCCCAAACATCAGATATCAGATATGATAGAAGTACGAGTTGATCTGACATGCCAGACTTCTGTCTCTTTCCGTCAGCTTAAATGTCAAGCCCCCTGCACCCTCTAGTTTCACGTCAATCACATGTCATGCAGCTGCGCGCGCATCCAAGCTTCCGATTTCTGCTGACATTGCAACATTCTGCTTTGTGCCACCCACTTGTGACACCTATCTGTGACGTTTCTAGCACACACCTCTAGTTCACGCCTAGTCCACGCCTACTGATTACGTACTAGTAACACGTGGATGCTGTTATCTTGTCCTCTCTCAGCTGTTACGCCTACTATATTGCTTTCTATGGTGTAAATTAAGTATATAAGCTATGTATTGTCAATAAAATATTGCTCTATCCCTTCTTCCACCCCTGTGGTGGGAAGAACATGATATCCAGGTCTTGACCATTCCTTTTTCAAGGAATAAAAACCCCTAAGAACTCTAACACCACGGACTCTGTTTTTTTCTTTCCGATTTGAGTTATTATTGATTAAGTACTTACCTGCATAGAAATTAAGACGGTAAATTATATATTTACAACATTTTGGCGCCCGAATAGGGACCCCTCCCCCACCTCACGCGCCGGTTGGTGCGTTGCAAGCTCTGTCCCCTGCCATCAGTTAGAAGGAAACTACGCGTACCGGCAGGATTTCCTGCATCTCCCTCTGGCCCACGGAGGTGACGAAGACTGCGATCAGTACCCAGACGAGGCGGTGAGGAGTGCGGAGGATCCCGACCAGAGCCTAGCCGAAAGAAGCAAGGTCCGAGGTGTCAAGAGGCCCACCAGTTTTCCGAAGTTTTCCGAAGTTTTCCGAAGTATCCACGAGTCGAGTCCAGTCCAGTCGAGTTTTCCGAGGCCTTCTGTTTCCGTGCTTCCCGGTGAGTACCATTGCTGGGACGTATCTAGACGGGTTTGGGTACACAAGTCCGGTCTGCACTGTTTTTAGACAGTGTATCTGTACTGTTTAGCAGTACATCCGTTATTTCAAGTTCCTGCACCGTTTTAGCAGTGTATCTGTGCTGTTTAGCAGTACATCCGGTATAGGGGGTAGTCATATATGTCTCAAATGTCTTCTTCATGTGATTAACGTCGTGGTATGAGTGTGATTGTTTTTAATGTGCATTATTGTGTTCTCGTATAACTAACTGTATTCAGTATTAAGTAGTTAGGATTGAGCATTCAGTACTAGGTAAACAAGATGCCGTTTTTCAACAAGTTAAAGCAGATTGGAACTAGGAAAGGGATACTAGAGGAAGAAATTCCCATCCCCCCTAGGGACACTCCAGGAAATTTTATGTACCACAAGCATGGCATAGATGCCGTATTATATCTAGATTTATGGGCCGACTATACTAAGCATCTAGACGAAAGACACAGATGGCCTGTTACCGGAACATGGGATGCCGAGTGCATCATGAAGGTAGAGGAAGCACTATGGAAAAAGAAAGCCAGACAATCTCAGAAAGACGCCATAGAGTTTTGGCGTAAGGAATCACATAAGCGTGCTGAAAAAGAATTACGTAGAGAAGACAGACTTAGAGAATCCGATAAAGCCCAAGAAAATGAATTAGTTACTGAAGGGATCCGAGTAAAATCAGAGCAAGTAGACCGCGCACGAAATAACCTCGTAAACGGTATGTATCTTGCGGCCGAGGGTTCGCCTGAGGCCATTTCAGAAATACCGAAAAATTTGCCGCCACCATTAGTGCCATCTAAAGTAACTCACAGGACCACTAAAGACATATTCCTGAATTCCTATCTAGAGGATGTAGCACCCGCCTACACCAATCTGCCTGTCCGCGCCCTGCCTAACGACAGGGACGGGGGTGGTAACCCGCCCCAAGATCATATTCCGCCAGTACCACAACAGAATCCTCCTGTTCCACCACCTCCACCACTTCCCGCACCTAAAGTTGATCTACCGAAACCACGTCTACCTGACCCTACTAAAAGACAAATTCAAGTTCAGATACAGACTCCACCGAGAGATAATGTCCAAGCTTCCGCTTCAGGGGGTGCGACCGGGGGTCTTCACACCCCGCCATTAACACGCAGGTTGCAGCTCGGGGACTTGCGGAATCCTTTTACGTTCAAGTCACCCCGCCTTGACATACTCAAAGAAAACCTTTCAGTTTGCAGATATGATCCAGTACCCGGCAAAGACGATAGAATGATGATGGCATCACTACGGTTAAGATCTGCTACTGATTTCCTGCTGTACTATGTAGGAATGAAGGAGGTCCTCGATAGAATATATCAGTTTATTCAGACTGGGAAAGACCCTGACAGTATTAAGGATGCCATGGAGCATCAGAAAGTTGACGTTCAAGCACAGATACTACGTTTTTTTATAAATTGCCTAATAAGAGAACGAGACAGGCCTGGGACAGATCAGAGTGAATTAGATGCACTGAACAGGTGGGGTCAGAATATATCTGAAGGAAAACACGACAAGGGGACTTGCATAGCCAGTATGTACAAGAAAATTAGAAAGACAGTGATAGCAATACACGAAAAAGAAAGAGAAAAGGCTTCCTCCGAGGAGGAAGAAGAACTTGAAGAACCAGAAAAGACTACAGATACTATAGCGTATGTAGGTAAGGGAACTTACCTTAGGAAAGGTATCCGTCCGGAAAGCAAGAGAGTTTTTCTCTCTGCCTTAACAAACCCGAATTCTTCTGAACATCAGTTCCAGGAGACTGATAAAAGACTCCGAGAGAGAATGGGGTACCATGTACTCAATTCGATGGATGAACAAGAACTAGCCCGGTCAGCCATATTATGGACTGAAAATCCGGATATATATAATGATGACACCGTAGCGCAGACATTCCTGAACCTTTCCCCAGACGAGCAGAAATTAGCAGGTGTATACATGATTCAGCACCTCCTCACGAAATACAGAAACCAACATTCTGATCCAGGTCCCTTACATGAAACATTAGAAGCACTACTCATGGATAGATGGAGAGGTCTCAGTACCAAGTTAATACAAATAATTCTAGAACAACGACATAGATATAATACTTTTATAAGCTCTGAATATGTTCCCGCTCCGCCCCCAGAAAGGAAAATGTATCACATGCAACGCCTGAGTGGCATTGAAAGTCAGAACCCCTTACGAGAAGTGCGCCCAGTTATGGGTGAGGATCATATCTTGAAACGTGTATATGTACACACGCCACTGACTAAGTTAGAACTGTTAGAAATGAAGAAACTAGTCCCGTGCCATGATAAAGACCCTGCAGGTTTTCACAGAGAGCTTAAAGACATGTTACTGATGGGGGATTACACATATGAAGATATCATGAAAATGTTAAAGGTACTGCTGCCCACGGGCATCTACGAGAAACTGAAGGAAAAGGAATGGGAGGTGGGAGAGAAAAAGATTGTATGGGCAGAAATAGAAGACGAAGAGAACAAACGTATCCCAGGGGTAGGCCTTGGGGACAAAACTAAAGCATTACCAGGTTTGATAGTGCAGGTTCTGCCAAGATTATTGACAACTAGAAAAGAAGACTGGGATGCAATCTCAGCATGTAAACAGAAACCCGACGAAGATACTAGTGACTTCTATTCAAGATTCGAGAAATGTTTTATTATTAATAGTGGTCTTAAACCAAGTAGCGAGTCGTACCCGCATCTTTTTGTATCCAAGTTAGTTGAGAATTCCCTGTTAGCAGTCAAAAATCGTGTATACAAGGTTGAGAGTACATGGCAAGCAAATACGCCATCACAGATGTTACAAATGTTACAATACCATCAGAACAGAATTAGAGAAGAACAAGATCAGGAACAAAAACGTATGAAAGACACGAAAATGAAAATGTTAGTAGCCCAGTCGGTCCATACCGACGGAAATAGAAAGGGTACGACCCAGACAGGTCACGCCGCAGCTCCCGTTAAAGGGACATGCAATTATTGCAAGCAGCCAGGTCACTACGTACATGAATGCCCAGTTCTGAAACATAACATAGCAACAGGTAAAACTAAAGAGAGACCGCATCCACCAAGACAAGATCAGGTCCAGCAACAGACCTCACAGAATGTACAGCCCATGCAGAACACGCAGCCTACGCATGCTTCATCCCATACAGCACAGACAGTAGCGGTATCACAGCCACAGCCTCTTGCCGCAACTCAGCAAGTTTCTCAGCAGATGTACCAGTATGCCCAGTCCGCTTACCTTGATTACCAACGATACGCATGAAACAGCCTAGAGAGGGAGATGGGTTTGCCTCTGATTGAAATTCCTGTAGATCAAGATGGTCCTTATGTACACAGTCAAGTATTGGGAAAAGACAGAAAGTTTTTAATTGACACAGGGGCAAGCCGCACCACGATAAGCCATGACGAAGTCCCAGGGGCACCCCTCTCAGGCTCACAGAATGTTTCCCTTGGTTTTTCAGGACAGCCCATTGTAAATGAAGTATCAGAACCAGTTCCCCTGGCTGTGGGTCCATTATCACGAGTTACAGACTTGTTACTTACGAAATCATGTCCAGAAAATCTGTTAGGAATTAAAACGTTGAAGGCTCTAGGAGCCATAATTTGCTGTTCCCCGGAGGGAGTTAGACTCTTTCTGCGGGATTTCAAGGGTCATTATGTGTTGCGAGAATTTGATGTCAGATTGAAAAATGTACCAGATCACATATGGGCAAAAGGCCCAACTGATGTAGGTTGTATGCATATCACACCATACCGTGTTACACTCAAGACAGGAGTTGTTCTACCACGAATCAGACAATACAAGTTACCACCCGATGCTGTAGTGGCTTTACTGGAAATCATTGAAGAGCTCATTGCCCAAGGAGTGGTCGTAGAGACCGACTCCAATATCTGTAATTCACCCATCATTCCAATTCTTAAACGTACTGATCCCAATGCACCGCCAGTATATCGGCTGGTGATTGATCTGCGAGAGCTGAATAAATGTATTGTACCACAGTACCCTGTGGTCCCTGATATCTCTTCCCTATTGACTGCTATTGATTCAGAAGCAATGTTCTTTACTGTAATTGATCTCAAGAACGCTTTCTTCAGTGTACCTATTGATCCAGAGAGCCAATACCTTTTCGGTTTCAGTGTAAATGGACGAAGTTTCAAATTTTCCAGCGCACCTCAAGGATTCACAGAAAGCCCCAGCATCTATAGTCAAGCACTGAAAAGACAACTAGATTGTATTCAAATGCCAGTTAACACCGCTTTACTGCAATACGTCGATGATCTATTGATCACCGCACGAAGTGAGCCCGAATGTGAACAAGCATCACTGACAGTTTTACATTTCCTGGCAGACAAGGGACACAAGGTGTCCCCTTCGAAGCTACAATTCTGTGTTCAGCAAGTTGTGTACTTGGGTCACTTGCTGTCCAAAGTGGGGAGACAGCTCACTCCCGATCGCATTCAGTTAATTGTAAATATGCCACAACCCCAGACACAAAAGGAAGTGCGGGCCTTTATAGGTCTCACCTCGTACTGCAGACAATGGATTCCTCAATATGCATTTCTAGCTAAACCACTCATCCAGTTAACGACACAGGAGGCAGCGACTTCGACTGTCCTCCCTTGGACTCAGGAACACACACAAGCCTTTGAGGAATTAAAGAAAGCATTATGCCGAGCACCAGTTTTAGCGACACCATGTTACAGCAAACCGTTTACACTTTTTGTTACAGAACGTGATGGTACAGCATTGTCTGTCCTCACTCAAGATCAAGCAGGTTCACATAAGCCTTGCGCTTATTTTTCAAGTACATTGGATTCAGTAGCCCAGGCACTCCCTGCGTGCTTAAAGTCAGTAGCAGCAACAGCTTTAGCAATCAGACAGAGCGATTCAATTGTTTTAGGACATCAGTTAACAGTACAAGTTCCACATTCTGTAGAGGTTCTCTTAAACAGAACCCAGACTCAGCACTTGACCATAGCACGACTGACAGGCTATGAATTGACGCTATTCCAGCCACACATAGAAATCAGACGCTGCAGCATTCTGAACCCCGCAACACTGTTACCTTCAATTAGGACAGATCCAGCCCCGCATGATTGTATAGAAATCATTAATGCAGTAACAAAGCCCCGACGAGACTTAACAGATGTTCCACTGACAAATCCAGACCTGACACTTTATGTGGATGGTTCATGTATGCGAACAAGTACAGGAGAATTAGTGGCCGCATATGCCGTGACCACTGAAACCGAAGTAAAAGAAACACATCGTATTGACACACTGTCTGCTCAAGCGGCAGAGCTTATTGCTCTGACCCGAGCCTGTATACTAGCCAAGAACAGAAATGTCAACATATACACTGATTCCCGTTATGCGTTCGGAGTTGTACACGACTTCGGCATGTTATGGCAAGAACGAGGTTTTCTGACCTCTCATGGTGCCAAGATCCAACACGGTCCCCTCATTCAAGCACTGTTAGAAGCAATACATCTGCCTTCAGGCATATCCGTCATGAAGTGTAAAGCACATACTAAAGTTACAGATTCTGTTTCCCAGGGTAACGACCTGGCAGACCAGACAGCAAAACATACAGCATTGACTCACACTCAGACAACCGATGTGACAAAGACAATAGGACCGACAAATTGTATGACAGTCAGGGATCCCACACTAGATGTTATCGATATTCAGACACATGCTACCCTTGATGAAATAAAGAAATGGATTGAACTAGGAGGGATCCAGACAGATCAAGGTTGGATGACGAAGGGAAAATCTACATGGTTTCTCCCTGACTCTATGGTTCAAGTCATGATTAATACAGCACATAGTCCAGCACATCTAGGAGAAAAAGCGATGTTAGACAGTTTACAAAATCTTTGGAGCAATAAACACTTACGAGCAGCAGCAAAACAGAAAGTGCGTACTTGCATGATCTGTTGTCAGTTCAATCCAGGTAAAAGCGTCCCTGTAGAGCAAGGTGGATTTCATCCTCCCGATCACCCTTTTGAAGTCCTCCAGATGGATTATATCCAGATGGACCGTTGTCGAGGATTCAAATATGTCCTCGTAATTGTTTGTGCACTGTCCCGTTGGACCGAAGCATATCCAGTCCCAGATTACACTGCTCCGACCACTGCCAGGCAGTTGATTCGTGAATTCTTCCCACGGTACGGCATGCCTCGTGTCGTGTATTCAGATAACGGTCAGCCATTCTCATCCGAATTAATGAAGCAGGTTTCCTTGCTGCTAGGATATCAATGGAAATTCCATTGTGTCCGACATCCCGAAGCCGCAGGCCTTGTAGAGAGGCATAATCAGACATTAAAGACCCGCCTTGGAAAAATATGTCAAGAGAAAGGGGTCGACTGGATAGTCGCCCTGCCAGTGGCACTGTTCTATATGAGAATGGTTGCCCATTCGAGATCAGGACTATCCCCGTACGAAGTGGTCTTTGGTAGACCACCGAATATGTGGGGGACGCCCATTCCTAAGAAAATTACTGATGTTGATTGCAATATGTTGACAGATTACCTTGCCTCCTTGATGTCTGCACTCCAATCATGTCGTTCACAGGTTGCCGCAGCCTTCCCTGACAACACTGATGTAAAGCCGCATGATGTCCGTCCAGGCGACCTGATTCTAATAAGGAACTTTGACAGGAAAAGTCCGCTGGAGCCCCGCTGGAAAACGCCGAAGACCGTTCTACTTACTACAAGGACAGCGGTGAAAGTTGAGGGCCGAAAGGGGTGGATCCACATGAGCCATGTTAAACTGTGCAATGAACTGAAATCCGACCCAGGCTCGTCCACCCCTTCCAAAGACTGTATCGAGCCCAGTGACTTTAAAGTTTCCGAACGAGAGAAAACTCCCCAAGAGGAGTATCGACTCAAGCTTCGATCTAGCAAGTCAGACAGTTTAATTGTTTAAGTCCTCCCCTAGGTGAATCGGTTAAATAGTTTCTGACATGTACCCCCTAGATCGAGATAGAGAGAGAGAGAGACAAATCAAGAAACGTACATATTGCAAATCACTGCGTAGTCACTGTATAGTGACATTATTAATCATGTTTTTTCTAAGTCTTCTGATTATTGTTGCCAGTATACTTCTCCCTATCTATTACCCTATTTTCAAGCGTGAACAATCTGCTTACAATGTCTCTGCTGAACATACTTTTAGCGAGTTACCTCCACATGAACTCTCTTACAGACTTGCGCTGCGCAACAACACTTTCATTAGTATGCTTCATCATTCCCATCAGACTAATAATGCTACAAATTGTTGGATATGTGGCCGACTTCCTCCCTACCAGAATTACAAGGGAACCCTGCCCCTCTTTCCGTACCCGTTCACTCACAATGGCTCCTGTGGTGCATGGTTTAAAATAATTAATTCCTTAGATCCTGATATTGCTGTTTTCGAAGGGAGCTGGGTTTGGGGAAACTTGAACTTGGTTCTGCTCGACGTCTGTTACCCTGATAAAGGGGGACTCCCCACTAGAATAGGAACTGATCTAGAAAATGAAGTATATGGATTAGGTAATTACACAATTAACCTTATGATTCTTACTGTTGAATCCGAAGCTGCACCAGTTCTGCCCGTTATGTCAGTACTACCAGTCACTGGTGAATTATGTGTCAGAAAGAAAGGTTCAGTACACTTAGGTCATAGTAAATGTACTACTGTGGTCGAATTCAGTGATCATGGTAAATCATCCTTTAAAGCTACCAGTCATTCCTATTTTGTTTGTGGTCATACCGCATACATACGTTTACCTCCAGATTGGGATGGTACCTGTTACATTGCATTCCTTCTGCCACCTGTTTTCCTAGCTCCTCCTGATTATCACAGAAATACGAATCTAGTAAAGAATAGACTCAGAAGAGATATTCCGCTTGTCGACTACACAGAAACGGCATGGGAACAGTACACCGATTTTAATAAAGGATTCTTTTTCTTTTTAGGCCCTGTTCAAAATAGTAAACTAATACACAGATTAACTAGAACACTTGAAGCAGTAGTGAATGAAACTGCCTCCGCCCTAGGTAACTTAACTGAGGAGCAGTCCGCCATGCGGGTTGTTGTCCTTTAGAATCGTCTTGTTATTGACGTCATCTTGGCAGATAGAGGTGGAGCTTGTAAGGTCATCGGGTCAAGTTGCTGTGTTTTCATTCCAGAAAACGCGCCATCTGTATACAAAGCTATTACACGTCTTCATAAAATTGCTAATCTGATACATCAGAATCCAGGCACCTGGACTTGGTCCGGTTGGTTCTGGACAACGTTAACCGCTTGGGGATGGAAGATCCTATCCTTCCTAGGCATTGGCCTAGTCCTAGTATTCAGTTGCTGCCTGTGCTTGCAGTGTGGGCCAGCGATTTGTGGACTGTGTGCCACTTCATGCATTGAACATTCCAGTTTTCTTTCAAAACATAAAAGAAAGAAAGAAGAGAAAATGATGTTACAAGAACAAACTGATCGATTCATGAGGATCGATATATCATGAAGGGTCCATAGGGAACAAGGAGGGAATGAGGAAATATAAATTTTATGGTCAAGTTGTGTTCCCTAGCGCGTACCCCACCGTCTCCATGTACCAGCTCAAAGTGCATGTAACTTCCCTCCTGTGCCAGCTATGAAGACGCAAATACATTTGCGTCCAACGTTAACATGTCCTCTTTCAGACCCACCCTGAATGGGTTAAATAGTCCGTTCCTGAGTATGCTATGCCAACGTCTTTTTGTAGTGTACCTTACACGTCTTCCAGCTCTGGCAAAGTAGGCCCTGAATTTCTGCCATCGAGCCTTTTTTCTGGCTTCTGACTCTGAAAGCCTCAGCCCAGGCTGCCTCTGTACCCGTGAACTCTGACTTACTTCCAGCGCGGCCCACCGCGCTCAGCTCAGCCTGCTGCCTGCCAAGACTGACTATAACCTTCGAATTATCTGTTCCGCTCCTCGAAAATACATTCCTGCCTACTAGCTTCAGTAAACATCCCCCTCAGCTGCAGAGCCAAAGGGGCGGCCTGTCTCTGTGCAAGTAATTCATAGCCTCTGTTACCATGCTCCCATGGAAGGCCCCATGCCCCCACGCTTCTCATGCAGACACTTAGGCGCTTATACACGCACTCACAGTCAGTATAGAATAGCTTCTGCCCCAGAGACCTTTCCGTCCAGATAATATGGTTCCCAAACATCAGATATCAGATATGATAGAAGTACGAGTTGATCTGACATGCCAGACTTCTGTCTCTTTCCGTCAGCTTAAATGTCAAGCCCCCTGCACCCTCTAGTTTCACGTCAATCACACATCATGCAGCTGCGCGCGCATCCAAGCTTCCGATTTCTGCTGACATTGCAACATTCTGCTTTGTGCCACCCACTTGTGACACCTATCTGTGACGTTTCTAGCACACACCTCTAGTTCACGCCTAGTCCACGCCTACTGATTACATACTAGTAACACGTGGATGCTGTTATCTTGTCCTCTCTCAGCTGTTACGCCTACTATATTGCTTTCTATGGTGTAAATTAAGTATATAAGCTATGTATTGTCAATAAAATATTGCTCTATCCCTTCTTCCACCCCTGTGGTGGGAAGAACATGATATCCAGGTCTTGACCATTCCTTTTTCAAGGAATAAAAACCCCTAAGAACTCTAACACCACGGACTCTGTTTTTTTCTTTCCGATTTGAGTTATTATTGATTAAGTACTTACCTGCATAGAAATTAAGACGGTAAATTATATATTTACAACACTACAATGCTGCGCCGAAAGACGGCGTGTCCAGCTGAGTTCCGGTCACTCTTGCGGTACAGTGACTCGAACGCGCCGAGATCCGGATGGCACCGAGGTGGTGTCCAGCAAGTTGCCGCACTGGAGTGGCCATCCTACAATGCTGCGCCGAAAGACGGCGTGACCAGCTGAGTTCCGGTCACTCTTGCGGTACAGTGACTCGAACGCGCCGAGATCCGGATGGCACCGAGGTGGTGTCCAGCAAGTTGCTGCACTGGTGTTGCCATCCTACAATGCTGCGCCGAAAGTCGGCGTGGGGTGCCCCGTTGGCTTATGAGGTGATGTCAGTAGTGGGCCGATGTGTGAATAGGTCGGAACCAGCACAAGGCACCAAGATCCGGATGGCAAGTCCTGGATGTTGAGTGCCATAGTTGAGAGTTCTGAGCAGTGCTTGTAAGACTGTCTGAAGCTTATTTGCACCTGCTGCAGCTTCACTATTGCCCGAGGTTGTGTCCAGCAAATTGCCGCACTGGTGTGGCCATCCTACAATGCTGCGCCGAAAGACGGCGTGTCCAGCTGAGTTCCGGTCACTTTTGCGGTACAGTGATTGGAACACGCCGAGATCCGGATGGCACCGAGGTGGTGTCCAGCAAGTTGCCGCACTGGTGTGGCCATCCTACAATGCTGCGCCGAAAGTCAGTGTGGGGTGCCCCGTTGGCTTATGAGGTGATGTCAGTAGTGGACCGATGTGTGAATAGGTTGGAACCAGCACAAGGCGCCCTGCACTGTTGAGCTTTTTTCAATGCCTGTTTTTTGTTGTTTCCCCTCCATCAAAAACAAAAAGAAAATATAAAACTGTGCAAAAATACAAAAAAATGTTTAGAAAAGCAGTGCTTGTAAGACTGTCTGAAGCTCTTTTGCACCTGCTGCAGCTTCACTATTGCCCTGGTGTGGCCAAAGATCGCCCAGGACATAGGCGGCCGGCTCCCGAGGTCCGGCGGAACTTTTTTCCTTTTCCTTTCTGCTTCTTGTCCCACAATCCGTTTCACCTGAAGACACGACCAGGTTCCTGAATGTGTGCAGGGGGACGCTATTGATTGAATGAAAATGGCGGCTTGACACAAAGCTGACTCAAGCGTTGCTGTTGATGCTATACAGACTAAAATTGGTTTTCAGTTTGTACATTCTTCAGGATTTTTTTTTCCATCCAAGGCTGATTGAGAGTTTGTAGAAAAATGTCTTCAGATTTTCCACATATTACTCTTCAACATTCTTCCTAAATGTAACAATGTGAGACTCACTAGGAAAACGGCTGTTTATCTTTCCTTTCAAAATGCTGCCAACAATATTTTCTGAATGGAAGACACCATCTTGTAGCATAAAGGGCCGAAAGGGGTTCTGGTCTGGCCGATTGTTGGTGGAGACATTTTGACTATACCTTGGACCTGCCCGGCCCCCCCAAAATGGCGCCGGTATAAATGGGACTCGTAACTCCTTGTTGTGTACTGGTTGAACAACCTTGATATCACGAGATATGAATGCAGTTTTGATGCTCATGGTGGGCGGGGACGAGAATTGATTGAATATTTCTACATCCCTATTGATATTAAGTTCTGATGTGTTATTTATTACTGTACTATTGAAAGTTCGAATTAACGTCATCCATGGTACTTAAACGCAAATGTATATCTAGATAACTTTTTTGTAAGTGGCCCTGTCGTATTTTAATTACAAAATGTACGTCCAGCGATTCCGCAACTGTTAGACATCTTAGTTCTTGCAACCTAATGGCTCGCTCGTTACGTTCCTCTATAATGTAAATGTCTCCTCATCATATACGATTTCAGTTTGCTCCGTGGCCGGCCCACGTGGTTATAGGCCCGTATTTGTATACTGACATTTTCACAATGAAGGTTTTTAAAACAAAACACGGTAGTAGTATTTACATTGGTAAAGTTTTTACTTTTAGTCACTGTTTTCGAATCAGTAAAAGGCAAGTGAAATAAAGCAGTCCAATTACATGACGGATAAAAGGTATAATATGTAGGAACGCAGTAAAGATAAATGGTCAAGGGCAGTTGTGTTTTCCACTCCTGCAACATAAAGTGATCGATAAGAATCTGATAATCAGGCGTATCGGCGACTAAGACAGCAGGCCAAGTCTCTTTTACTCAACGGCTCCGTCATGGAACGAAGAAACGCCCTTTTTCTCGAAAAAGGAATATATTTTACTTGCAGGACAGTTGTAAATTTTCCGGGAAAGTACATTAGCCTGGAATATTATAACATATATGTTTAAAAAAAATAATGTTCGAAAACAATAAAAAGCGTAATTTTTAGGTCATATGACCAAGCTTTTCATCATTAAAATAACAAAAGTAAAATGAACCAATGAAAAGTTTATTAACAAGTCACATGACCTGTTATGCTTACGTTACGCGCAGCGCGCCGCGCCCCGGATCACTTCCGGGTGCGCTAACGCGGCGTGTCATATAACGCATTACGCGACAACGTAGGTCAAGAATATAGTCAAAATGTCTCCACCAACCAGCGTTCGGAACACAACCCCTTTCAGCAGTCCAAAAAGTTCTGTTAAATGACAACAGAGGGGACAGGCAACAAGAACCATCAGTCAAAGAGGGGAGGGCAAGTTCTTCTCTACCGGGTCATGTTGGGGCGCTACCGGAACTGATCGAATTGGTAGTCTACAGTGTTTCTGGATGTTTCAGACTAAAGCTGGCGTCAGCATGAGAGGACTACCATCTCGTAGCTCCGTCGTGGCCATTCCACGAGCAGACATGGCAGCCGCTCCCCACCAGAAGCCTGCGGGAGTCTGGGGCCCCCAAGACTTTTGTAGAATCTTCACGGCTGAGGGGACGCTTTGGAGAATGGGATCCAAGCCCTATCAGGAAAGCGTCCGAGTTCCAAGGTGTCCCAGGGCCATTTTAGTGGACCAGGCCCAAAACCGAAGAGCCGGCCGCCATTTTGAGAGTCCTGTGGCAGCCGCCTATCGCTGCACCGCAAGAGCGGGAGCAACTTAACTACATGGTGAGCGAGACGCTGTAGTCGCAAGAGCGGGCGGTAAACAGCTGAATGGCGGAAGAGGCACAGTGTAGCAAAAGCGGGCAGAATGGCAACTAAAACGGTAAAGGGGCGCCCCACTACAGCGTGTCTTCAGGTCAAACGGATTGTGGGACAAAGTCCAGAATAGAAGAGTCATCAAAAGGCAAAAAGTTCCGCCGGACCCCGGGAGCCGGCCGCCTATGTCGGGGGCGATCTCAGGCTACACCAGTGCTATAAGACTTGGGGAGGGGGTCGGAGCCAAGCGTCTTCTCCGAGTCCGTGCCATCACACCGCCCCTCGGGGGCCTCCGTCAAGCGGTTTAGGGAGGTACCATATAACATTGTTTTCAAATGCAGTCAGGTCCACAAACGACCTTCACTTACTTTGAGAATAGTGAAGCTGCAGTAGGTGGAAATAAGCTTCAGACAGTCTTACAAGCACTGCTTTTGTAAACATTGTTTGATTTTTTTGTATTTTTGCACAGTTTTATATATTTTTTTGTTTTTGATGAAGGGGAAACAACAAAGCACAGGCATTGAAAAAGGCTCAAACTGAGAACTCTGAACTATGGCACCCAACATCCAGGATTTGCCATCCGGATCTTGGCACCTTGTGCTGCTTCTGACCTATTCACACATCGGTCCACTACTGACATCATCTTATAAACCAACGTAATGTAAACAGTTATTTAATAAAATGTTTTACCCTGTTACTTTGCTGGTGTGCTGTCTATATTTTTAATATTTGCATAGGGTTTGTCGTTATTTTGGGCGGGGTGGGTGACGGAGCCGAGCTGTCTTGCAGCCCTCATGGTGTGGCGCTCAGTTCATCTCACTATTTTCGTATTTCTCATGAAGGGTTGTTCCTAATGTTTCTATTTTAGCGAGGTGAAAAAGAGATCCCATTAGTGGCCTACTGATTTTGCTCGATTACTTTTATTTTTTTACACGATTTTTCACGATCTGCAAAGATTAAACAGAGTATTGCGGCTTTGTGCTTGTTTGTAAATAGAGAATGAACCAAAGAGAATCAATTGTAAAACAGTAAATGCTTGGATAACAATCAATCAAATGGAGAGAGAAGCAGGCACGACGGATTACAACGGGGGTAAAGGCCTGCGTTAACTACTCTTCACTATCTGCAAAGAGAGAGTACTACTAAGAGAAAAGAGGGGAGGGGTGCAGCGTTCAAAGCACATCAGCGTGCATAAACACGAAAAAGTTTTTACCTATCACGTACTTGACATTTTACAGCTTTTGATATTTGCTATTAAAAAACCAATGAAATTCACTGAAAAAACCATAGGTTATAGGCCATATATAGTTAGGAATTTGCATTTACAAAACCTTGAAAATTCACTGAAAAAACCATTGGTTATAGACCATATATAGTTAGGAATTAGCCTTTTCAAAACCTTATTTTACTCACACAAAACCATTGAAATTTCATATATAGTTAGTTCCACTAACTATATATCGCGCACCCGCAATCCACTGCTGATGATGTCACATATTACATCATTCATGACATGGTTAGTGACATCACTGATGACATCACTGATGACATCTCAAATGACATCACTGATGACATCTCAAATGACATCACTGATGACATCTCAAATGACATCACTGATAAAATCACTGATAACATCTCATTTGACATGACTGATCACATCACTAATGATATCATTCATGTGATAATACCATAAACCTCTTTAGACTCTAATATAACCTTAGATACAATCAGTGTAAACAGATAGTCACAGACTGTCACTCATCCATGGAGTTACTCACACACCTAGTCAGTCATGCAAAAAATCAATCACACCTCCATTTTCTCAACGATACAGTTATACACACCTTACTTATTCAAACATATACTAACACATATTTACTTTACTCTCTTATACAATCCCTGATACATGTTCACAATGATCCATACATCCACTCACACATTCACTGGCTCTTATGCACAGTTATTTATATATGTCAACTCTCACATGTACTGTGTTTTACATATGTACTTACTTTGACATGTAGCACTGAGATATCCATTCACTCACTAATACACTCATGCACAGTCAACCGCCCATACAGCTGTTTCCACATGCACTTTTGAACCCATACATATAGTGAATCAACTACTCACACATCTATGTACAGAGTCACACACCTGCCAGCCACCCATACACACACACTCAGTTTCCCATACAAATACTTGGACAACCAATGAATAACCCATACAGTTAATCATATAGCTACTGATCAACATATGCAGCAGTTTGTAGAACAACAGATATAATGATGCACAAATTAAAACAGTTTAGTCACTAACCCATGCACTCAGTGAGACACATTTAATCACTCACTCATACAGTCAGTCATGCACCTACTAAATCCTTCATCCAGACACTTATACATCCACTCATTCTTCAATATGTAAGACATATTTTAACTTTACAGAAACATACAGTCACTGGATGTTGTCATCAGTGATGTCATCAGTGATGTCATTTGAGATGTCATCAGTGATGTCATTTGAGATGTCATCAGTGATGTCATCAGTGATGTCACTAACCATGTCATGAATGATGTAATATGTGACATCATCAGCAGTGGATTGCGGGTGCGCGATATATAGTTAGTGGAACTAACTATATATGAAATTTCAATGGTTTTGTGTGAGTAAAATAAGGTTTTGAAAAGGCTAATTCCTAACTATATATGGTCTATAACCAATGGTTTTTTCAGTGAATTTTCAAGGTTTTGTAAATGCAAATTCCTAACTATATATGGCCTATAACCTATGGTTTTTTCAGTGAATATATATATACACATATATATATATATATATATATATATATATATATATATATATATATATATATATATATATATATTCAATGAAAAAACCATAGGTTATAGACCATATATAGTTAGGGATTAGCATTTAAAAAACCTTATTTTATTTGCACAAAACCATTGAAATTCCATATATAGTTAGAAGCGCTAACTATATATCGCGCACCCGCAATCCACTGCTGATGATGTCACATATTACATCATTCATGACATGGTCAGTGACATCACTGATGACATCACTGATGACATCTCAAATGACATCACTGATGACATCACTGATGACAACATCCAGTGACTGTATGTTTCTGTAAAGTTAAAATATGTCTTACATATTGAAGAATGAGTGGATGTATAAGTGTCTGGATGAAGGATTTAGTAGGTGCATGACTGACTGTATGAGTGAGTGATTAAATGTGTCTCACTGAGTGCATGGGTTAGTGACTAAACTGTCTTAATTTGTGCATCATTATGTCTGTTGTTCTGTAAACTGTTGCATGTGTTGATAAGTAGCTATATGAGTAACTATATGGGTTATTGATTGGTTGCCCAAGTATTTGTATGGGAGACTGAGTGTGTGTGTGGGTGGCTGGGAGGTGTATGACTCTGTGCATAGATGTGTGAGCAGTTGATTCACTAGATGTATGGTTTCAAAAGTGCATGTGGAAACAGCTGTATGGGCGGTTGACTGTGTGCATGAGTGTATTGGTGAGTGAATGATATCTCAGTTCTACATGTCAAAGTAAGTACATATGTAAAACACAATACATGTGAGAGTTGAGATATATAAATAACTGAACATAAGAGCCAGTGAATGTGTGAGTGGCTGTATCGATCACTGTGAGCTTGTATCAGGGATTATATAAGAGAGTAAATATGTGTTATTATATGTTTGAATAAGTAAGATGTGTATAACTGTATAGTTGAGGAAATGGAGGTGTGATTGATTCTTTGCATGACTGACTAGGTGTGTGAGTAACTCCATGGATGAGTGACAGTCTGTGAGTGTCTGTTTATACTGAGTGTATGTAAGGTTATATTAGAGTCTGAAGAGGTTCATTGTATTATCACATAAGTGATGTGATCAGTGATGACAAATGAGATGTCATCAGTGATGTCATTTGAGTTGTCATCAGTGATGTCATCAGTGATGTCATTTGAGATGTCATCAGTGATGTCATTTGAGTTGTCATCAGTGATGTCATTTGAGATGTCATCAGTGATGTCATCAGTGATGTCACTGACCATGTCATGAATGATGTAATATGTGACATCATCAGCAGTGGATTGCGGGTGCGCGATATATAGTTAGCGCTTCTAACTATATATGGAATTTCAATGGTTTTGTGCAAATAAAATAAGGTTTTTTAAATGCTAATCCCTAACTATATATGGTCTATAACCTATGTTTTTTTCATTGAATTTCAATGGTTTTTTAAAAGCTAATATCTGTAGCTGTACAATGTATTGTTCTTTAAATTTTGAAATATATTTTTCATGTTCTTTAGACAATTTTTTTAAAACATTTTTTTTTGTTCCGCTCCCAGTCCGCGAACCGGTCTGCTTCCCGTTAGCTCAATTTAAAGCCGCGGCTTAGTACGCGAACCGGTCAACGTTCCTTTGGCGTAACTGTTACGTTTGCATGACGTTTTGCGTTATCGCGTAATACGTCGTTGGACGCGCCAAGTTAGCGGACCCGGAAGTGGACCGGAAAGCGGAGCAAAGCGCGAAACGTAAACACAGCAGGTCATGTGACTCGAAAATAACACTTTTCATTGGTTCATTTCACTTTTGGTTTCCTAATGATGTAATACTTGGTCATGTGATATAAAATTAACACTTTTCATTGGTTTAGAATTTTTCCTTCTCCCAAATGATGAAAACCCCTCCTTCTTTCCTCACTCTGACTTTCATCTTGGTGAGAGAAAGACCTTTTTTGATTCATCAGCAATGGCTTCAATGGTTGCTTCTGCCAGTGTGCCCCCACCACCTCCTCCACCTCCTCATGGGAAGAAAAGACTACCTGCTTCACTAATTATAGAAGAGGAGGAAAATCAAGAAGAGGAAGAACAGCAAGAAAATGACGAGTTTTTGCCAGAGGAGCCCAGAAGATATAATAGGAAAGAAGATTATATCTGGCAATTTTTTAAATTTCCTGCTGGCCAAAAGAAAGTAAATGCCAGATACGTCTTTTGTCGCATTTGCGACGAACGACTTTCAAGGGGCACAGACAAAAAGTACAGTTTTGGCAATCATACAATGCACAGGCACATGAGTCGATGGCACCCTAACAATTACAGCAATGCACAACTTCGCGACCAACAACAAAATCCGCCAGAAATGGCAAGAAGATCTGTTGTTCAGGAGGTATCGGGACCGGAGGCGAGGGAGGTGATCCCGAACATCCAAATCAACATGGGAGAAGTGAAGCAAGTCTGTGTGTGGTGCAACCAGACACTTTGCTACCGCGAAAGTAGCATTACCCTGATAATGAGAGCCATCACCAATCATGTGTGCCCAAAACGCCCCAAAAAGTAAATTCTTTTTTTTTTTGTTGCTCCTGTTGAGCCGTCTTCGATGAATCATTTTTGTTTCCCCCCTCCCCCCCAAAAATAAAAAAAAATACAAAATGTTCAGAAAAAAACAAAAAAATATAAAAAATGTTCAGAAAACTAATAAAAAAAATTTAAAACAACAAAAACAAAAAAAAACAGTTCTTTTCAGAACTACCTCCCCATTATTAAAAAAATTGGTAGAATTCTTTGAACTCTGCCAAGCTCTATTTCTATTAGTTCGCTACCAGTTCGCACTCCGGTACGCGTACTTGGAGCGTACCAAAAAATTTTTTTTTAAAAAAAGGAACAGTAAGTATAAGGAAAGGAAACAGACAGTTATGTTACAAAAAAAGACAGCTATAGGGAGTAAAGAAAAGATACTGTTACCCGCAATTCACTTCTGATCATGTCATATATTACATAATTTTTTACATGGTCAGTGAGATCATCAGCAGTGGATTGCGAGTAACAGTTTTTTCTGTTTACTTCCTATAGTTGTCTTTCTTGTAACATAAATGTCTTTTCCTATCCTTATACTTACTGTTCTTGTTTTTAAAATTTTTGGAGATCATTCAGAAACAGTAACATTAATAGAGACAGAATTAGTGAATAATAATGAAGAAGTATGAGAAGAGAGGGACTGAGAAAAATACTGGAAGGAATAGAAAAATTAAGTAATAGAGAAAGGAAGGAGAGAAGTAGCAAACACAGGAAATTAAAGATTAAAGAAATGAAGCAGTAGAACTAATAGATGTTAAATGTGATAGATTAAATGATTGAGTGAGGGTGACGATAAGGTGTGTCCTCTCTAAAAGTTTGTTTAAGGTGAACCGTACTCTGGGTTGCATATCAAATTTATGCTTGTTGAAGAATACAGACGAGATAATAGATGTGAAGACCTACCATTGCAGTAAAACATGCCCATTTATTACATCAATCATAACATAGTCAGTGACATCATCAGCAGTGGAATGTAGGTTAAAAAAGTAGAAAACATTTACCTTATAATTCATGTTAACTTTTCAAGCAAATTTTTCATACATTCAATCTGTAAAAGAGAGAACAAACATTTCCAAAAATATTAAAACATGTATTTAAAAATTAGAAAAAAGAAGGGAAAAGGTTCAAGAAGAAACAGTTTTTAAACAACTTTGACATTTACAGAAACCTCTACTTCCCTACGACCCCTACACAATCCTAAAGATATTTATTTTAAAAAAACAGTATCTTCATGCTGATGAAATGAGGCCTATTTTGAAACATGATGCTTCTTTTGCATTGCTTATGTCTCACAATAGTGATGCAATAACAGCGCAAAAAAGATGTAAAGCCATCATAAAATTGTGTCAAACATTTTAAATGATTGTTTTAGGATGCAAATAAGATGTGTGCTTTCAAGAGCTTTCTTTGAGGTGAGGCCTATTTTTTTTTTTTTTTTAAAAACAATACCTAGAAGTACAGCACTGTAAGCATTAAAATTGACACTTACAGAAGACTCTGCTTCTCCATATCTACCTCACATTTCTAAATATATATCATAATTTCAAAAAGCATAACATTAATTATACATGTTAAATGGTTTATTTTTGCTGTTCTCAGAATGTATCAAATTTCACTTAAATCAGTGACTTGAAGGTATTCATCATGTAACAGCGGGAAAAAAAAAACACAATCAAAATGACTGTGTTTAAAAAACCCATACAACCTTCGAAATCTGATTTCAAAACTCCTTAAAATTAACTTACTTTCAATGACGTCGAACGATCTCCTATGAACAGCATCCACTCTGTTGTGCTACAAATATTTTCAGCCCGCCACTTTCTGAAAGAAAACCTCCATCGATACGTAAAATATGTTACATAGAAAAAAAGACTTCTCTCATTATATCACATGTTTCCACTAGGCCAAATCATGTTGCCGCGATTCGCAAGTCTTGTTATTCTTCCAATCAAATCCCGACATTTTCTATTTTCGCAACTTTCAAAAATAAAATATTTGAGATTATTTTCACAATCCTGGACTACTAATAACTTACTCTTCTTTGTCACTCATGTTCTCCTTTTCCTATGACACTGATACCGCTTACTATGAAGCAGACTTACTTGCATTAGGTTTATATAGTTGGATTTTTAATCTAGACAGCATTGCAGACTTACATTCCCTCTACTTAAAATTTTGGTTTTAAAAACACCAGGTAAGAATTTTTAAGGTCAAACGGCAATTTTTTTTTGAACGTTACAACGGAATCATTACAGAATGACCAGCCGTTTCCAGACTTTAAGTAAGCTGTATAATGTCCTGATGTTGTTGATGGACCATCATGATAGATAATTGCTACAGTAACAAAAGTCCTCCCTGATATTGACAGCTGAGAAGCCACAACATTTTTTATTAAAGTTGACAATTTTGATCCATCAGGCCTACAACGTTGGATCATTAAAATGACATACTGGCCATATCTACGTATAAATAATGTTGACATCATATCACATTTACATTGGCTACACTCCATGTTGTGATCCGCTGCATTTACTAGCTTATTAAAAGAGACTGATTTACTGTCTGGCAAAGTTAAATATATAAATCTTTCTGAGTCTACACTAGTAGTACTTGATACCATACAGTTCTCGCAGTCATGCTGCCATTGATAAGAAAGCCCAAACAGGTGATCTACATCTACACCCTCAACTTGCAATATATCAAGCATATACATTAAAAACTCCTGACAATCTTGCTGATTATTTTCAGAGAAGTCTGTTTGACCTGAACATTCATCTAACAGATAACGAACTTCAGACACACTTTCTACTTTTGTTCGATCAGTGCTACATTTCTCGAAAACAGAAGTCAACAAACAGCATAAAATTTGTTCAGAATTCAACAGAATCTGTTCTTTTAAACTCTCTAGTGAAAAGAGAACATTAACCACTACATTTGCATAGCAGTTGACACCAGAACTGTTTTCAAATTGAAAACCGACAACATCTTCAACAGAATCCACTTTCTTTCTGCTAACAATTTTCGGTTCATTGACTTTTAGTCTTTTTGCAACAACCTCCCTACTATTACTGCTATTTCTACGTTTGCGGCCTACCACACGTTTCTCAAACAAAGGATATTGAGGCAAATGTGGCGCATACTCTTTTCTTAACCTATTGTATTCCTTAACACAATCTAGATCCGCACAAATGTTTGTGACATCACAGTCAATCAAGTACAATCCCGATAAAGTTCTAACTCGTGACAATGCCACATATGCCATACCCTCCTTGAACACAGAACTGCCAATATTCACCAATGCACAGTCTACACTTAAACCTTGCGATTTATGGATTGTCACCGCATATGCCAAGCAAACAGGAAACTGTTTACGGCGAACATATAAATCTTTAACAAGCAAAAACCTAGCAGAACAACGACCAATTTGCTGTACTTCCTCAATGCCATCAAATTTAATTTTTAAAAATTCTATTCCATCTCTATTTCTGTATTTCTCAAAATCAACAACATTACCCATTGATCCATTTACCAGACCTCTTTCTACATGTAAATTCCTTCTCAAAATAATTCGGCAATTTAAACACACATTCAAAGTCTTTTCAAAACCCGCTGTTTTAGATATAGTCTTCTCTAATGAATCCAATTTTGATTTCAAATTGTCTGACAAAATAATTGTTGATCCCATATGCTCTAATTTGTCGATAGCTTCAAGTTTCACAATCTCTTGCTTTTCTAAATTCAACATTTTGTTGTTGAAGATGGCACATTCTGCAAGAGTTGGCATGAGACATATCCCGGATTTCTTCTCAGTAATTTTCTGAAAAATATTCTCAGGCACAATCTCTTGTTTGGGATATAAATTTGACAGTAATCGTGCATTTAAAGCTTCTTTCCCATGCTCGGTCACTTTTCCAATTCTAATATCTTGTAGAATATTCTTATAATCTTCATCCTTTGCCTGACGCATATTTTGATGCAGTTCTGCATAATTGAAGTTTAACCATATATTGACGTTGCCAATGCTCCCTAGGCACTTCCTGGTATCTTCATGCGTGAGTATTTTGAACACAGGTTGACCTTTTACTGGTGTCAGCTGCAGAAGATCTCCGAAAACAATGATGTGTTTCCCACCAAATAACACATCATATTCAGTTTTAAGTACTTCTTGCATTCTCAAATGCACAAAGGCAAGCATGACATTGGAAACCATGCTTACTTCGTCAATGATAAGTAGTTTCATTTTCCTCAAGACTCTTGAAACTTCACAGCAAGCATCTCCAGATAACTTGTTGTATTGTAATTTGTTGTCATGCTCCACCGGCAGCATCAGTAGACGATGCAAAGTAATACCTTTAATGTTATGTGCTGCCAGTCCAGTAGGAGCGGTGACAACACAAGACAGCGATGACTCAGTCCTTTCCTGCAAATAACAAGAGATTGCTTTAATGAGGAAACTTTTTCCAGTTCCCGCTTCTCCACTCACGTACAGTCGGACAGGCTTCAACGATGTACATGAGCACTTGTTCTTCTCATGACTTAATCCGTGCTCAATTTCCGTGGTAACTTCATCATATATTTTCCTCTGCTCAACGTTGAGTTGTTTTTCCAAGTCTTCTAAGTTAACTGAATCCTCCTGAGCATGTGCCATGGCTCTTTCCACTTCATTCATAGCAGTGGCAGCTTCATTTTCGATAATAGGTCCTCCAAGTGGATCTTGACTCAATGAAACAGAACTCTGACTGTCCTGAGAACTGTCTCTGGCAATCTCGGCTGCAATCGTTGCTTCCTGCTCAATTTCCAAAGTTAGCATTTCTTGATATTTAGAAAAAGCAGGACATTCTATGGACTCCTTGGCTGCATTGAAAGAGTCTTCGTAACAGAGGAAATCTCCAAGCAGTTCCTCTTCTGCACGCCAAGGCTTGAAAAGTTGCAAAAGTGCTAAATAAAAAAACTCCTTTTTTTCTGGAGATTCACCACTCAATTTTCGATGGTTTACTAATTGGCATTTTCTTTGCTTGACCAGGCATCCCTCACTTCCAATTACAGCATACACTCCTTTCTCAATATCTTCTTTGATGTTCCTCTTGAATATATAATTTTGGAGAACCTCATATAGACAAACATTCTCAAGGTGACTGCTTCGATTTGGATAATATGTATCCAACATGTTGGTCTTCAAAATGTCGGTACTGTTTGGTTCCTTTTCTGCCAAATACTCAATTCCCCGGACAGGTTTTAGAACTCGATTTCGCGTTGCAGCAAGACCAAGACTCGCCCAAACGAGACTCCTGGATTTGGCATAGAGACTTGCTGAAGACAACCGGTCAGAACATTCGTAAGCTCCGATTTCTCGATGCGACAACATCTTCAGACTGAAACTGTACAACTTCTTGCTGAGGCTCTTTTCATGAGAAATGTCCTCCCACATATCCTTCAGTTCGGTCTTTTCTTTTTTGGTGATGTAAGATGTCACATACCGAGCCACAGCCATACAGTTGTCAGCCACAAACTGTATATCCATGTTAGCATTCCACATGGACAAAATCACTGGGTTGTAGTCATTGATGTACTTGGACTCTTCGTTCCTTTTCAAATTGTATGTATTCTTGGGTGATTTCCTCGTCACATTATGTCGCAGCGAAGACATCAAACTGTTCACTCTTCCTTTAGAAATCACCGGTCGTGGAAAGTTGAAACGACATTTGGTGTAGAACTTGTCCTTGTTTCTGAATTTACGACGACAGTACTTTCCACAACGATGGCTTTGGAAACGTAGAACTTGTTCTCTTAGACTTTTCTTCTCCGTTGCGTTTGGAACAGCACACGTAGAATACTGTTCGATGAAATTCATCACTAAGTCATCCGGATCTGTTCCAAATTTAGGTGCATCCTTGATCCACAACAACATATGTATATGAGGGGCACCTCTTGCTTGGTACTCCTTTCTCCAAAAGAAATCCAACACCTGTCCAAGAGGTGGATTCTTTTTATTTGTGATGAAAGACATCATAGCTTCAAATCTATGATTGAAGTACCTGCATACATTGACTGGATCCAAAGAGCACAGTTCTCCGGGTGTCTTGAATTCGATGTTTTCAATGTTACCATTTGCCTCTCGTAAAAATTCAAGTAAGTCTTCCCAGCCATACTCGGCACAGCTCAGAGTGAGGAACCATGTTGGAGTTCCTAAGTTCCTCAGCATACATTTTAAATCACCATGACGACGGTACCAGTACTCATTAGTACCACGCTGACACGCCATGAGATTAATTAAGTGAGAATCCAAAATACTGTCTTGGACATTGACTTTATGCATAAAGTCACTTGCCGAGATGTTTCGCATCTGTATACCACTTTTTAAGATGTGGTTCACTGCATATGACAGTCCAGACAGATCGCTTTCAAACAGGAGAGGAAACAAATAGGGAATGCATTGCCGAAACCTAGGATCTGCTGCATACAATCGTAAAGTCCGGTATTCAGACGCAGGAATTTGATGAGGTCGCTCATCATATCTTCCTCCTTGACCTGTGGGAAATAGCTGTGGGAAACACCGAGCTTCCAAACTTTCCTCCCAAACACTAATGGGACTCCCTTTGGCTTGTTTCATTTGAAACAACTCAATAGCATTCCCCATGACTTCCTTGGAATGCAAAGGATGAACACTATAATGTTCATATATTTCTTCACTTTTAGAGGCCTCTACTTTCTCAATTTGGCCAGCACACAAATCGCTATCCTCTTCATCACTTACTTCCTCTTCTGCAACATATACATTCTTATAGTACTTATTATTTTTCTTCAAATACACTGTTGCCTTTTTGACTTTCCTAACATCCACTAAATCTTGCCATATTTTCTTATTCTTTGTCGGAACCCCATTAACCAAGATAACCAGAGGTTCCTCTTCCACTTTTTCTATTCCAATTGTGTTAATGTTTTTCTTCAAATCTAGAGGCAAATAAACAACTCTTCCCTTTAATCCTCTCTGTAAATCTGCTGGAGGCAACTTCCCTGTCTTTGGCTCCATTCTTACAATAGCCTGAAAGGGATGGATACTTTGAATCAAAATAGATTCATAAGTATTTAAATCCTTCAATTCAGAAGGAATCTCAACCAATTCCAGATTATTATGAACTGCCCTAGCAGGCATCTGGTTTTGGTTTAATTTATTACAACAATAAGTACACACACGTTGATCCGATCCCAAATCAAAATAATTTTCTACCATCAAGTATGTGGCAAAATCCTTCCATTCACTATTATTTTCCCTTTCACTTTTTGCATATAAATCCACTACCTTAGTCTGATTCTTATAATAAGTGCGTCGACAACATACACAAGTGAAATTAGGCCTCTCACTTGATTTCATCTGAAACGTGGCAATTTCCTTCTGAAAATTATCTGTACTGGAAACCTGTACATTATCTTCCACATTACCCTCTACTTCAGGGTCAATTTGAACATTCTCATCTTTACTACCAAAGTAACAAAACTCAATTTCTTCACAAATATTCTTCACATCTATTTCAGAACCATGCAAAAGAGCAGCACATAATTGTTTAAGCATAATTGCTGGACTCTTAGCATAATACAACATTCTCACTAATTTTCTCACTTTATTATGATGCACTGCTAGCATCCTGAAATGATGAAAAACACTCTGGCATACTCTCCTGGAAAGACAAGCCAGTGAATGACCACGCAAACCTGTCATTTGTCTCACTCTGCAAGGATCTAAATCTTGCAACAACTTCATTTTCTGCTTCAAACTTTTCTTATTAAATGTCCGTATAAAATCACAAAGCAAATTGATGGAAACCTGTCGCACACTGCAAATAGAACTACACTTCCAAATGTACACAGGACCCTTAGGACGTCTTCCTAAAACCTCATCACTTAGCGCCTCTTCTGTCTCTGTTGTCACAAGTTGTTCTTTTTCAACTGGACAACCATCCTTCACTTCATAAGCTCGACCACTGGTGTCAACTGCAAACACCAAATCATTATCCTGAAAATAACTCTCCTCATTAAAAAATGCCTCACAACTAGAACTATGCATCCATTCACCGGAAAAAACTTCACAAAAGTTAGTACGATTTACTACTCTCTTCCATCTACTTTTAGTTTTGAAATCAGAAATTACCTTGCTTAGTTTCCTAATTCTATTGATTACCAAAATAAACAACTTTCGCTTAATTTCAAAAGCATGATCAATAATTTTCTCTACATTTTTCTTCTTCTTATAAAATGCCGCTTTCTGTTGGCCTTTTTTTTAAATATTTTTCAATAAATTAACTATTATCCTATTACGGAACATTCGATGTCGAATGTCCCTAAACTGTTGTTTCCTTCTACTATCATGCACAGAGTTATCTCTTCCTCTACCAGTAACATTTTTGATGGGTCTCTCCTTTCCATTTAAATTGCTTTTCTTTTTGAGGACTGAAACATTTTTTGGAGAAATACTTTTTTTATGACAAATATTTCTTAAGAATGATTTCGTGCTCTTACCCGGACCTTTCTTGGTGTTTTGACAAGTATTTGGGGAAGAGGACTGCTGCAATAAAACATCATCCTGCTGTCTTTGACGTTTTCTAGCCTTTCGTATTCGACTTTTGGAAGGCATTTTCCAAACTATGAAAGAATCTGCAGTTGAATCTGTGGAAAAATATAATATAAAATGTTATTAACCACTATTACCAAACAGTAAATAAATAACAGTCATCTAAAACTTAATGCCGTACTAATTATTTAACATAGCAAATGTTTTCCACCAGCACTGCATCACAAAAATGACACTCAATGGTGCAAAAAAGGCATACAACACTCATAAATCACTCCCTAATATTTTAAATCATTAATTCAGGATGACGATAAGATGTAGCCTATCTAAAGATTTGTTTAGGCCCTGATCTTTAGACTGGGGTAAATGTGTGTCATTGATCCACATTCAGTCCATCACCTGTTTTATTTATTTGAGGTGAGGCCAACACATGGTTGCAGATAAGATATTCACTGAAAAATATCAAAATAAAAAAACATGTGAAGGCCTACCAATGAAGTAAATCATTAAATGAAAACCAATACATTTCTGGAAATATGCACTACTAGTGCTTCATAAGATGTTTTGGGTCATATTTATAAGGCATTTGAGTATCTAGTATGCTATTTTTCGTTCTTCCTGGTGCAAATTTATTGTAAATATGCTCCCACCTGCGGTTGGCAAATTTAGATTTTGATTATGGGAGTTAGATAGGCATGTTAATAATTTCCCAAAAATGGTGTATAACCCCAAACAACCTTTGAAGCAAATGCTCTTAGCCATGTTATCCACCTCCCATTGGATAACATGGCTAAGAAGTGCTCAGGGCCCCATGAGGAACGCTTTCCATTTAAAAAGGGAAAAATAACATCAAAGACACTAAAATGCCTTCTAAATATGACCCCAAACAACCTATGAAGCTCTAACAGAACATATCCTGAAATGTAATTGATTTCAAAATTCGTTTTTAAACACAGCATATAAATCAATTGTATACCTGCATTCATGGAGAAATGACTAAAAATGTCCTTGAGACACATGAAAGTGTTTTCTGGAATGCCCTAGCACCATTTTTGGGACACTATTAACATGGCTACGTAACTCCCATAATCAAAATCTAAATTTGCCAAGCGCAAGTGGGAGCGTATTTACAAGACACTTGCCCCAAGAGGAACACTTTCCATTTAAAAAGGGAAAAATAACATCGCAGAAAAGTCAGCAATATTCATGCAGTTTCCAGCAAATGCTCTTAGCCATGTTATCCACTTCCTATTAAATAACATGGCTAAGAACTGCTCAGGGCCCCATGAGGAACGCTTTCCATTTAAAAAGGGAAAAATAACATCAAAGACACTAAAATGCCTTCTAAATATGACCCCAAACAACCTATGAAGCTCTAACAGTACATATCCTGAAATGTAATTGATTTCAAAATTCGTTTTTAAACACAGCAAATAAATCAATTGTATACCTGCATTCATGGAGAAATGACTATAAATGTCCTTGAGACACATGAAAGTGTTTTCTGCAATTCACTAGCACCATTTTTGGGACACTATTAACATGGCTAGGTAACTCCCATAATCAAAATCTAAATTTGCCAAGCACAAGTGGGAGCGTATTTACAAGACACTTGCCCCATGAGGAACACTTTACATTTTAAAAGGAAAACATAACATCTTAGACACTCAAATACCTTATAAATATGGCTCAAAACAACCTATGAAGCTCTAGCAGTACATATCCAGAAATGAAATTGATTTCTTAAATCGATTTTAAAAGCAACATCTCTGTTTCAGCTTACATAACAGACCATAAAATGGGCTCCATGTACCACAATAACTTGTGTTACTGCATGCCAGAATGTTACACCAAATATGCAATTACAATTTCTCTATGAAACTAATTCTATTAGTATATCACTAGAGACAAAACCACATTTTATAAACACAGCTTTCTTCATCATTTTCTCCTTAAATCATACTATTCTCTATCTAAATTAAATAAATGTTTTCTCACCTTAGCAAATATTTTTTGAGTTTTGAAAACAGTCTGAGAAATACACCAAATTGTCTTCAGCAGAAGAAAAAGGATGCACTCCAAAGGCTGCAGCTATTGAAAGCACAGAAATACAGATATTCTTTTCACATATCTCTCATATTAGCCAATCATACCTCTTCCCTCACTTTTTTCAAATCAAAACCCTTCCCCCCTCTGCCCTGTCTGCCTTGTATCCATAGCAACCACCTCCTGGAAGACCTCTCATGTTTGCAAATTCACACAACAATGTTTCAATTGAACTCTGAACTCTCAGTGCACCTGCGTATCCAGTGCAATCTTTCATTAAATGTTTCTTCCTTGACCATTCAAATTACATCTTTCAAAGAACACATCCATGCACCCTAACTTTCTGTTTTCAGAAATGGAAATGCACCAATCACTGCTAATGAATCATTAGCATTGTAAATCCACAGTTTTTTTTCTTTAGAAACTCCTACTGTTTCAACTGCCCTTTCATTACCACACTTCATCTGACTACAGAACAACCTTCAGCCACCATGTTTAACGTCTGGATTGTTGGACATAGTTACATCCACTGGGCTCAAAGGTATGCTGAGAACAGAAATTTACCTAACCTCAATTTACAAGATGTGGAAATTAAGTGGTTGGGCCAAAGAGGATTAAAATGTCACCAATTGATACCATTGGTGAAAACCTTTATGCATTTGCCAAAACCTGACCTGTTAATAGTGCACTGTGGAGGTAATGATTTGGGCACTTTGACAGGGGTAGGTCTGGAAATGCTTTTAAAGGACACCTTTGAGCAATTAATGGCACTTTTTCCTTAAACTGCCTTGGTATATTCCAATATATGCCAAAGACAGAAATGGAGGTGGTCCAACCAATTTTGTCCACAAATTGAGAAAGCGAGGAAGCATGTAAACAAATCTGTGTCAGCTTTCATGAGAGACCATGGAATGGGCTCTCTGTACAACAATAACTTGCGTTACTACATGCAAGATATCTACAGAGGAGATGGAGTTCACTTCTCAGATGAGGGCAACAGAATTTTCATTCTGAATTTAAGACTGTGCATTGGTACCTACTTATAAGTACCTAAATGTACCATAAACCCAAAAGCTCTTCTCAGAGCTACCCTTCATCTGATCACACACTTTTATTATTTTTTTTCTAACTTTTTTCTGTAATTTTCAACAAACTACGCTTAAAGAGCGCTATCCGGTACGCGAACTGGAAGCTAACCGCGCAAAATTTCAAAAAAAAGTTTTTTTCTTCGCAAATATAGTCCTCCTCAGCCACCCTCAGAAAACGTAGGGGGGCAAAATACTTGTACCATGCCCCCTTCTACCCATTCAGAACATTATTTACCCTCCATTTTATACCTTGATTCGACCGAAACACAAAATGGTGGACTCCCGTTACGCTCCAAGTACGCGGACCGGACCGCTATCCGGGAAGCGGTCCAAAAAAAAGGCGGGAAAGTAATTTACAGAAAAACGACTAGAGACACTCTCACCAAATATAAATTAGCTCATACTACATAACAATCCCTTTCATTCTCACAAATTTGATTGAAATTTCATTTAGCCATTTAGCCTTTAGACCTCTCCAAATACCGTGAGGTAAATTACTTCACAAAACACATCTGAACTGTTGGAATTGACAACCAATGAAAATGTTACTTTCATTTTCTACTTTTATTACCTGACATTTGATTGGTTATATACTTGAATATATATAAAGGAAGAGAAGAAAACACAGCCATTTTGACTACTACTTCTTGTTGTACAACACCTTTTAATAGCTTCCAAAAACTTCAACTTCTTTGTGAAGGTAAGATATAATTTTTAAAAACGAAATATATTGTGCACTATAACTTAATATAATAGAATTTTTCTGCTACATATACACTATCCCTCTGTAGTAGTAATGTATTTAGATAGACTTCTCTGTTATAGTTATGAATGGAGTTAGACTTGTCTTGGTTAAATCACATACACTTTTTTATAGTCCTATTTCCACTCTGATACTATACACTGCCAAAAGATAAATTCACTGATAAAAAATGACTATCTAAAATTAATCCCAACAGTGCCCTATCTCTACTAATATATATTTTCTTATTCAAAATTTCAGGCAAAATGGAAGGCGAACAACAAATTTCATTTTCGATTGAACTGAAGGAGAGCAGCCAAGACAAACTTGATGACTTTATGGATGACAGTAGAGACCACGAACTTCTACAATGTGTTGAAGCAGTAGACAACTTGCTTGAAAATGAAAAACAATTACACCCTATAATAAATTATGACATTTCTGACAATGAAATGTTGGAAAATTTAATAAAGTATGAAAAACAATGAAAATAACAAAAATAACTTTAAAAATAAAGACAACAAAAAAAAAAAAGAAAAAAAAACAAACAATTAACATACAGTCTTTGAAAAGTGTATCATTCTATTATCCTTATAGTACGCTGCCCAGAACGCTTTCCGGTTCGCGTACTAGACGCTCATCGCGAAAAAAAAAATATATATATTTTTTTGGACCCTGCTGGGCCCTTTTAAAAACACCACATAAAACCTAGGGGGTCAGGGAGGATCTACTATGCCCCCGTATGGAAATTTCCCTCTTTGTTTTGGCCTCCTCTTGTCTCTCGATCCTACCGAGAGAGAAGATGGCGGCTGCACCGGACTGTTTAGAATGTTGACAGACACCGAAGAGCCAATCAGCTTTCCGTGCGCAAAGTTCCGATAAGCGAAAAGTACGCGAACCGGATCGCTGCCCGGACCGCTGTTACAGATATATATCTTGATTTAAACGTTAATTTCTCAAAATCCACTGAAGCACATATATTGAGACCTAGCAAAGGCACATCGGGCTAACAGTCCCTACAATTTTCCCAAGTTTCGTGGAAATCCATTCAGCCGTTCGGGCTAAAAGTGAGGCCAACCGCCCTATGGAAATTAACATGGGAAAAACGCGTTTTGGGACCCCCCTTTTATCTCAGCCCCCCCTTGCCGAAACCCCCCCAAATTTCCAGGAGCTGCTCAGAAACAAAATGTGCCATTTTCCAGAAAATTTCAGCCAATTCCGTCCACAAACGCCAAAGTTATTAGACATAGAATTTTCAGAAATCCCATAGGGAAAAAATCCTAACTATATATACCTACTGGCGACCGCCAGTAGGTAATATATATATATATATATATATATATATATATATATATATATATATATATATATATATATATATAGCTCTTGGACCTTTGGTGAACAATCTAAAATCACGGCAGCCCTGCCGTGGGGGGCAGCAACATCCTGGCCTGAATTTCGGTTTCTGAAAAAAGACTACCCTAAACTTCCCATCTTTTACCTTCTTCCCAAGGTTCACAAGAATCCATGTGAACCTCCTGGAAGACCCATTATCTCTAGCATTGGCAGTGTAAACGAAAATTTGTCTAAATATATTGACCACTTTCTGAGGGTATATGTTAGCCAACTACCTTCTTATACTAAAGACACCACGGATTTTCTAACCAAACTTGAAACTATCCAGTGGGTAGAGGGCCTCCTTCTCATCACCATGGATGTGAGTGCCCTCTATACCATTATAGACCATACTCAAGGCTTAGAAGCCAGCTACTATTATCTAAAAAAGAGGGAAATAGGCTATCGTGAACATACCAATATGTTAATACAAATGATGAAATTGTGTCTCAAAAATAATATATTTATGTTTGATGGGGCAATTTACAAACAAACCCGTGGCGCGGCCATGGGTTCTGCATTTGCGCCGAGTTTCGCGAACCTGTTTGTAGGGAAATGGGAAGAGGAGCTGAAAAATGATGAGAGTCTCAGTGAGGATTTTTCTAAAGTGCAAAATTGGATCAGATATATAGATGATCTGTTTCTAGTGTGGAGTGGTACAAGAGATGAAGCAGAGAATTTCATTGAGAAACTGAACAGGAATCCATATAATATACAACTAACCTACACTATAAGTGAGGATCGAGTTGAATTCCTGGATACAGAAGTCAAGATTGATAATGGAAAGCTGACATCCAGCTTACACAGAAAAGAAACGGCTGGAAACAGCCTTCTCCATGCGCTCAGTGCGCACCCAGACCCCCTTAAATGGAGCATCCCCTATGGGGAATTACTCAGAGCTAAGAGAAATTGTAGTAATGAGAAAGACTTTAAATTGGAACAAGAAGTGATGATGTCTAGATTTCGGGAAAGAGGCTATCCTGAATGGGTGTTAGACAAGGCCATGAAAAAAGCAGCAGGGGTAGAAAGATCTGAAACCCTCAAACCCTCAAACCCAAACCCTATACTGATAATGAGAATAACACAACCAGATTGATAACTACTTTCCATCACAAATCAGATAAGGTCCGCAAAATACTAGTAGACAACTGGAACATACTCCAGTCTGACCATGTGATAGGCCCTAATATGGAAAAAAGACCCCAAATTACTTACAGAAGAGGGAGAATTCTCAGGGATATTCTGGTCAAAGGGGATATCTCAGACAAGAAGAGACAACATATACAGGGACTTAAAGGGTTTTACCCATGTGGCCACTGCCGAGCTTGTAAATCAAGCTACATGGTGAAAGAGATAGACATACCCGGGCAAACCACCAAATGTAAGATCAAGCAATTTCTCACATGTAACACCAGCTTTGTTGTATACATCCTGGAATGCCCGTGCAAAATGAGGTACGTGGGCAGTACAGTATGCATGGCAAAAAAGCGCATACAGGAACATCTAAGAGCTATCACCAATTGTGACACCCATTACCCAGTCGCCAGACATTTTGAGGAGTTCCACCAATCTAATACTTCTCTGTTGAGATACTATGCGGTGGAACAGGTTAACATGGGCAAAAGAGGGGGCAACCGTCTCCTAGCACTTAGGAAAAAAGAATCTAAGTGGATTATGGAGTTAGAAAGTAGATTCCCGGGGGGCCACAATCTTGACGAGGAGTTGGCAACTCATCTCTATGAGGAGTAACAAATCTATTCTTGATGTCATTGAATTTATGCATGTACAATATATATATAGATGTGTTCTAGTAATATACTGTATGTTCATTGCAGTCCATATGAAACTAATATATTTTATCTAGTTTTCTTGATTCCAGTTTTAATGCAGATTTAAATTATTTGTATATGTTTTTCAGGAGGAAAGGAAGGGAGACACAACTTTTTCTTTTCACTTCACATCTTCCCTACCCTTTTCTTCGGCGAATGAAGTCACTTCACCATGTTAAGATAAGGAATCCACTTTTCACTGTTTGTCTCTTTTTTGCATGACCTTTAATTATCATTCAACAAAGGCTTATTGCTTGTATAAACTAGTACACGTGTGTTGGGACTTGGTTGGATGCAAATGACAGCATGCTCAATACAGTACCTCTTTCTGTATATTTCATAGGCACTAGACCGAATGTAAACCTTTAACATAGCATTGCTGTTTTGTCTTAATGTCTGCAACCTGGCATGTTTGGGGTTTTTGTTTTTTCCACTATGAAAACTGTCTTGTGAGAGATATACCCCTGCTGTCAGCAACTTAATGCAGGTAGTCTTTTCATCATAGGCACTAGACCTTAGAGAGATTACTGTTAAATCTAAACATCATGCAGCACTCATGCAATGTACCCCAGGGGGACTGCTTGTAATGTCTGGAAGCACATCCCCCCCCCTCTTTTATGCAGAGTGAGAAATTACGCAAAAGTATTTTATTTTGCTTTACGATGTTTCACTGTACACAATCGTATCTTTGCTTAATGCATCTGGATGTGCTTTATACATACAGCGTAATACTGTTTTGGTTGACATTCAAAGATGGCATCCGTAGTCACCTCTGTTTCTAACAAGCCTCAGCCAAGTGTACTTTCTCTATGTTGACGAATGAAGTCCATTGTTTTTGTTTATTTAATACAGGCAAGTTACTGTGCTGGTTAACGTGTGACCAAGACACATTTGTGTCGAAACGCGTAACGTTTTGTGAGGAATAAAAACTCTTTAGCATATCTGTTGCCGAGTGCGCGTTTGCTTACATGCAACCTGTGGATTGTTAATATATATATATATATAGCTCTTGGACCTTTGGTGAACAATCTAAAATCACGGCAGCCCTGCCGTGGGGGGCAGCAACATCCTTTCAACTATGGAGAAGGCCGTGAGTTAGAACTGCATCGCGACCCGTATACTGCACAGTTAATTGGGACAATGTGAATCAACGCGCTGCTCTGGGGCCCACTTAGGGTACAAGAATGTGGATTCATGTGGCAGCTTCACAGAACCTACTAAAGGAAATGTATATTTGTTTTTCCACAGGGACTACTAATCCCAGAAAGCTAGACGTGCACCTGCGCGGCCCACTGAGGGCGTGGCTTGCAAATACAATGAGAAGTGTGGAAATTGCCTGTGAGTGTCTTTACACGGGGACCTTCGATGAATAGGCAGACAGCCCTGAAACGCATCAGGTCAGTGGATTGTAACAGGGAGCAGCAACAAGTGATTTTCCATGTGAAAAAACCGGATGGTTATTTAACTGTCAGTGTGCCCTTAAAAGCTCTTGGGCCTTTGGTTAACTGTATATGTATATTACCTACTGGCGGTCGCCAGTAGGTAGCTATAGTTAGGATTTTTTTCAATGCAAAATCTCAAAATTCTATTGTGAATAACTTTGGCGCCGGTTGACGAATCTGCCTGAAAAGTTCCTCAAATTTGCCTCGCGGAGCTCCGGTCCTTCCCTGAAAATCTGGGGGGGAATTCGTCAAGTGGGGGCCAAGATAAAAGGGGGTCCCAAAACGTGTTTTCCCCATGTTAATTTCCATAGGGCGGTCGAACTCACTTTTAGCCCGAACGGCTGAACGGATTTCCACCAAACTTTGCAAAATTGTAGGGACTGGTAGCCCAATGTGCCTTTGCTATGTCTCAAGATATGTGCTCCAGTGGATTTTGAGTAATTTAGGTTTAAAAAAATATATACATCTATATGCGCCCCGGTACGCGCACCGGAGAGAGCACCGGGCGTGCTACGCGACTTGCGCACGGAAAGCTGATTGGCTCATGGGTGTCTGTAAACATTCGAAACAGTCCGGAGCGGCCGCCATCTTGTGTCTCTGTAGGATCGAGACACAAGAGGTGGCAAAAAAAAGGGAGAAATGACCATAAGGGGGCAGGGTAGACCCCCCCTGACCCCCTAGGTTTGATTTGGGGGCTATAATAGGGTTCCACGGGGCAAAATAAAAAATCGATTTGCGCGGGGGGAGCACCCGGTACGCGCTCCGGGGAGCGTAGCATAGGGAAAACCCAGTTTAATCACTGTGTCACCTCTACGACCCTTTCTTGCGTCAATACGTCCCTTTTGCATACATTACACCTGACGTAGGTATAATGTGGCGCAGGGGCTTACAAAGTGACGCATCTACCTAGATGCGTCACTTTGTAAATATGACGGAATAAGGTGCATTTTTTACAGCACTGGTGCGTCACAAAAAGTGACGCACCGGTGGCGTTAAAGTGACGCATGGCCTCATAAATGAGGCCTTCAGTCTTCTAGTCATGCGTCATATTAAATATATGACGTATTATGTCGGAAGTACTTACAGATACGTCAGTATTTCAGACGTATCTGTAAGCGCAAAAGTGATGCATTGCTGGAGTGTGTCACAAAAATGATGCAACTCCAGCAATGCATCCTTTCACATGGGGCCAGGCCCCATGTGAAAGGGCCTGCACGCCTGCTGTGAAACAGGCGTAAGATTTGGACGCAACAGCGTCATAAAAGTGACGCATTGATATCTCATAGATTTCACTGCGTCACCTCTATGACCCTTTCTTGCGTCAATACGTCCCTTTTGCATACATTACACCTGATGTAGGTATAATGTGTCGCAGGGGCTTACAAAGTGACACATCTACCTAGATGGGTCACGTTGTAAATATGACTGAATAAGGTGCATTTTGTACACCACTGGTGCGTCACAAAAAGTGACGCACCGGCGGCGTAAAAGTGACGCTAGGCTTCATAAATGAGGGCTTCGGTCTTCTACTCATGCGTCATATTTAATGTATGACGCATTATGTCGCAAGGAGTTACAGATACGTCAGTATTTCTGACGTATCTGTAAGCGCAAAAGTGATGCATTGCTGGAGTGTGTCACAAAAGTGATGCAACTCCAGCAATGCATCCTTTCACTTGGGGCCAGCCACATGTGATAGGGCCTGCGTCAGTCTTACGCTTGCTGTGAGGCAGGCGCAAGATTTTGACTCAACGCTGTCCTAAAAGTGACGCTGTGAAATCTCGTAGATTTCACTGCGTCACTTCTACGACCCTTTCTTGCGTCAATACGCCCCCTTTGCATACATTACACCTGGCGCAGGTATAATGTGGCACAGGGGTTTACAAAGTGACGCATCTACCTAGATGCATCACTTTGTAAATATGACTCAACAAGGTGCATTTTACATCACTGGTACGTCACAAAAAGTGATGCACCAGCGGCGTAAAAGTCACGCATGGCCTCATAAATGAGGCCTTCAGTCTTCTACTCTAACTTTTTTTTTCACTTTCTCTGTTTCTTCACTGCCTTGCTTACCTTGTCTCACACTCAATTGACACATTCCCCATGTTCACTCTCCTTCTCCTCACTCTCGCTCCCCACACTCACCTTCTTTCAGTCCCCCTTCTTCACTTCCCTTCCCCTCTCATCCCTTTGTTTGCTTTCTCACTCATTTTCCTCTCTTCTCTCACTGCACTCCACTTCAGTTACTCTTTTTCATTTTTTTAAAAATACAGCTCTTTGATGAGAATTGGAGGTAGTTCTGAAAATAACTTTTTTTTTCTTCTTTGTTCGTTTTTTTTCAACAGAAACAAAAACAGGGAATTGGAAACTGCTCAACAGGAGCAAAAAAAAATAATCAAAATTAGGACTGGGGTTGGCAGCGGTGGTTGTCTATTGCTCGAACCATGAGCATTACACTTTGTTCCCCATAACAAAGTAGCTGATCAAATTTTTTGCATTTAATTACGGCTTCATTAAATGCAGGCTGAATGTTGGGGATCAGCTCTTCTGGTCGCCCCCTCACTGATGTTGTTGGTCCTCCGGTTGAAGTAGAGGCACCATCCCTGAGAGCCTCTTGTGCCAGAGCTCTGACACTCTCCCGGGCAAAGTTCTGGGGGTGCCTCCTCTCGACGTGGCGAATCATAGTGGAGTTCCCAAATGAATACTTTTTGGTGGGGTCACCCCGTGAGAGGACGGTATGACAAATCCGGCACTCCACCTTTGGAGCATTTACTTTTTTTTGATCATGGGGAATGGAAAAAAACTTCCAAATGAAGTGTTCTTTTACCCAGGGTGGAGGAACCTCTTCATCAATAAATGTCTCTCTGTCATCATCACTGCTGGATTCTCTGGCAGCCATGGTAATCCAAGAAAGATCCAATAGCAAAAAACAGGTCTTTCAGTCACAAAAGTGAAAGAAGAAGTGAAGGAAATGGGTGGGGATTTCATTCTTTGTAAAAAAACTGTTAGCAACCAATGAAAAGAGTTATTTTAAGGTCACATGACTTGACGCGCTTACGCTGCGCGCACCGGAGCGCTTCCGGGGGCGCTTACACGGCGCGAACGTAGGCGCTTCAGGGGGCGCTTACGCGGCTCGCCTGAGTGACGTTTTGATAGCTTTACGGAAATGTGAATTCATTTTCATTTCGTAAATTAAAAATATTGCTTTTATACGTATGGTACTAAATGTCTTGCATTATTATTTACTTTTCATACATTTTTTTTTAACGAACGCAGAAATTGCGCTCTCGGTGCGCCCCAGGAAAAAAAGATTAAAAAAAAACATTGGAAAAATATTATTTAAAAAAAATATATTAATAATTATAACTTACATAAAACAGCAAATAAACAAAAAAATCGTAGGTTACAAACTCGATATAGAAAGGAATTAGCTTTTAAAAAACCTATGAAATTCAGTGAAAAAACCAGAGGTTTCACAATCGTTATAGTTAGGAATTAGCATTTAAAAAACCATTGAAATTCACAAAAAAAACATAGGTTTCACATTTGTTATAGTTAGGAATTAGCATTTAAAAAACCTTTGAAATTCACTGAAAAAACCATAGGTTTAACACCAGTTATAGTTAGCTGGACATTTTACTCATACAAAACCATTGTGAAATTACCACGTTATAGTTAGTTGGACTCACTATAACTTGCGCGCCCGCAATCCACTGCTGATGATGTCACATATTACATCATTCATGACATGGTCAGTGACATCACTGATGACATCACTGATGACACTATAAGTAAGTACAAAAACATAAGAGAGGCTTATGCGCAGATGGGAGGCAAGCAACATCTCCCACTTTGAATATGGTGAAGGAGCAGGCAAATTGCATGCTTGGAAAGTTAAAACAGATCAACTCCAGAACCATATAAAATAGATAAAGGTGGATGATGAGCCATCTTCCCTATCCTCAGATAAAGATATTGGTACAGCTTTCCGGAACTATTTCCAACATATATATATAAAGAGACCTCCATAGGGGACAGTGCCAAGGTGAAGCACTGGTTAGATGGGACCACTCTACCATCCATTAGCTCTAAACAACAAATAGACCTGGAATGTGACATTACAGAAGAGGAGTTGAGGAAGGTCATAGCAGGTGGGAAAAGAAGGAAAGCGGCCGGGCCTGATGGGCTACCAGGCAAAATATATCAATCTTTACAAGAGATTATAATCCCAGTATTGACTCAACTGTACAATAAGATTCTATTGGAGGGAGCAAATGCCCCTTGTTCATGGGACGATGCAACAGTGGTCTTAATCTTGAAGCCCGGCAAAAATCCAGCTAGCTGTGGTTCATACCGACCAATATCATTCCTAAATACGGATTATAAATACTTTCCCTCAATTTTGGCACATAGGTTGGGGGTGGTGGCAAATAATATTCTCCACCCAGACCGAAAAGGGTTTGTTAAAGGACGTCAACTAGCAGACCTTACACATGATCTGGTCGGTGCAATTGATATTGCCTCCACCTATTCACTCACTCTGGCAGTTTTAACCTTGGATGCCACCAAGGCTTTTGACAGGGTGAATTGAGGATACCTGTTGGAAGTCATAGCAAGATTTAATTTTGGGGACAAATTCCCTCGAACCATCCAGCTGCTATACCAAGCACCAACAGTTAGATTACTGGTCAATGGAACTATGACTGACGCATTTAAGATAACCAGTGGAACGCAACAGGGTTGCCCTCTCTCCCCTTTGCTCTTCAATATGTATATAGAGCCCTTTGCACAGAGACTTAGGGATAAGCCCAACATCATCTCTTTTTAAATATGGAGAGCGGGAATGGAGAGTGGCCCTGTATGCAGATGACATCTTGATACTTTCGGCAGACTTGGACACAGCTCTTCCGAAAGTCATAAAACTGACTGAGGAATTCGGACAAGTTTCTGGATATGAACAGCCGCAGTCGGCAGTTGGAGTTCCTGCAGGGTGGTGACATGGGGAGGGAGAGGGGCAGGGTGGGGGGTGCATGCATCACCAAATGCGATGCAGTGCACGCAACAACATTTGTTTTATTTATTTATTTGTTTACCTACCTGTTAAACTCCATAATCCATACATTACTACCCCCCACCCTGCCCCTCCCCCTCCCCACGTCACCGCCCTGCAGGAACTCCTACTGCTGACCGCGGCTGGATGTGAAATAAATGCCATGCGGTATCTGGGGGTTAGAATTGTACAGGATATAGGAAAAATCCCAGAAGCAAACCTAGAGAGAGTCTTCAGAGAATGTCAGAAACAGATGAAACTGTGGGCACACCTCCCCTTATCCATCTTGGAGAGGGTTAATTTGGTTAAAAGGACAATCTTATCTAAGCTTACATTTCTTTTTAATACAATCCCTCTGTTTTTTGATAAATCCCTGATAGGCAACTTTCAACAAGAGGTAAACTCCTTTATTTGGAGATATAGATTGACTAGATTAGCCTGGAAAAAGCTTAGGTGAAAGAGAGAGAAAGGGGGCTTGACGCCATATGATCTACAATACTATGCCTGGGCCTTCCAGCTTTCACATTCTCAAATGTTATTGAAAATGCCTGTGAGTACAGGGGGAGGTGACATATTTCGGGCTATGTTAAGGGGTGCTGGTTTACCAGAAGAAGGCTTCATGTTTAAATTTGGGGGCCAACATTTTTTCAATAAGGTCAAACTTAAGGTCCTCCAGTCGATAGCAAAAGCCTTGGTTGGATTAAGAAAAATGGAGTGGCTTAATAATTTTTCAAATCTAGCGCCACTCTGTGACTCCCCAGCTTCACCCGAATGCCTCCAGGACAGCTTAACAATACCACTAAGAGAATCTGGGATTAAAGTGTGGGGAGATTTGATTAGTGATGATTCATTTGTCTCTTGGAAAGATCTAAGAGAGAGAGTAGAGACTGGTCTCTCTAGATTTAAGTATGCCCAGCTAAAAAGCTGGGTACAATTGTAGCTTAGTCGGAAAACATAATTTGGTTGGGGCACTAGCCTTGAATAACAGCTAGTGTGCGGCCGGCAGGAAAAAGGGAGGCCTCAGTGTGGTATTGGGCAATCGAAGAGGTGGTGGATGGGGTATTAAAGTTCGCAGATAAGTTATGGGGGAACAGATTCTGGACCCACAGTGTGGTCTTCTATGCTCTTCAGCGCATAGAGTGTATCTATCCCCTCTTAGATTATCAAAATTTCTGAAAGGGAAAGTGCAACAAATGTGGGATGGCAGAAGCAACAGATATACATATGTTTTAGGACTGCCCATCCATCACATCTTTCTGGGAAGATGTGCGGAAGACTCTTGAGAGTATCCTAAAAGTACCAATCCATATAAACCTGTCCCTGATAATTTTTCGCCTCAACAGTAACATCGTAGACCCTGCCAGATCTTTGTTATTCTACTCAATTTTAATGGCTAGGAGGCAAATTTGCAAACATTGGATAGATCCAGTTCCACCCGATAATTCAGATTAGTTGACCTCACTATACGAAGTATCCAAGATGGACATGTCTAGAACATGTAGAATGAAAAGAATAGCATATTGGGACCTGTTGATTCAACGGAGGTAGTTTCTTTTTTTTTTGGAGGGGTACTATGATTATTATGATTATGCCTTCTGGATACTCCTTGGATTATTGTATGCTTTTAGGCTCTTGACAATGTCAAATCAGGTTTGCATAAGACCAAGCTGGAGTAAACCTAACCTCCCCCTCTCATAAAAGGGGAATCAACCTTCCGACCTAAAAAACGTACCCTTACAGGCCGAGTTACCAAGAGATTCGATATATGAAGCCAAAGAAATTCAAGGTCAATAATTAAGGCTACAAATGGGTGTTTGGTCCTATCTAGGTGGTTAAAGGCGAATGAGGACAAAAAAATATTATATATTTATTTTAAAAACATCAATGTTAAAAATGAAAATATTAATATTTGTAATATTAAAATGCAAAATAAAAACATATTATAATGTTAAATACATTTTACAAATACCTAGAAATATTATCTATATAAATAAAAATGAAATCTAGACACACGTTGGATTCGAATAGGGGCGTGTTTTTATATACACAACGTTGGATTCCAATGCGCGCGTGTCGAATACATGCATGTTTTTAATCGTAAGGCCAAACAGACCCTATCGATTTCGTTGCTGCACAAAAACTACAAGGGACGCATAGAGACAATAGTCTACATATATTACCCTGAACAGTTGGTGTCAGGATGGCAGACCGGCAAGTGGGTGGAAGGAGGGGGGAGGAGTTGGTTCACTTTGAAACATTAAGAAAGGATGCATTGAGACAATAGTCTACATATATTAGGATGGACAGTTGGTGTCAGGAAGGCAGACCGGAAAATGGGTGGAGGGAGGGGGGAGGAGTTGGTTCATTTTGCAACATTAGCACATGTTTATATATACACAACGTTGGATTAAAAAAACGCGCGTGTCCAATAGACGCGTGTTTTTAATCGAAAGGCTGAACAGACCCTATTGATTTCATTGCTGCTCAACAACTACAAGGGACGCATAGAGACAATAGTCTACATATATTACGATGAACAGTTGGTGTCAGGATGGCAGACCGGGAAGTGGGTGGAGGGAGCGGAGAGGAGTTGGTTCACTTTGCAACTTTAGGGCATGTTTATATATACACAACGTGACAATAGTCACAAAAACATATTGTGTGCCCACAAGCATTGTGAAATTAAACATATTAGAAACGTGCGCTTACTCTTTTCTTTCTCTTCCATTTAACCAGACTGATCCACAGCAACGCATGGCAGGATACAGCTAGTATTAAATAAATTTAAAAAGTCAATTTACTTCCTAACAAATAACACCACATAACTTACAACCCACTTCGAAAAAAAAAATTGTGCATAATTTACATAATTATTTTTAAGTTAAATAAATATTATAAATTAAAAAACAAATTAAAACACATACATTTAATTAACTTCCCACCTTTTACACCTATAATCCCCACAACCCACACCTAAAAGTAAGCTGTAAAAAAAATAATTGCACAAAAAGAATAATTTCAATTAAATAAATAACAGTATTTTACAACTAAATTTAAAGTAAGTACAATTAATTTACTCCCCACCCTTCATCCCTATAAACCCAAAAACCAAACACAAACAAATAATTAAACAATTACTCTATCTAACTAAAATCAATTCCCATCCTGTACCCCTAAAAACCCCACAACCCACAACCAAAATTAATTACACAATTTATATATTTAATTGTCAATTAAGTAATGAATATTATTTAACAACTAACTATTAATTAATTAATAATTACAAATAAATTACTTCCCACCATTTACCCCTATAAACCCCACAAACCGCACCTAATATTAATTACACAATTACCATAATAAATTGTCAATATTAATTAACAACTAATTAACAATTTATTAAAAATGTAATACTTCCCACCCTTTTCCCCTATGCACACCACAACCTGCACCTAACATTTACCCTATAAACACAATAAACATTATAAAATCTCAATTAAATATTATTAAATAAAAAATATTCATTAATTGATTATAATTAAATTACTTTCCACCCATTTCACCTATGAATCCACAACCAGCTACGGAACTAAAAAACGCAAGATTGCACTGAAATAAAATGTATCACTACTAAAAATGTAACACATGTATTAAAAACCTAAACAATACTTAAAAAAAATACATCACTTTACATTTAGAATGTATACTAAAATACATAACATTAATTACAAAATCGATATTTTTAACAATTATATTTTTGCAAACGATATGAATGACTTCTGTGTTTTTAAAATCAATATTACTTACATTAAGGTCGATATTCTTGATGCCGATATTTCTGTTTCAATATTTAAAACTCAGCTATAGTGTAAGTCGGCACTTCCAACTTGATATTTTGACTGAACACCTCCTATATTATTATAAAACTTATAAAAACACAAAATGATGTTAGTTAATATTTAAATATTAATATTCAAATACATTTATCCTAATAGTTTTAAATTACATTAAATTAACTAGAAAGGAAACAGTAACAAAATAATTAACATAGAGCACAATATTAAATCCTTCATAAACGGGAAACAACAGTTACAACGCAACTTTTACAACGCATTCTGTTACAACGCACACCATTACAATGCAGGATCCTTTACAACGAATGCCTTTACAACGCATGACATTACATAGCAGATGCTTTTACAATGCATGCCATTACAATGTAAGTATTGGTAAGTATGTCATTTTATTTAATCATTCAGATTAGTTGACCTCACTATACGAAGTATCCAAGATGGACATGTCTAGAACATGTAGAATGAAAAGAATAGCATATTGGGACCTGTTGATTCAACGGAGGTAGTTTCTTTTTTTTTTGGAGGGGTACTATGATTATTATGATTATGCCTTCTGGATACTCCTTGGATTATTGTATGCTTTTAGGCTCTTGACAATGTCAAATCAGGTTTGCATAAGACCAAGCTGGAGTAAACCTAACCTCCCCCTCTCATAAAAGGGGAATCAACCTTCCGACCTAAAAAACGTACCCTTACAGGCCGAGTTACCAAGAGATTCGATATATGAAGCCAAAGAAATTCAAGGTCAATAATTAAGGCTACAAATGGGTGTTTGGTCCTATCTAGGTGGTTAAAGGCGAATGAGGACAAAAAAATATTATATATTTATTTTAAAAACATCAATGTTAAAAATGAAAATATTAATATTTGTAATATTAAAATGCAAAATAAAAACATATTATAATGTTAAATACATTTTACAAATACCTAGAAATATTATCTATATAAATAAAAATGAAATCTAGACACACGTTGGATTCGAATAGGGGCGTGTTTTTATATACACAACGTTGGATTCCAATGCGCGCGTGTCGAATACATGCATGTTTTTAATCGTAAGGCCAAACAGACCCTATCGATTTCGTTGCTGCACAAAAACTACAAGGGACGCATAGAGACAATAGTCTACATATATTACCCTGAACAGTTGGTGTCAGGATGGCAGACCGGCAAGTGGGTGGAAGGAGGGGGGAGGAGTTGGTTCACTTTGAAACATTAAGAAAGGATGCATTGAGACAATAGTCTACATATATTAGGATGGACAGTTGGTGTCAGGAAGGCAGACCGGAAAATGGGTGGAGGGAGGGGGGAGGAGTTGGTTCATTTTGCAACATTAGCACATGTTTATATATACACAACGTTGGATTAAAAAAACGCGCGTGTCCAATAGACGCGTGTTTTTAATCGAAAGGCTGAACAGACCCTATTGATTTCGTTGCTGCTCAACAACTACAAGTGACGCATAGAGACAATAGTCTACATATATTACGATGAACAGTTGGTGTCAGGATGGCAGACCGGGAAGTGGGTGGAGGGAGCGGAGAGGAGTTGGTTCACTTTGCAACTTTAGTGCATGTTTATATATACACAACGTGACAATAGTCACAAAAACATATTGTGTGCCCACAAGCATTGTGAAATTAAACATATTAGAAACGTGCGCTTACTCTTTTCTTTCTCTTCCATTTAACCAGACTGATCCACAGCAACGCATGGCAGGATACAGCTAGTATTAAATAAATTTAAAAAGTCAATTTACTTCCTAACAAATAACACCACATAACTTACAACCCACTTCGAAAAAAAAAATTGTGCATAATTTACATAATTATTTTTAAGTTAAATAAATATTATAAATTAAAAAACAAATTAAAACACATACATTTAATTAACTTCCCACCTTTTACACCTATAATCCCCACAACCCACACCTAAAAGTAAGCTGTAAAAAAAATAATTGCACAAAAAGAATAATTTCAATTAAATAAATAACAGTATTTTACAACTAAATTTAAAGTAAGTACAATTAATTTACTCCCCACCCTTCATCCCTATAAACCCAAAAACCAAACACAAACAAATAATTAAACAATTACTCTATCTAACTAAAATCAATTCCCATCCTGTACCCCTAAAAACCCCACAACCCACAACCAAAATTAATTACACAATTTATATATTTAATTGTCAATTAAGTAATGAATATTATTTAACAACTAACTATTAATTAATTAATAATTACAAATAAATTACTTCCCACCATTTACCCCTATAAACCCCACAAACCGCACCTAATATTAATTACACAATTACCATAATAAATTGTCAATATTAATTAACAACTAATTAACAATTTATTAAAAATGTAATACTTCCCACCCTTTTCCCCTATGCACACCACAACCTGCACCTAACATTTACCCTATAAACACAATAAACATTATAAAATCTCAATTAAATATTATTAAATAAAAAATATTCATTAATTGATTATAATTAAATTACTTTCCACCCATTTCACCTATGAATCCACAACCAGCTACGGAACTAAAAAACGCAATATTGCACTGAAATAAAATGTATCACTACTAAAAATGTAACACATGTATTAAAAACCTAAACAATACTTAAAAAAAATACATCACTTTACATTTAGAATGTATACTAAAATACATAACATTTATTACAAAATCGATATTTTTAACAATTATATTTTTGCAAACGATATGAATGACTTCTGTGTTTTTAAAATCAATATTACTTACATTAAGGTCGATATTCTTGATGCCGATATTTCTGTTTCAATATTTAAAACTCAGCTATAGTGTAAGTCGGCACTTCCAACTTGATATTTTGACTGAACACCTCCTATATTATTATAAAACTTATAAAAACACAAAATGATGTTAGTTAATATTTAAATATTAATATTCAAATACATTTATCCTAATAGTTTTAAATTACATTAAATTAACTAGAAAGGAAACAGTAACAAAATAATTAACATAGAGCACAATATTAAATCCTTCATAAACGGGAAACAACAGTTACAACGCAACTTTTACAACGCATTCTGTTACAACGCACACCATTACAATGCAGGATCCTTTACAACGAATGCCTTTACAACGCATGACATTACATAGCAGATGCTTTTACAATGCATGCCATTACAATGTAAGTATTGGTAAGTATGTCATTTTATTTAATCATTTATTTTTAAATTTAAATTAAATACATTTATTAAAGTAATAGTATATACTTAGTTTTGGGTTATGGGGTACAGGGGTATTTTTAGGGTTCAGGGCTGGGTTTGGGTTATGGGGTACAGGGGTATTTTTAGTGTTCAGGGCTGGGTTTGGGTTTTACACTAACTGGATTTTAAATATTATTTTTATACACCTACACTATTTAAAAAAATATTTAAATATATTTACAAATATATTAATAAAAAATGTATTTAATAAATTACATTAAATCAATATTTATTAACGACATTTGTTAAAAAATAATATACTTACCTAGATTTACGCTGTAATGGCATGCGTTGTAATAGCATCTGCTATGTAATGTCATGCGTTGTAAAGGCTTCCGTTGTAAAGGATCCTGCATTGTAAAAATTGCGTTGTAATGGTTTGCGTTGTAAAAGTTTGCGATGTAACGTCATACATCCTTCATAAACATAATAAAATAACCATAAAAATTATATTATATACAATTATAATTTAGAAAACAATATTTCAACAACAATATTAAAAACAACACTAAAAAATGCATTCTTACCTTCAATATTTGTGTCTACTATATTTTTGACATCACAATATTCTTTAATCAATATTGTGTCCAAATACTCAAACAGCATGAACTAATAGCACATAACCTAAAAGAAACTAGAAAACACTCCACCATCACCCGGAAAGTCGCAAGAAATTTCTAATATGAAGACAAAAACTGTGACAACATCAATTTGGCAGGCATAATGACAGTAGATAGCAGCACCGGGAAACATTTGAACATTTAAGATGACAGAGCCAGAAAAAGCTGAGGTGGAACTCAAAGAATGTTATAGGCTAATCAAGAACACAGGGGCCCATTAGGATGGCGGGCGGACTACAGTCCGCCCACCACCCTAGCAGTACTGGGACCGGCTGCCAGTGGTGTAGCGGTCCCGCACATGCAATGAGGATGCCACCGCCATGGTGGTGGTGGAATCCTGCATATATTACATTGTGGCAGGCGGTGCTGTAAGCAGCACCCGCCACAATGCAATATATGCATGTTGTGCATTGGCATGCACAACGTGACAAGCACCGCGCGGTGCCTGACACCTTGTGCATGCCAATGTTGGGGGGTACCATGGGTACCCCCCAAGTGCAGCCACCGACCCCCCGGGCCCCCAGAGGAAACACAACATGCCTTTCCATGGCAGAGTCTCCGCCATGGAAAGGATTACACCGCCACCGTCGTAATATGGATGGCGATGCCTGCAAGGCACCCCTCCATATTGCAGGACTATTTTGCCCGGTAGGCAATTGTGCAGATTGCCTTCTGGCGGAAAAGCGGCAGAGTGTCTTTCCGTCGGCCGTGGTCCCCCCCCTGTGGTAATGGTAATGTGGCGGGGGTAAAAGGCCATCCGGCGGGGTGGTTGGCGGGCGGTTCGCCACCGGCGGTGATCTGCTCACCATCCTAATAGACCCAATAATTTGACACCCTTTGCAAGTTCAAAGACCCCAGCCAAGGAAGCCTATAGCGCAGTCACAGTAAATATGGGATCACTGAACTGTGTTTTGGCATGCTCAAATCGAGTTTAAGGTGCCTACACTTGTCTCAGAGTAGACTCCTTTCTCAACCCAAGACTATATGTGACATGATTGCAGTGTGCTGCTTGTTACACCTCTTTGTTGTGGCAGGTGGCAGGCCTCTTGATGATGAGCCTGATAGCAATGTGCAATCTTAGAAGATTGCCATCAATGCTTGCCTCAAAACTGACACAGATTTATGGGCTGGACAAATGATACCAAAAGTCACGCAAAACCTACTTAAATGCTATGCAATTTAGTGCACAATGTTAGATACACATTCTATTACATAACATCATATACATAGTCATCAATACTGAAGAAAAACATAATTAAATCAACAATCAATAACGTGTGCCTTGTGATCTTTATTTATTTATTTTCATGATCGTGGATGTCACTTGCACCACACCCTGTGGCAAGGAATAGTGTGTATCTCTATTGATGCCTTTCACATGCCAGTCAATGCTATGCATGTGTTTGACTGAACCTAAGACATAAGAGTGCAAAAGGTGGCCAGCTCATCAGTAATTCTGTGCTGAGCTGATGCTATGTTCCCTTGGAACTTTGTCATATGTCTGGAAATAGATTTGTTCTGGTGGTCTATTACATGAACAGCATGAAAAGATTAATCTTAGCACCCACTAGTCTTTTAAGCATCTTGGCATCATTCAATAATATCTGGACTGTATGCTCTAAGGAACTGCCTAGTTCAGCAGACATGTCGGCCAGTTTCTTCTGAATGAAATTTAGTGAGCTATATTTTAAAGAGCCACTTTCTATCCTAAAGTGTGTCCAACATCCCTGTTAGGTAGGGGTTTAAGTTGATAATTGTGGATTTCTCAATTTTTTACTAGAGGTCAACATGTGTGGTTGCTAGATAATACTCTACTACTGTGGCAGTATGTTTAATTCACTCTCTAAATAACTGGTCAAATTCAATAATCCCATCCTCTTTTTATGTGTCAACTATTACTGCCAGGATAGAGCATGTGGAGACTTGCAAGATACAACCTTGGCAGTGTCATTTGAAGCCAAGGCATCAGCCATGCTGTCATCAGTGTACTCTGGAGTACTGATGGTTCCATAACATAAGCACGATCTGTGATTCTTTTCTTTGTTTCCAGCACCAATTGTTGAGTGACATCATCAACTGATATGGCTGCACCTATATGATGATAGGAAAGATGTGGCCGAACAGCCAGAGCTGCCAACTTTGGAACTGAGTTGATGGCGTAACATCCCGTGATTGTGGGCAAGTCACTTAATCTCTCTGTGTCTATATACAAATAAAAAAGGCTACACTAATGGAAACTACAACAATGTTAAACGGGGTAGCATGAATATCGTGTTTAGCTCACTGCACCTCTGTAGAAGTTCCATAACTAAAGAATCATGTATAGAATGAAGCCGCTCAATCAGAAATGTCAAATGAGGTCAGTACCTCTCCAAGTCTAAAGGGAATCTGACCAAACTTAATGTGGGTTCACTAATTTAAATGTACAAAGAACAGTTGAGAAGTCATGACCTCATATACATCATAATATGTTTTCCAGTTCCAAGAAAGAACTTGGTGCCTTGAACACTATTCTCATATTCGAATCTCCGCTTCTGAGGCATCCTTGGTTTCTTCCTTTGTCTGATAGTACCAACTGGTAACACTCCCAGGCTAGCTCTTCCTCGCTACTCTATCTCTGTAATACAATCTGCTTTTCACTAACTACTGAATGCCTTTGGTCTGCACCTGAAAAATAGAAAAACATGCGGAAACGCAATTTTCATGTTAGTATTAACTGTCTCAAATGTAAGCTTAAGGCCCAGAATCACACTAATTCTTTTTAAAACTCATTAGTTCTACAACCTATATATATTCGAATAAATGAAATCTTTAATAATAAATCAAGATATCTATCATGCGGTACACCTGTATGTGGTACAATGACTAATACATTTTATTAAGCAAAAACGACTGCTCAGAAATAATAAGGAAAGCATAAACACACATACAATAATTCTCACTAATTCTCACTAATCCCTGGAGAATGCACAGCATTAAATGAATTAAATGAATTTTTGTGCACCACCTTGCAATCTAAACCTAAGGAAGATTAATGTCAGCAGTCCAGATGTTTCTGGAAAGGAAAGCGTTAATATCCACACACATATATAAGTCAAAACACACAATAGATGCACTTCTATACCCTCAGTACACATCTCTTTAGTTTTACTGTGTCACACGTGTACATAAGGCCAGGCGTACATGCATATATATATGGCCTAGCCAAACGTAGAAGGATGGAGCCAAAATTATTCCACTCCATGATTAGGTCTGCATAGACAAAACAACTGGCTTTACCGCTGAGTGTGCATTGGATGTGAAGCCTAGACTCTGGCTAGGATTTTAATGACAGTAGTGTGTTTATAACAGCTGAGGATAAGAGGACCAAGGATTCCTGAACTATATCTGTTTTCACAAAGGTTTTTTTAAAAAGGGAGGAAACATACTCAAAACTCTGGACCTTTTAGAGTTTTAAAATGTAACAGTTTTTGGGGAAAGAGAGTATGATTTCCAGTTTAGTATACATATTATTTTAAGGTTGAATCCTGTAATGATTGATTCCAATTGTCACTCAAATGATGAGATCGCTCCAGTTTTTAGAAAAAATAGAATTTTATTGGTGCAGAATTGAACATTGACAGCCGACACGTGTTTGCGCCACAGAGGGCGGAATTCAAATGCGTTTCCACGAAGGTGCCGTGCGGGGCGAAAAAGTCCCCTTGCGGGAGATTTACCTCCAAATTGAAATATTCCAGAAATCTATTTTGTCACATATTCGAAATGATGTCTACTAGAGAACCTAACAGAATGCAAAAAAGAAATTGAATGTAGCCCTGAGAAAGCCCTGACGCAAATCGCCACAGAGGACGAAACACGTGTCGGCTGTCAATGTTTAATTCTGCACCAATAAAATTCTATTTTGGACATTTGTAGCAAGCTTTAAGGTACAGTTAGGCAACATCTGTGCTCCATTTATGTGCTGTACCCTGAACGAAAAGTATCAGGAGACCGCATGTGTGTATTATTTATTATTAATTTATGCAATTTCATATAGCTAAACATGGCCCAGGGGCATCAGAACAAATGACCTAAATGCAGTTACAAACAATCAATGTAGGATAAGTGAGAAACAGATAGTCGGGAGTACATGCAGTATCATTGATTTAGCTCAAGTGTGTTTCAAAGAGAAGGGTCTTAAGTTCATTTTTAAAGGCAACATGACATACGGTCATATAAGGATCAGGGTAGGGAGTTTCAGGTTCAGTTAAATATATATAGATATTTGTATAACATGGACGTAGCCAGTGAGTGGTGACAGAGTGCTAAGAAGTGGCAGGAGACCTGAGAAATGATACAGCTATGTTACATGATAATTTTGGGTGGGGAGTCCTAATATGTGGGTAGTGTTCCCAGAAGAGGGAGTCTTTGGATCCTTGTCTACTTCCAAAAGGGTTGGGGCAGATTTATTGTTGATGGTGGTGTAGTTCCTGGTCCTGGATGAGAAGGAGAAAAAAGTATCTTTTCTTTTTTATTTATATTCCCACAATGTTCTGGTTTCTGGTGGGGCACAACAAAATTCATATATTCTTTAATTAAATGTTTATTATCGCAGTTGACATGAGTGGTTTTCTTATACTTTTAAGCACCCCATATGATTGCTGTTACCGCATTTACTTGAGATTGGGCTTCGGCATGTTGCTCATGTGTTTTGAAAGTAACTGAAATTGACTACATTTATAATGCTTACATTAGGGGCAAGATCTTGTGTTGCGAGTTCATATTACTTTATTTATTTATTTATTTATTTATTTATTTATTTATTTATTTATGTACTTATTTAGTTATTTATATCTCGTGGACTGGATCCAAAAGGCAACACAGTGCTTTACCAAGAAATAAAAAACAGAAAAACTGAACAAATGCTTCTGTGAATGGTAAAATATGAATGATTAGCAGGGGGAAAGGGGGCCCTGCTAGTGGCCCCCGAAGTCACTTTCCACCTGCTTGCACTTTCATGGATGGCAGGCTGCCATGGAAGGGAGGGTGGAAAGCGACATCATAATCTTAACGGCAGAGCTGAGGCTGGCTCCGCCATCATCATGGGATTATCATTCCGCCTGCCACCCGAAGGTCTCTGTGAGCCCGTTGGAAACGGAGCGGAATCCCCCCATGAGTTTCCTCTGCCACCAGTATTGAAAAACAGTGGTCGGACAGAAACCTTTAATTTCAGGCAGAAAGCCTCCAACTAGCTGTCAGATGGCTTTCTACCCGGCATCGTAATTGTAAGAACTGGAGACTTAAGTTGTGTATTCATTTTGAAAACAATAGGTTTTATACAAGTGCCTTGCAATGTTGGATGCCATTACACCTTAATTTAAACAAAAAATAAAAAGGAAACTATATAAATACAAAACAAATCACCATTATTAACATTTGCAACACTTTTTAGATTTTGAGGGATGAGATTTACTATTCCCACTTTAACCTAAGCAACAGTAAGAAAAGTGGAGGACTTTTAATTGGGCACATTTACTGTTGTTTACTGTTCCTACCCTTACCTAAGCAACATTAGGCAAAGTATTGGACTTTGCTATGGCAATAGTAAATCTGACTGTCCAAACCAAGCAGCAGTAGGAAAAGTGTTGAAGTTTGGAGAAGTCAGGGGCATATTAGCAAGAACCTTGTTAAAATTATCGCCATTTCAGCGGCAGGAAACTGCCACTAAAACAGCGATAATGGGCTTGCTAATATGCGTTATAGAATTCCAATAGAAGTGAGGTTAGATGTCCTGCACATCTTACCTGGGCTGCTATTGGAATTCTATAACGCATATTAGCAAGCCCAATATCGCCATTTTAGCTGCAGTTTCCTGCTGCTAAAACGGCGATAATGTTAACGAGGTTCTTGCTAATATGCCCCTCAGTTTTATAATTTCACGTTTTACCTGAGCCTGAGTAGAGGAAGCGCTGTACTTTGGAGGGGTCAGATTTACCATTCTATTCTCCAATGTGAGCAACAGTAGGGAAAGTGGTGGACTTTAGAGGGATCAGATTTACTATCCCCACTCCAATCTCAGCAATAGAAAGGGACATTGTTGGTCTCTGGACAGTGTGTATTTTCTATAAACATGTGTAAATATGGGAAGGAGAAGGAGTATTTCTGGAGATGGTGTTTATTAACTATTTATGCTAATTTGCTTAGGAAGATTTGTGAGCAGAGTTAAGTCTCTTCCTGCACCATTCTATTCACACCCACCATCCAGGAGAGGGGCCTCAGTGAAGAGATGCACACCCTACTATGCACACATGTTATTAAGGGCAGGGGCGTCCGTGGAGAGGCCAGTCCCTCCGTTCATCCTACTATGCTCCCCCTTATCTGAGAGAGGGGCCTGAATGGAGAGGCCAGTCTTTCCCTGCACCCTACTATGCACATTAGTCATTCAAGCGACGGGTCCCAGTAGAGAGGCCTGTCCCTCCACAAGCCCTCTTCCGCACACCCATCATCTGAGAGAGAGCTGTAAATGGAGAAGCCAGTCCCTCTGTGCACCCTACTATGCACATGCGTTATCCACAAGAGAGGCCTCAGCTGAGAGGCTAGTCCCTTCTCTCAGACTACTATGCCATCCACCACCTGAGAGAGGGGTCTGATAGGAGAAGCCAGTCCCTCCCCACAACCTACTATGCACACCCATTATCTGAGGAGAGGTCTAGAGGGAGAGGTCAGTTTCTTCCTGAACCCTACTATGTACACCCATTATCCAAAAGAGAGATCTCAGCTGAGGCTAGTTTCACCCCACACACTACTATGCGCACAACTATCCCTGAGAGAGGGGTCTGAAAGGAAAGACCAGTCCCTCCATGCACCCTACTACACACATATTGAGTTTTTTTAGGGTATTATACTTAAATGCAGTTATTTGTAGTTAGCTTGGTGAAGTTTTAATCCTGCTGGATCTGTCAGTTTTGTCTTCTGCCAATTGTAGCATATTTGGTGCAAAATGTTGCTGATTTTTGTGTTCTTTATACCGTTTTCTGTTAAGGGTGTAATTGGATATTTTAGATTAAATTTTATTGTTATTGGCTAGATAGAGTAAATTGTCAGATTCGTCTTCTCCCAATTGTAGCATATTTGGTGCAAAATGTTGCTGATTTTTGTGTTCTTTATACAGTTTTCTGCTAAGGGTTTAATTGGATATTTTAGATTAAAGTTGAATGTTATTGGCTAGATAGAGTAAATTGTTATATTGTTTTAATGTGTTCCTTATTTGGTGAAGGCTAATTGAGGTTTCTTTTTAATGATACTTATATACACGTATATATAGAGGTTTATTTTAAAATATTATTCTGTTTTTATGTTTAATTTATTTATAATAATTATTATGCTCTTTATGATTCCTGTATTTGATATTTATGTTTTAATGCTTGTAATTGTTTTAGTATATTGTAAACTATTTTTAGATTATATTAGAATTTATGTTGTTTGTTTTATAAGTAACTATTTTTTTCTTGGAATATACGTATATTACAATTTATTTTAATGCTATTTGTTTTTGGTGATTTTACCAGGTTGTATGGGATATTTCTGTTTTTTATATTATTAAATTATATTTATAGGCAGCAATATTGTCAGCAATCTTTGTTAATATTTTATTGGTTTTGTATATTTTTGTTATCAGTGTTTGTGTTTTTCTTGCTTATGTATTACATTACGATATTTGTGTAATGATTTTTTTTACTGAGATTGTGGTGAATCAATATTGTGTCTGTCAATATTATGTCATATAACCATATAAGTACAACTTCAAACCAATTCAATATAGTGACAAAGAGAGAAAACATCAAAGGTAAAAAGATGCTACACGCACACACCCATTTCTAACCCCCCAACGTCACAGAATGAAGTGAGGGGGAAATCAAGCTAAGGAGGTGGTGAAAAATCAAAAGAAAGAAAGAAAGAAAGAAAGAAAGAAAGAAAGAAAGAAAGGAAGTAAGAAAGAAAGAAAGAAAGAAAGAAAGAAAGAGGAGGAAAAAGAAGGAAAGAAAGAAAGCGATGAAACAGGAACTTTTGTGTGACCAAAATATTTCATATCTGACCTCACACGAAATGAAGAGTCATAACAAATAAAGCAGAAAATTGGCTAGGCTTAACAGTTAAAGGTTCTTTCAAAATACTGGGAAAAGATAAAACATTTTTAAATTCTGGATTTACCATGTGCTTCACTCTGAAACATGAAATCCAGTTCTCCATTAGATCCCATACCTGTTAAGTTAATCCCCTCATTAAGTTCTTGCGTCGGACATTATTGGATATCTTTATAGACTACCTTTCCTAATGTTTCCTTCAATAGCTCTTTTAATATGGGCACAATCAAGAAACCAGGACTTGATCCCTGATGCACAACCAATTATTTCCCATTCACTGATCTACTGAGATAAGGTCACTTGGCCACTTCTACCATTTAGGGATTTTGACTTCCTCAAGGACCTGAATTATCTCCATATCTTTCTTACTATCCTTATGATCTTTTGGCTACTACAGTCCATTATTTTTGGTTAAACGTCTATTCTGATGCTATAGTGAAAAATGTTTTATTTAGATTTTATTTACATTTAGCAACTCTAACAGTGATGCGCCTTTATGCAAAAATGTTTGTCTGCTGTAGGTAATCAGAAGGAGGAACACTGGTGCAAGCTCAACACGGATAAAATAGAAATCCTGAATAATGTAGACACCTATGATCTTTGGAACTTATCCATCTGACTTGATGACTTTGGTTCCTGCCCCTTACCTGCCAAACAAATCAAAAACCAGTGAATTATGATCAATGTGCCCTTACAGAAGACAGGTATGCTTGGCAATCTCATCATCTAGTTTTTTACGTGAGCAGCCCTGTGCGACCACTACTATTCCTTGAGGACAGCAAGCTTGCTTTGCAGACTCATTTGTGCCATGCTGTAATAGTATTTATTTGGGAGTGAAAAAGTCCATGCTTTTTCAGGCAGCATGGTGGGTACTAAATGCTCTCTAATTTTCTATGCCAAATCCATTCTGAAATGCTTACACTGGCTATCCTTTGATGAACATGTCATCTTGAAAGTATCTTGTATTTTTGCTCATTTTTTCTATGAAAAGTCTCCAATATTTACTGTAGGAAGATTTAAGAGATACAGTTCTACCAGAATACTTCAATCATCTTCTTCTGTTCAATTTTTCAATCCTCAATTCCAAGCTCAACTTGGAGGATCATTTTTCTCAGATCAACATATCTGAAATAACTTGTAGCTTACAACAGACATCAGATCATCTATCCTTTTGGAACTTCTTTAATACTTGGCTGTTTTCTTAATTTTCTTCACTATGCCTTTCATCTTGCTGGCAAGCTAGGGCCAAGAGCCCTTTGGGAGGGAGTGTACTTTCAAACATTTAAAAAAATACCTCAATGTTACTTATGAGGTGAGAAAGACCTTATAGACCTAACTGCCCTAAAAAGGAAGGGAAGCGTATTGACATCAGCTCGATATTCTTATAACAGGATGAGTCAATTTTAGAGTGCTGCCAGTCCTAATTATCATTCATATTACAAGTCCTAGCTCACAAGTCTGTTCATGATCTCAGGATATGGCTCCCTTATGCCAACAGTAAATGTAAGTGGCATCTATCACTCATATACCAGTTGAATACCAAGGGGTTTCCATGACTATTGGCATAGAATAAAACATCCCTTGAGGGCATTGAAGAAATAGATAAACTTCACTTCCATAACTGGATGGACTAGAGACAACTTTCAAGTTTTACCTGGCAACAAAAAAGACAGTGGCCACCCACAATGGCTTGGAATTTGATGAGAGAGGAAATGCAAAATATATATGCCATATATTTTACACCAAAATATTATGCTAGTACAGGGACAAATGGCTTCAAGTTATATAAAACCAGATCCATGATTATAAGTGAAACGTGGGGGGAACAGAATAGGAACAGTGCAAACACTCATAGGATTTCCCATAAAGCCAGATCTACTAAAGTAGTACTGCCTGGCTTTGCATTACATTAAAATCAGGCTCAAATAATAGAAAGGTAAAATGTTGCTCAACATTTTCACTGTGTTGGGATAGAAATACTGTAGCTAAATGATCATCAAGCGTGATCCCAGAAGTCTATGCCTGTTTATTACTATGTGAGGATCTGGACCTGAATAGGTGCACCAAGCATGCTATCATGTTGGACAGAGGACTACTGTCCCTGCCCCTGTCCAGGGTACATCACATAAAGAGGTGGTGGTAGTATACTGTATTTTTTAGATTGATAATATTACCAGACCTTGTTATCGCTGTTACTAAGATTGTGGTCTACAAGCCTCTCTTGTGTAAAGTTCTGCTGTGATGTGCTTGGTCATAACCTTTCACTCCCATACTTTGTGTATGTTGAGTGGGTGTGCATATGTGGTATGTGTGTGACAGAAGTGCATTCATAAGACTCTGTGTGTGAGTGAGCCTAAGTACTGGAGCCTGTGAGTTACATTTTGGAGGCCCTTGTTTGGCATAGCACAGGATGGAGGATGTGGATAGCTTCCACTGATAGTGTATTCTCTTCCTATGGCAGGAGACATAGAGATCTAGACATTGAACTGAGGGCAGTGGAGACAGAGCTATCTTTGGAATTTCAATGAGAACTTTTATTAGCAAGGGGCTGCTGATTAGTTCTTCCTGAAAACTGCCATTTAGCTGATGGCAAGGGTGACGGGTGGCAGTTCAGTTTCTGTTGTGTTCATTGAAGATGTTTCCAGGCTAGGCCTGCCGTTTTTTCTGTTACTGATTACTGCTCAAAGAGACTGACGACAGTCAAATGCAGAAACCTCACACTTAAGTGTGCTTGTGTTATTGGTGCTCTAGTACGGAGACATCCCCAGCACTACATGTTGTGAGAAGTGGCACTGTACATGTACACTATGGGGCTGATTCTGAGGTGGTTTTGAAAGCTTCCCGACTGAATGGATTTGGGAATGGTTTCCGACCAACTAGGATTGGGAGAGTCCAACCAACCGACTACGATTCATCCAGTCGCTTCCTGATACAGTCAGTCAGTCAAGAATTCTTTATTCGATAGAATTAATATCATGAAAGACATGGTACAATCATTTTTAAATAATAAACAATAAGAAAAAAAAACACTTACAAAAATAACCAAAAAATTTAAACAATTCATTAGCATTATTAAAAAATACAGTACAGTTCATTCATTGTCATTATTAAAAAATACAGCACATTTTAAGAAAATGTTATAACACTATAAAATTCGTACCTCTAAAATCTATTAAAACTGCAGACCTTTCTACGCAATTATATTTCATATTTTTACAGAAAGTGTTACTCAAAACAACTTTGAATCTGAGGTAGGCTAGTGTTGTTTTTCCTTACACGAATAGCTGCCGTCAAAAAACTAGCCTTCCTGATACAATGTGGTCAGACTTCCATTGATTTCAATGGGAACCTATGTTCTTACTGAATGCACATGCTTTTGTTGAAGAAAGGTGTGGCTGGGGGAAATCGGGCACCCTGAGGCAGGCACCCCCTGGTGCTTGCCACACTCTGCATCGCTGGTAAGGGGGGTATGGGTACTCCCATAAGCCCAATTGGGAAGGCTCTGAGTGCAGGGAAGCCCACTATGGGCCCCCAAAGTCTGATTCCGTCTGCCGATTCGAGTCGGTGGCAGGATTCGGAAAGACATCCATATACAGCATTATACTCGAGTGCTCGGAATCGCGGCCCTTATAGACGTACGGTTCTGTACGGCTCAGTTATTCAAAATGCCATCAGGTTCGGATTGGAATATTCCTAAAGCCTAACTCGCATCATACTCAGTCAGTCAGAAACCTTTCTAAGTCGGTTGGAAAAACATGTTCCCGATCCGATTTGGGTGGAGCAAATGTCGTTAGGAGGCCTTCCTAACTGTATCGGAATCAGGCCCTATGTCTGATGAGCAGTCTGAGAAAGAGACTTCAAAAGGGAACTACTTCATCAACCAGTTCTGGAGGTTTAGACTGTACTTCCACCACCCCTTTCCAGAAACTGTGTATAAAAGTGTGACCCAAATCAACCCACTTTATTCCAGTTCCAAGTCTTTTGTGAACAATGAAGGGAGGGCTATGTGATCAGGTTCTATGTCTGCCTGCTTGATATCATTACATGATATTTGCACCTTCTGCTGGTGGAGCTGAGGGTCTGTCTTGTGCCTGAAAGCCTGTCTGCCTGCCTACTTGCCTGCTGAGAAAGGAAAGTAAGCTTCCTGGCCCTGCAGAAGGAGAAACTGTGTAGGAGGAAAAGCCTGGCATGACCGTAAAAGGAGGGACATCCCACCAAGAGCAAGTTGACTATCTGGGAGAACAGTCAGGGTCAACCTGTGCAGCTAGGGGTCCCCTGCTCTCTCTGAGGGATCTTGCCGGGAACCGTGAAATTCCTAAGTGAATGCAATATCCAGGTGGGCTGCAGATGCCTTGGCAGTCATGTTGGCCCGGTCAGGGGTGCAACTGTCCTGGTGAAAGAGCCAGTTCAAGAAGATTTTTCTACATATTGTTTTTGATTAATCCATATGGCTTATTGGTGTTAGTTTTCAGGGAAGTAATACAAACCTTTTTTTTTAAATACAGAAACAGGTCTGCACCCAGTATTGAGCCATAAGGAACGTTCCTGGAGAGGATACCCTTCATTAGTATATAGAGACAGTTTGTACTCAATATGGCAATATGTGGCAGAAGTATAACTGAACTTTGTCTAGATCTTCTGCCTTTTCAATTTTGTTTCCTTACAATGCCTAGTTTATCAACTGTTTTCTAAACAGGTCCACATCAATAGACAAGCAAGTGGAGATGTCTGGAGAGCAGTGATTTAAATAATTGTTTTTTTCTGCAAAACTGCATGGATATGAGAAAAGTCAGCAAAAATCAAAAAGAACATAAGCCTTCTTACCAATTTCCCTTTGACTTGACGGGGGCACCAATAAAACTCGACGCCACTTAAAGGTCGTTCGAGGACTCGTGTGAGGTATCTAGAAGGTAGCGTAGACCCCCCCCCAAACCCCGCACAACTTACCACATCTGCCGTCGCAGACGTCACTGGCCCCGGGAAATTCCCCAGGAGGGGGCTGTAACCCCTCCTACACAGGAAGGGGCCTTGACCGCCTTTCCTTTTCTTTCGGCGACCCATCCTTAGAAGGGACCGCCTCCCCGTTGAGGGGCCAATGGCCACCTCTCCCGAGCGCTCCCATCCGTGTTGGGTGACGCCCACTCATAGGGATCTTCCAATTAGTGCTCACCGATCATGACCTTACCGCCACAGGCCGGATAGTTGACCGGCTATCCGGACCCCCCACAAAGCTCCTACCTAAAGGTCATGTTTTAACGTTTTTTAACCATGCTAAGAAGTCTCCTATGAGTAACTCATTCCCCACCCGAGACAAATGCACACCATCCCCCAAATACATACTGTCATCATTAATACAGCCATGCGAAATAGAATGTAATGTCCTGGAACGGAACAATCTACTCACTTTGTTATTAAGCTTTCTCACAGAGTGATTCAAAGCAGGAACAGAAATAGCCCCTCGCCACACCTTTCGTGGGATCATATGGGACCACGCAATTGTGCACCCCGGAACTCTCCTCGCCAACCAACTTACAGTGGAAAGCATTGCCTCCAGGAGAAGTCGTCTACCGGTGGTGACCAAATCATTGCCCCCTAAATGTACTATGACTATAGACGGCGGTGACCTCGTCCGCCCTAACAAACCCTCGAAAAATGCTTGAAACTGGTCAATACAGAGACCGCCTCTTCCGTAGAAGGACACACTGTACCCGTATTCCCCAGCTACGTGAATCATGTCACCTGCTTTGAATACGTCCGCGGCACGCCTCACGTATGAGTGGCCCACGACCCACACCTCCTTTTTCACAGCCGGTGATGTCTGACCGCTGGCCCGGTGTTGGGTCGACTGCATAGTCCGCCCCGCCTCGTAGGCTCGCGCAACTGAAAACCAAACAAAAACAAGAAGCGTGAGTACATCATTACAGCTTCACAACATGTGCAACCGCACATACCTCTTATAACAGTTGGAGGACCAACGCCCCACTCGTTTCACCTGTTCAACATTAAGACCCCTGGCTGTAGCTTCTGTAGCAGCCCCTATCCGAAAGGAATGGGTCCCAAACTCGCCCGGGTTCAAGCCCGCAGCGGCAATTGACATCGCAAGCACCCGCTGAAACTGAAATTTTGTCAGTGGGGTGGCGTCCGCGTGTCTCAACAAGGTCCCCCCCCATGATGCCACCCTTCGTGCTAGGTAGTCTTCTAAACACTTCACCGGACACATGGAGGACCCGGGAATCCTGCGTATGATTATGCAGTCCCCCATCCCACCTTGGTCGGTCTTGGACCTGACAAAGGAGACAGTCATTGTCTCTCCTCTGATCTGAACGTGTTCCTGGCACAAACCCCCCGCCACATCCTGTTTGTTCCTTGCCACTAGTTCGCTTACCCGCATCGCCCCATGAAATGCCAGCGTAAAAGCGGCTCGGAACAACACTGTCTCAAACAGAGATGAACAAGTGGCAGGGAGTGTGGCCAACAACTGGGCCAACCTATCCAAACCTATCGGGCGCCTCTCATCTACTCTGCGACCCTCAAGGCGTTGCCACCCACGCAGCGCCTTCTGTACAACGAAAGACGCTGTCGGGTCCTGGATACCATGAGCCCTGGCAACAAAGGAAATGGCAGCACGATGCCTCTGGGCCGTAGCCACCGATTTCCCAGCCCTACGTAAGGACATCAGAAAATCCACTACCCATTCCTCGTGGCCCAAAGCCCCTCTCTATCAGTCCCCAAAAAGGCTAAATAGGACCGAAACGCCCCTTCATATGCCTTCCTCGTCCTTGGTGCTAGACTCTCTCCCACGAGGTGACGAAGTTCGGGGCACCGAGAGACCAGAGAGCTTCGGGTCCGCTGTGGGAAGGAAACCCGAGAAAGCCTGCATATGAAAACGAGACAGTGCATCAGCCGCCTGATTCATTACCCCCGGGACATGTTTTGCTCTGAATAGCACATTCAGTTGCATACACAGTAAAACAATTTCTTTGAGCAGTCTTAAAATCAGTTTACATCGTGCTGCCTGGCTATTGATGCACTCGACCACGGTCATATTGTCAGACCAAAATACCACAGAGTGATCTTTGAACCCTTAGGGCCAGGTCCTCAGGGCCACCAAAATGGGGAAAAGTTCCAGGAAAGCAATATTACTTGTCAGTCCATTGTCATGCCACCATGCCGGCCACCTTTGTGCCGACCATTTTGTGCCGAAGATGGCACCAAAACCTATGCTACCTGCCGAATCTGTCCATAGCCCCAGCTCTTCAGAGGACACGGCCGGTTTGTTCCAGACGATTCGACCATTAAAATCCGCCAGAAATGCTAACCAAATGCGCATGTCCTGGCGGACCTCAGCTGATAGTCTCGTGCGATGATGACCCTCCTTTAGGCCGACCATAGCTTGGGCAATTGAACGGGAAAAAGGGCGGGCCATCGGTATAACCCTCAGGGCAAAATTCAACTGTCCCACCAACTGCTGTAATTGATGCAGCGTAACTTTAGATCCATTTATACACATTTGCAGGGCTGCCCTGAACTTCCACACTTTGTCAGCTGGTAAGCGAAAACAACCCTCACTGGAGTCTAACTCGATCCCCAGAAACTCGAGGCGAGTCGCAGGACCCACCGTCTTACCCGGTGCCAATGGCACACCAAACTGCTTCATTAACACACAAAATTCGGCCAAGGCCTGGCCACATTCGAGATCCCCGGCTGCCCCAAGGAACAGAAAATCATCAAGGTAATGCATTACATGTTGGAAACCCGTCTTCTTTGTGAAGACCCATTGTAGAAAACTACTGAATTTCTCGAAATAGGCACAAGATATAGAGCACCCCATCGGCATACACCTATCCATGTAATAATGACCCTGAAACATGAAACCCAGGAGACGCTGGTCGTCTGGGTGTACCGGGAGCAATCGGAACGCTGACTCGATATCTGACTTCGCCATCAGCGCCCCGGGCCCCAGGCGATTCAAAATGGCTACGGCCTCATCGAAGGATGCGTACCGCACCGAACACACTTCCGGGTCTATTGCATCGTTTACAGAAAGACCACGTGGAGCTGATAAATTATGAATCAGTCGGAACTCACCCGGGTCCTTCTTGGGGACCACCCCTAAAGGAGAACAAACAAAACTCTGCACCGGGGGTACACTAAACGGGCCGGCGACCCGACCCCGAGTAACCTCTTTCCGGATCTTATCCTGTACCACGGTCGTATGCTGCAGGACCGAAAGTTGATTTTTACACTTCTCCACACCCTGAAACTCCCCTACTGGGATGCGGAAACCATACGAAAACCCGTTCCGCAGCACCCCAGCAGAAGTACGATCCGGGTATTCACTGAGCCAGGGAATCATCGCCACGGTATCAATCGGGGTAGGTAAAGGCGCCCCTCGGACTATGTTAGACCTGTTTGGCGCCTCCTCTACCCCCGTTATCACCCGTTTTGGCTCTGCACGTGGACTCAGGATGGGACGACCCGCACCCACTACATTCGTGTTTAAATTTGCACGATCCCTGGGGCCTAGTACATTTACCTCTGTTGAAATTCCAGCAGAACCCCCTTTTCCCTGTATTCCCTGTATTGCCGGCAGGCCTCGAGTAATCGTCGGTACCCGTACCTGATCGAAAGGGCGTCCCCGCATATTGGCGGGAGGATTCGCCAACATTACTCCCTACCAATGGCATTTTCAACATACCTGTCTCCTTCATTTTATCCCATGTCAAAGAATCATAACAATCCCAGGTTAAGCTTTTATTATGCTCTTTAGCCTTTCTAAAAAGATTATCGTAGCAGAACCAATGGTTACCCTGGTGTGACGTCGAGTACCCCATGATTCGCGACTGATAGGTCGGCAACTCGGAAAGCAACTCGGGCCTACGTTCCCCCAAGATCGACGTAAAAATCCCCCATGCTTTGCCCCAATTGCCAATATTCTCATTCACTTTAAAGGCGGCCATTTTTGCGCGCCAAACACTCGGATGCATGAGGTCTTTCTGGCCCTTAACATGCTCCACCTCATAATGATCAACAAGCAACGAGAAGATGTTCACATATTCACCCGCCCAAATCTTTTCTTTAATTGCCAAAGGCACATGTTGACCCAACCTTTCTCTACGAGAGGGTGCTGACTCATCCCTCGCAATCGGCAATGGCCGCTTACCTGCACCGGACGCTGCCTCTGCGGTCGTAATCGTCCCTTGTGGCTTGTCAACTACTGCAGCCGGTGCGGACACCTTGGCTGCATCCCGTTTCTCGCGCAATTGCTTCATCAGCGCCTGTGCGTCTACAGCCGTGGCGCCCTCAATACCTTCGCCCAACCACGCTGCAAGTTGTGCTGCCAGCTCGGGCGGCATATCTTCATTGGACACCGGGGTGACCACCACGGGAATCGGATTCCCCTCCACGGGTACTGGGGTTGGCGCTTCGAGCGGGGTACAGGGAACCGGGACGTCTCCCCCAGCTGGCCCCCTCCTTGGCCTCTTGGCTCTCCCTCCTGGGGCAGCTCCAGACGAAGGACGTTCCGGCCCCCCTTCCCCCTCTCTCTCCGCCACCCGTTTCTTCAGCTCGGTCATCTCCTTCATGAGGACCCGAAGCATCTGTTCAGTCGTCATTCTCTTTCCACCTTTCTTGGGCATTTCTCCGACAGAGAAATCTGTAAGACAAAAGAAAGATTACAACGCTCAAAATTGGCTCTTCGTTCCGTCTCGAGCTCACGTGCAGCGAGGAGGTGCAGCTTCAGAGCACAGGAACAAGAGGATGCCTTCTGGTCTTGCGTCCCCTTTTATCCGTCTTCAGGGCGGGCGTAAACCCGCCCCTGCCTGCCCCGAGGGCGTGGCCAGCCGCGTCAGTGTCTAGGCCAGCCCACTCTAGGGCGGGAAAAAGCGCGCCCCGGCTACGCCGCTTCGGGCATACCAGCCGAGACTCGCTTCCCGCCCAAGATGGCTTCCCGGGGGGATCGTGGTACTCTGCCATACGTGCGGGGGGACCGAGTGGTCGCCCCTTTCCATTCTCTTCCTATGGCAGGAGACATAGAGATCTAGACATTGAACTGAGGGCAGTGGAGACAGAGCTATCTTTGGAATTTCAATGAGAACTTTTATTAGCAAGGGGTTGCTGATTAGTTCTTCCTGAAAACTGCCATTTAGCTGATGGCAAGGGTGAAGGGTGGCAGTTCAGTTTCTGTTGTGTTCATTGAAGATGTTTCCAGGCTAGGCCTGCCGTTTTTTCTGTTACTGATTACTGCTCAAAGAGACTGACGACAGTCAAATGCAGAAACCTCACACTTAAGTGTGCTTGTGTTATTGGTGCTCTAGTACGGAGACATCCCCAGCACTACATGTTGTGAGAAGTGGCACTGTACATGTACACTATGGGGCTGATTCTGAGGTGGTTTTGAAAGCTTCCCGACTGAATGGATTTGGGAATGGTTTCCGACCAACTAGGATTGGGAGAGTCCAACCAACCGACTACGATTCATCCAGTCGCTTCCTGATACAGTCAGTCAGTCACGAATTCTTTATTCGATAGAATTAATATCATGAAAGACATGGTACAATCATTTTTAAATAATAAACAAAAAGAAAAAAAAACACTTACAAAAATAACCAAAAAATTTAAACAATTCATTAGCATTATTAAAAAATACAGTACAGTTCATTCATTGTCATTATTAAAAAATACAGCACATTTTAAGAAAATGTTATAACACTATAAAATTCGTACCTCTAAAATCTATTAAAACTGCAGACCTTACTACGCAAGTATATTTCATATTTTTACAGAAAGTGTTACTCAAAACAACTTTGAATCTGAGGTAGGCTAGTGTTGTTTTTCCTTACACGAATAGCTGCCGTCAAAAAACTAGCCTTCCTGATACAATGTGGTCAGACTTCCATTGATTTCAATGGGAACCTATGTTCTTACTGAATGCACATGCTTTTGTTGAAGAAAGGTGTGGCTGGGGGAAATCGGGCACCCTGAGGCAGGCACCCCCTGGTGCTTGCCACACTCTGCATCGCTGGTAAGGGGGGTATGGGTACTCCCATAAGCCCAATTGGGAAGGCTCTGAGTGCAGGGAAGCCCACTATGGGCCCCCAAAGTCTGATTCCGTCTGCCGATTCGAGTCGGTGGCAGGATTCGGAAAGACATCCATATACAGCATTATACTCGAGTGCTCGGAATCGCGGCCCTTATAGACGTACGGTTCTGTACGGCTCAGTTATTCAAAATGCCATCAGGTTCGGATTGGAATATTCCTAAAGCCTAACTCGCATCATACTCAGTCAGTCAGAAACCTTTCTAAGTCGGTTGGAAAAACATGTTCCCGATCCGATTTGGGTGGAGCAAATGTCGTTAGGAGGCCTTCCTAACTGTATCGGAATCAGGCCCTATGTCTGATGAGCAGTCTGAGAAAGAGACTTCAAAAGGGAACCACTTCATCAACCAGTTCTGGAGGTTTAGACTGTACTTCCACCACCCCTTTCCAGAAACTGTGTATAAAAGTGTGACCCAAATCAACCCACTTTATTCCAGTTCCAAGTCTTTTGTGAACAATGAAGGGAGGGCTATGTGATCAGGTTCTATGTCTGCCTGCTTGATATCATTACATGATATTTGCACCTTCTGCTGGTGGAGCTGAGGGTCTGTCTTGTGCCTGAAAGCCTGTCTGCCTGCCTACTTGCCTGCTGAGAAAGGAAAGTAAGCTTCCTGGCCCTGCAGAAGGAGAAACTGTGTAGGAGGAAAAGCCTGGCATGACCGTAAAAGGAGGGACATCCCACCAAGAGCAAGTTGACTATCTGGGAGAACAGTCAGGGTCAACCTGTGCAGCTAGGGGTCCCCTGCTCTCTCTGAGGGATCTTGCCGGGAACCGTGAAATTCCTAAGTGAATGCAATATCCAGGTGGGCTGCAGATGCCTTGGCAGTCATGTTGGCCCGGTCAGGGGTGCAACTGTCCTGGTGAAAGAGCCAGTTCAAGAAGATTTTTCTACATATTGTTTTTGATTAATCCATATGGCTTATTGGTGTTAGTTTTCAGGGAAGTAATACAAACCTTTTTTTTTAAATACAGAAACAGGTCTGCACCCAGTATTGAGCCATAAGGAACGTTCCTGGAGAGGATACCCTTCATTAGTATATAGAGACAGTTTGTACTCAATATGGCAATGTGTGGCAGAAGTATAACTGAACTTTGTCTAGATATTCTGCCTTTTCAATTTTGTTTCCTTACAATGCCTAGTTTATCAACTGTTTTCTAAACAGGTCCACATCAATAGACAAGCAAGTGGAGATGTCTGGAGAGCAGTGATTTAAATAATTGTTTTTTTCAGCAAAACTGCATGGATATGAGAAAAGTCAGCAAAAATCAAAAAGAACATAAGCCTTCTTTATAACAAAGTGACTCAGCACAATGCAGCAAGCCATTTTGCTGCGCTACACTGAGTCATTAACAAAGCACAGGGATGCGTCATATCTACAATGAGATGACGGATCCCTCTGCTCCGTCCTGCGCTGGGGCACAATTGGATACCATGCACCAACGCAAGGTTGCCTGTGTTGTGGGGAGATTGTTTTTGTGCAGGAAGGAACACAGTCCTGCAAAAAAACAATCACAAGAGGTGATCTCCTCTTTCTATGCATGCCGCAGAATGCACCACACATGGAAAGAGGAAAAAACTAGGAGAAATAAAAAAATTTAAAAAATTCTCCTCATTGCGCCTTCCTACGCATCCTCTGGAAGGTTTAGCATTCTGATGCATTTCTAATTTTACAATTTCTCGTAAATCTGGAAATGTGGTAGAAGCCATGGGTGTTGTGTGAGAACACCCACAGCAACACCAATGGCACACACCGTTCACGCAAATTGCTGCATGCATTTATAGGGATCATATTTACAAGGACAGGAAAAGCCATGCAGGGTGGCTGTACATGTCCTTGTAAATAAAGTACAGCAACATGCACCGCTGTTGGGTCACAAAAAGTGATGCACCGGCGGCATAAGGGGCTTGTAAATAACCCCCCATATGTTACTGCTAATATTGCTCTCTAAATATGGGTTGTCCCTTCTGCCACAATATGCCAAATAGCTTGGTTTTCATTTTGCCTCACTGATTTGAAAAGGGATTCCCAGTTTTGTAATTCCCAGTCTTTCCTTTTTACCTATGCGAGAGAGCCATACGTCCTCCTTGCTAACTGGAAATACTCTAAGGTAGACACTTCTCTATCTTTACGTTTGTATATTATGTCAGATTTAGGTGATCAACGTTGATTATTGAACTAGGAAAGTCTTGAATCCTTGTCATAGAACACATGCCTTTTGGCTTAGATAAAGACATCACTACCTTGAGTAATGCTTGTCCAAGAAGGTGTTTTGCAATCTGTCTTGGATATAAAATGGTACGGTCACTAGGAATAGTAGCAAAGAAAGACTCGGGCAATTGTAGGAGCATTGTACTCTATCTTGGACATATAGTGGTGAGGTCAATATGACCCCCACCAAATACTTCTATTGCTAGACACAAAGAAATTGGGCTCCTGATATCGTTGACAGTCCTAGGCAAAAGAAAAGACTATTTTATGAGCATTACAAAAGGTGTATGGTCTCTCACCGGATATTTTAAGGACGCTACTGTATTTTGGAGAAAAAACACAGTGAATAATGCTAGCCGGATGACTTTATGCTGGTGAAATTGCATGCTGGATAAAAAGAGGAGGCATAAGCACAGCAAAATGGTACAATAAAGCAAGTTAGGAGAAAAGGGGAAAAAGGAAAATGGAAACCAGGGGTGAGGATAAAGGTACTGGGTTATGCATAGGGTGTTGTTTAAGAAGCAATAGAGATAGTAAGGTGCAGGCATGGGAAGAAGAACTAAGCTACAGACATGTATTGGGTATATAGGATTAGAGGTACTGGGGTACTGAAAGAGGTAGAGTAATAGGGTATATGTTAGGTTAGAGGTACTAGAATACTGGTGAGATTGGTGTCCTATAATAAATACAAGGAGAATGCACTAGGGTTTCCTGGCGGGCTAGATAGAGAGGGCAGACAGGGTCAGGAAGTATGGTTAGTACATGGGTTTCTCCTGCCTCAGCACAATAATACCTACATTGTATATTAACTTGAGGTATAATGATCTCACTCTATTATGGGTGATGCTCGTCATGGACTTACAATCAATTCACATTATCTCAGTTAGAAGCTAACTGCCTGATCTAAAGTTGGGCAGATGGTTACTCCTTCACACATGTGACGGATAACCTGTCAGCCTTATTATTAATTATTATACCCTAATGCAACTGTAACACTGAAGAACGGATATCTGTCATGTTTGCAATTGAGTACCCAGCCCCAAACTCTAAATCATGCCCGATCTCTCTAATTGTACCTGCAACAAATAAGATTTGCTTAAAAAAAATGATGTACAGGGCCCACTGGCTACCATTGTTGGTTATGTCGTACTCAATATCCAGCGGAATGACCTAATATTTAAACTCAAGGTGGTAGAACAGTTTAGTCAATCAGCAGCAATCTATTATTGTAGCTGCTGTCAGCCAGGCAGCTCTTTTTTTTACAATTTTACTTTTATTTGTATCACAACAATTTTACAAAATAGATTCAATCATTAGGTGCACACAACCTTCATTTGAGAAATACTTGTTATTACATACTATTTGTTACATACACCTCACAACAGGTTGAATTCTCATACTTTTAATTTCTTATTGTACATCTGACATTACACATTTTTTGACTTAGCTCTCTTTATGTTATTTCTAACGACAGAACAACAAACACTAACTATTCAAACGTCCTCTTCAATAGGTATTATATACCAGGGGCCATATGTCTCAAGCCTTTTTCCCGTTTGCAAATGGGCAGATTCTTAGAATCTGCCCGTTTGCGAATGGGAAAAAGCCTTTTGGGATGTATCATCACAAAAGGACATCACAAAATAGAGAATCACAAAATTTGTGATTCTCTATTTTGCAAATGCAATTAAGGAATTGCAAATTGCGATTCCTTAAATGCAATTCTGTAATTACCAGAATTTTGCTACTTGGCCTTAGGGAATTGCAAATATTACCATCTTCAAGTTGGTGGTAATTTGCGATTTTCTTAAAAAATCACTTTTTTGATTTTTTTTAAGTGCCATATTTTGCACATACATACCCTTACGGCATGTATGTGCGCACAATGTGCTCACAAGCATATTTTAGGGGTGCAACAGGGTGTCCTTTTGGCAACCTTGAAACCTTGAAATTGCATTCTCAATTTGCGATTCTCTAAATGGTAATCGCAAATTGAGATTTTCTTCCCACTCAATCCTATAGACCTCCCAGCCCATAGGAATGAATGGGAAGGTATTCCTTATTTGTGACTCTCAATTTGCGATTCTCAAATAAGGAATATGTGGGATTCACACATTTTTTAGCAAATCCTACATACATTGCATTTTGCGATTCTCTTTTTGATACATATGCCCCTAGGTTCTGTATTTCTTACTTTCTTTATTCTGTGCGATTTTTATTTATTTATTTTAAAAAGTGCAGAGCTTTAAAAACATGTTTCCTGGTGCAGGACAAGAATGGGGGAGATGTTGATGGGCAGGCGAGACAGAAGGCAGACGCTTGCAAAAGAAGGTAGAATGACAGAAGAAGTATGCTTTAAGTTCCTTGTGGAAACAGAGGTAACATTCAATATTTTGAATCTTTTGAATGTTGCAATGTAGCTGGTTCCAGTGCTTCGGGGACAGATATCCGTCCTATCAGCCTGCAATAAACTCCCTAAATATGCAATGGACCTTCAGATTGTTCCAATTTGAAGACTGCAGTTTACGTGAGAACAGGAAGAGATGTGATTGTTCTGTACCAAATGAAATTCTCCGAACAAAACTGTCAATAATTGGTGGTCATAGGTTCCTAGAACAGACACGTGGCAATGGGTCCCATTTGTGCTAAATTGGGTCTTTTACTACCTCTGTTCTGAGGCCTCATTTCTGCAGAGGCCTTTACTGGGAACCAATTACCCCTTTTTGGCACTTTATCCTCAGGATTGTAATTAGGAGAAGACCAGTGTATACTCAGGCGAGGTGCTGTGGGCTTGAAATTGAGCTCTCCGAAACACATACAACAAGACTAAATAAATCACTGTCTAGTCAGTCTTATTTCCTACAAAAAAGGGAAAGTACTTTATTTCACACGCTACTAACTAATACACCTAAATGTATAAATATATATATATGGAATGGCTGTTGGAATAGCCAGTGGTGACACGCTGTAAAGGGACTAACAATCAACAGGGGCACACACTAAAAGCAGATTCCACTGTTAGGTAACCTACTAAGGTGCATGTATATGAGCCACTTTGGCCACAGTAGTGTCACTTTTTGTGATGCATCGGTGACTCCAACTACAGAGTCCTATTTATGAAGTCACAAAAAGCCACTTTAAGTGGCTTTGAATGGCCTCATAGATAAGGAGTAAGGAAACACATCGCAAATCGCTACATTGCCTTATACTGTGCTAGGGAGACATTCCACATGCATTGTGGTGGGTGTCCTTAAGCAACACCCATGAATTCTGATGCTTCCCCAAATATGCAAAACCATGAAAACCTGGGAATGCACCAAAACCTTACACCTCGCCAGGGAAGGCGCAAAAAGGAGAAATAACTTCATTTCTTCTCGTTTTTTCCTCTTTCTGTGTGTGCTGCGTTCTGTAGCACACATGGAAAGGAGAAAAAGACTCTCAGGATTGTTTTTGTGCAGGAAGGTGCCCCTTTCTGAACAGAAATATTCTTTCAGATAACATAAGCATCCTTGCACTATGATGCAAGGGTGCCTGCATTGGCATTAGGCTGCCGAAACTGCACCAGAAAAGAGGAAAAGGACAAGAATGTGCCATATCGGATAAATGCGGTGCATACCTGCCCTTTCACTTTGACGTAGGGCAGCGGAGCAGGATAACATGCTGCGCTGCCCTACGCCAAATCCAGATAAATGAGGCCCTAAATATATTCTGACCCCTTGAATTGGAGCCACTTTTAATGATCAGCACACCATGAAGCTTTGAGCCCTAAAAAGCAACCGACTCCCCCATGCGCCTTACTTATTATAATGGATTCAATCAATGAAAGTCAGGGCTCAAAATATTTCAGGAAAGAACCATAAAAATGTTTCTGTAAGAATTTCCTGCTATGGCTAATAAACAATTTAAAATTCAGTATTGTTCTATTTTACACCACCTGCAAAGCAAACACAGTACCTAAAAACAAAAATCTATGTACCCCAAAACCATAAGACTAAAGGTCTCAGCTACAAGTGTACAACAACACAGTAAAACTCCTCCAGAGTCAACAATTCACCTCTTATTGATACATAGAATGAGTAGGTCCAGGTTACATGGAAAGGGGACTTCTTTAGTCTCCCACAGCAATCCATGAGTGACTTTGCACATGATTATTTGTACTACCTGTGACCAAGCCCTCATGGGGCATCATTGTACTCATTATGTATTTTTAGTAAGCTCAGCATAACAGCTTATCTGAGATTTATTGCCCAGAGGCTATGCTTTCCTATTCTTTGTTTTTTCATTAATCAAGTGCTCACTGACAGGTGAATTTTTCTTGTCAATAGGGTGTCCCTGCCCCACTTCTGGGACACCAAGGTATCGCACTGTGATGCGCGGATGACCACTGTCTGATACAGCATCTGTGTGCCAGCCCTGGAGTCAACGTCCTCCTTTTCCTGTTCTCTCACCTGTCAACATAAATGTGAGAAGGGTAAAAAGATTCATCTGCTGTCCTGCTACTGTGTTAATGTCACCCCTCATGGGACACCACAGGAAGGCCCTGGGGTTCCACGGGTCATATGGATTCCAGTGCTCCCAGGAAAATTCACTCCCCAGGACTTTAATGGCTCTCACAGAGGGCCACCACATTTGTCAACAACCCAAGGGTCAGCCTCAGTACTTTGTAGAAAATACTTTGGCTCTGATGGGGTTACTTAGGCACAGAAGCACTGGGGGTCTACTGGGCAGCATACATTAGAGACTTTTTTTTGGGTCTGTGGCTCTTTTTTGTAATGGGGAATTGTGTTTTACTCCTGGTGGCTTGCTTCATCCACAAGGAGTGTTATATTTAGGCGTTGAGGCCTCTAAAACTTATAAGTCATCTGGTACCGGTTTTTCAATTGCTCTCCATCCAATCATGGAGAGCTCAGGGCCTAGATTCCTGCCATTTGCACTCATCAGACCCAGGATATGCTCCTGTGTGTGGGCTCATGATACTTTTCCTTGATCCAGGATCTTTCTCAGCAGCACCTACAGCCCTCAAAGAAGATTAACATCTCTGTCAGCACCACACAGGCCTCCTGGCCTTCTGATCACTTGGGGGGTATCTGCATGTCAATCGCAAGTCTTTGGGCGTCACCTGCACACTGGAATAGTCCACTGAAGTTCCAAGGAAACCCTACCCTCAAAGGTCCTCTTTAGTTTCCCCCAGAGGGAGTGGGGAAGCCCCTACTACCGGCCCTACAGTCAAACCCTATTCCCTAGGTGTCATCTTGAGTCAGAAGTCCTTCAGTTCTCCTTTTCATTGGAAATTAAAAGTCCTTGTGTCCCTGTCTTTAGCAGATGTCTAGAGTTGTCGAGTCCCTTTTATCACCAGGAGTCAGTAGTCCTTTCTCTTCCTGCTTGGTCTTCTTCTTCTTCCACTGTAATTCAAACCATTTCCCAGAATGTTCTCAAAAGTTTCTCCATTGTGCAGGATTTTGTAAGGTGGAGTGGAAAGCCACCTCTGCCAAACCCAACTACCACACATCAACATTCTAGTTCTGCTCATTCCCTCTTGCACCACATCTTGTGCCTTTTCAGAATAGTAATTTCAAGTGGTCAGCCATCACAGCTCTTTAAGATCCCTAACCCTTAAATTTCCACAGCAGCCTCACCCTTCCCTTGAAAGCATCAATGGACAGCACCCCCTATGTTTGGTTTCAAAGTTCTAGCTGCCGCCCTTTAATTCTCTAGTGCTGCATATGTCTAGCCTTCTCAGGCGATGTGAATATAATGTCTATGCATATTCTAGTCCAAGTCTATTCCTCCTCCAGCATCCGGCTTAATACCTTTCAGATAGATCTGTTACTTGGGGAAGGTTTTATCTCCCTGCTGTCCAGTAGTTAAATTCACTTGGCGACCTAGGTATATTCTAGCCAAGGACTGTCTCAGAAAATATTAACAAATTCAAAGTAGAAATGTGCGGAAAGTATTTTTATAATTTGCACTTGGGGCCTTTGTTTACCTAGGGAAATACAATTTAAACTTCCTTCTAGTATCTGTCGACACGAAGCTGTTACTTTGGTGCAGCTTTCGCTTACAGCATAAATACAATAAAGAGCTACAGATGTCAATGCAGCACTAATGACTCTCCCTATGGACAAAAGGAAATTAAGACTTTTATTTTTTAATTCACAATCAAATTAGAAGGTCTGCACAGGCCATAAACAATTTATGAGGTAAATTATTGTGACAATCTACCTGTGCACTGATACTAGGCTTAGTTAGACAGTAGTGCCGCTCGCTCAGCCTGTGCACATTTGCACACGTTTGTACACAGGTAATCATGTGCAGTCAACCTAGAGCCTCTTAGTCCAGCCACAGAGCAGCAGACCTTTTTTATTTTTAAATCTGGTCAGTGGCAGCATTGAAAACCATTTTTGCAGAACTTACAATAAGTGAGACTCAGAGAAACACAGTCACAGCATAGGTTTCAGAAACAGAGTAGTCTTAATGCAAAAATCTAGGGCCATTCTCCACAAAGGCAGATATGCTTTAACAGGAAACTCTGTTTAATGAGAAGGCAGTCAAGGTTGCTATGATACACCCCCAGGTACTGGCTTGATTGGTCAGATTTGTAAAAAGAGAGGGCACAGTGTTTATGTCTTGAGTCAATGTGCCTGAATCTTTAAGGGACAAATAATTTAAAGATCTATACCCCTGAAATATATGCACCACTTACCACACCCAGATCATTTGAAAAATGTCATTTATATGAACAATAATTACTTCAGTTATGGAAAATGTTGGAAATTGGGTTACTGGTTGAGGGAGGTGATACCCTACTCAAGCAGTTACCACAGTCTCCGTCAGGGTGAAACACAAGCAAACCCCAAATTAACCTGTGCTTAACCCTCTGTCAGCTTGGTAGAAAAGAATTTCGCTTAAGTTAGAGGTAAGGTGCAAAGTATTTATGCAGCACTTCAGATATAAAGTGAAAATACAACATAAGAAAAACCCAACACCAATTCAGTAAAATAGAGCAAAATGTAATAAATTATTTGACACCAAAATAGCAAACATCAATTCAGTAGAAGCAATGATATGCAATTTTAAAGATTTCAGGTAAATAAAGCACCTAAAAGGACAATGCACCACTCGCGAGTATCTGGTTGTGCAAGACTTGGTGAAACTCATAAGTTTAGGCTGACAGGCTGATGGAGCACAGGCTGGATACAGGGACCAGATTACTCCTGCTGAAATAGTTAACTTCAAGGTCCAGCACGAAGAGTTCCTTTTGCGGTGGAAGGGGCCGCACGAAGGAGGAAGAGCATCACGGATGGCCATCGATGTATTGTGAAAAGCAGGCTGGGAGCCGCAGTTGGTCATTGCTGTAGTTTCTTGTTGGTGGTCACAGAGAGCTGTCAATGTTGTATTGCAGATCTTGTGCTGATGGTCTTTGCTGGCGGTCACTGTGGCACGAAGACTTGGGATTGCCAGAACTCTGCATTGGCGGACGGCATGGGCAGCAAGATCAAATGGGCCCCTTCATGCTTGTAAAGAGCCCAAAAACTCAGAGTTTCTCTTTTGCAGAGGAGCTCAACTGAGGCCACAACAAGAGTCCAGGACCTCAGGGGCAACTTTTGGAGGTCACAAACACACTCCAGCAGAGGCCAGCAGGACCCAGGCACATCGGCATGTCAGCTGGGCAGTTGCAGGGAGCCTCTGAAGCTTGTATGTCCCTGTCCCTCAAAACTGTAGGTCGGCTGCAGACCCTTGGAGTCACTTCAGCCTGGGATCAGGGGTACAGGTTCCGATTTCCTTCTCAGGAAACACAGCAGCAGGCCACAGAGCACCAGAGTAGAAGGGCAGCAGAGTGGCAATCCTTCTGGCAGCAAAGCAGCACAGCAATCCTTCTTTGGGGCATCCACTGGTCCAGGGGCGTACTGAAGAGTTGGGCCCAATATTTATATCTTGTGCTCATTTTGAAAAGGAGACATTTCTAAAGAAGTCTATTTGAAATCCTTGAATCTTCCTGCCGCTACTGCCCAGGCTCCAAGCTGTCTGCATGATCAATACAGTGGTGACAGATCATTTGTGTGATGGGAGGGCACAGCCTATTCATTTGCAAGTGGGGTTGCACCCAGCTGCGCTCCTACATTCTGCCAGTAGATGGCCCATCCAGGCACACATAATCTGTCTATTATGAGGCTGTCTGAGAGAAATAAACAAATAACAAAATACCAGCTACACCCATTCGTGTGACCCAAACATAAGCCGAAGGCACCAAATAGCCTCTGTCCTTTTGGGGTTACCATCAAATAATTTAGTTATGATCTATCTAATGTAAATTGTGACTTGTATGTTAACAGTGGGGTCAATGTATGTCATGTATAGGACTATAGCAAATATTTTTGCAAAGTATTATTTTACTTTGAAAAGCTAAAAATGTTCAAACTGGCAGTCGATCAATCAATGCTGTGGGCCTCCACTGGGTGAAACACATTTCCATATTCTCTAATGTGGCTCACAGTCCCGATCTGTTCTTGGTCCACCATGCACATGAACTCACCACAAACTGGGGCAGTGCCCAGATTCATGCTATAAATGCCCTGTTGTTCAGTAATGTGGGATTCAAGTTGGACAAAGTTGCTTGGTTCAGCAGCAGCAAGGAATTATTTCCAAGCCGAACTGTGGACTGATGCAGTCTGCTTATGATTGTGTGCTCAGTGTTAGTCTACTATTTTCGATTGCGTTATACTTATTTTCTTCATTCCAAAATCCATTGTTGTTGTGAGAAAATGCCCCTTTTTGCATTGGAACCCCCATTATTTTGCTGATCGTTTTTGCTGGATTGTAGACCATGCATATTGAGGTGCTAGAGTCTAGTTCCCAGTGTATGTGCTATGATCCCTAAAACAGCCATAAATTGACTAATGTCTGCTTGGCATATTTCACTCTTTTGTGAGGTCATAGTATATGGGCTAGAAAGTACACCCATCTCAGGGAAAGTTAGAGGTCACATGTGGACTGCAACACTTATTGGGTCATCCACTAGTATGACCATAAACACATGACATCATGCCTACCAATGTTGCCTGACTGCTGTAGTTCAAACCTGTTGTCTGATGTGTCGAAATAACTGTTTTGAAATGGAAAGTACCTTTGCCCCTGTTTAGACCTTATCGTCTGCAAGGTAGGGTGCCTGGAATTTAAAAGTGTACATGTAGAAATGTAATGTTACCCCTACAGTGACAAGCCCACAAAATTATTTTCATTGTGGAAGGCTCTGTGTAGTAAAGATATACACGTGTAATATTCAAATGAAGGTTTATTTAAAGAAAATCCAGACAATGAAGACGAGGCAGCCTCCAGGCACAGATCCAATTACCAACTGCCCGGTAAGCTCTCCAACCGTCTCCTAAATTATCAAACATAAATTAAAACATAACATGTCACACTCTATTAACGCTCTCTTCTCGCATGCCTAAGCGAAATGCACAAATAATTTTTTTTACAAACATTCTCAATCTGTTTCCTGTTCCTCCTGAAGGGAGGAAACTTCACGAGGAACAGCAACGATAACACTACACTCTGGCTATCCTATTAGGAAAAGTAGAGTACAGATTATTATCTTTGTTTGGCTCATTTGGATTCAAAAAATGGATCAAACACTGTTTTAATAACTTTTAGAAATTTACTGTTTTACTGCCTAAAGCTCCTTGAGGCTAATTTGCATAAGCCTGCCACCAGCAGCCCCTACCAGGGCTTGTCCTGGATGAGAGGTGAAAACTGCTCAGAGAGCAAAGGCATGGGCTTTGACTGGGTGACAGGTTGGGCTGGGAGGACGTCACGTGACAGCTCACTAAGATCAACTGGGATGGTTGAAATTTTAACTAAGTTAAAAGGGATAGGGGTGAGGCCTGTCCATTCATAATCAAGTGTAGGCAGCATCCTTGTAAAGACAAGCCTTATATCTTCAGACCCTCTGTAGCCAATTGGGCTCTAGCCAAGTGGCATGAGGAGCCAGTCCAAGAAACAGTTTGGTGTAGCTGAGGAGGAGGGAACTGCTCATTTCTTTAAACACACCCTTTTCTGGCCAACACTACTAGCTTGATGGCAGAAGGCCCATGCCATCTTGGACTGCCCTTAGGTTAGTGCACTGTAGGTTAGTTTGCAGTCAGGCCAAAATGATGTGGTGAAAATGGGGGAAGGGTTTCCCCTGGGAACTATTTCTTCATTGACTAGGGAGTGTCCAGGAGACAATCCCACTAACACGCTAATGAAATATAGAAAGCTGGCACCTCTAAGAACACTTTCAGGACCTGAGGAAAACAGAGGAGGACTGAACGTGATGTATAAAACCTGTGAGGAGACCTGAAGGGCTGGATCTGCTCCCACCTGTACCTAGAACAAAGAAGTGGACAACAAGGGTCAGTTGGCTGACTACCTGTGTGGCTACTGGCTACAGGAACTTCAAATGCTGCATGAGAACTTTTTTACTGGGGTCACCAGTAAGCAGCTGCAACTGGAAGATAACTTAACCTTGTTAGTGACTTCTGCTGCAGTAAGTGCAGTGCCCAAAGCTCCTGGGAGCCTTAGTGGTGTCCAGAAGGATTTTCTATAACAATGTGTACTTGGAGGAAGTTAGGGATTCTAGACCTCAAGCGGACCAGGGCCAATTACCCAGCCAATTTACCCAAAGCATGACCCCCCCATGCCACAAAAATCAGGTTGGCCATGTTCAGAGTTGTTTGCTCTCTGGAAATACAGTTCAGAGGATCCTTGTGGCATGGCTATCTGACTTTGGTGTGATCTTCATGGATACAGCCTGCTGCCTTGCCCCTCTGAAGGATCCAAGCTTCAAAAAAGAGGCCAAAGGTAGAAATCTTGAAATGGGTGAAGACGCCAAAATTATCCAGATGACAAGAGGACTTCAATGGGTGGGAAATTTCTTTATTCTTATTTGGAGCTTTTCCTGCCAAAACCTATGGCTTCAACCTCGCTCCATCCCTATGTGACTTAGCAGGGACTTCACTGGATACAGCCAGCTACCTTACCCTGCTGAAGGATTCTGACTTCCATTCCAGAGACTAAGGGATTGATTTATATGTTGGTAGGAAAAGATCCTCATGGCGGTCATTCATAAATTAGTCAGGTGGCCATCTGTCATGGGGACGGAGTAATTTAGGGCCAGATGTACGAACGATTAACAAGTCACAAATTGGTCGCAAATCTATTTTCAGCTGAAAGAGTGGCCTTTTGGTATGTACGAATGCCATTTAGTATCCGAAAATAGTGATGCAGCGTATTGTTAGTGACTGTTTTTTGCGACTTGGAAATATAGAATCTGTATTTTTGAGTCGCAAACCATATGTTCGAGGGTGTTACAAATTTTCACTGATTATATTCAGGTGGTAACTGTGTGCAAACTATAAAAAATTGACGAGAATGCATCAGGGGTTTCCACAATGGTTGCACTTCATGTGATTGCGATGAGGAGGTGATTCCTGGCTGCCCAGCATAGGAGGAGGAAGAGAGAGGAGAGGATCTCCAGAATCAGGTTTACCATATTTCAACAGAGAGAAGAGAAAATAGATGAGAAATACAGCCTGAGTAGCACAGTGATGTCAGATGTGATAGATATGCTTAAACCACATCTAGAAAGCAGTACACTGTGCAGCTGTTCCATCCCAATGCATGTGCAAGTATAATGAGAAATGCACCTTTTGGTCTCAGGTAGCTACTAAGGGGTCATTGTTGTAGCTGGAGGGGTGCCGCAAGAAGCATTGGCATGTTTCTTTAGGTGGCTTTTGGATGGCAAGCTCTTACACCTGAACAATTACATATACCTTCCCAGGAATGCTGAGGAAATACACTATACAAAATTAAATGTTTACTGGATTGCCAACTATCCTCATGTATTAGAGTGTGTATATGGGACACATGTTACTATATGTCCTAATGCACATATTGAATATCTGTTCAGAAATAGGAAAAATGCCCATTCACTCATCATCCAGGTGGTATGTAATGCCCATAATGTCATCACAGATGCAGTGCCAACATACCCAGGGAGCACTTGTGACACATACATCTTCCAGCACAGTGGAGTACAACAACACCTGGAAAGTGGGGAGTTTGAGTGTGTCACAGGGCATGGGCATCAGTGGCTGATACACTGCTCACACTCTATTTCACCTCACTATCCTGTGGGGTATCTCCAGCACCTCTTGCTACCTGTCTGGCCTGTTGCACCTCAATAGCTGACTTGATCTGCCCTAGGCCCCTGCCAACATCACCGCTAAAGTGCCCCATCTCCACCGGCAGTGTGACAGTCTGTCAATTGAGGCTTGTAGTTCAATTGGCCAAGCAACCGATGGAACAACTTAGCTGATTCATTCTTGCAGCAACACTGCGATCACAATGCCTCTGATGGGCATGGTTGGCCACCATTTGTTGGCATAAGTCCTGTCAACAATCAATCAATCAATCAATCAGTATTTGTAAAGAGCAACTCTGTGCCCCCTTGGGGGTATCTGTGTGCTGTGTCTCTGCCGAAGAGATAGGTCTTGAGTCTCTTTCTGAAGTCTGGCAGGGAGGGGGCTGTATGGAGCTGGAGGAAGAGGTTGTTCCAGGTCTTGTCTGTGATGTGGGAGAAGGAGCGCCTACTGTTGCGGCAGATGCAGCAGATTTGTGGAAGGTGAGTGCAGAGGAAAGTGGGTGTCTGGCGGGTTGGAGGGTTTCAGTCAATGGTAGTAGTAGGTAGGTCCTAGGTCATGGAGGGATTTATAGGCATGCTTGAGGACCTGGCACCTTTTCTAAATGGGGAGCAAATGGAGGTCTCTCAGGTGGGGGATGAGGTGGGTTAATTTTGGGAGGACCAGAATGAGTCTGGTTGTGGTGTTCTGTATGGTCTGGAGTCTTCTGATGACCTGGATGGAGAAGCAAGCATAGAGGGTGTTGCCGTAGTTGAGGCGGCTGGTTACAAGGGCCTGAGTGATTGTCTTTCTGGCCTTGGGTGGGATCTATCTGAAGATTCTGCATAGCAGTGTACAGGCTCACTAGATTGTTATTCATTGTGGCCAAATGTGTCCAAAAATTATCAAAGCCAACAGTAATGCTCTGCTGCATGTTTAGCATGTTCCTGTTAATAATTGTCAACTGCTTGCTTTGCAGGCATTGATTTTGGAGCAGGATGCCTCTAGGCAAAGAAACAACTGTGCAGTGAAGTCATCTTCAAAACCTGCATGTGCCTCATGACAACTTTTGTGCCCACGCCCTGGAGCACACAGGTGTTGGCTTAAACTTGACTGTGGGTGGGACTTTGTGGCAGAGAGATATCAATGTCCTCCGTTGCTGCGACCTCTGGTGACAGTGATACACTGCAACATTGGGTTGGGTGGTGCTTGTGTGATTGTTTATAGGGTGAGGGTCTTCTGCTGCCATGTTGGCATCATCCACTCCCTTCACACTGGTGTCCTCACTCTGTACCTAATGGAGATCTGTGGGACAAATTAAACACATTATATTCACCTATCTGATGTGTGGCCTAATAAATGTACATATAACAACTAAGCTAGCTTTTTGACTGTATCACACATAATGCACTATCATGCTACAATACTTAACATTTGGTGAACAACTGTCTGATGAATGCTCCTGGACTATGTGGATTTGAACATCAATGTGTGGTCTAGGATGTGTCAAAAGTAAATATTTAACACTTACTTTGTGCAGTTCCTAGTGTAGATCAGTCGATGTTCACAACACCCTATGACAGTCCCTGCTCCAGCGTCGCCTTCACCATGGTCTTACTTGCAGTGGGTGGTAGTACTGTTGGTGGGCCTGACCTGGTATTCCTTGAGGCACTGGGCCACCTTTTCCTTTGTCCAAGACCTGAGATCATACCACCTCATGTGGATTTCATCTATGGAGCGGTGGCTAAATCCAATGGCATTGATTTTGGCCTGGATTTCCTGCCAGATTTTCTTATTTGTGAGTCTGGCACTGTCATTGATGCCCGTCTAAATAGGACATCATGCTTCTCACAGCACACCTCTGTAAGTATCCCTAACTCCTTCTCTGCAATTTTCAGTTTTCTTTTCCTCCCTGCAATTTTTTTCTCTGCAGTTTGGCTGGCCATGGCGGATGCTTTGGCTTCTTTCAGCTTCTTGGGCCTGTGCTGTGTAAGGCAGTAGAACTCCTCCTCCTCTCAGTCTGGTTCCCAGGCAGGTTCTGTGAGGCACTTCCTGCTTCGGAGGTGATTACCTATGACCAGGAAGTGTTTTCGCCCATTTTGTGGTTCCATTTGCTATTTTGTCCCGATTCATAATTTGGAACCTGATTCACAAAATAGCAAGTCGGTCACAAGTTGACTCGCATTTTGATAGTTGCTAGTAGTTATAAACAAAATTGCTAAGCACCCTGAAACCGACTTGCTATTTTGTTACTTACATCGTACGTACATGTGGATTTACAATTTCCTAATTGTGATTTTAATTGATTCACAAACAAGAAATCACAATTTTTTGAAACGTACATGTGGCCCTTACTCCTTCCCCATTGTGGAATGGCGGGCCATCTGCCTACATTTAAATCACCCTCTAAGTCTGTGAGAAAAAGGAGGAAAATGTGCAGAATGGCCATCTCGGACTTGATTGGGGCAAAGCAGTCACCTACCATACTTGCATAACACAAAGACTGCCTCAGCACACTCAGAAAGGGTTACACACTAATCTTTTGGGAGCTCCAGACAAACTGGGGCAACGGCAGAGAGGCATCTAATTCCAGAATCCTCAGTCCTTACAGCTCATCGTAACCCCCGCCTCAGGAGGCATCATCGATATAGCCCTCACATCTCTTCTCCAGACTTCTGTTCTGTGACACAATGCTCTTTAAACAGGATTAAGATACATTTCTAAGCAGAACCACCTTCGCCCTTGTATCAACCCACACTCCACAGTGGTCGGCTTCAACTTCTGACTTTTTCCCGGTCTGATGCGATCAGATAGCCAAAGTTGGCACGTTGTACGTTTAAGCACTATTTTGACCTAAACCTTTCTAACTGCATAGATCTGGTTCTACTGATTAGAATTCTGTCATTTTATTGTCAAATAGCTTATTACATTTTTCTCTGTTTTTCTCAAATGGTGTGGGATTTTTCTTGTGTTTTCTATTCACTGTATAACTGATTGGGTGCTGCATAGATACTTTACATGTCATCTCAAAGTTAAACCTGATGACTTGTGCGCCAAGCTACCAGAGAGTTAAGCACAGAGGGTTAAGCACAGGTTGATTTGGTGTTTATTTATGTTTCACCCTGTTCATTAAATGTTTCTCTGTTCTTTAATTTTTTTACTTTAACATTTGTCTAAGTTAGTCCTGTCTACTCTGTGCCATAGGAACGAGGGTTGAGCTCAGGTTTAAATTATTGAACCCTTGTGTTGGATCTAACCAGTTGGTGACCTTATTACTTGTGGTCGGCTGCCATCCACCCCAATTAAAAATTCACTCTCTTACAGATGTGTCACATAATTCCAGCAATTCTGTTATGGAACATATCTAAAAAATATATTGCCTATGGCAAAATATATAATTAATATTGGAACCTTGGTCCATTGAAAATAATGCATGTAGGAGGGAAATGTTTGTATACTTATGAAAACTTGCTTTAGAAGTGCTTTATTGGCTTTTTTAAGACTAGGGTTGCAGTCTTGAATAAAACCGCAATACAAGATATGGGGCCAGATGTAGGTCGGCAATTACCGGTCAGTAACGGCCAAATTCGGCCATTACCGACAGGTAATTGGATTTTGAGATGTAGGGTTTTTTTTTTTACAGATTCGGTAAATTTACCGAATTGGTAAATTTACCGATTCTGTAAAATACTGAATCGGTAATTTGACCGATTCGGTAAATTCCAGATGTAGGTAGCACTGTTTACAGTGCTACAGGCCTTCATAATTCAGTATTTTACCACCCAATCCAATTGGGTGGTAAAATACCGAATTCAGGTGTACATGCACATCTGTGCATGTACACCTGTGCCATGTGACACACAGACATGCCCTCAGGGCATGTATGTGTGCCACATGGCACACAAGCCTGTACTTGGGGTGCTAGAGGGTGTCAAAGTGACACCCCCTGCACCCTTGCCGGATTCGGTATTTACCGATTCGGTAAATACTGAATCGGTATTGCCGATTGATTCCTATGGGCTTCATGACCCATAGAAATCAATGGGCAATACCGATTCGGTATTTACTGAATAGGTAAATACCGAATCCTACAGACTCGGTAATTCTCAAATTCGAATTACCTACATCTCCCCCCTTCATATTTACCGACTCTTAAATACCGAATCGGTAACATTCGGTATTTAAGAGTCAGTAAATATGAATTACCTACATCTGGCCCATGGTCTTCTCTTAATGGAATCCGGAGTTATAATCCGGAGGCTCCTCCAAGTTTACAGAAGGCTTCGATGGTAATGTTGGATACAAAAAGAGCCCGGAGTTGACTGAAAGGGCTGAGCCCATGAATCTTGACCTATTCGAGAATCACAATCGATGGATCGTCTTAGCAGCATGTAAGCGGAGAGGGGAGAAAATGTGTTATTGTTGGCAAATCAGTTCAACAGGAGAGTCTTTAGACACATAGGGAGTCATTAGTATGTTGTGCCAACTTTTTCCACCCGCCATACCCCCGGGAAACGGGACCGCCCACTGTGGGTGCGGCAGTCCCGCACTAACAATTACTATGCACGCCCCACACTGGCGGGTGCATGCCGCATTTGTGACATTGCAGCGGGCGGTGCTGAAAGCATCACCCGCTGCAATGCCACAAAGGCAGGTTGTGCCTTTCAATGCACAACATGGCAGGCACAGTGCCTGCCATGTTGTACATTTAAATGCAGGGTGCAGTTTGTGAATAATTAAAGGTAGTAAACTAACTCAAAAATTGTAAACTTACCCAAAAATTGAAGCTTTATTTGTGAATCAGGCCCAACGTTTATTGTAAAGACACAATAGGCAGAAATAGTGGAAGGATAATGCATGGTGAGTGGAAAAAGACAGAAAACATTTTTTGACCCTTCATTTCTGATATCTTGGCTTCCTTACTTTAACAATGTATTTATTTACATTTGTATCAAGTCTAATCTTTTAAGAGGCGGAAAATTTTACCATAAGCCTATTTGTAAAAAAATCACGTACACAAACAACAAAGCCACTCATGATGAAAAGTGTTCAATAACTGTCATCTAGGTTCATTCACGCTGGCGCTCGGTTTCAAGATATATAGTCCTATTACTTTTTTAATAATGCTTCGCTCAGACAAGAGAGAAAGCACATCTTTCATTGACAAGTTGTCCCCAATATAGATGGAAATCTTCACCAATGTGAATGGAACTGAAAACTCCCATGAATTACAAAAAAATGAAATGTGCACAAGTATTATTCTACAGCTTCAAGGTCTTGCTCAATTTATATCCTCAATCAAACCACAATTTTTTTGAAACATGTGTATTATTGTCGCCTGGAGTTTGTGAGTTAGGAAAATCTGCTCAGCATCATTTATATCAACGTGTCAAGAGCTTAGATGTCATTAATCTACAAAGGGGATTCAACACATACATGCATTTTGTGGAGTAATACATTTTACATTAAAATTAGTGCACCTTGTTTAAGAAATTTCAACCAAAAGTGGGTCTAATGGCTTGAACACTGTTTAGCACTGAACAGTGTTAAAAAAAAGACAGATATGTGGCTGAGATGTGTATGTAATCTGTGCAACATCACACACAGTGAATCCTCTGTTTGCTCCATTGAATGAAAAAACAACTAAGGAGTGTCATGCCAAGCATGAAAAAAAGGAGTAAGCATGTAACACCACCCACAGTCCACCGTTAACTATGAGAGGAACCTCGTTTGGTTGATCAGAAGCCCTCACTCACCAACATAGTTGAAGACATGCTTCCTCATCGGGCCCCACCAGGAGTGGCCGAATGCCACCCTAGTGTGCTGCAATACCAGATTACTGTGGAGCTGTTTTTTGTGAAATGTGAACAGTGAAATAAGTGATTTAAAAATGCCCAAATTGTGTCAAAAAAGGAATTTATTTGTTTTGCCAATTGGACATGTATAAAAACAAGGTGTAGGATAAAGGACCACAATTAAAAGGTCTAAGTTTATCCCTCGTGGGAGGTCAACATATTTCTGCCTATGTGAGTGTAATTAAACAGGCATTCGTCAGGACCAGATAAAAGTGTAGTGTCGAACCCCGGTGGTATGGGCGTGCTAAGGCCCACCCTCGCCTGGGTGGCCTGTGTTAAAAAGAAAATACCTTAAAACTACTAAAACAAGATTCCGTCACATTGGAGTGAAACCAAGTTTATTCCAACAGACAAAGACAGACAACAGAAATGACAAAGAAAACAAATAAATAGAATAATAGCATTAACAGTTGTCATGAGCTGTAAAATAACATGCTTAAGTGCTCGGAAGAGGTGCTAGTAACCGTAACACATGAGTGGATAAATACGTGAACTTGTGCAAATACGGAATTACGGTAACTGCATGGAGTAGGCAGGGACAGTGTCCCTGCACTGCCCTACAAGTGTCGCTAATGGCAAAAATGCGAGCACAAATAGTGTCAGAATGCCCATTTACTGCTAGTAACTAACACATGTCGCTAATAGCAAAACGATCAGTGCAACTGACATGCGCTGTTGGGCAAAATGGTCAGGAGAAAAATAATAATAAAAGCATCCTTACAAACAGTGCTAATACTACAAGCACCATGGGTCTCGAGAGGCGGGTGGAAGCGAAAGTAGCCCACCCTGTAAGGAAAGGGTTAAACAAGTAAAACACAGGAAAAAAGGAGGGGAAAGCAAAGGACTTAGCTCAGATATTTAGCGCCGTACTCACTCCCTATTTGCTTGGCACCCGCTCGCTACCTGTAAGCACCCTCAGATACCGGACCTCGAAGAACGCCAGACTCGGCTTGGTCAGGGAAGATAAAGACAGCCGGGAAGCCACAGCAAACCAATCATACCACTAACAATATGCAATGGACAGTTATCGAACATGTTGACACAAAAAAGAACACCCAAAAAATTCTTTTTGAGAAAGAACAAAGGTTGGTGTATCGCCTTGGCAAAAATCTGCATGGTCTTAATAATAACATCCCCTGGGCATCTCTGCTGAATAATTAACCATCGGATTGATGTCCATTTGTCTATCTCTCAAAAAGTGGCACTTCCCTCAGGAGTGACGTCCCTTCGACGCACTCATGAATGATTTTTCATAGCATTTGTTCAATAAAGGTCATTGCAAGTTGTCATAGATGCTTCAATTGTGTTTATTTTCTTGCGTTCTTTTGATTCATGTTATTCTTTCATAATACGTTTCAAACGTTTACACACTCATGACCAATGAACACGCTAGTTTGACCTTTAATGTAACGCTTGTTATATGGAACCACAGTTCTCTTGTATTATTTCACAGGACTCTTAAGTCCCTTGATGAAGGGCAAATGCCCGAAATGCATTGGGCACAATTGTAATGAATATCTCTGAAACGTATTATGAAAGAATAACACAAATCAAAAGAACGCAAGAAAATAAACAAAATTGAAGCATCTATGACAACTTGCAATGACCTTTATTGAACAAATGCTATGAACAATCATTTATGAGTGCGTCCAAGGGACGTCACTCCTGAGGGAAGTGCTGCTTTTTGAATCATAGTTCGCCCAGAGCACAGTGGGCTATACTTCGATAGCACCACCTACAAGCACAAACTTACTTTATCAGCAACACACCTGAGTGCGATCACGACTACCATACAAAGTTATTTCATTTGTCTATCTCAAAGGAATGCAAGGGAATGCACATTACAGTGCACCAATAAAATGATGGTGACCAGCACTGATTAACAATCGCTCCTCATGGACCTTATTTGCATGAGGTCACACTCCGTGGAAAAGAGGGCTCTGTTTTCTTCAATTGTGGTGCAATCAGTTGACGAATGGCACTGTATGCTGACTCAAGGGAGGCATTGACCAGAAAATGAACTGCCTATTGCTATTTTTAGATTGGGTGGGTGTCACTGGCAAATCACCATAAGAGAGGATCCCAGGGAACCGGTGTTTGGACACAATATCGCATATAAACAATAACATGATACAAAAATATTGTGCCAAAAATATGGGGAGTCAAATATATCATAGATAGTAATAATGGAAAGTAAAAGTATATTTTTAAGAGCTGTTATTAATATAATTGTAAAAAAAAATTGATTAGAAAATATTGTGTGAAATATCATTTGTGTTTTATGTTTGTCATTTATTGTAGTGTGTTTGATTCTAGAAGCTTTTCATTTTTTATTCGTGTTTTTAATAGGATAATTTAATAACAATGAAATTGTTGAAATATGTGGTGTTGTTGTACTAACGTATAAGAATAATGGATTTATCATTTTGTTTAGCAGAGGAATATTGGATTTTTAGGGGATAAGGTTGGGGAAATTAAATTTTTTTGTTATTTTAGTATCAATTTAAGGTTTTTATTTTAATGATATGCTAATTAATATTGAAAAGGGTAATCCATTTTGTTACAGTAATAAATTTCATAAAGTATAATTTATTAATATATATATATGTTTTAATTATATTACATTTCCCAAAATAACTATTTTATTTCAAATATTAAAATACACATTTACATTACAATATTTGAAACCTAAAATAAATACAAATTAATTATTAAAAACTAACATAATTTACATGTGTTTAAAATAGAATATTTATAATTTATGTGAAAAAAATTATGATAATATTATTTCACAATTTTATGTTGAAAATGATAATGTCATTGCAAAAATATACTTTTTCAATACTTATTTAAAAAAATGTTTTAATGTAAATGTTATGATTGTTAATTGTGGATTAAGATTAAATTAAAAATTTTATTGTTTGAACTTTAGGAATTATAGTACATGTTTTTAAAAATACATTAATTATTAATAGTGATAAAATTGTCTTTTATATGTTAAATATAACTATACAGGGTTGTGGTTTTTGTTAGTGTGTTTGTAATAAAAGGTTAATTTATTTTATAGGTCAAAATTATGTGTGACAATAGAGTGTTGATTGTTTATATCAAAAATCTAGTCTGAAGCACCTTGCATAAATTGCAGTGGAAACAATAAATATCACTCCTTTGATGGTCACACCTCCTCAATTGCATTAAATTGGAATGGATCTTGTAAATGTCACCCCTTTTTGTAGGGCGTACATTTAGCCTCCATTTTATATCTTCATTTGAGCTTAGCATCCTGTTTTGATGGTGGTGTGCATGTTTTCCCTAATGCGAGTATGTACCACATTTATTTCTGATAGACATTGTCGGCCTGCAGTCTGCACATTCAGTTCAAATATCGCACAACTCAGAACCGATGCATTGTTTTATTTTTTGCTCATAAGAGATGACTCTTCTGCTTCAGACTATGGGCCCGATTATGCTGTACCTATGGTCTGACCGCTATGAGTTTGGCTGTTACTTGTCTGCCATGTTACAACTCATCTACACTAGCCATGCAGGTTACCGTTTCTCAAATGTTGGTAAAGTGAGATTGAAGTGACTACAATTACCATGAGACTGTGTGACTGAAACTCTACTCAATATGCTAGACTCCTTTTGTCCATTCTCATGTGTCTGCCATGTTACAATTAATGGTCTCTTGTCATACAGATTACCATTGGTCAAATGTTGCTAAGTGGAGATAAAAATGACTACAACTACCACAAGGCCATGTTACTGCAACTCTAACCAAGATGCCATACTTCATTAGCCCATTCTCACTTGTCTGCCATGTCACAATTGATCTTCACTGTTTATGCAGCTTACCATATGTCAATTGTTGGTAAAATTAGACTTAAGTGACAGCAGCTAGCATGAGGCCCTCTCACTACAACTCTAACCAAAATGTTATAGTGAATGTGACACCCTCACATTGCAGACAACCCAGATCCTGTTTTTATGGCAAAGAAACATCTGTATGAATGTGTCATTAAAGTGAAATACACATTGTGTGCCATAACTCTGTATTGAACTCCCACATCGTTCACATAAAAAGACAATGCCAGTCAATAGGAGTACATAAATTCAGTGTGACAACCATCCTATGGGCACAATGGAAACACTCTCTGCAGAATAGCTATGCCTCAATCAGGGGGAACCCTGAAAGACTGGGGCAATGGAGAACAGTACATTTTACACATGCCTTCCAAACTCCATGTGCACTGGACATGGGAACTGAAGTATATCGGGGATAACAAATCGCATAACCAAGTGCCAGGCATGTGTAGGTAATGGCTAAGTGCAAATAATGAAAGCAAATACAGCACTAACAGTGTATTGCACACATCTAACTGAAGTAGCTGTAAGTTACACACTGCAAATTGGGCATATGTCCATGCAGAACTACACAAAGTTATAACAAGTTGATATGCTCCATGTGTGGATACACAAATATCTAACTTCAACATACTTAACACATATCCAACCTACCTCATAGGGAGAAGTGGAAGCTAAATCACATTGACAGTGGCCAGGATAAGCTGAAATAACCACCAAATAACATGTCATCCAATGCAATGTCTGCCCCATTCAGATGTCATCCCACAGAGACATCCATCCAAAATCTCTCCTTGTCTTGTATTTCTCCAGCACTGGCTCCAAGGTCACATCATATTAACTACTTCAAATATATCAGCAATCAAGAATGATACAAACAAAACTGTAGCCACACATGACTAACTATACAAGAACATCAAATAGTCGGAAAAGTGATGGCAGAACCAATGTTTTCAAAACTCAGAAATGATTTTAATGATAGTATGTCACAATAAAAGTATAAAGAAAGGCCAATGCCAGTCCATGGAAGCAATCAACGGCACAACTCAAGGCTGTGCCACCAAACATGCCTTTATTGGCACTCCTAACAAAGGGGCATCCACTCGGCCTAGAAGGCACCTCGAAGATGGTACTTGGGAAGGGAGGGCAGAGGTTTAGGGAGGGGTGAATTTGTCTTTGGGAGCAAGCTTTTTGGATTTGGGGGTTTTGGGGTAGGGTTTAGGAGTTTTTTCAATTGTGTTTCTTTTTGGGGCTAGGTTCAGGGGGGGTGTGGGGGCTGTTTTTCAAGGGTGTAGTGGGAAGTGGAAGGGATAGCTTTGTGTCTGTGAGACGTTTTTGAACTTTGGGCGGGATGGTCATATTTCAGATGGGTAAGGGCAAGCATAACATCCTCATGGGGAAAACTGATATGGCAGTTAGGATACAGTTTCAGTTAGGAGAAAGTGGCCGTGTAAGTGTGAGGTGGGTGTGCTGTCTGCACTGTGTATTTTCTTAGTGCCTGTTGTATGGGTGACTGTGAGTTTTTGTATTTCTTGGGTGGGATGTGCTGGGTGTTGTGGAGGGGTCTGTGAATGTTGCTGTGGTGTGTGCGTGCATACTGGATGTTGTGAAGGGCTGTGTGGGTGCGGCATTTGGGGGTATGGCTGTGTCTGCGGAGCATTTAGTGAGTGTTTGTGTGGGGTCTGTGGGTATAGGTGTGTCTGTGGAGGGGTCAATATGTGTTGCTGTTGGGTCTGCAGGTATAGGTGTGTTTGTAGAGGAATCAGTGTGTGTTTCTATGTTGTCTGTGGGTATGGGTGTGTCTGTGGCGGGGTCAGTGTGTGTTTCTGTAGTGTCTGTGGCAATGGGTGTGTCTGTGGAGGGGTCAGTGTGTGTCCCTGTGATGTCTGTGGGTATAGGTGTGTCTCTGGAGGGCTTGTATGTGTCGCTGAGGTTCCTGGGGGTATGTTGGGACTGGTAGGCATGGTGAGGGAGGTGAGTAGCTGCTGGGTACATGTACATTTTACTTTTTTTGAAGTCTTGAATTTGTGTAGGGTGCTTGCGTCTGATGAAGTGTGTGCATTCTTAGGTAAGTGTGTGCTTGGGATAGGAAAGAGAATAGGGATTGTGGATGTGGAAGGGGCAGGAGGGGGTGGAAGGTTAGGATGGGTGGCGGGCTGCAGTGCGGGAGAAGGCCAGAGCCCGATTCGATCTGTTTAAGCCAGACATGGCAGTGTGAATGCCTTCTAATTTAACAACCATCTGGGTCAGCTGGTTGCTTTGCTCCTCAGGAGAACAATAGCCTCCTCACTAAGGACAGCTGACCTAACAGGGGCCTGGGCTGAGGTGCCTGGAGTGAAGGAGATTGCTCTTCTCTTTGGAAAGTTGAAACAGTCAACTTATGGAGGGACAACAGGGAGGGTGGCAATTGAACTTGGGGTGGTGGACAAGGATGAAGGTGGAAATAATCCGGTTGGTTCTGTCTCCACTCAGTAGTGTCCACCTGATGATGACTCAGATGATAATGAGATTGAGCTGATGTACTCCGGGGCACTCCTCACTTCCATCTGGTCACTGGGTCCCTCCATGTCTGACATCTCATGTCCAGAACAGATGAGACAAGGTGTGTCCCCAATGACGTTAGCTCCTTCTCCCAGCTTCCCCTGGCTATATCTGAAATGATATGTAATATGGGTTTATTGCAACTCTGTTTCCAGATCTGACCATCACAAATGTACTGAAAACATTAAAGAAGTCCACATCACACCACCGTCATGGTTTACCTCATAGGTTTCAAATTTAGCATGGGCACATGTATACATGCTACATGACCTGCAAACAGGTGGATCCACTCATGTCATAACCTCAGACAGGACAAAATATAGTGATGGAATTGTGTACACCCCATCCTTATATCCATACTCGGATCGTTGATCACCTTGCATACTTTGGCACGTGTTCCATACCATTGTAAAGAGATGTGAATCCAGAATCCAACACATCTAACTATTATTCATAACACATCATGATGTCATGAAGGTCAAGTTGAACACCAATGTACCATCAATTACTGTTGTAGCAGACATCATGTCACATACAAATACTCATTGCACACTGATGACACTTTGCACTCCAAATTACATCATATGTCCACTACCTGAAAAGTCAAAGGACTTAGCTAGGTATCTCAATTTGCAGATATAATTAGCTGAAAACGTTGAGGTCCAAACATTTGGGTGGGAGATAAATTCACACAGCACAAGACACCATATAGCCATATGAACATCCCCAATCCTGCTTTCTACAGGTGATGACGCCAGTCATATATTGTTATCTACAAGCCAATACACCTTTGAAGGTTTTGGGTGTCCCTGAATATAGATGACATGAAAATGTGGGATCACTAGAGTCTCAATGTGCAAGTACATCACACCACTCTTTGGTATTGCTTACTCAGATTCCCTTGTAAATATCAGTGTAGAGACTCACATATGATGCCCACAGTTGTACATCTCATTCCCTCCTGCATGTCACCAGTCAGTGAATGAGTGTTTTGAAACACTGTTGCAGAGGAATCATCAACTGGCAAATGCAAACTGGCCAACATGTAGGCACTAATGCTGATGGCACAAGTGGTGTTTGCACCCTCATTTCACTGTTTAACCAGTGCTTACCAATGGGAACTATTGTATAGTAACTGCATGTACTGTGAACTCTATGTCATGTGACATGCAATAGGGCCACCATCAAATGAGATAAAGTAGTTAAGGAGCATCACTCCTCAAACAAACAAAACGGGTTGCCTGTGTGGTACATTTGCTACCCAGATTTACTTACAAAATAAAATGATTAATCACTTCACTTCACTTCACCGGAGGTTCTGCCCTGGACGCTCCCCTTTATTCTGCCCTGACCTGCTGCCTGTGGCGAGGATCATGCTTTGCGGATTTTTCACAGAGCAAGGCATACACAGTGAAGAGCATGTTTAAGATGTGTATACAAAGGTTCGGTTATTGGAATTCTGCTCTTTGTCTGAGTACGTTTTTTAGAGGCAGCCCTATGGCACTTCTCGAGTACGATATTTTGACGTAATTATACAGACAATTTAATTCTGTTGCCTTCACGTGTAACCATGCAGTGTGAGTTTTCCTCTACCCTTGCCCTGATGAAGCCTGAATCAATGGTCCAAAGCACGTCCGCTTTACGGCATGGAGGAGTCTGACTGATCATTACTGCGTACATAAAATTTAGAAACACAGCCTGGACTTGATTGAGAGCCTGTTTTTTCCCTCTAGTGTGCATTGGAATACCTATAGTGTGAATTACTTTGGACTATTGACTTTTTTAGCAACTGATATGTAAAAATGAATGGGTATAAAAGAAAAATGTGTTTGTATAAGTGATGTGATATTTATGTCTTGAATATATGTGCGTGGGATAAACAACTTTTGAAACTTTAATTTTGAGTTGGCTTGTGACTTTAGAACCACTTGAATATACTCAGTTTGGGCTTTTCATATACACAAGTTGGGATTAATTCATGTTTTCTCTACTAAAACTATCTCTATAATGTGTTCCCATACATTATACTTTTTTGACCTTGTACTTACTTCACTCAGCCAGGTGTCTGCTCAAAAGGAAAGAATTGGGTGTGGACATGACTCTGCGGTGTTCCAGGTCTGAAATAGAATGGCCACTGTACAGCAGCATGCAGCTACTATCACTCTTACACGGATTGTGACTCTTGTGTATAGCACATGGCCCACCAACAACATGGTTGGTGAAATGCCTGTCTGTAACACTCAAATTTAGCAATATGACATGTATTAATCTAGCTAGTACTCATCTCTTTGTCACTGCTGTTGGACCCTCAATTGCCCATCAAGGTCATTGTTGGAAACCATCAGTAAGCAGGCCATCAATGGGGTCAGGGTCAAAAGCATGCCCCATCCATGTTGGGAAGACTTCCCCAGCTGAACCTCCATTATCTTCTGGGTCTTGCTCCTTTCTGCAATGGGAACTACGCTGGATATAGAACCCCTTGGTCCGCACCTTCTAGGCACTGTCTCTCCAAAGGCCTTCTTCTGATGGGCGTTGACCTGTGTCGATACAAGAGATCAAGAAACAGTTTGTAACTGGGAATTTGAGGATAACTGTCAGCTCGATACATATTATCTTGATATCTAGCAAAGCCTGCATCAAGAGTCAACATATTACATGTGTCCATGTCACACACTAAGCACAACTAAACCATGGATACACACTTTTGTGGTCATCTGATGGCTAACCTCAACCCTGCTCATTTACTACACTGACTGAGGCAGCTCATTAACATCATGTAGGCCAGGGCCATCCTACCTGATTTTAATGTGAGGTACCAAGATACACAAGACATCATTTAACCTACTGAATGGTAAATTACCTATGCTTGACTGTCCAGGCACCTTTACTGCCGAGGCCATTGCATTGATGCATATGGTCCATAAAGGGGAAACTATAGTATACACAACATCTTAAGACTAAGGTCACAGAGTAAGGGCTGGTATGTGTGACACTGAGAGCTACCACTCTGTGGGCTGTGTCGGCACGTGGACTACTTATTTGAGTATCCTAGTAAGTAATACTGTTTTATGTTGTTTGTACTGCCATCACTGCCTCTATAGCTGCATATGACAGCTCCACCGTGCATCGGCCAAGGTTGCTCGTGCACTGAGGTAAGTACAAAAAGTTTTGGTATCCGCCCAGAGTTACAGGTTGCATAGTTGCATCATTAAATCAAAGAATCACGGAGGGAGGGTGAGGGAGGGAGGGAAACACCAAGGGGAAACGAGGAAAACAGTGTCAGATGACCGGCTGAGTAGGTGACGTTAGAGGGGGTGAAACCTAGGACAGACTCCTCTATAGCTGGATATGACAGCTCCACTGGGCATCAGCCAAGGTTGCTCGTGCACTGAGGTAAGTACAAACAGTTTTGGTATCCGCCAAGAGTTACAGGTTACATAGTTGCATCAATTAAATCAAAGAGTCACGGAGGGAGGGGGAGGGAGGGAAACACCAAGGGGAAATGAGGAAAACAATGTCAGATGACCCGCTGGGTAGGTGATGTCAGAGGGGGTGAAACCTAGGACAGACTCCTCTATAGCTGGATATGACAGCTCCACCGGGCATCAGCCAAGGTTGCTCGTGCACTGAGGTAAGTACAAACAGTTTTGGTATCCGCCAAGAGTTACAGTTTACATAGTTGCATCAATTAAATCAAAGAGTCACGGAGGGAGGGGGAGGGAGGGAAACACTAAGGGGAAATGAGGAAAACAATGTCAGATGACCGGCTGGGTAGGTGACGGCCGAAGGGGTGAAACCAGGGCCAGACTCCTCTACAGCTGCATATGCCAGCTCCACCGGGAATCGGCCAAAGTTGCTAGTGCACCGAGGTAAGTACAAACAGTTTTGGTATCCGCCCAGGGGGCATCGTTAAAGGTCCATCGAAAGTTCCATCAAAGTTCCACCGCGCATGGGCCATGTTGATCCGGCTCCATGCTATGCATAATGTTCATGGTTTCATTCCGGGGGCATCGTCACAGATCAATTGGCAGCACTCATCCTGGAGTTACTGGGAAACAAAGACTTACTGTAGGGTTGATAGTCGCTCTGCCTGTTGTCTCCTCAGCCTCCCTGTGCTTGGTCTACACACCCAGGGGATGATTCAGGGCCGCGGCACATGCAGCGGGATTGCCTCCACTTTTCCATGCTCTCTGGACCAGCCCTCTGCTTAATGAATGATCTCTGTGTTCCCACCCACGCTTTCCTGCAGCATTGGGGCTCAGGGGTGTAATGATATGTCCCTACTAGCCAGTCACAGGTGCCCCAATACAGCCCTGTGTCTGCGCTACATTCCTCATCTGCCGTGGTCCTCCTATCCAGTGCTCGGTGTAATTTAACAGGCACGCACTCCCAGTCTGGCAGCCACTTTTCACCCCGCAGAGTTGCTGCTCAGTACTCCCTACGCTGTGGGGTTGGCCCAGTTCTTTCTCACGTCTCAGCGCTGTAATTCAGGGTACGAAGCGCACGCTCCAGCGCTCCTCACATGGTCCACACATACCGGGTTCCTGATCGTCTGTTGTCCATCCATACATGCCATTTTCTTGGCGCAACACAACGCCGCAATGTCCAGGAGATCGTGCCTGTTAACCTTGCCCCCAGAACCGCCACTCCTACTGCATTCCACCAGGTCTGTATGCCTCACCCCCTCCTGGCAGCTCGCACACTCAGCTCAAGTCCGCCGCCTCCGATCTTGTCGTAGGGCGCCGTCTCAGAAACTAGCCGCCATCTTGGAGGCTCCGCACTCGACGCTCAGGCAGGGAATTATCTGCTTTTTCACATCTGCAGCGGGACAAAAACACCCCGCTATCAGCCCAGCCTGGGCACCAGGAATTCCGCCACCAGGTTTGCGGTAAGGAACCTCACTGTTGGACCAAGATCATTGCCGGCAGGGGAGAGCCACTTGGCTAACATCATCTACAAATGCTTATAACAGTGTCCACAAAAATCCTCATGGTGTGAACCTTATGCATAACAATGTACATATTCCATGATGTGACATGAGAACTCATTGTAGCTACTAAGAACTGGAGCCCTGCATAGAGATATGCCTGTAAAAAAAGTTTACATCACCCTTATCACACATTCAAATGGTGGCCTTCTCTCCAAGAAGTCCAGGGCCCCATGAAACATTACATGTGTGCCCTATGTAGAGGCCACTCAATGTTTGCAATCAAAAAATGCTTAAACTCTGACATTCACAGCCACATTGTAGCCTATGCTAATAGAAAGGAAGCATTGGAATGGAGTTCAATATGTATTTGGGAAACTTACCTGTTCCTCTGATGAGCCACAGAGCTTGGCATACAGGGGAAGAACCTTGTCCACCAGGGCATCCAGTTCCTCTGGAGTGAAGGAATGGGCCTTCTCCCCTGTAGTGTGTGCCATCATGATTCCCAGATGTGGCAAAAGTAACTAAAATGGAGGAGGTGTTGATAGCAGCAGTGTCAGGAGGCAATTGTTTTTTTCCTACTTCCGCTTACATGCACGACACATACATGATCATGAGCATTGGCGCACACAGCCATTAGGCCGAAACTGCCACTATCCCCAATGTTAGACTATGGCTGTGACTGCCGTGAAAGGGGCCGCCTACCACTCGGTCAACTACTGCCAGCAGTGTCCATTTGACATGTCCTGGGAGCGAGGTCAGGAAACCACCATGTTATCAGTTGAGAAAAACTGTATTGGTGACAATTTAGAGTGTCAGCACCACTACAAACATGTTTACATTTGAAATGCCCTTTTCCTATGCCACATCCAGTACACATTATTGTGCACATAGGAAAAATGTGCACTGTACACTGTACATTGCGATCACTGATATTTCACATGAAATGTTATGCTAACCTCACCATAGTGGCAATTTACAATTTCTGAATTGATGATGTGCACAGTTCTGTTACAGACATGTGAAGGTCACCGTTGGGAATGACAGGCAGATGTTCAAGATTTGGCAATGATGATGTACAATGTGTACTGCTTCATGAAGCATTGATGTTCTGACATATGACTTTTGCCTTACTCTTCACATATGGTATTGGGCACACTGTGACCAAAATACATTTTTGTGTAACTCCTGGCATAGATCCATCAGGAAAGGGAGAGATGCCCGCCTCCAGGGTACCACCCACTTACAGAGCTACACACTATGGAAGAGCGATATGTCATCCAGAAGTTTGGTTTGAATAGGCAAACAATCCTGGATTTATGTTATCAGTTGGAGTCTGACCTCCTACCACACATCAATAATCCTACACCAATGCTACCACTAGTTAAACTTATGCCTGTTTGCTTTTTTTGACCACAGGTTCATTTCAATTCACCATTACTATTTCTGGTGGAATGTCACAACCTTTGTTCAGACGGGTACTCACAGAGGTGCTAGTAGCACTTTTGAGACACATGATCAGCTACATCCAGTTCCCCAGACATGACGATTTAGCCACTGTAAAGGTGAATTTCCATGGATTTGGTCACATTCCACATGTAATTGGATCTATGGATGGCACTCATATTGCCTTAGTACCGCCGCATGACAGGGAGCAAGTGTAATGGAACAGGAAGCACTTCCATTCTATTATTGTGCATGTTTTCTGTTTACCAGATTTGTACATCTCAAACGCCTGGGATCAGTCCCCAGGGTCTGCACATGATTCTTTTGTACTGCAAAACAGCACAACTTCTACTGGAGAGGGCCTGGTTTGTAGGTAGGTGTGAACTGCCCCAATTATTGTGTGGGAAATGTCAGGTGGGTTCATCCAAAAGAGTGTAACTTCTGTCTATCTTCCATCTAGGAGAGTCAAAGTATCCCAACCGGGCATAATTGTAGGCACCGCTAAGAAATCCTACAATGCCTGGAGAAGTCATCTTTAATGAGGCTCATGGAAGAACATTGAGGCCAGTGGAGTGAGCATTTAGGCTCCTATAGGCCAAGTTTTGTTGCCTGGTCAAAACTGGTGATAGTGATGAAGAGGAAGTAGTTGATTTACGTCTAGATGTCATTGACATGAGTGTAAGTATATCTTCAAATGTTATGTCTTTTATCTTTACACCAACTATTGATGTGGTGCTGAGAGAAGTATGTGATGGTACTCTGTTGGGAAGGGCAAGTTCAGGGAAAATCAAGTTAAAGGTGTTTGTAGATCAAAGTGTGAACACATTGACTACTGTGTTCAGTTACATTTGTTGCCCTGGTAGTTTTGTGAAACTGTGTCATCCAAAAGTTGACTTTGTAATGTGACCATCAGGTTCCGTGTCTTTTGTAAAATGTTTTTATCTGTTTTAGGTTCCTTCACCACGTCATCTTCATTTAACCATTTCAGAGTTGTGACAGTTGCAGGTATACTGAGCTGTTCCCAAGTACAACGGGAAAATGGGTTGATCCTGGGAAAGGCATACATAGACTTTGGATGTGCAAAGTTTGTACCAAGGTAACCTGCATTGTGATTGAATGGGAGATTTGAAGCTTACATTAGACTTGTTCTATGTTGTTTATTGGCACTAAAGCAATATGTATGCCATCATTTAGTCAAAACACGTGTGGCAGTGAAGCCAAATCACAATAATCTCCATTCACATGGGTAGAATCCTCATTTTGTGTAAAGTGTATGTGGGTGTTGATGTGTCACATCATTGTGGGACATACTTCTCCTGGCACACCATTGAAACTTTGGGGCCGATTGTGATGTCAATTGGAAACTAAACCACCTGATTCCTTGTCGGATTTGGTTCTGACGTACTTGTGTTTGGTGGTTCCGACCAATGGATTATGATGCTTGCGAACACCGTTTGGAAGGACTCCTATTGACTTCAAAGGAAGCCTGTGATCCGACCAACTACACCGGCTCCTATGGGGAAAATTGGTGTCTGCAGAAAACCTTTCACCCTGTTGCATGCACCCCATGGTCCCTGCCACACTGTGCATGGTTTTACAGGGGGTCCCTTGGGTACCCCCTCAACCCCAAACTGGGGGCCTCAAGATGAAGGGGATCTGCTAGGGGCCCCCAAAGTCAGTGTCGGATAGCCTTATCATGTCGGGCAGACTTAGTCCGAAAGGCTGGTGGAATCCTACATTGTAATCATTAGGTCGGAACGCTGTCCATAGAGCAGTACAAATCGGCTACAATTCGTTGCGGACCAATTCAGAATGACCCAACATTTCTTCTTTCGACCACGAGCATTGTAATCTGTCAGTCGGAAACAATTCTGACCGACTGATTACGATGGGTTCCAATACGGTCTAGGGGAACCGGACTGTCGGATGGAGGCTTTACGACCAACATCGTAATCAGGCCCTTAATTGCGACATTCCACCATATACTGGAATGATTGGCAATGGTCCTGTGTATACAAAATCTCGTGCTGCCATGGTTTTGCCTCGTGGTGTGATTAATATTTGATTCCCTATGTGAGCCAGAAGATCTGGTTTCAGCTGAAGACATGAATCAATGATAATTTGCCTATGCTATCTCATTGTTTTCGACATAGCCTTTTTTCCATGTAGGCAAGGTCTTGAACTGGAAATGGACAAACTGGCATAAAGTATTAGTGTTATATATGGATCGATATGTTAGTGCAAAGATTGACAGACAAGTATTGGTCAAATGGGATAAACTTGGGAATCATGTTTGAGAATTTAAGATGAACATACCTACTTGCAAATCAATTTTTTGATGTATTGTCATTGTTTTGTCATTGTCAAGTTCTTATGATGGAATCAAATGAATACATTGATAGAGTTGAGATATATAACACCAGTTTGACTTGTAAATGTATTGTACTAAATATGATGAAATTAAAGAGGTTCAACATAACAAAAGCAAAGCAAAAAGTGAAGAAGTCAGTTATGGTGAATGAAACCGTAGTTGGAGCTCTAAAATAGTTTGAAAGCCAATGTCCAACATACTACTGGAATCAGAAAAGCAAATGTGTCCAGAAATAGTCAACAGAATGAATGGTAGGAACACACTGGAGTAAATCAGTGTTGTGGTTGCTTGCTGGCCTTGACAGAGGTCTTGCTATCCCTACCTCCTAGAGATCTGCATGTTCACCCCTTGCCTGGGGGGTGGCCGGTGATTCACAAATGCAGTGACTAGGGGGCTGCAGGTGGTTCTTTTGGTGGCAGGACTACTGTTCCTGTCTCTAATGTAGATGGCTCAGATGTGGTAGATCATGAAAGGGTAGATGGTGCTGAGAAATCCCTGCACATATGGGTATAAAAGTCTTGCTATACCCAATTCAGGGCTCCCATATTTGAGTTGTGGGCCTCCTTCTGGTGGCTGTGCTCCCTCTGGAGACGCTTCATCCCCTGAGCTTGTGAATACCTGGCCCATCATGTCTTGGGACTGATGGTAGGCTCCCAAGACTGGTCGATGATGGTCTTGGTGTCAGTGACCCCAGTGCACTTAGATTGCTGGCCCACAAACACCCTCCCATAACCCCACTACCTTTTACCATTGCCCCAGAGTTGCTCCATCCAACTGGGTCCTGGGTGTGCTGGAGCAGGTGGTGGTGGGGTCTCAACATCACCCAGGACAAGGGGCATACATCCGGTGTCACAGAGGGAGGAACACATGAAGTGAAGTCTTCAGGTTGCTGAGGTGTCACAGCAAGTGTCACAGAAGCTCTCTGCCCACACTGACCATATGTATCAGGCTCCTCAAGCTCCTCCATATCATCAGGAGTGCTGTCTTCATTGAATGCTTGATCCTTGGCTGGAGTGGAGGTTTCTTGAGTGGCTGAAACCAAACCATGTGCTCAGCCCGTTTGACCTATTGAGAAATGGAGGACATTCCTATTAGTAAAAGAGTGCACTGTACATTCAATCTTTAGTTTCAAACTAGGTAGATTCCAGGAACACAAAATAGATAGAGGGTATTCTGATGACAGCTTCCAGGGGTATTTCACATATTACCATAATTTGTATCAATTTCAAGAGTACAACTTCAAATTACCAAGTAATAAGATGTCCTGAAATGTTCATGAAGTGATTAGGGAGTACACCCAACAACTCCAAAAGATTCACCCCAACAAAGTGAAGAGCTGAAACGTGTAATTGATAATTGAAAGACCTAGCTGACTTCAAAATAGACATTTCCACTACTTGGATGTATGTTTGGCATTTGTCATCATGTGAACAGTCTTGTGTCATTCTTTTCAAGTGTGACTTATATTCAGCATACTAATTTGCATGCCTGACAATTTTTCTGTCAATACAGTTTGAATAGTGAAACTCATTACATCAATGCAATACATTTAGAAAACAACACCAACCATTTTAAGAAGGGAGTATTGAATAGGTATTGATCACTACATGACACTTTTGTCATATGTTGAAATCTGTTATGAAAGAGAGAGTGAGCAACATTAGATAGCAATATTCTTTTGAGAAACAGAAACAGGGCATCATGGTAGCTGTAGTCATTTCAAAGACAACTTCCACTCGCACAATGGTTTTAGGAACACAACTGTGGAAAATATGCAGTGGAACTGGGCCAAACACATTTTGAAACACATATGGGTAATGAATTATCTGGTGTTCTAATACTTACAGGCACCATACATTCATGTGACATGTAATGGGGAGTGATACCTGTAATCTTAAAAGCAACACAATATATTCACGCAAACAATCTAAATTATCTGATAATGATACTTTGAGTTGTGTAAGTTAGAAAATATGTGCAGGACACATTGGTAATAGCCAAGTTGAGAGCAAACAGAAAATTGAGATTAATTCAGACTTTGTAAAGTTTATCTTCTCAGACTCCACTCCACCAGTTATTCATGTCAAGCCTTCAGTATGAAGAATCTGCAAAACCTTCTCCCCCCAGGACATGAATGGTATTGGGGGTCCTGGGAGAACAACCACCAGTCCTGTTGGCATCCATGTGATGCTTGCAAGCCAAGGAACGCACCCTCCCCTCAGGTCATTCGACCTCTTCCTAATTTCTTACTGTATGCCAAGGATGTTTGCTACAGCATTCACTCTGTTGACTATTCTGACCCACATTTACCTTTTCTGTGATAGCAGTGTATTTTGGACTTGGGCTCCAATTGTTGTGGGTCTACTTGCAGAAATCAAAACTCCTTCTCAGGGGTCTCGCTGATACTTAGTCCTTCAAAAGCTGAACAAAAGTTGGCAATGAAACTGCAATATCAAAAGAAACATTTTATTAAACTCACCTGAGTTGAGACTACGTCACACAGAAGCCTTAGTAACTGAATGAGGCAGTCTGCAGAATGCAGAAACCTGGGGCTTTATATATGTTTTAGAATTACATAGTAAGCATAAATGCAAGGGGCAGTCCTGGCTCATGTGAGCACACAAAAATGCCTAATATGGACATGCAAGTTCTACTTGTTCAACCAAGTGGGAGGAGCTAACAGTTTTCAGAAAATAGTAAACACATTCCTATCTGAAACTAATCAGTAACAGCTGCAGACCCTACCGGGAATTTCTGGGCATGCGTTAAAGTGGAGGAGGCTAAAAATATCCTGTTACTGGGCAGACTTCATACGCAGCTAACAGGAAGGTAGGACAAAGCACATGGTGAGCACATGGCAGCACATGGCAGACAAAATGGCTGCCATAAATACAAAATGGCTTCTGCTAACGCTAACCCATTGCTGCTAATTTACGACAGACGGCCGTATTAGCGTTAGCTGAAGACATTCCCATGATCCAGTAGAAACATAGAAAACATGTGCTCATTAATTTTCATAATTTTATCAATTTCCTAATTCATTGCTAGGTGAGCATTTTCCATTCTAAACATTTCATTAAGGGTATGAGCAAGAATACAAAGAGAATGGAACATTGGGTCATGAACATACAGACAGTAGGAGAAAGTAATGACCACTATTACAAACAAAATTATCATTTTTCACAACCCTAAGCAAAAGCAAATCCAAAAATCTTTCAGTAAACACTATATAATCAGGTGAAACAGTGGCGATCCTTCAATGCTCCCAGGTTGAATAGGGATACTCTTCCACAGAGAATGAACTTTATTCTGCTTTTACTAAACAGAATACTACTCTAAAACAATGCCAGCAAAACAATAAGTATCAGTCTCCTAACACCCATTTTATGCAATCGCACGAAAACTACTTATGCAACCACAACTATGCCCAGAGTCCGTTCAAAGCATCTCTGGCAGGCTTCTATCGTCCATCAAATCTGCTTCCATTGTTGCATGGGCCTCTTGATTCAGGCCTTCCATGAAAATAGTGCTTCTCAGTATCCGTTGGAGTACCCTCCTGGCAAACACTCACAGCTCAGTCGAAAGTCTCAATGTCTCAATGCAGTGCACCAGTATCTCTCCTCTGCGGCAGACACTACAGATAGTGTACTCCTCATTGATCATGGGCACAGATCATCTCGTGCAGACCTGGGTATACATTCTCAAGCTCCAACACTCATTATTCAGTGTCAGAGGACGCTCAGGCTGCTCTTTCATTGGCACCATAATGTAGTGCCTCTTGCCAATCTTGGATCCTCCGGTACACTGCCCTTCCGTTGGAGCAAAGGAAAAAAAGGGAATGAGTGTGTGGCCAAAACTCAGGCCAAGGGTTTCAAGGGACTGCACACTGTCAGAGGTTACCAGCACATGACAGGTAGCTTATGCTCTTTTGCACTAAAACTCTGGTTCTGTGGCAAAACCAGATCCTCCTTCTTCGTGATGTTCAACGCTGTCTGATGAAGCAAACTCAATACTTTGGAGATGCAGTTGACTCTAGAGCCAATGTATGTAGCCCTCATCGGTAGCTGACACTGATGAGAATTAGGGCTCATCTTTATCACCGTTCTGCAGGGTATCATTCTCCCTTTGACTCTGAAAGATCCTGCAGAACCTAGTGATGTAGGAAATGTGACACAGTTGTTAGTTTTCTTCAATGTAGTAAACAAAAAACAGTTCAATGTTTAACAAGGGGACTGCAAACAGGTGACCTGCAATCTTCAAAGGAGTGGCCATATGCCATAGGACTATTATGATCTAAAATACACTGTCATTCTCATAGAATACAAAGACAAAGGCAGTAGGTAAAACAGTGACTCTAGCCTCTTCAATTGGGTTTCCATATGAGAGCATATCCTCTACCATCTAAGGGTAGATAACTATATGAGAATTCCTTATGAATGGATGTCCTCACACATAGTGACATCGTCTAATGGGGTAAACATTTTTCTCTCTCAATGATTAAGTCTAAGTGTTCCTAAATTCCCTATCTAGAACACCTCAAAAGCGAAATCACATAATACAGATTATAAGGGAGATGTAGATACCTCCCTTTTAATAATTGTGCATCAGGTGTACTATGCAATACAAAGGCTAATGATCAAAATGTGGAAACAAAAGACAAGAACTAGAGAGTCCTGGTGTTTCCATTATTAAAACACATCTGGTCTATCAAAAATTATAGCAGCAGAAAAAAGAACTGAAAACCAAATTAGAATAGGCATTGAATTTGTCATATTCAAATAAACATAAGGTATCTCCTATTGAGATGGAAAGCTTGTCTTACTATAATATTAAGTCAGTTAACCAGTCTATCACTACCCTGACAGTCAGACTGGAAAACATCAAAGTAGGCCTAAAGAAAACTCTTGAAAACCAGTCTGATCATACCAAAGGGAATTATACATAATATGGTGGTCCCTGTTACATCACTGCAGTCTGGAAGTGTGAACCTGAACAATACACCAATTATAATAAATGAGCTGACTGGTGAAAGGAATACGGAAGAGGGAAACAGAAGTAGGCCACAACTAAAATCCCCAATAACTAGGCACAATGCAACATCAGTCAGGGGAGAAGCGGCAAAAGAAAAATGTATAGGAAGAACAAGAAATTACTCTGGTGATAGTCAAGTTCGTGACATAATACCAAGAGTATGGGTGATACACAAAAGTCACAATAGTACACAAATTTGAACTCTACCGCTGGCCCCTACACCATATACGGTAATCTCAGCTAATGGTCCAGTTCCTTCTTCAAGGGAAAAAATGAAAAGTTTAGGTCACATTTAGCAAGAGCAACAAATCTATAATTTCATCTTTAGGTCCAATCAAGGAAACATAAATGTAGGGCTGCCTATTCCTTGAGGGAAAGGGCAGTCACGTGACTTACTGCAAGTGACAATTTGATCCTGTATATCTCTTTTTCTTCAATATTATATAGCCAAATTTGACATACACTGGTGAAGTGTTGTCTGTCTGGTTCCCAACATGAAAAATCATATCTGTGAAATTTAGTATCAGGGAAAATTTACCCAACTGTTGTGCAGCGATTATGCATCGTCATGAAAAATCCCTTCACAACACAGAGGAACTTGTAATAGTATCAAAAGCAGCAACATAAAACAAAAACACACACATGCCAAGCCATCAGATATACGCGCTACATATCAACCACAAAAAGCATAGACAAAGTACAATAGCATATGTAAATAAGCGGTGATACACAACACCATTGCATGCACTTTATGCACTGTGAACCTGCAGCCCAAAACCCAATATTCTGGCCTGCGTAATTTGTCAGGCTTAAAATCGAAATTACACCAAAATTACTTTCTTTTACGTTCCTCACCCGCCGTTTGACAGCAGATCACCAGTCAATGGAGATCAGCTGTCAAATACAACTTACTGTGTCGCTTCTGACACACAGGACCGGCAGGAACAATTCATAAAAGGATAAAATGCAAAATCATGAAAAAAATGCAAGAACATTTCAAAGAATCATAATAAAAAACACATCCTTTTTCAACATACTGCTAATACTGCACATAACACACAAAATATCAACTGTAACCAACCATATTTTCGTAAACATGCTAAACCACCTTAATTTTGACTGTCCAAAAATAAAGCTCATTCACAGACACTCTGCGTGTCCCGTGCGCCAACCCCCTTTAAGGCTCTGCTATTTATTTCTTCAAGGCTGGTCAGAAATGCACTTCTCAGAGACAAAGCCCTAATGTAATAAGCTGCAAATGTCGACGTGAAAGCCTCGCACAGTCCTCTAATGTGCAAGGTTTAATTTCTGTTCGTCAGAGAAGCTTTACCAAGCAGTGATTTCTCCATCTGTTTTCACTTACTTCTAAACCCCCATCTCACTGACCTTAAGGTCAAAATCTGCCTGGCGCACTCTGCGCTCCTCAGCCCCCCTTTCTATTCCCTCACTCGAGCTGACAAAGACAAAAAGCCTTCCTAACTCTTTCTAACCTGCAATTATCAACCCTATTGAAAAACACGTTATATAAATGACTTCTTTTAGGGGCTAAAATTCATTTATTCTTAGATTATTATAACATTTACTGTGAATAATTTGCAGAACATAATAACATAACATACCAGCTTTAGAACAAATGTTTGCTACCACCAATGCAATGGTACACACTTCATCAACCTGAAATGGATAAACATCTCAATAGGCCCAGCTAAAGTTAGAACCTTCAACCCTGCTATTAAACATAAACCTCTACACCGGGCACATTCGCTCACTGAGCTATGAAAAGCAACCTCAAATATTAACAACCTGCAAGTTTGTATTATACACAAATGTATACATTTACTGAAGCCTGAGACCCTTTAAAGCTATTGTAAATGGCAAGAATGCTGTTTAAAAGTCCATTTAACTAAATTTTGACTTTGATCTCCGGGGCACTCAAAAATAAAGATCCTTCAATTGCATTACTTATTAATCATCCTCTGAATGTTCTTTACAGATTGCAAAGATTGGTCATTAGACATATCTCATGTAATTCCTTAGAAAAATGAGTTTTTACGCCTGCGCCAAGTGAAAACCAACATGCAAATGTCCTGATTATGCAGTAACACACAACTTAAATCAAATTTTAATGCTAGGAGGTCATAGTATGAGTATTAAGCTTCATAAATATTTAAAAAAATGAATTTAGAAGCACTTATTTTTTTAATATTTATTGTTCATAATTAATAATTATTTTTACTTAACCCAATCTTTTTTGAAAATTCCACATATAAAAGCAAGCTGCATGTCTTGCCTATCATTTTTAGACGCATTCATTTATGAGCCTAAGCACAGAAGCCTAACTTAACCGCATCGCTGCGGCGGTTATTTTTCCGCTGTGCAGCTTTTTTGTAAAAGCCGCTTTACATGACAAGCTCAGCTCGTCATTCGCACACGACCACCGTGGCTGATGACGAGCTGAGCTTGTCATCAGTAGCGAAGGGGTTAAAACATGACAGATTTTCGCGCAACTTTTTTTAAAAGGATTTGTATTATCTAGCAGCAGAACCAATAATATACTTACAAAAAAATGCTTAAAGAGAGGAAAACCGCAATTGAAATGTCTTCCTGTGATACAAAATAATGAACCTTATTTTTGTGACCCTCTAAAACACTATTCTGAAATGCAAAATTCCAACCGTGATTAACTAACGGCTAAGTCCTGGCTAAATAAACATTCCGATGTTATTCATGGCCTTCAAAAAACAACATCTGCTTCCTTAACGGCAGTAAGAGCCCTGTACAGTGTTGAAACCTGAGCACGGTGACAATCTTACTGAAAACAGACATTTCAAGTTTTAAAATGCGTGTGCAATAGGATGCATTTAAATGTAGCAAAGATTCACTTTAGCTGAAGTGTTTGCCTTTTTACATGTAATGCAATGCATGTAGGTAAAAAATGCTATAAATTTGTTTTTCTACAAAACACACAATTTATGTTTGAGGCCTTTCATATTCCTAGTGAATGTGAATTTTAATGTTATCTTTTTTAGCCATTTAACAGTTTGCACAAATGCATTTTTACTTAGTCTATAAATTAAATACCAACATATAGAGATTTTAGCATGTGACATGGTAAATTGCTGTATTTTTATTTAATTTCTACTTAATATTAATTAATCTGACATTTTACTTAACAGACTGAAAACATCAAAAAACCCACAAACACACATTGAGCTCATTTCAGACATAAAGAGAAAGGGTTCAAACACTCAGGACACACAATGCAGCACTTTAGCCATTTGTTTCATAAATTGCGCCATCGCTATTCACTTACAGAAGTTACACTAATGGGAAAAACCACATAGACATTTAAACACACATTTAACCCACAGATCAACACATAGGACTGAAACAAAGGACAGCCCACAGACTGTACTTAAACCAAACCATTTGTAAATACTAGTTGTAAGTCATATTTACAAGAAACAAATCTCAATAGTGTTCCTAAAGACTGCAAAAAACAGTCTAACAGACTGCTGTGTATCCAAGAAGCCAAAATACACTCAATTCACTAGTTTTGACTGGCAGAGCACCAAAAAAAATCGCTCTGCATATCTCCATTCATAAAATTTGCACAGAACAAAGGATCCTTATATGTATTATGTCTATATTTTAATTCCCTGGGGATACAAAATCACCAAGGAAGAAATATGTTTTTATACCCAAACCTATTCAGATATTCCCTCTAGGGGAGCTAGCAAATTTTAATTCACATCTCACTATGGTACCTTCCAAAAAGCAACACATTCTTTGATGTGAGCTTGAAAATAGGCATGCCAAAAATATTGCAGAATATACAATATTATACCCAAAGTAGTGCTTAAAGTACCCTTCGTACGTGCACCGTTCAATTAGCATACAAAGTAGAGAAAAATCTCCTCATTACCTGCCTACACAAATTGCAATTTCCATATTACACATACACATACACATACACATACGACTAGTCATCACATTCCAAATTGCCACGGCAAGCGTATTCTAAAACTGCCTTGCCACTCACAGGTTACAAAAGCTCACAGCAAGCACCGTAGAACGGTTCTTACCACTCACAGAGCATCCAGGTTCTAACTGCCAAGTTCTGAATGACCTCACGGTCCCTCTTTTTTTTTTAGAATACTCACGCCAAAAATGTTCTCTGTCAGGGGTGACATCATGTCGGAGGATCAAAATCAGGAAGATCAGAAACACACTGGGCTGCATAGACAAAGAATCCCCAGAATCTCCTGTGCACAGAGTACCTTCTTAGTAGAAACTTGTCTTGTCTTTCTCCGTAGATTTCTGTCTCCTGACAAGATAGCCACCTCTCTGATGATACCCACGTTGCGCGCTATTTGCAGAAATCAAAACTCCTTCTCAGGGGTCTCGCTGATACTTAGTCCTTCAAAAACTGAACAAAAGTTGGCACAGAAACTGCAATATCAAAAGAAACATTTTATTAAACTCACATGAGTTGAGACTACGTCACACAGAAGCCTTAGCAACAGAATGAGGCAGTCTGCAGAATGCAGAAACCTGGGGCTTTATATATGTTTTAGAATTACATAGTAAGCATAATAGCAAGGGGCAGTCCTGGCTCATGTGAGCACACAAAAATGCCTAATATGGACATGCAAGTTCTACTTGTTCAACCAGGTGGGAGGAACTAACAGTTTTCAGGAAGTAGTAAACACATTCCTATCTGAAACTAATCAGTAACAGCTGCAGACCCTACCGGGCATTTCTGGGCATGCGTTAAAGTGGAGGAGGCTAAAAATATCCTGTTACTGGGCAGACTTCATACTCAGCTAACAGGAAGGTAGGACAAAGCACATGGTTAGCACATGGCAGCACATGGCAGACAAAATGGCTGCCAGAAATACGAAATGGCTTGTGCTAACGCTAACTCATTGCTGCTAATTTACGACATACTGTTAGGATTTCATACACATTATGACTGCCAATTTGCCCCCAGTCAAATGTGGGGTTTTGGGGCCTGGCATTGTGCAAAAAATAAGAGTAAATTAAACAATTGACCACAAGATACTAAATGATAAGGAATAAAGGGACTGTAGAGAATGTAGAACAAAAAACCTCACTTTACTGCCAAAGCCTCTGGCATCAAACGTTGGGGTGGAGCTAGAAGGACAAAGGATCATGGTCTGAAATGAAGTGTGTTTCATATCGTGGCATGCAGGTGTTTTTATGTGGCCACTGGGGATCTGGTGTGCTCTACTACCATCCATCCAATGGCCACAGTGATGGTGCATTGTTGAGTACTTCCCTCAATGAACTCCCTTCGTCTGGGAACCGCCACTAGTACACTGCCAAAACCAAAAACAACAGTTGATGGACAGAATGCAGAGCAATGTCATACATTCACCCCAGTACAGAGATCTGGGCATAAATCCATCGTTTTTTTGCACTCCACACCACCCCAGTTCAGACATGGCCATATGCAAATCAGCCTTGACCCTGTGCCTCATGGGAACAGTCCAGCCCGAACTGCCAAGCCATGTCTTTCCTGGAGCAGAATCAAGCATCCTAGGACGGGTTTCTGTCTACCAGCCGTCTTCAGCCAGGATAGCTTGACTCCAGTGGTGTGGAGAGCATGGGACTCATGTCTGAGCATACCCATCCCTCTCGGGTGACAAATCCAAAAAAAACAGTTGATGGACAGAATGCAGAACAATGTCATACATTCAACCCTTTACAGAGATCTGGGCCTAAATCCATTGTTGTTTTGCACTCCACACCACCCCAGTTCAGACATGGCCATATGCAAATCAGCCTTAACCCTGTGCCTCCTGGGAACAGTCCAGCCCGAACTGCCAAGCCATGTCTTTTCAGGACCGGAATCAAGCATCCTTGGACCGGTTTCTGGCTATCAGCCATCTTCAGCCAAGAAAGCTTGACTCCAGTGGTGTGGAGAGCTTTGGACTCACGTCTGAGCATACCCATCCCACTCAGGATGACAAATGCAAAAACAACAGTTGATTGACAGAATGCAGAACAATGTCATACATTCACCCCAGGACAGAGATCTGGGCCTAAATCCATCAATTTTTTGTACTCCACACCACCCCAGTTCAGACATGGCCAAATGGAAATCAGCCTTGACTCTGTGCCTCATGGGAACAGTCCAACCCGAACTGCCAAGCCATGTCTTTCCTGGACCGGAATCAAGCATCCTAGGACTGGTTTCTGGCTATCAGCCGTCTTCAGCCAGAATAGCTTGACTCCAGTGGTGTGGAGAGCATGGGACTCATGTCTGAGCATACCCATCCCTCTCGGGTGACATCTCCTCCCGTAGCTCAATTTGCAAATCCAGTTGCCATGCCAGTCTCAGTTTCGCATACTCCTTCGTTCTCTCAGAGATGGCGATGCAGTATAAATGAGTTATTAGTTTAACATGGGACTTAGCGTTGGCCATGGAGTCAAACGCCATAACCGTCGGGGCTTCCTTCATATCTTCCCCCAGAAGCTCTCTTAGTGCATGTCTCACCCTTTGAAAGTGAAAACGTGCCTGCATCAGGAAAGGAGCATCACCAGATGCAATCCCCTCCCACGTTCATGCCGTTCCCCCCACAAACAGGTCCCCCATACTCTGAATGTTCAACAGATGCATCGCCGATATCACTCACTTTTCCCTGCACGGGGCCAGCTAGGCATACCTCTCTATCGCCGCCTTCGGGGCATACAACAGAGAGCACGCCTGGATATCCATCATGTAGTGCCAAGCGTGCATGATGGAGTTCAGGGAGTCCAGAATCCCCGTACGACGGTCCCGGTGTTTCGACAGAAGCGCAGGCAATGGTTTCGATGCGCATGTGGGGGATATCTAGTGGGCCATGTATCCAATAATAGGCATGGGCACTTTGTGCGGCTCGATAATATAGTTCCAAATCTGGGGCGTTGAGGCCGCCGCAGCATACGGACGAATTAAAATGTTCCACGCTACTCTAGGTTGCTTCCCCGCCCATGCACGTTGTACCATTAATGCCTGTAGTTGCCGAAAAAAAATGGGTCGCTAAAACCATTGGTATATTACGTAACAAGAACAAGAATCGCAATAGGACTATCATTTTCATGAGCGAAATGCGCCCCCAGGAGCGATAGCGTGGTCATCCACTAATAATGTTTCTTTTCTTGGCTGTACTACAGGTTTCGTTAGAACAGGAGGTCTAGGACTGGTTTGCTTATCTCCATATAAAGGAACAACAGGACCTATAGTCACTGGAACTGTTAAGGCTTCAGGACTTATATTTATCTGTGCAATTTTCTGAATTAATTAATTTCTTTGTTTATTTATTGCTTCCCATTCCTTTTCCTGTAACACTTTTTCTAATGATGCCTCATGTATTACTTGCGGAACTAAAGGTGGCTTTAAGAACAACCATTAGGATTAACTTGATTTTGCTCCTCAATATAAGGTGGCGGATTTTCATTAGTAAATCCTCCAAGTAATCATCTTCTGGATCAACATTTGTCATTAAATATTTTGTTTTCTCCGCACTTTTACTCCCTGTTTGCTCTTCTAAAGCTCGGACAGGATATAATCCTTCCACTAACATGGACTGCCTCCATTGTTTCATCTGTTTATCTCTTGTCTTTTAGGGATTTTTGGATAGAATGTATTTAAATTCCTGTCACTTCTAGATCTATCTTGCTCAAAAGCCTCTGCTTCCCATTCCTCTAAAGTCTCAAATTGAGTTAATCTAGGTCTAGGATCTAATTCATACATGTGTGCTCTTAAATTTTACAAAACTCTACCATTAAAGGTACCATTTTCTGGGAATGCCAAAATTCTGTCATCTTTTATAGATTCTATCCAGTTTTCTACCCATATGCAAGTGAGGTAGCCCCTTTCAACCATCATGTATGATGCGGGCGTATTCGGTGGTGGAATAATAATCCCTTCCTTGTTTTTATCGGTTTATCCTTTTTAACCCCTTCGCTGCTGATGACGAGCTCAGCTCGTCATCAGCCACGGGTGGCGTGTGCTGATGACGAGCTGAGCTCGTCATGTAACGCGGAAAAATGAAAAAAGCCGCACAGCGCAAAAATCGCCGCAGCAGCGATGCGGTTAAAGAAATGCTTACCTTTCTTGACAAATGACATTATTCTTTTATCTCCGTACATGATATAAGGTCTTCCTCTAATCATCTGTTCCTTAGCAAAACCTAGATATTTTCTTTCTGGTATATTTCCTATGAATCCTGGATCTAAATGCCACATATATTTTATGCCGTTTTAATTTTGTGATGACACTCGGTTGTTTACAAAAAAACCTCCAATACCAATACGTTTCTTATTTAAATGACCAATCAATAATTAGAATTGCGCAGCTTTCTCTTGAGACAAGTTTTCACGCTCCTATACTAACCCCTCCTTTACAATATTACCTCAGCTACACACCCGCTGTCTCAACCAATACCAGCGTGGCTCTAAGTGACGTCAGTGCAGCTCCACAACTGACTTACTCCTTTGCAAGGTAATACGAGAACTTACGTCTATTCACTTTAAATGTTCATGTTCATTAATTAACAACGTAAAAACATTCCACTGTGCCTGTGTGACTAATTCAAAGAAAAGAATGATTTATATTCACTGCGAGTAACTCCCTTCCGTTTACTCTTCATACACTACAAATAGATCCCTTCCGGCTGCCTTTCACGCAAGCATCGGAGAACCTGTTACTCCCTCGGGTTTACCCTTTCTAGGGGATATAAGGCAAAAGTTTCATCAGCGAACCCCTTTGGTCTCAATCAAGCTCAGAAGAACCTGTTACTACTTTCGGGTCACCCTTTCTAGGTGATATCACACCAAAGTTTCACTAGCGAACTCTTTGCTATCAATTATTCACTTATTTATACAGAAAGTCCCTAAAACAGTGCTTCCGGTTTTACCTAACCATGCACTCACTTTCACAGGCAAGTGACCTCGCTACAGAGTGGCTTCCATTTACCACCTGTTATTCTGCCCCCGGGGATTCCAAAACAAAAAAAATAAACAGGTACGAACAAGTTTGTTTGATACATAAAAATCTATTTAATTTTTATACACAATGCAAATCAATCTAACCAGCTAACTATAACTAACTACCTATCTTAACTAAACCCTAACCATCACGCTGCTACCAAATAAACTGAGAGCGCAAGCTCACCTGCTCATCATACTCACCTGGGCCCATAAAACTAAGCATATATTTAAACAGGTAAACCTACACTTCATCAATTTAAAATATTACCCTTCGGAATCTTTACCATTTGACTTACCAATCCAAGTCACTGAGTCCTAGAGGATCAAGGGAGTTAGCAAGAAAATAGGTAGTAAAATAACATTTACCATTTTATAAATAACCACAAACTCGGGAAAGGTTTAAGTTCTTTTGTCTAAGTAAAACTTTAAATGTTTGAAACTATGAAATCAATATTTCTTGTCTATTTAGAATAATGAAGTTTGAAACAACATATGCAATATTTTGGAAATAAATATTGTTAAGCATTAGACAAAGGGTGGGTAGAGAAGGGAAAACAGTACATTGACAAACCCACACTTTACAGTTACCTAAAATGGTGTGAAGTCCAACCCTGGCCACGGGCTGAGACAAAGGATAAGAATCCCAAAGTGCAAGTGCCAGTGAGGAAGAACAGGAACAGATCAGAATCAGGACAGGTTATGGACCAAATTGGATCAGGACAGGACCACCAAAGGCTAGGACCGGCACCAACAGCTAAAGTGCAACGCCAGCGTCACACTCCTCTCTGCAGCTAACAGTCGAACCCTGATTGGGTTATCGAACTCCTTCCCAGAACCCTGATTGGGTTATTGAATCTTCTGACAGAGTGCTCCGCCAGCACCTCTGCTCTCGATCACCTATTGAGTGCATTGGGTCAGTGACAGGTCAGCTATTCGGACAAGTCCTACAATCTAACTAACTAAGCCTACCCTAGTTATACTATTTTCCAGGTCAGTTTACTACCCCCCAATGTTGCAAATGTCTGAATCCCACAATTTTATTGGTCAAAAGACGAGGAGAGGTCTTCACACCATATTATTAAGAGGTACCTGTCAATCATGTATTAAAATTACGTTCCCTCCCATAACTTTATCTTCCCATGTACTTTTATTCCATCCAGCAGTAAATGTAACAATAACATACAATGTTTTAACAAATTAATCAATTCAGCTTCCTCCGGCAGGGTGAGGAGGTCACTTTCCTCATAGTTTCTCAGTCCATGTCTGATTTTGGCACTGGTTCAATACCATGGCTTCAGTGGCTTGAGTTTCTTTGCGCAGACGCAGTTCCTCCAACGATGGAGTTCAGAAATTCATTTAGGCCCAAAAGCGATTCATGCAAAAATAGAAGAGAAACATTTTTAGAGACACAGAATAAATGAATGCACTGTAGTGTATACCACGTATTTCTATTCTATTCCCATTGTTTTATTTTGACTATTGCATTAAAGGTTAAGCAGAACAAACAGCTTAGCAAAAGCAGCGATGCAAGCTTCTTGCACGTTAGGACACAAAACAGCCATCTTAGTTCTAGTGTGCAGAAACAAAGGATTCCCACCAAGTGAAATAACACGTCATGTCACGTGAGTGTGACAGACGCATGTGCAGTAGAAAATCCCGTGCAGCAGCAGCAATTTTAATGCAAGCAGATTATGGTTAGTAAAAGCACATTGTCCAGCTTCCCCTATATACTAAAAATGTTGTGAAATGCAATATTAATATAACGAAACATGTTAGTTAGTACATTAATATTATTTTTGAGAGGGCTGAATACAAGTAAGTCACTTTACGTGTGCAACCTTGCTCCATCAAGAGCCCGCCAGGAGCAGTCTGCCTGCTGCTCAGCCCATTCACCAACTTTCACACCTCACCACACAGGCACCCAAACATTATATTCATCTCCATCACACCAACATTCCACACAGAACTTTCACACCGGCTGAGCAACTGGAAGCCAAGATAACAGGGAAGATACAGGAATACCTAAGCAAGGTATACCATATTCTCCTCCTTTTACACAAAAACTGAAATTAAGATGCAAGGTGGAAGCAACTATTCACAAAAAGGTACACATGAAGGAAAATAGTTCAGAGGCGAGAGATGCAAGGTAAAAAAAGAATATATCTCAGGAGGAACTGAGCAGTAAAGAAAGCAGAGAGGATGAATAAATAGATACACACAAAATATCACCCATCCTACACCATTATAAAAACTAGATTAAAATGTAGGAACAATGTTATCTGGAACGTCACAAGAAAGAAAACAGCTGACTAGAAAAAACTCAAAAGCACTTAATGAGAAACTGATACACACAAAGACACGTAACACAGCAGACCTGGGTGTGAAGCACCTGACCATACATCCCATAACAGGGCAAAACAATTGTAATAAGTAGCCATGGGTGACAGTCACCCCCAGAATTCTATCCCTAATGCAAGGAGAACAAAAGCAAAATGTAGATACAGGACAAATGCAGCCCATACAGGAATTCCACATGTAAGAGTGAAATGTAAACCGTGAAAATGAGAATAAAACCCATTTGACACACTTATTTAAGTGTCTATAAATTGCAGAAATGGGACTTCAACCCATAAAGACATCTCTCGTGTAGGGTTTCTAATGAAAACTGTGTACATGGGACTGACACCAATTTAGCCACCCTTTATGTAAGGGTCAGAAAATAGTAGAAATGAGACTTTAACCCGTATTGAAATTCGTTGTGTAAGGGTTTGTGATGTACAGCATAAAAATGGTACTAAAACCCATTCCCGTCCTTCATGTAAGGAAGTGTACTGTAAATACAGACAAACTCCACCAATACAACAATCCCCCATGTAAGTGTGTGTAACATTCCAAATATAAAATGGAGCACAAGGTGTAAAGCAAACTGAAACGCACACTAAGCACAGCAAGACTATTAAATCACACAAAGTTGCCTCATGTAGCACCATCTGTAGAATATAGAGTTCTCGACTTGGTGTACCTCCTTAAGCTTTGACGTAAAACATGTGTAATATTTTGACATTACAATGGAAACTAGTATGCAAGTAATGAACAGTAAATCAAGCAAAAGTAAAGAGCAATGACTTAAACGATGACTTAAGGGCCAGACAAGCCTTCAAAGGTAGCGACCTCTCACCCTAGTAAAAACACTCTGGGCACACTCACAACTTGTGCACCCCAGATACAGAGTCATTCTCTCAAGTTAAGTGACCCCCAAAAGGACTGTAACAGAAGCCTTGTTCAATGATAAGCATTAGGAGGCAATCATGCCATGAACTAAAAACATGAGTGTTGCAAACTAGAATGTTAAAAGGATGCCATTTCAGAAGTCACACTGGTTTTGCAGTCAGTAGACAACGCTAATTTGCCCAAACACTCAAGTGCAAACTATATGCTTGCATCTATTTGCACACCTTGCATGTCATGTCAAAAACATTGTGACATTCACCCAAGGCTGGATCATGTTTGATAACACGTTTTGTGGTAGGCTGAAATAAACACCATTGAACTGCTGTGGGCATCAAGCATCTCACTCTGCAGACGTGATCAAGCAGTGGAAATCAACATTGACACACCAACTTGTACCATAGGATGCTCTAATAGAATAATGGGTCCCGGGGGGACTTGGCATGAGCGGGTGCCCCCCCCGGGGTATTTCACGCAATGCGACCTCCCACGGAAGGCGATTGGTTGGTTTGGGATGTGGGAGGGGATTAGCGGTGCTTGGGGTGGGAGCGGGAGGGCTACGTCACTCGCAGCGAGTGAGGAGGCCGCGGCAGCGAGTTTTTGACCGACCCGCCCGCCCTTTGTTTTTGTTAGGTTGGCCAAAAGGGTGTTTTTTTTTTTTTGTTTTTGTCAGTTTTTGTGTTTTTCAAAAAAAAAAAATATATATATATATATATATATATATATATATATATATATATATATACAAGACATGTCACTTAGGGCAGCATGGGCAGTGCTCCTTTTCTGTTATGTGTTGTTTTAGGCGTGTTTTGGGGGATAGGATAGTCTCGAGCGGATATATCCTTTCTCTCTGGGGGCTGGGGGCAGGGTAGGTGAATAAGGGAAAGGAAAGTTGGATGGAAAACTTTGGTTGGTATTAAAATAGTTTTGGAGTTTTGGCAAAATAATGAAATCATTGGTGAATGGTGATGGAAAACCAGTTGTGGGAAAGGTTTTGGAAATGTAGAAAGTTTTGGGTTTCTAATAAACGTAAGGTGCGGAGTCTGTCTTTGGCTGTCCTAATAATAAAAGTGACCTTTTATGCTATGAGCAGAATTGTGTGGAGTGTCTTTATTGCGCGATCGGTCCCGGGGGACTTGGCATGTGCCGGTGTCCCCCCGGGGTATTTTGCGCAATGCGACCTCCCATGGGAGGCGATAGGTTGGTTTGGGATGTGGGAGGGGCTTAGCGGTGCTTGGGGTGGGAGCGGGAGGGCTACGTCACTCGCAGCGAGTGAGGAGGTGGCGGCAGCGAGTTTTTGACCCACCCGTCCGCCCTTTGTTTTTGTTAGGTTGGTCAAAAGGGTGTTTTTTGTATTAGTCAGTTTTTGTGTTTTTCCAAAAACAAAAAAAAGAAAATATATATATACAAGACATGTCACTTTAGGGCAGCATGGGCAGTGCTCCTTTTCTGTTATGTGTTGTTTTAGGCGTGTTTTTGGGTATAGGATAGTCTTGAGCGGATGTATCCTTTCTCTCTGGGGGCTAGGGGCAGGGTAGGTGAATAAGGGAAAGAAAAGTTGGATGGAAAACTTTGGTTGGTATTAAAATAGTTTTGGAGTTTTGGCAAAATAATGAAATTATTGGGGAATGGTGATGGAAAACCAGTTGTGGGAAAGGTTTTGGAAATGTACAAAATTTTGGGTTTCTAATAAACGTAAGGTGCGGAGTCTGTCTTTGGCTGTCCTAATAATAAAAGTGACCTTTTATGCTATGAGTAGAATTGTGTGGAGTGTCTTTATTGCGCGATCGGTCCCGGGGGGACTTGGCATGAGCCTGTGTCCCCCCGGGGTATTTCGCGCAATGCGACCTCCCACGGGAGGCGATAGGTTGGTCTGGGATGTGGGAGGGGCTTAGCGGTGCTTGGGGTGGGAGCGGGAGGGCTACGTCACTCGCAGCGAGTGAGGAGGCGGCGGCAGCGAGTTTTTGACCCACCCGTCCGCCCTTTGTTTTTGTTAGGTTGGTCAAAAGGGTGTTTTTTGTATTTGTCAGTTTTTGTGTTTTTCCAAAAACAAAAAAAGAAAATATATATATACAAGACATGTCACTTTAGGGCAGCATGGGCAGTGCTCCTTTTCTGTTATGTGTTGTTTTAGGCGTGTTTTTGGGTATAGGATAGTCTCGAGCGGATGTATCCTTTCTCTATGGGGGTTGGGGGGAGGGTACGTTATTAAGGGAAAGAAAAGTTGGATGGAAAACTTTGGTTGGTATTAAAACAGTTTTGGAGTTTTGGCAAAATAATGAAATCATTGGGGAATGGTGATGGAAAACCAGTTGGGGGAAAGGTTTTGGAAATGTACAAAGTTTTGGGTTCCTAATAAACGTAAGGTGCGGAGTCTGTCTTTGGCTGTCCTAATGATAAAAGTGACATTTTATGCTGTGAGCAGAATTGTGTGGAGTGTCTTTATTGCGCGATGCGTGCAAGCCACGAATGCCGCTCCAGTAGGCACACGTGAAACAAACCTAAGTGGACCATCTGGAACAGTAACATCTATAGTCTCAACCTTTGCTTTGTTCCTCTGGTTGATTGAAGTGATGATCCCCGGGGTGCTGTAGCGGCAAAGATTGTGTGCATAATACATCATGAAAACGCGTGTGCATTACAAAACAAAAATGGCGGCACGCATACGTGACAAGCGCCGGGTGGCTTCAGGTGCATGTGTGCACCAAACAGTGCAGTGCAGTTTGTGTTATCGAGCTGGAACTGTGAATTGTCACAGTTGGTGGGTTGAGATACCTCGTGGAATTCAAACATGTGAGCCTCGCGCATGCCGCGTGCAACTGTAACAGTGACTTTAAAGTTTAGTCAAAAAAAGTCCTGGCTAAAGTAAAACACTGCAATGTACTCACATGTAGCCCAACATGCTAGTCATTAAAATAGACGTAGCGATGCAGTAGAGATGTAGAGTTGACTAAATACCCAGACAAACAGTTCACTTTGCCCAATGCTGCCCGAACTGTAAATGACAAAGATTACTCGTGAATCCAAACGGTTTGCCTGGAATTGAGCAATGTGGCAGGAAGCAATCACTGACAGCTTGAGGAGGCTCCAAGAACCAAGGCACCACGTTGCTGGTTTCAAACTGTGCATTACAAGTTGTAACTGGACATAGGATGTAAAAAGACACATGCCCTTGCTGAGGCCGACCGATGTAGAGGTCACTGATGGGGCTGAAAGACTGCTGGACAATCTGTCTTTAGTTTGTATAACTTGCTTTAGGTTTCCTTAAAATTCCTTTAAAGTTTTGCTTCCTGTATGTTCTTCTGTATTACTCAGGGTCGACTCTTTTAGTTCCAGTTTAGTCTACTTTAAATGTCAGCTTCTGTATCCTCTGCAAATTTCTTCAGTAGAACAATCTTCTTTTTCTTTTCTCTTGATCTTCCTTGAGACCAGTTGTACACCTGTCTCCAGATCACCACCAAAATTTTTGAAAATTATGTTGTGATGTATAACAAGTTGCCGAGGAACTTTGAAGATTCTTCATTAGTCTTTGTTGCAGGATGGTATCCAGGTATAAGAGCCCCACCACTTGTCTGCTGCTCAGCCCATACTCCCACTGTCACACTTCACCACACAGGCACCCAAACATCCCATTCATCTCCATCTCATCAACATTCCACACACACACTCACACTGGCTGAGCAGCGGGGAGCCAAGATAACAGGGAAGATACATGAATATCTAAGCAGGATATAACAGCTGCTCAGCCAGTGTGTGTGTTCGGAGTGGAATGTTCGTGCGATGGAGATGATTGGAATGTTTGGGCGCCTGTGTGGTGTGGTGTGGTGTGGCAGTTGGACTATGGGCTGAATAGCAGGCAAGCTGTTCCTGGTGGGCTCTTATACTTGAATACCATCCTGCAACTAAGACGAATAAAGAATCTTCAAAGTTACTGCTCTGCCTCTTGTCAGACAACACAACATAATTTTGGCGACGAGGGTGGGATACCACTTTCCGGTGCAAAGCACAATGGATTAGCAGGAAAGTTCATGAAATTGTCCATTACGCTCCATCCACTTTCAAGCATGAGCGATAAACAGAAGTTGTATTTAAAGCACTACAAATTTACTGCATTTTCTTGCTGCAGTGTAGGTAGGCGATTCACTTCACAACAATCAGATGGCGACTGTCCACGCCGCATGACACAGTTAGCAGTGCACTGACCCCCAGAGCTTTATTTCAAGATAGCATGGCTATGTGAACAGATACTTACACAAAAAGTCGAAATATGCTTTCCATACGGTTATTATAGCTACTGCCCCCACACATATGCCATCTAGTCACAATGCCTGCTGTGAACTGCAGATCATAGTCACCACTGGCTTCTTCTAAATTTAGCAACAACATGCTCAGTCTTACATTTTTTAGTGGTATTTTGCTAATAACACACTAAGCCAATTTGCCAACTTTATAACTAACCATCCGTGATGAGACTGTAGCTTGCACATGTCAGATTGCATTTGGGATGCCTATCATTGACGCACCACATTCACTTTGTAACTACATCCATTTATTTTTTTCCGCTTGTTTCAGGATATTATTCTGGTACTTGATATTCTATTGAGTATGTGACCTTTTTAGTTTCACATAAACGCAAACAGTGAGGGGAAAGACACAATTATAAAGTTAAATGTGTTATTGTTCACAAAAAAATATATATATTGTCAGAAGCTTCACTTTCCTTACTGGGTGTAGCCATTAATGCGTGTTTTGCCCAAGTCTGGTAATATAAAGTACATATAGTTGTCCTAGACCCATTAACTCTAGTCCACACAGCATTAGTGCCACAAATTATGTTTTCCCATTAACTCGGTCATAAAATAATTCTGATACCTCAGTGCTTAGTTTGCGCTGGTGATTATGGTTGTTAGGTGCCAGCAGTCATTTTTCGGTAATCCAACTTTAACTCGGGGAGAGAGAGAGAGAGAGAAAGAAAAGAAAAGAGTTAGTAAGCGAAAGAAAAATGTACCAGAGCGGGGAAGCAAGAAGCTAAAACCTACAAGAATGTGATAAGGGGAGAGGAGGTTTTCGGAGGTGAAGAAAGAAGCATATGGTGGAATCGAGACTTTTGGCAACCCCGGACAGGAGTTTGCCTCCTTAAACAAGCTTTGTGGCCCTGCTAATTCTTATTGTAAGTGAAGTACTGTATTCCTGAACAAACAATAGTCACATGATTTTACTCATCCTACAAATTCATTGGTACATCATGAATTGAAGAACGTTAGCAGAGATCGTCATTTTTTCCATAACGTTTTCATTTGAGACATCCCCTTTTTCGGTTTTTCATAGTTCCATCAGTAACACATTTTTTAATTGCATTATATTGAGCAAAATATGTTTGACACCTTAGAGCGATTTAATACACCAGGAATAACCTTAAATCCTAGCAGGGTGTTGTCGATTATATGTGGGCATCACAGGTAGGGCTTAATCTCTATTAATTTGATTGGTGGCCCAAAATGTTTCAAAGGATCACATCACCAGCACATCCAAATGCAGGGTGTGCCAGAAAATAAGGCTGCATAGTATTTTTTCTACTTCATGCCTATGTCATTCACCACCCTACACTTCCTGCATTTTTATCTTCCTCCTGCAGGTTCTTTTTTCATTACTGCTTTCTCTCTCTATCGCTATTTTCCTACACTTTTCTTTCTCTGTCGTTCTTGCCTTTCTACCTTTCTATGTCTTCCATCCGGGTCAAAGGCTGTTAAGGAAAACTAAGTCCAGGTTCCCAAAAAAGAGTGTTGGTGCCCATCACTGGTAGGCTGTGGCACACGTTAAGCACTGGTGATAGGAGAAAGCAGGGCTGGAACAGCAGGCCTGGTTGGATCATCTTGCAATGCATGTACTCTAAAGAAAATATGACGTTCAATCCTGTGTAGAAACTCTGGGGCAGATGTATCAAGATTCCATTTTGCGATTTCAAAATAGCGAATTTTACGGAATCGCTTTTCAGAAATCGCAAAATGGGATGTATGTAAAAAATCGCTATTTTTTTGCGATTTCTTAATCTTCCTTATTTGCAAATTCAAAATTTGCGAATTCACAATTAAGGAATAATTTCCCATTCATTCCTATGGGCCTGTAGGCCCATAGGAATGATTGTGATATTAATCTCAATTTGCGATTCGAAATTTGCTAATCACAATTTGAGAATAATTTCATGGGTGCAGGGGTGTCTCAAGGACATCCTGCTGCACCCCTGAAATGTACATGTGTGTGCATATGGCGCACATACATGCCCTATGGGCATGTGTGTGCGTCACATGCCACCTTAAAAAATGCCAAATTGTGCATTTTTAAAAGAATTCTCAAATTAACATCAACTACAAGTTGGTGTTAATTTGAGATTTCTTAACCAAAATTCGCAATTGAAAAATGCTACATACATAGCATTTAAGGAATCGCAAAATTGCGATTCCTTAAATGCTATGGCAAAATAAGGAATCGCTAATTTTTGCGATTCCTTAATTTGCGAATTTTTGATGCATGCCAAAACATGCAAATATACCATTTGCGATTCGCAAAGGCTGAAATTCTGCGAATTTCGGCCTTTCCGATTCGCAAACGGCTTGATACATCTAGGCCTCTATTTCTGTTTATCAATGATACATCACTGTACCTGTCCTCACTGGAGCTGTGTACATTGGCAGACATTGCCATCGGCTGCCCTCTGCACTACCATCACATGGTGTAGTCTATCCAGTGCACCATCAGCCCTGATCTAAAAGCAACCATAGTATGATCGAGCTGTGTGGAAGTCGACTGTTCCAAAAATCCAGCTTAGGTAATACTGTTGTCTGCTTCAAGACTGAAACAACATTTTTGTATTTTGTCTCTGCTGGCAGGAGCAGTCCGTAGCTTGGTGGAGAATGAGGAATGTGTTGTGGGTCACATGTAGTGAAGCAACTAAATCAGCAGGAGACTTTCCAAGCAGCTTATGAAGTAACTGAACTATCAATAATCTGCCCAGTAAGATTAATGGCCAGTGCACCCATGGTGGGTGCTAAGGGTTAGGCTGGCGCCATTATTTTAAATTAAAAAGGTCTATAATCATGATGAGATAAACCACCCATCTTATTGTTGAGTTCTAGTTCGGCAAGGCCTGAAGTGAAAGATAATTAGTAATAAGAATGAGAGTCATGGGAGTCTGCTGGAGATGGGGGTGGGGGTTTGATGCCGTTGCTCAGAGGTATGTAGATTCCAGCCAGCATATCAATACGATCCCTTTTGTGGATGCACTCTCTGCCCCATTAGGTCAGCCTAAACACTTTCCAACAATCAGGTGATTTGACTGTGCTCTTGTATGATAGCAATGCAGTGCAATGTTGTTGTTATTGTAGTTGCCACGTTGTCTTGTTGCTTACTCATAGTTTTAACCCACAATAAGGGGTGTGGAGACTAGAAATACATGTATAACAGCACAAGACAGAAAAACACAATCCTACTACTGCTAGTGTCTAGACACTAGCAGTAGTAGGGGGGGTGTTTTGAGAACCTAATAGTCTCACTTAAACACTACCTATCTTATTCTTTTTTAATCCTGGGGGAGGAACCTATGAATAAAGTTTTGCTTGTTATCCTTAAACCAGTTTTAAAGCACTGTCCATAAACTGCACTTTGTCGTATCACTATTCCCAGTCACAGGGTGATTTTCACCTTTCCATCACTGTCTTTGGCATATTTGTTTTTGTGTTGTGTCTTGTGATTTTTTACGTTCTACCCCTTCCCTTATGCTCCGCCCTGACTGTGGCTACACCAGGGCGTTTTGTAAGCAGACCCGATAATGAAACATGTCACACACTTCGGTGTGTGAGTGAGGGCAGTTTTTCAAAACGATTGTGTTTTTCTGTCTCGTGCTGTTATACATGTATTTCTAGTCTCCACACCCATTCTTGTGTGTTAAAACTGTGGCTTTGGGGGTTCGGGAGGTGGAGTTGCTTAAATATTTTGACCTCTCCCCTTCATTGTGATTAATGCTTGCCATAGTTACCAGAATGTTCATCTGCCATGTCTTCTAGAGCTCCATCTCTCCTGGGTTTTTAGGGCAGCAGTTACTCTGCGTCTTCGTGTCAGCAGACCTGTAGGTTATGGGTTCCCACGGAATAAACTAACTGATTTTACCTGCCTGTATTTAGAGACTTCTTTCATTGGGTTATCAACATTACACATTGCCTGGGACCCAATAGCAAAAAGATGTGTCACCATGATTTTTAACATTAAACCTCCACCAAACGATTGTCTGGGAGTTGTTCGAGTATATGTTCCTGGAAGGAATGTGGTGAGACCAACTTCTGCAACCAAACTGAATATTGGCTTTGGAAACCCATATGGATGCTACACCAGTCTGTGGAAGCAATCCTTCAGTTCCAGGGGGCACAGTATACATCATTTATTTACTATATTTAATTCATGATTGCTTTTCAGGTTCAGGCTTAAAACTAATGACGTTTTTTTTATCATTGCAGCTAACAGATGGGTTTTGTGGTGCTCATTGTGCTGGATTCTATTGTACCACTGTAACCATGCCTCAGGGAAGGATTTGGTTACCTATATTCAGTGATTCATTTGGAGGATCAATGCATTTCAGAATATCTGCCGTTGAAAATTGTCTTCTTTGAGCACTGTGGAGGAGACAAAGTTAGGTCTAAGTCAAACAACTTTTTTGTTTAGGGGTGCCACCTCAGGTATAATATTTAAAATCGCCACCACTGGGTACGTTTGGACTTTATTCCTGCTTGCCTTTTAATGTACCATGCACATGCAAGGGTTTGTTTAAGACTATTTATGAAGTTTTTAGGTCACGGAAAAGCCAACAATTATCCTGAGATATTAATCCCTAGTCAAGGATCTCCTTGGATTGCATTATGCTTAAAATATGACTTCTGTATTTTGAGCATCAATCGTATTCTCAAAATGGTAGACGTTCAATAGCATTCCTTCCATGTTTCTTTGAGTCCCCCACTATATCCCCTGTGGCTGAAATAGTTTTCGTACACTAGTGTATTTGTAAAAGTAAGTGTACTTGAAACCTCTTTTTATAGCAAACATACAACATCGAATTACATTCTTCCTGCATTTAACCAGTTATGTATGTAACCCTTTTCTGATTACACCTTATGGAGAGTTTGTTTGTGGCAAACACAGTTGCACAAAAATAAAGCCTATACAGAGGTTCCTAGAAAGGATGTGAAATTTTAAAAAAGCGGATACACCTTCACCAATATAAAAAAATGTTTTATAAATGGCTGTTGGCATCTCACACAATGAGCTCAAAGTGACCAGACCAAAGGCAATAGACATCATGATAAATTGTGCTGGGATTGATTTAGATCGCCAACCAAAGTCAAAAATAGAAAGAAGCATACTATTAACAAGACTTGGGCTTTTGCGTATCCCTGGCTACTGCGGAAAAATCCATATATAGAATTGAGCGTTTAGTAGCGCCCCTAGTTGACAGATAGCCTTTTAGCCTGATGAGTGAGGAAGATACCTGGTTTAAACTATTGATTCTTACAAACGTGGTCAATATCAAAGGTGTACGCATTTTTCAGATTAAAGTAAAAGGACCGAAGGGTCTAATGGAAGAAATATGAAACTAGATCCCTTATTAATTGCAAAATGACTTTTGCAATATATCTTCAAATTTCCTTGCACATTACTGTGTGAGAAGCACATTTTGAAACCTAAAATCATGAATTGCAACACACATAGGATTATTCTTAATTATTGATGAAATATTTTACACTGCACTTCATTTTAAAGAAAGACACAGTAATGACAGAGAGCTCTATGTGCCAAATATTTTGAAGGACGTCAACCCAGTGATTATCACATTTTCGAGCGGCCAAATGTACAAAGCTTTTTTAAGGTCACAAATAGCCTGATTCGTTTGCGACCTCAAAAATTCTTTGTAAAATTTACAAACATCAGATTGCCATTCGGTGGTAACTTGTTACCGATTGCAATTTGCATTTGAGTTCCAATTTGGTATTTGGAAGGGGCATGTTTAGGGCATCCCTTCCAAATATCACAACTCATTGGTATGTTTTAATGTTTTGTAACTGAATTCCAATCACTAAAACATTAATATTTTACCACCTCCTCAAAGGAGCTAGTAACCTATTCGCAAATTGAAAGTGGTTCCCATGGAATCCGTTTGCATTTAGGAGTGTAAAATACATTATTTTTCAAAAGCATTCAGAGGTTTCATGGACCATTGCCTACTCTTAAACAAAGGACATTGAACATTTCATTTTTTTCTTTTGAAATGCATTCTATTTACCCTTACGGAAAACAAGATGCATAGGATGCATTACTAAGAATATCAGATTGCTGCATTTAAAAGTAATCAAAGGCCTGGTGGTCTGCTGACCCCAATAGGCTACCATCCCTGGGATGGCTATCATTCCTAAAGGGTCACAAACAACAGCCTACCTTGTTAATATTCACAAGGTAGGTCCATTTGCTTCGCAGTAGAAATCGCTATTTTAAAATTTAAAGTTTAGTACATTAAGGATAGTGATTACCAAATAGCTATTCGGTAAATCTCGCTATTTGCAAATCACTATCCTAAAGGTAGGTACATCTGACCCTAGGTCTACAACCTCAATAGAGTATTTAGAAATATATAAGACACCTTTCACAAGTTGGAAAAGTCTTTTCAACTCATACAAAGCCTTTGCACTCTATTATGATTTGCATGTAGAAAGGGACATCATCCTGCAGTTGGGGAATCTTAATGAGATACATCAATGCTCTGTGACCATTAATCAAATGCCAACATCTCAAAGGGGTTGAATCTGATTCACAATGGGGAAGCTGTCGCAGTAGGACTGCTGCCTCTTTGGGGAGGGTGTTAGGCATCCTTGGGGAAGAAGGGCTGTCAATGGTCCTAGGGAACTCCACTAATATGTTTCCAGATGGGAAACATGTTTTTAAACAGCACTTTTCCCTTTAACCCCTTCGATGCTTGTGACGGAACCATTCCGTCATCAGTCACGGTTGGGCTGTGCTCATGATGGAATGGTTCCGTCACGGCCACACCCATTTACATAGGGGCCCAGCACAGCAGGGTAATCTCTTTAGCAGCTAAGGTGTTAATGAACACGGTCAGCTTGTAAAAATTATTTTAGAATTTTGGAACATGAATGGATGGATGGTGGTTTGAGGTCCTTTGCAAGCCGCCATCAAGGTGTTTGAAATCAATCACAAGAGGTCACACATTTGACCTGCCTGATTATTATTCATTAGACAGGTCAAATTTTAAGGCTTTGACAAAATGCAGTTTGTGATTCAACATGTTCGCAGATCGCATTGCAAATTACATAACCATTTGCACACCAGTCATAGTGCAAAAGGCACATCCAAGTTTGTGAATATGTCTTTGTATATCGGACCTCTAAAAGCAGAATTGCTAGACATTGTCTATGTCGAAATAAGCAGTTGCAGCCAGTAATTTTAGCAGGGAGGGTGGTGGACAGGCCACACGTGCTTGCATTCACACTCACTCACACTCATTCATTCACACACATGCATATACACACATATATCCACAAAACTTACTCCTAAATATTCATATATGCATGCACACACCAAACATTTAAAAACCATTACACTCTCCTGCTGCAGCTCTCTGGAACGGAAACCTCTGAGATCCCAGGATGGTTGGGACTGCTGCTTTCTTTAATTTATTAACCTCAGGTCAGCCAATGAGAGAAGGCAGCAGTCCCTATACCGTCACAGAGTGAGAATGCTGAACCAACCCCATTCTGTGATGGGGTGAAAATGATAAACCCTCGCCGTGGGCATTTCAGGTCTTAAAACTGAAGCGCCCAAGTCTGAGGCTATCAATGACACATCCCCTTGTCACCAGGGGTAGCGCCTTGAGGGGCTTTGCCAGGTTGAAGAGGTCATGCCCACAGGAGCTGTGACATCTTCAGCCCGGCAAAATTCAGCTCAGTCAGCAAGGAGCCTGCACATTAGCGCATGTCTAGCTCCTGGCTGCCTGGCCTGAGCAAGAAGAGTATTTGGCACTGATCTTTGCTCAGCTTGACAGACACTCTTCTTGTCAGGGGAAAAGTAGGGGGAATGGCCCATCCACCCTATAGGACAGGCCATCACTGGTAATGAAGGTTGAGACAATTGGAGTCTGAAATTAATCTGTTTTCTCTGCTACATTTGGATAAAGTAAATATAATAGACATATTGTCATCAAATTGTCATTTGGAATTGGTTGAGCATTTGTTAGCTAGTGTTTATTGCATGTAAAGGATGAAGTACAAATTTCTAGCATTGGTTGACTGTGTCTTCTTGCATGTTTAGGAAGAGGTGTTTGAGCCTAATGTACCAGAAATTGCATTTTACTTGTAGGGGTGCATTATAATCACACATGTAGAGTGCACCCGCATATCATGTCTTGGTGTATTAACATTTACAACAAGGGGTGGTGAGGGACAGAGTCTCTGAATTAAGCAGAAAGCTCTCACCCAGTCAAGAGATCAGGGCTAGATCCAACACCGTTTTTTAGCTCACTGCACCATCCCAGTTTCAGAACCTGGCTGTATGCAAATTAGTCTGTTCCTGTCCCAGTGCATGATGGGAACAGGGCAAAGCAAACTACAAAAGCCAATTCTTACACTGGGAAGGAAACAAGCTCCCGGGGACCGGTTTCTGGCATTACAGCCGTCTTCGGCCCTGTTTGCTTGAATCCTGATGGTGCAATGAGCAAGGGTCTCACATCTAAGAATACCCTTCCACGCTTAGGGTGGAGAAAATATTTACAACAAGGGGTGGTGAGGGACAGAGTCTCTGAATTAGGCAGAAAGCTCTCACCCAGTCAAGAGATCAGGGCTAGATCCAACACTGTTTTTTAGCTCACTGCACCATCCCAGTTTCAGAACCTGGCTGTATGCTAATTAGTCTGTTCCTGTCCCAGTGCATGATGGGAACAGGGCAAACCAAACTACAAAAGCCAATTCTTACACTGGGAAGGAAACAAGCTCCCGGGGACCGGTTTCTGGCATTACAGCCGTCTTCGGCCCTGTTTGCTTGAATCCTGATGGTGCAATGAGCAAGGGTCTCACATCTAAGAATACCCTTCCACGCTTAGGGTGGAGAAAATATTTACAACAAGGGGTGGTGAGGGACAGAGTCTCTGAATTAGGCAGAAAGCTCTCACCCAGTCAAGAGATCAGGGCTAGATCCAACACTGTTTTTTAGCTCACTGCACCATCCCAGTTTCAGAACCTGGCTGTATGCTAATTAGTCTGTTCCTGTCCCAGTGCATGATGGGAACAGGGCAAACCAAACTACAAAAGCCAATTCTTACACTGGGAAGGAAACAAGCTCCCGGGGACCGGTTTCTGGCATTACAGCCATCTTCGGCCCGGTTTGCTTGAATCCTGATGGTGCAATGAGCAAGGGTCTCACATCTGAGAATACCCTTCCACGCTTAGGGTGGACAAAAATATTTACAACAAGGGGTGGTGAGGGACAGAGTCTCTGAATTAAGCAGAAAGCTCTCACCCAGTCAAGAGATCAGGGCTAGATCCAACACCGTTTTTTAGCTCACTCTACGATCCCAGTTTCAGAACCTGGCTGTATGCAAATTAGTCTGTTTCTGTCCCAGTGCATGATGGGAACAGGGCAAACCAAACTACAAAAGCCAATTCTTACACTGGGAAGGAAACAAGCTCCCGGGGACCGGTTTCTGGCATTACAGCCGTCTTCGGCCCGGTTTGCTTGAATCCTGATGGTGCAATGAGCAAGGGTCTCACATCTGAGAATACCCTTCCACGCTTAGGGTGGACAAAAATATTTACAACAAGGGGTGGTGAGGGACAGAGTCTCTGAATTAAGCAGAAAGCTCTCACCCAGTCAAGAGATCAGGGCTAGATCCAACACCGTTTTTTAGCTCACTGCACCATCCCAGTTTCAGAACCTGGCTGTATGCAAATTAGTCTGTTCCTGTCCCAGTGCATGATGGGAACAGGTCAAACCAAACTACAAAAGCCAATTCTTACACTGGGAAGGAAACAAGCTCCCGGGGACCGGTTTCTGGCATTACAGCCGTCTTCGGCCCGGTTTGCTTGAATCCTGATGGTGCAATGAGCAAGGGTCTCACATCTGAGAATACCCTTCCACGCTTAGGGTGGACAAAAATATTTACAACAAGGGGTGGTGAGGGACAGAGTCTCTGAATTAAGCAGAAAGCTCTCACCCAGTCAAGAGATCAGGGCTAGATCCAACACCGTTTTTTAGCTCACTGCACCATCCCAGTTTCAGAACCTGGCTGTATGCAAATTAGTCTGTTCCTGTCCCAGTGCATGATGGGAACAGGGCAAACCAAACTACAAAAGCCAATTCTTACACCGGGAAGGAAACAAGCTCCCAGGGACCGGTTTCTGGCATTACAGCCATCTTCGGCCCGGTTTGCTTGAATCCTGATGGTGCAATGAGCAAGGGTTTCAAATCTGAGAATACTCTTCCACGCTTAGGGTGGACAAAAATATTTACAACAAGGGGTGGTGAGGGACAGAGTCTCTGAATTAAGCAGAAAGCTCTCACCCAGTCAAGAGATCAGGGCTAGATCCAACACCGTTTTTTAGCTCACTGCACCATCCCAGTTTCAGAACCTGGCTGTATGCAAATTAGTCTGTTCCTGTCCCAGTGCATGATAGGAACAGGGCAAACCAAACTACAAAAGCCAATTCTTACACTGGGAAGGAAACAAGCTCCCGAGGACCGGTTTCTGGCATTACAGCTGTCTTCGGCCCGGTTTGCTTGAATCCTGATGGTGCAATGAGCAAGGGTCTCACATCTGAGAATACCCTTCCACGCTTAGGGTGGACAAAAATATTTAATTCAGACACTCTGTTCATAGCCACCCCCTTTTCTGAATCGTTTTTGGCCACTATAGGTGTGGCAGGGTATACTCAGACATGAGTCCCTTTCTCACTGCTCCATCAGGATTCAAGCAAGCCGGGCCGAAGACGGCTGAAATGCCAGAAACCGGTACCCGGTAGCTTGTCTCCTTTCTGGTGAAGAATTGGCTTGGTAGTTTAGTCTGCCCTGTTCCCATGATGCACTGGGCCAGGGACAGACTGATTTGCATATAGCCAGGTTCTGAGCTGGGATGGGGCAATGAGATAAATAACGGTGATGGATCAAGCCCTGATCTTTGGACTGGGTAAGAGTGGTCTGCTTAATTCAGACACTCTGTTCATCACCACCCCCTTTTCTGAATTGTTTTTGGCCACTATAGGTGTGGCAGGGTATACTCAGACATGAGTCCCTTTCTCACTGCTCCATCAGGATTCAAGCAAGCCGGGCCGAAGACGGCTGAAATGCCAGAAACCGGTCCCCGGTAGCTTGTCTCCTTTCTGGTGAAGAATTGGCTTGGTAGTTTAGTCTGCCCTGTTCCCATGATGCACTGGGCCAGGGACAGACTGATTTGCATATAGCCAGGTTCCGAGCTGGGATGGGGCAGTGAGATAAATAACGGTGATGGATCAAGCCCTGATCTTTGGACTGGGTAAGAGTGGTCTGCTTAATTCAGACACTCTGTTCATCACCACCCCCTTTTCTGAATCGTTTTTGGCCACTATAGGTGTGGCAGGGTATACTCAGACATGAGTCCCTTTCTCACTGCTCCATCAGGATTCAAGCAAGTCGGGCCGAAGACGGCTGAAATGCCAGAAACCGGTCCCCGGTAGCTTGTCTCCTTTCTGGTGAAGAATTGGCTTGGTAGTTTAGTCTGCCCTGTTCCCACGATGCACTGGGCCAGGGACAGACTGATTTGCATATAGCCAGGTTCTGAGCTGGGATGGGGCAGTGAGATAAATAACGGTGATGGATCAAGCCCTGATCTTTGGACTGGGTAAGAGTGGTCTGCTTAATTCAGACACTCTGTTCATCACCACCCCCTTTTCTGAATCGTTTTTGGCCACTATAGGTGTGGCAGGGTATACTCAGACATGAGTCCCTTTCTCACTGCTCCATCAGGATTCAAGCAAGCCGGGCCGAAGACGGCTGAAATGCCAGAAACCGGTCCCCGGTAGCTTGTCTCCTTTCTGGTGAAGAATTGGCTTGGTAGTTTAGTCTGCCCTGTTCCCATGATGCACTGGGCCAGGGACAGACTGATTTGCATATAGCCAGGTTCTGAGCTGGGATGGGGCAGTGAGATAAATAACGGTGATGGATCAAGCCCTGATCTTTGGACTGGGTAAGAGTGGTCTGCTTAATTCAGACACTCTGTTCATCACCACCCCCTTTTCTGAATCGTTTTTGGCCACTATAGGTGTGGCAGGGTATACTCAGACATGAGTCCCTTTCTCACTGCTCCATCAGGATTCAAGCAAGCCGGGCCGAAGACGGCTGAAATGCCAGAAACCGGTCCCCGGTAGCTTGTCTCCTTTCTGGTGAAGAATTGGCTTGGTAGTTTAGTCTGCCCTGTTCCCATGATGCACTGGGCCAGGGACAGACTGATTTGCATATAGCCAGGTTCTGAGCTGGGATGGGGCAGTGAGATAAATAACGGTGATGGATCAAGCCCTGATCTTTGGACTGGGTAAGAGTGGTCTGCTTAATTCAGACACTCTGTTCATCACCACCCCCTTTTCTGAATCGTTTTTGGCCACTATAGGTGTGGCAGGGTATACTCAGACATGAGTCCCTTTCTCACTGCTCCATCAGGATTCAAGCAAGCCGAGCCGAAGACGGCTGAAATGCCAGAAACCGGTCCCCGGTAGCTTGTCTCCTTTCTGGTGAAGAATTGGCTTGGTAGTTTAGTCTGCCCTGTTCCCATGATGCACTGGGCCAGGGACAGACTGATTTGCATATAGCCAGGTTCTGAGCTGGGATGGGGCAGTGAGATAAATAATGGTGATGGATCAAGCCCTGATCTTTGGACTGGGTAAGAGTGGTCTGCTTAATTCAGACATTCTGTTCATCACCACCCCCTTTTCTGAATCGTTTTTGGCCACTATAGGTGTGGCAGGGTATACTCAGACATGAGTCCCTTTCTCACTGCTCCATCAGGATTCAAGCAAGCCGGGCCGAAGACGGCTGAAATGCCAGAAACCGGTCCCCGGTAGCTTGTCTCCTTTCTGGTGAAGAATTGGCTTGGTAGTTTAGTCTGCCCTGTTCCCATGATGCACTGGGCCAGGGACAGACTGATTTGCATATAGCCAGGTTCTGAGCTGGGATGGGGCAGTGAGATAAATAACGGTGATGGATCAAGCCCTGATCTTTGGACTGGGTAAGAGTGGTCTGCTTAATTCAGACACTCTGTTCATCACCACCCCCTTTTCTGAATCGTTGGTGTATTAACATGCATGAGGTGTTAGAATTTTGAAATGTATTAATATGAAACATGATGTGCTTAGGCGAAGGGTAACGTGGAGAATGAATGTAGAAAGTGAATGTAACGAGCAGAAACCACTAATGTAAAGAAGTTGTGTTGTGAAACTGACAATTATTCATATACAAAATGCGTTTAATAATTGTGTAATTTTACATGTGGGTAAATGCATTGAAATGAAAGTGCCTTATTTTCTATGCAATTTCATAAAGTTATTATGATGCTTTCTTATGTTAGCTGAATTTTTTAGTCCTTAAATGCAGTTCTCTGGAAACTCGCTTTAGAATTAACAAGTCAAATCTCATGTGTGCTGTAGAATTTGTTCTTCTCACTTTTGTGTTGCAGATGAAAGAGCAAATAGTGTGATTCACAATGAATCTTGGGAGAGCTACCTACATGTGATGATGGGATTAGGGAAATTGCCCACTTCTTCTTTGCCTTCAGAGAGAGTGCATGTTAGAGCAAGCTTTGCCTTGGTAGCTTTATGCAACATGACCCATTGATGGTGGAGAGACTTTTTAGGAAGACTCCACATGCTTACACCTTTCATCCTTCTTCCTGAGGATGCTTAAGTAAGGATGTCATCTTAGTGTTCATGTAGAGATAGATTAATGATTTCCATTCATCAGCCGTCGATGCAGGGTCATTTGGACTCATGCTTTCTGATCCTCTGCTTTCTGTTACTTGAATTAATTGTTTTACTGATGCTACATCATCTCAATTGGATACACAGATTTGGCTTCATGCTAATTCCAATGTATTTCTACACTCTCATATTGAGGTGTCCTTATGTTCAGTTTTTTTTGGCTTTGCAACAAATCAAGTAATCTTACATAGCTGTCTGTAGTTACTATGTGTCCACGAGGATCATTGTTCAATTGATTGGCTGAAATAACACATTGTTTCCCATTTACGACTTCATGCTGCAAAAAAGATCCCTCAAGTTGTGATTCTAGAATAGGTACAGAACTTATGGGCCCGGTCTTTTTAAGGCACACAGATAAAAAGTGCAATGTAGGCAATTGTCAATTGTTTGGGGACTGGGGAAGGCCTGAGCTGCAAGGTAGCAATATCACATTAATGTCAAGTGTTTAATTATGATTCTATATCCAGCTTGCAGGAGGGGGAGTGGGTATGGCGGCAAAATATAGTGTAGTGTTAAGTTCTGAGGGATGTGTAGATTGGACACAAAAATAGATGTATCCTTGTTCGATGAGTCCTTGTCTTGCAACATCCTGTTGAGTTCTAGTCTCCTATATTGGGGTTGCACTTGGGTACATATATCAGTAGTACATGAAGTTCGGGGATTCAATTGGCATGATGGTTCCTCCTGACAATGTAATTGGTGCCATGCATGCCTCGAATGAAGGGTTTCTTTTCTAAGGGGGAACTCCTTAGCTGGCTATACTTGCTTGTCTAAAGGTCTATGATGTTTATGGCTTGCATATGGAATTTCTGTTTGAGCGGGGGTGAAACCCTACTCAAGCAGCAATAACAATTATTGTCAGGGTGAAACACAAGCAAACCCCAAATTAACCTGTGCTCCACCCTCTGGTAGCTTTGCACAAAACAGTAAGGCTTCACCTAGAGGCAATGTGTAAAGTATTTATTCAGCACTTAACACAATAATAAAGCGAAATCAAAACATAAGAAAAGTCCCACACCAATTTAGAAAAAAAGAGTACATTTTTATATATTATTTAACACCAAAAGAACAAAAATCTAATTGGTTCAACGGGAAATTTGAAATTTTAAGGATTTGGGTAAACATAGTGCTTAAAAGCACAAAGTGTCAACTTTTGTTATCTGGTCGTTCCGGACAAGAACAAAGTCACAAGCTCAGGTTGGCCACTATGGAGGGTGGGCCAGATAGAGGGACTGAGTAAGGCCAGATGAACAAAGTACCTTAAATCCTAGTTGCGAAGCAGTGCAAGATTCTGCATTGAAAATACACCACTCAGCGGCAGTTCCACTGAGCTATGGGTTGCAATGGAAGGTACTGCGTTGGGGATGTGTCAAGCAGTGATGATTCCAAACAGCTGCCGGGTGCAAAGCAAGAATACATCGAGCATGCATAGTGCAGCGGCAGTTCCGAGGAACTGCAGGGCTGCACCAGGGATGCGTTTCACACCAAATATCTGGTGTACAGCTGTGTGGAGATTTGTCGTTCTGCCCCAGTTCTGCTAAAAAGAGCATAGTTGGTGTGACAGAGCACCTTCAGGCCTACTTCCAAGGGTCCAGGACTGAGATGGCACTACTGAAGGGTGCAAGACTCACAGCAGACTGAGATCAGGTGCAGGCTTCAAGGTGGTTGGAGCCTTTTCTGTCCCTGAGGGTCTGAACAGGAGGTAAGCCAACTATCCCTTGGAGTCACCCTGGTGGTCCTGGATTCAAGATGCAGGTCCAGTGCTTTTCACTCAGGCAACAGCAGCAGAGTAGCAGTCCTTCATGAAGCAGTGCAGCACAAAAAATCCTTCTAAGTCTTCCACATGCCCATAAGTATACTGAACAGTTGGGTCTGAAGGTCCACTGTTTATCCTTGGTGCCAGTTTTAAAGTCGGAGGTATTTCTAGAGGGTTACATCCCCAGAGCTGTTTGAAATTTCCTTCCTCCCTGCCGTGTCCCCAGCTTGTCTTGTGACACAAAATACAAGTGTGAAATCCTTTGTGAGTGTGCTGAGGCAGAGCCTTTGTGATGTGTAATTGTGTAGGTGACAGTTCCACCCGTATCAAGCCAGAGATAGATTGCCCATCCTGCCAACACCTACTCCCCCGTTGTCTCACTGTCTGGCAGTAATACTCAAAGACCAACTGCCAGCTACACCTAGTCACTTGACCCAGGATACAGGCTGCAGGCACCAAAGGTTGTGGACAAGAAAATGACAACTTTCTAAAAGTGGTATTTTTGTAATTGTGGTTTAAAATCCAAAATTACAATTTGTTCGAGGACAAACTCATCAATATTGTCCTATGAGAGAGGTAGACTGTGCAGTATTAAAGAACTAATTTAAGAGTTTTTGAATACCAGGACAAGTAAAAGTTAAAAGTACTTGTCCAATGTTTAAAATACACTGCAAACTGCCCAGTACCCTGAAGAGGGTCTATTCTAGGGATGACTTTTATGTATTACAAAGAAGGCTTAGGTCTGGCTAAAAGTTTATTTTGGCAGGTGAAATGGTAGTTGTAAACTGCACACACAGTGCACTTTATTCTTGCCTTAGTTATTCAACTTGGTTCTAATGGAGTCAACATATTGCAAATGATGTATCTTAGTGATATTTTCTGTGTTTAACCCCTTGAGCGCTGATGACGGAAACGCTCCTTCATCAGCTGCGGTGGCGCTGTGCTGATGATGGAGCAGTTCCGTCATGGCCCGCCCGCTGCTCAAGCGCGGCACGAATTCCGCGCCTGCGCTGAGCGTTCTATTGAGCGGGCGGGCCATGACGGAACCGCTCCGTCATAAGCACAGCGCAACCGACGCTGGTGATGGAGCGGCTCCGTCACTAGCATGCGCCCGTCGCTCTTCCGCCCCGCCCCCTTAGCACTGCGGCAGAATAGCCGCCGCAGTGAAGGGGTTAAAACGTACATTATGAGATACTTGTCTTTCAGAAAGTGGTGTATTAAATATATTTCTTTTTTTAATTTATGAAAACTGTATCCTGGGGTCCACTCTCAAGGAAGAATAAGTGTGTATCTTTTATGATATTTATAACCGAAATAAAGATTTAAACTAGCACACACAGTCTGCAATGGCAGAGCTATGACATAGTATAACAGAGTACTTAAATGGGGGGCATAGTAAATGCTGCAGGGCAACTATTGGCATTTAATTTACAGGCCCTGGGTGCATTTAGAAGGACCTTACAAGCTAATAGAATGTGCAAATTTGGTGTAAGCTAATTCTACCATATTTAAGTGAGAGTGCACAAGCACTTCAGCACTGGTTGGCAGTGATGAAGTGTGCAGAGTCTTAAACGGCAACAAAAATGGGTTGAGAAAACAGAAGGGTAAAGACAAAAAGTTTGGGGGTGGCCCTGCAGTGAGGGCCAAGTTCAACACATACGTTGTTTGGCATCAGTAGAATGGCTATGTGTTGAATGAATTGCACTGGTTATGTAGGTTCTCCCTGGAAATGAGCCTTTGAAACTGGGTTTATTAGCCACTGAGGTTTTAGGACTATGCGTTTGACTCTCAGCCTCTATGCACAAAATATTTATATAGCTTCTTAGTTGATATGCGCCCCATGGCGGTGGCTTTCCAGGAACTGTCACATGATATTCTGCGTATGTTTCATTATGTTTTACTCATAAACCACACATTCACCTAGGTGAACTTGCTAGAGCGCGCAGTTTTCCCCAGGTCACCCGGGTTACCAATTCCTTCACACGCACTGGGCCCTTGGCGTGGAAAGACACCTTTTATTACTCCACTAATTTGGTAGGGTGATCCGGGGTGAGGATTTCTCCTCCTGCACGCTGCTAGGAGTAATCGAGTTTGGATTTACCTCTGCTTACCATGTACCCGACTTACCACAGGCACAATTCTTACGACGGACCTGGAGCTATTAGGGAAAATAGTAGACAGGCCTAACATCCAATACACTTTAAAATCAGTAATATACTTTCCACAATTCTGTAAAATGACCACAGACACCTGATGAAGTTAAAATTTTTATATAAGAATTCAAAGAGAAGATGCCAAGATAATAAGCGATACACAGAGTAATATATCAAACATTAAAATCAACACCAATAGGTAGCTTTGTATCATAAAAATGACCATTAGGATATATGGGAAAACTAAAGGTAGAAATTTTAGAACAAAACTAGTCACTGCAATTTTATACTAGAACGTAGGATTGGGGATGAGACCTAGAACATGTACTTAACCTAAGTATTTAAGCTATTCTTGCTAAGTTCACTGCAAACCACTAAAGGAAAAGGGAAAAAACGGGAACATGCTATGGTTTATAAAATCAATGAGTTTCTAAAGGATGGGGGGAAGAGAAGGAACCAACTAAAATTCAGACACATATGATTGCAATGGCAATAAAGCAATGACACAGGTAAGAATGCTTTTACCAGATCAGATAAAAGGGAGAGAGAGAGAGAGAGATAGAGGTACGCAAACCCACAATCAAATAATTACCTAGTTCAGATTGAAGACCAACCCTGGCCACGGGTCAGTTGGGAAGACGAGGACAGGGACCCTCAGAAAGGGAATGCCAGAATGCGAGCAGGTACAGCTCACGGACAGTAAGGACAGGATACCCCTCAGGTTCGGGTCAAGGACTGGGCCTCCCAGGGTACGACCAACACCCACAGCTTCGGACAGCAACGCCTGCGTTACCCCCTCCTGCAAGTAATCCGCCAGAAACCCCGATTGGATTTTCGAATTCCCCAGCAAAGTGCTTCGCCAGCACTTAGGATTTTCCACCCCTTAGGAGATTGTGGAAAGTATGGACAAAGTGCTCCGCAGCACTTTCAGAATGAGCACCTATTGAGATCGTAGGGTCAGTGACAGGTCTGCTACTCGGACAAGTCGGACAATTTTCCTAAGCTAAACTAGGGCAGTTATACGGTTTTGGGGACCCTTAGACCACCCACTAATGTTGCAAGTGACAGTTTCCCACATTGTGATTGGTCAGGAGAGGTGGTGCGGTCATTACCACCTCCTAGAATTCAGTTTTCACATGTTTAATATTCAATTTTGCACACCCGCCCCCCGAGTTCACGTTCCCATGCATGGAATACAGCAGTACAGGACAGTTCACAATAGGTAGCAACAGTATTGCTTTTTCCAAGGTAAGACTCCGTATTCCCAGCGATGTTCCCAGGCGCATTGTGCTTCAGGAGCCAGCTGGCTAGATTTAGCTTCTGCGCAGTTGGAACTTTCTCCGGTCATGTGACGGTGCCCAGCAGAGCTTCAAGTATGGCTCCGCTCATGATTGCCCCAGCCCACAAAGACGCGGTACATGAAAAGTAAGCGAAAACAAATTAAAATCATACATAAAAATGATCGCACTGTATACCAAGATAAAACTTAACCAACCCTTACTTTATAATGACTATAGCATTAAGGATTAGTGCAAAAAGACAGATAGGCTAAAGCAGCTGCAGCAAGCAGAGAGCGTGGTGAGAGACAAGCAGCCATATTTAGCATCAATGCGCATGAGCACAGAATCCCTCCAGAATGCGAGTGCGTCACATCACATGGGTATGACCGACGCATGCGCAGACTGAATTTCGGCAAAGCAGCCATTTTCAGTGCAAGCTTCGTTTTAGTACGAAAAGACAAACAAGCAAGCATCCTGGGGACACCCGCGTGTTGGGAAAACGCTTTATAAATGACGAATAACGAGGTTAATATTATTATGCAGTTTAGACAAGGGTTTTGCATACGAGCAAGGCGTTTTACGGGCAAATCCTTGCTCCATCAATCCCCTCTTTGATGATATTTACTATCATCACTACATGAAGGAAACAGATGCCAACTTTTCTCATTCATCCACATCACTCATCCGAATTTCAACAAATTTGTCGTTGAGTTTTCTTGCAGCTTCTCTATGAGAGTGGTCATTTTTCGCCTTTTTGTAAATTGCACTCTTCAACTCTTCTAATTCTAAATCATCAATATTTCTTTTCACCCCCCTCGGATTTACTGTATATTTCTTTTTGCACTTTTGACATTTGCAGCAGATAAAAATGATCAATACAATCACACCTATTATAACTATTGGCATCAGTATTTTCCACAAAATATTCCTACCTAAGTTAGTAAACCAACTACCTATAGAGGAGAGACCTCCAGTCAGTCTCGTCCAGGCACTGTCAACCTCCAATGGTTTGAGTTCCCTTTCCAAATTAGTTATGTTCTTCACATATTGTTTTAATTCAATACTTTTATCAGGAATGTAGGTGCAACAATGTTGCGCTTTCAGCATTCTACAGACTCCGCCCTCTTTTGCTAATAGGGTGTCAAGGGCAAGACGATTTTGTAAAACCATTGATCTGATCGCAACCATTTCAGTATTGACCAGCAGGAAACCAGCAGCAGTGTCCGTTGATAACCGGTCCACTACTGTAGACAGTTTGCAGATTCTATGGGTGTTCAGAACTACCCCCATTCCAGGTATCAGTGCACTAAAAATATCACCTATAATTTCACCTACACTTTCGCGTCTACTACGCACTAAGCCATTAGTTTCATCATCGCTTCCAGCTGCATTATTCACATGGTATATTTTCGGGAAAACAATGCCAAAGTAGCAGCTTCCATACCAGTGATCCGGCAATTTGAAATAAGCCTTGTTCCCACATATATAGTATATTCCGGGAAACACAGGTTCTGACCCATTTTTGAATCCCCAGCCTCCAATTACCTTATAATTATGTTCACACTCGCTGGAACCGATGAATACATTGTTATAGTACTCTGTCTTTTCCCTATGGATACAAAGTTTCCCCTTTCTTTCAAAATCCAGCAACAAGGCAGGACTGGCTTCGCCTTCTGAGGTGTTATCCATGTGCTCAGCCCACCTAGGGATTCTATCCTTCTCGTCATTTGCCTTCTTCTGAAATTTTTCTCTTCTTCTGTCTGCCATCTTTATAAACATCTTTTCCTGCTCTTGCAGTGAACAGGTCAGATTGTCTTCTCTTGCTTGATCTAAGTCTATGTTACCTATAGTCAGGAAATATTCTCCCATATAGCGGGTCACGTCATTTGTAGTATGTACACGGTTCAAATGTCCTCTAACAGGAAGTTCAGAAAATACTACGTCATCATTTGAATAATAGTACTGCAAGGTGCTTCTATAGAACAAGCTAGCTAATATACTACAGGAGATTCCATAGGTCAAAGGTAGATGGTGGTATGTCACGCCTTCAGCCACTGAGGTTGGTAGCTTCATGCAGACATAACAGTCCTCTATTTCCATAGCTTCTACATAATGCACTAACAAGTTAGCAAAAACATTTAGATGCGTCCTGTTTCTCATTTTGTGAAAATGTAGTCCATCCTCATCTGGTGCTTCTAAATTAGGTCGTGTGTGTGTCAGTCCTACTCTTTTGTCGCGTCTTTCTAGTCTTCGTGGTGTTTCTGCAGTCTGTACAACCCCTACATCTACTGCTTCGGGTTCAGTAGGGGACAAGTTTGGATCTTTACTTATCATAAAGGGTAGAAAAATTGTTAGTCCTATCCACATTACTATTAGCATAGCTACACTACACAAGCATATCTTACAACAGGTTTTGAGACACCCACACCGGGATCTCCCAGAGACACTCGGATCAGACATTTTTAGCTTACAGGTGGCTTTTGCTACCCCTCTTCGTTCCTTTGTACCAAAGGCTCACTTCAGGGGTTCTCTCACGGAGGGTCTTCGTCCGAACTCCGATCAGCAATGGACTCGTTGTCACTGTTGCCACTGTGGTGTGGCTCGTCAATTTCTTCCAACACAAAGTACGTCCACTCAGGGCTCCGATACAGTCGGTTTTGTTTCTTTATTCTGTCGCTCTTTCGCAGCGATTTGCCTTGGGCTGCACTTCTTTCACTTTGAGCCCGTTTTCGGTCTTTATCGTTTTCTTCGACTGTCTTTAGTCTGAGCCTTAGTCTCTTGACGTATCGGGGTGCACTTCTTCCTCCGTGCCTCCCAGTGGTTGAGGAGACTTCGCCTTCTTCGTGCACTCTTTTCACTTTTTGTTGTGGCACCTCTGTTTTCCTGCCTGTCTGACTAGTTCCAGGTCTTTCGTCTATTTCTTCTGCCTGGTCGCTAATTTGTCCCTGCTCAGATTCAAATCGCACTTTCTTTTTATTTCTGGTTACTGTTGTTTCCGTTGTCTGAGCACTTTGATCTAGTTCTATCTGTTCCTGTTCATGCTCTTCGATCTCTTCGTTTTCTTCTGCATGAACGTCAGCTCTAACTTCTAACTGTCCCTTTCTCGGCTCCGGAGTTTCAGCAGGAGTCTCGAGGTCTTGATCTGCCCCTACTTGGCCTATGTCCTGATCAGGTGTGTTGTGGCTTTCGTTGACCTGACCTTCTTCTTCTATTTCTGACTCACCTGGACTATCCCACTCACTGTCTAAGTAAGAATATTTCCGGGTTCGTATTGGGTCATGAACTGGTTCGTCGGCGGGATACCATTCAACGTCTCGACTTGTGCTCGGCAGTTCGATGTCAGCTAGCTCCGGACTCTCTTCCTCGGAAGCCTCTTCAGCTGCGCTGCCTTCAGCTCCAGTCGCGTTTTCTCCAGGTACCCGCTTTGTGTGGCTGGCGTGGATCCACTTCGGTACACCAGCACACTTCACAGCAGTGGTAGTGACGAGGATCACTTGTCGTGGCTTTCCCCACCTTGGCTTCAGGCAACTGCTCCGGGTGTGTTTCTTTAACACCACCCAGTCTCCTGGTTGCAGATTGTGTGCTGGATCCTTTGGCCACTCGTCTTCTGTCTCTCCAATCTGCTGAGAGAGAGAACGCACTTGGTCACCCAGCTGCTTGCAGTATTCTATCACCATATCATCAGAAATGCTTAGCAGTTTGTTTCCGGGTACCCATGCCTGGCGCATCACTCTTCCCATCAACACTTCATGGGGACTTAGGCCAGTCTTTCGATTCGGGATACTTCTCAAACTCATCAGCACCAGGGGTAAAGCCTCTATCCAGTTCATTTTTGTGGAATCACACATTTTTCCCAATCTGGACTTCAGGGTGCCATTTATTTGTTCCACTACCCCAGAAGCCTCTGGATGGTAGGCGCAGTGAAATCTTTGCCTAATTTTGAATGCTTTACAGAGTTCCTCTAGGACATCGTTGGCAAAATGCCCACCTTGGTCCGTTTCGATCGTCTCTGGGATCCCATACCTAGGTATCAACTCCCTGAGCAATAATTTGGCTGTGGTGATAGCGTCATTTTTCTTAGCTGGATATGCTTCCACCCACCTGGAGAATAGACATACTATGACTAAGACATATCTATATCCTTTGCATCTGGGCATGGTTATGAAGTCTGCCTGCATTCTAACGAAGGGCCCTACTGCCTTTCCAATAGTGCTCTGCTTTACTACTGTCCTCTTTCCTGCATTGAATTGCTGACACACTAGGCACCTCTGGCAAAGCCTTTCCGCCTGGTCCCTGAACTTTGAATTACAGAACACTTGTTCAAACACCCGACACATCGCGTCTCTTCCCATATGTGTTGGCTCATGTATCATTCTGACCATGGGGTCGATCAAACTATCAGGCAGTACAGGCACCCCAGCCGGATTTACCACCACACCATCTTCTCTCAACTCGCATTCCTTTGCGGCCCACCTGCCTTTTTCTTGCCTGTCTGTGGCTTGTTGTATCTCCTTTAATTCTTCCCACGTTGACACATTATCAAACAACATAAGTTGGCAGCTGGTTCCATCCCACAGGGCAATTTGTAGGGACATATGGTGTCGGGCACAAAACTGTGCAATTTGGTCAGCGTACCTATTACCGGCAGTCACATCATCATTTCCAGATCTGTGAGCCGCACACTTGACCACAGCCAATTCTTTGGGTAATTGGATAGCTTCCAGTAAGTCATGCACCACCTTCCCATTTCTGATAGGTGTGCCTGAGGAAGTCATGAATTCTCTTTGTAACCACAATTGGCCGAAGTCATGAACAACCCCGAAACAGTACTGACTGTCTGTGTAAACAGTAATTCTTTTGTTCTTTCCCCTCTTGCATGCTCGAGTTAACGCGATGAGCTCTGCCACTTGTGCAGATTTCACCTCGCGCATGTAAGATGCCTCGACGACTCCTGTCAGTGTAACCACAGCATAAGCAGCACTTAGACTTCCACTCTCATGTCTCAAACATGAGCCATCCACGAACATTGTTTTATCCCCGTCAAGTAGCGCTATTTCACGGATGTCTGGACGGGGTTTTGTGCTATATTCAGTTAGATCGATGCAATTATGTTCCCCTTCCTCATCAGAGTCCACATCCCGAGGGACGGGTAACAGTGTCGCAGGGTTTAGGACATTGCACCGGGAAATAGTTACATTTTCATCACCAATCAAAATTCTCTCATACTTAGTCAGCCGACTAGGTGTGAGGTACTGGGTCTTAGTTCTAGTTAGTAGGATGACAACAGAATGAGGAACATAGACAGTGACGGGATGTCCCATGACAATGTTCTCACTCTGTTCCAGACTGACGCAAGTAGCAGCAACGGCTTTTAAGCAGCCAGGCAGTCCAGCAGCCACTGGATCTAGGGTGGCCGAAAAGTAGGCTACCGGTCTTCTGACTAATCCGTGCTCCTGGGTCAGGACCGAAAGAGCACAGTTATCTCTCGTGTCACAGAACAGCTCAAAGGGCTTAGTGTACTCAGGCATACCCAAGGCAGGTGCGGTACATAGACAGTTTCTCAGAGTTACCCAAGCATTCATGCTTTCACTGTCCCAGTGGACGGGGTCTTCCACTCCTTTCTTTGTCATATTTATCAGGGGTCGGGCTAGAGCTGCAAATCCTACAATCCATTGTCTGCAGTAACCCACAACTCCCAAGAACATTCTCACCTCTTTCTGGGTGGTGGGCAGTTCCATTGCTTTAATTATTTTGATCCTTTCGGTAGTGACCTTCCTGATTCCTTTTTCTATCTGGTGCCCCAGATATTTTACTGAGTTTTTACAGAATTGTAATTTGTCAGGCGACACTTTATGTCCTCCTTTTCCTAGGTGATTCAGCAAGGCAATTGTGTCAGTGACACAGTCAGACTGGGTTTTAGATGCCACTAACAGGTCATCTATGTACTGCACCAAAACAGACTCTCTTGGCAGCACTAGGGATTCAAGGCACTTTTTCAGTATCTGGTTGAAAATCGATGGACTTTCGGTGTACCCCTGGGGGACACGATTCCAGACATAGATATGGCTGTCAAATTCAAAACTGAAAAGGAATTTGCTTTCGGGATGCAATGGGATGGAAAAGAATGCGTGGCACAGGTCGATGACAGTGAACCATTCTGCATTCCAGGGAATCTGGTATAGTATTACTGCAGGGTTGGGTACAATAGGACAGCAAGGCACAACTATTTGGTTTACCTTGCGCAAATCTTGCACCACCCGGTACTTCCCACTAGGCTTTTTGATCCCAATGAAAGGCGAATTACAGGGGCTGCTCAACACTTCTTCTATTATTTCTGCTTCGAGCAGCCTCGTAATTTCAGTCGCTACTCCTGCCTTTACTTCTGCACTCATTTTGTACTGTCTGGTTTTCGGGTATACAGCATTAGTTTTTATTGCTATTTTAACTGGGTCCACATTTGCCATCAGGCCTACATCTTTTCCTGTGAAATCCCACACTTCTGGTACCACTCTTAGCTGGAGTTCCTCAGGTAAATCCTCAATTGTCAAAGGCTTGATATCAGCATCTTGTCTGACTAACATCAATTTGTACAGGCCATCTTCATCGGGGGTCTGAATTTCAACGCCATTTGGTGTGCAGAAAATGGTACAACGCATCTTGCACAACAAATCACGTCCTAGCAGGTTTACAGGACTGGAATCACAGACCACAAATCTGTGCATTTCCTTGAAATTTCCTATAGAAATCTCCATTGGTTCAGTTACAGGGGTACTTATTATCTGATTCGAGACTCCCACTACTTGGATTGCTTCTCCCGAGAGGGGTAGGTTAGGAACATCCACTGTTCTTACAGTAGATCTGGTAGCACCAGTGTCCAACAGAAAGGTGACGTCTTTTCCCTCTACCTTTCCTTCAATGTATGGTCCAGTCTGGTCTACCGGTAAGGAGGCGCCAAGTACGCACTCCTCATCCTCCCCTCTCAGGCCCCGTCAATCTTGATCTTCACAAAGGAAGGTATCATTTAGCAAGTACTGTGGAATGACTGCATTTCTTTCACTCTCAACCTCCCATACTTCCGCCCTCTCATTCTGCTGACCCTGACTCTTAAAATTCTGTCTAGGAGCGCGGGGTACTGGAGGCAATTTTACCTGTTGCTGGGTTTTTCTTGTCCCCTCTTTCGGCACCTGTGGATTTAAACCATTTACAGGGGCATTACCGGCCTGTAGGTGTGGACACTCGTCTCTCCAATGCCCCATCTGGCCGCACCCATGGCACGGAAACTTTTTCATGGCCTCTTCACGACTCATTTTAGGTCTGGGCTTTCCTCCCCCCCCAGAATTGGTATTCGGAACATTATTATCAGAAGTCATTTTACTTAACTGTTTTTCTTGCTGTTCAGCTAATTTTACCTGTGCCCACATCACTTTCTCCTTGAGGGCTTTCTTTTTATTCTCGATTTCATCTTCGCAGTATTTTGCATATTTCAGGACATCATCTATGGGTTTTCCCTGCCAACTGATTTTGTTATCTCGAATCCATTGTGAGATTTCAGGCCTTAATCCTAGCACAAACCTGTAACTGAAATGCGTCATGTCTTTCATGTCTACATTATCGATACCACTGTAAGTTTTGAATACCTGCAGTAACCTTTCATAAAATGAATGCACTGTTTCATCACGTTCTTGGGTGGTTCTATCTATACGGGTCCAATCTGTCTCCTTTGCTGGCACCTTTTTCTTAAGGTACTGGATGACCTGGTCATATTTCCTCATTACATCCGGTGAAGGGGCCCCCGTTTTCTCATCCCTGGGATATTCATCATTAGGCCAATCAATTTCTATCTTACATTCCGTCCACAGATCTACAGGGACCACAATGTCGAAAAACCCATCCAGGTCTTTCAGCAGGCATTTTTGAACTTTTATGAAACGTTCTACCTGTCTGTACCAGTCAACTGGTTTCTCACGTAATTTCGGGAAGTCGTTTGTAAATGACACAATGTCTTGTCTGGACCAAGGGACATGGACATATTTTCCTCCCGGGACCTCTCTCATGGGGCACAATTTTTCTGTTGGGGTTACTTCCTTTAATACGAATTCTGAAGTTACGGACCCAGCCCTGCTGCCTTCCTTTTTCTTTGCCCACCTGGTTCTCCATTTCCCCACTTCGCCCCATTTCTGCAAGATTTTCAACAATTCTCTTACTTGGATCTGTTTTCCCATCACATTCAGGCTTTCTAAATCCTTGTCTGAGAAGTCTACTCTGTAAGGTTTCTGAAGAATTTTGGAGCGACTAACATCAACTCCCATTTCTGTGGCGGCATCCATTATCTTTTCATGGAGCACTCTAGCACTCCTGGTAAGATTTTTACTGATGAATAGTAACTCTTCTTCATTATACGAGCTCAGGCGCTCAACTCCCACGTTCCCAGCCATCATTTCTTCTATTTCTATTCTTAATTTATATATTTCCAATGCTTTAGGTTGGGGAGCGGTCTCCTTCTCTATCTCCTTTGTCCATCTGTCTAATTCTTCAGGGGAAACTAAAGAGGCGTTCCTAATTCCAGTTGCACTTTCAATCACCACTTCCTTTTGTCTGGGCTGACTTCTTGTCCCTACTACACTGGCCCTTGACTCCCTTATGGGCAAATCCATCAAACTTCCAGATTCACACTCACTTTCCTGATCCTCCTCTATGAATACTTCCTTCCTCGGGGTCTGGAAGCTAGGAGTAGGCAGTATTGGGGTGATAACAGGAGGAAGGGGACTAGTCAGGTCATTTTTATACATTGGGATAGCAGGACCAATAGTTACCGGAATGGTCAAGGAATCAGGATGGGGATGCATCTGGGCAATGGTTCTGACTAATTCCTCTCGCTGTTTAGTCAGGGCTTCTCTCTCTTTTTCCTGCAACCCCCTTTCAGCAGAATTGCCATGCAATACCTGAGGGACTAGGGACGGATAAATACTCGGGGCAGTCGGGGCAACCAATCGAGGGGGACTTTCCCCGAATGGCTGATAATTCGGGACGGTGGATTTAGGTCTGCAAAACCCATCCCTTCCACTATGTTTACTGCTGGTAGCTGTCCCGTCTGTATCACTATCCCTCCTACTTCGGGGGTAATTTGTAAAGGGATTTTGAGAATGCACCGGTTCTGATTCTGCTACATAGGGAGGTGGATTCTTCATTAACAGGTCTTCCAGGTGTTCATCTTCTATGTCCCCCATAGGTGCTAGGTGATGGGTCTTTTCTTTACTTTTTCCTCTTTTCTCCTCTAATACCCCCATCATGGGGAACAGCCCTTCCGTTAACATAGACTGCCTCCACTGTTTCATTTTCTGCTCTTTGGTTGGCGTTGGAAGTCTGGGATACCACTTACTCACTCCCTTATCCATTCGGGGTTTATCTCTCTCTGCAGCCTCAATCTCCCATTCCTCCAAAGCTTCGTACTGGGTCAACCTAGGTCTAGGGTGTAATTCATTCATGCGGGTCCTTAAGTTAAACAGGATCCGACCATTAAATGTACCTTCAACAGGGAATGCTAAGACTCCGTCATCTACAGTATACTTTGCCCAATTTTCTAGCCAGACACAAGTGTGATACCCTTTATCAAACAACATGAAAGAGGCAGGGGTATTTGGTGGGGGAATGAGTACACCTTCCCTCGTTCTAATGGGCTTGTCAGTTTTGAAAAAATTCTTTACTTTATCAGAGAATGACAATTTCCTCTTTATTCCATACATCATGTGCGGTCTACCTCGTATAGTCTGCTCCTTATAAAATCCTAGGTATTTTGGATTTGGTATAAAATCTGGATACCACATACAACTCTCCAGACTCGCTTCTATCTCGGCTGGATTAATTTTGTTTACCTTTGTGCTTCCAATGCTAGCGCGACTTTTATTTCACACCACCCAATCAGGTCAGAGAATACAATTACTGTTAACCAATGGGTGCGCGGCCTTTTCGCAAGACAGAGTCTCACGCTTCGGCACTCACCCCTCCTTTACAAATTCAGCTCCGCTACCCACCCGCTGTTTTGACCAATACCAGCGCGGCACGGAGTGACGTCAGAGCAGCTCTCCGACTGACTCCCTCCTTCACAAGGTAACGGAAACTTTTTACTCTCTCTAAAGTGCGAGTGCAAGTTTTAGTCAACAACACACAACGTTTGCCACTATGTCTGAATGTTCTAAAGAGAGAAAAGACTTTTCTTTCGCTACTAGTAAACCACTTCTGTCTACTTTTCATTCACTCTGGATAGACTTCTTTGCCTGTCCCTTCACACTAGTAACATAGAACCCGTTATTCTTCTGGCTCATCCACCTTAGTCGGGGATATGTACTGAGCCAGGATTTCACCAGCGAACTATTTTACTTACCAGACAAGCCTCGGAGACCCTACTACTCCTTCCGTATGCGACCCTTACTAGGTGATATCGCAATGAAAGTTTTATAATGGACTCGTAGCTATCATTCACTCCAAAAACAAAGGTCCTAATTAGTGCTTCCAGTTACTCCTTTAACCCTGCACTAATGATTCAAACCTAGTGACTTCAACAGCTAACCGGATTCTACTCACCGTTTAGCTAAAATACTTCCCCGGGGATTCGGACTACACTGAACATTTACAAAACAATTCTGGGTTAATTCAACATGCAATATTTATAGCAGCAATGTAAAATCATGCACATTTATATATAAAAAAACACATTTCATAATTTTTGGAAAAAAAATACAGTAGAAATCAGCAGCACGTTTTTATATTCAAGGTTTGTTTATGACTATCCTGTCTACCTAATCTAACTAGTCCAAACCATCCTCTGGCTGCCAGAAATTACTGCTAGAGCGCGCAGTTTTCCCCAGGTCACCCGGGTTACCAATTCCTTCACACGCACTGGGCCCTTGGCGTGGAAAGACACCTTTTATTACTCCACTAATTTGGTAGGGTGATCCGGGGTGAGGATTTCTCCTCCTGCACGCTGCTAGGAGTAATCGAGTTTGGATTTACCTCTGCTTACCATGTACCCGACTTACCACAGGCACAATTCTTACGACGGACCTGGAGCTATTAGGGAAAATAGTAGACAGGCCTAACATCCAATACACTTTAAAATCAGTAATATACTTTCCACAATTCTGTAAAATTACCACAGACACCTGATGAAGTTAAAATTTTTATATAAGAATTCAAAGAGAAGATGCCAAGATAATAAGCGATACACAGAGTAATATATCAAACATTAAAATCAACACCAATAGGTAGCTTTGTATCATAAAAATGACCATTAGGATATATGGGAAAACTAAAGGTAGAAATTTTAGAACAAAACTAGTCACTGCAATTTTATACTAGAACGTAGGATTGGGGATGAGACCTAGAACATGTACTTAACCTAAGTATTTAAGCTATTCTTGCTAAGTTCACTGCAAACCACTAAAGGAAAAGGGAAAAAACGGGAACATGCTATGGTTTATAAAATCAATGAGTTTCTAAAGGATGGGGGGAAGAGAAGGAACCAACTAAAATTCAGACACATATGATTGCAATGGCAATAAAGCAATGACACAGGTAAGAATGCTTTTACCAGATCAGATAAAAGGGAGAGAGAGAGAGAGAGAGAGATAGAGGTACGCAAACCCACAATCAAATAATTACCTAGTTCAGATTGAAGACCAACCCTGGCCACGGGTCAGTTGGGAAGACCAGGACAGGGACCCTCAGAAAGGGAATGCCAGAATGCGAGCAGGTACAGCTCACGGACAGTAAGGACAGGATACCCCTCAGGTTCGGGTCAAGGACTGGGCCTCCCAGGGTACGACCAACACCCACAGCTTCGGACAGCAACGCCTGCGTTACCCCCTCCTGCAAGTAATCCGCCAGAAACCCCGATTGGATTTTCGAATTCCCCAGCAAAGTGCTTCGCCAGCACTTAGGATTTTCCACCCCTTAGGAGATTGTGGAAAGTATGGACAAAGTGCTCCGCAGCACTTTCAGAATGAGCACCTATTGAGATCGTAGGGTCAGTGACAGGTCTGCTACTCGGACAAGTCGGACAATTTTCCTAAGCTAAACTAGGGCAGTTATACGGTTTTGGGGACCCTTAGACCACCCACTAATGTTGCAAGTGACAGTTTCCCACATTGTGATTGGTCAGGAGAGGTGGTGCGGTCATTACCACCTCCTAGAATTCAGTTTTCACATGTTTAATATTCAATTTTGCACACCCGCCCCCCGAGTTCACGTTCCCATGCATGGAATACAGCAGTACAGGACAGTTCACAATAGGTAGCAACAGTATTGCTTTTTCCAAGGTAAGACTCCGTATTCCCAGCGATGTTCCCAGGCGCATTGTGCTTCAGGAGCCAGCTGGCTAGATTTAGCTTCTGCGCAGTTGGAACTTTCTCCGGTCATGTGACGGTGCCCAGCAGAGCTTCAAGTATGGCTCCGCTCATGATTGCCCCAGCCCACAAAGACGCGGTACATGAAAAGTAAGCGAAAACAAATTAAAATCATACATAAAAATGATCGCACTGTATACCAAGATAAAACTTAACCAACCCTTACTTTATAATGACTATAGCATTAAGGATTAGTGCAAAAAGACAGATAGGCTAAAGCAGCTGCAGCAAGCAGAGAGCGTGGTGAGAGACAAGCAGCCATATTTAGCATCAATGCGCATGAGCACAGAATCCCTCCAGAATGCGAGTGCGTCACATCACATGGGTATGACCGACGCATGCGCAGACTGAATTTCGGCAAAGCAGCCATTTTCAGTGCAAGCTTCGTTTTAGTACGAAAAGACAAACAAGCAAGCATCCTGGGGACACCCGCGTGTTGGGAAAACGCTTTATAAATGACGAATAACGAAGTTAATATTATTATGCAGTTTAGACAAGGGTTTTGCATACGAGCAAGGCGTTTTACGGGCAAATCCTTGCTCCATCAAACTTGAGATTTAAGGGAGAGATCTGCATTCATATAGATGCCCAGTTAACACACTGGGGGGAATTATGGGGGTCCCATAACTTCTGGCCAGACAGAAGGGCTCCATTTGCCCAGCAGGTTATTGTAATGAGAAGTTCAGCCTTCATGGGATTTAGTTTTAAGACACTGATGAGCATCTATCATCACACAGTGGAGAGGGCATGTTAAAAGATCTGGAAAGCGGGATGCTGAGGAAGAGATTGCGTGAGAAGTCAAAAGGTTAAACATCTGTTCAGTGTCTTCTGCCTGCATATGATATTGTGCTTGTACGATGTGTAGAACAAGAACCGAGGCCACACACAAATATTAAACAATAGAGGGGAGAGCACCCATCCCTGCGGGACACTACAGCTCATGTACCTGGTCTCAGATTGTAAGGGTGGTAAGATTAAAGTCTGGGACCAGTCAGATAAAAAAACACTTCACCCACTTCGAAACTTTGTGCCAGTCAGATAGAAAAGACTTTATATAATTTAAAGAAAAAATACTGGTTCTTTCTAATCTGGATGGGCAATGGTGTTGAAGGCAAATCTAGAACGACTAAGGCCCGAATGGTCTGCTTGACAGCAAAGGTCATCCAGCATTGTTGTTACCACTGACTCTGCATTGAGGCCCAGTCTAACCCCCCTTGGGAAGGGAGAATGATTGCATACTTTTCAACAAAATCTTGCGGTTGATCAAACAACAGGTTTTCGATGTTTTACCCAGATAGGATAGCAATGCAATGGGTCAGCGCTGCACGGAGAATACATTAGGATGAGAGGTGTTTTTTTTAGCAGGGATTTCAAAATGGATGCCATGTGTAAGCAAATGAAAATGCGAGTATTGCATGTCGGTGTGTGTGCATCACTTTTAGTTCATTTGTTGAAACTGTAAGACATTTGGGGTGTAGATTATTGGAAGTTGCAGTTACTTTTTTGCTGGCATTCTTTCTGCTTGCTGATGCCCATAGTGATTTTTATACAAAAGAGGATTCTATTCAGCAATGTGTTCACGGAGGTGTGTTTGTGGGTTGGTGTTTTATTCGTTCCTAGCGCTAAGATTTTCTCATGTGAGTGGTGCCTTTGCCATCCGTCACATGCCATTGGACATATGGATCTATGCTGGATAATCCGTAACATACATCCAGTCTTGTGAGTGGTGGAGGCAATGATGCAGCTGTCGGAGTTTCACAATCTCCCTCGATCTGGCCATAGCATGCATTCACATTCTTCTTCTTCTCATTTCATCCTTGTTCATGTGCGCTCCTCCTTTCATCGGAAGTTGAAGCTGAGTCAACGACAAAAGAAATACAAGAGCTTTCGCTTGTAGTTGACAAGCCAAAGCTCTTGTATTTCTTGCGGTTTTGAAATCAATGAAAGGGTGACACAAATATAAGAAGGAAACATCAGCTGCAGGGGCTTTGGAAACGATCGACAATTATTTTCTGATAATCCCTGCGCAGTAGGTCTCAGGTGAGCATGTATAATGAGGCTCCAGAACAACACAGCACAGCATAAATCTCTGCAGTTTATGATTATTTTTTTTGGTTGGCAAACCACAATGTAGAGTGTGTACTGTCAGCATTAACAGTTTTTAATTTAAATGCAGGCTATTGCCTGAAAACATGTCATGTGCAGGGCACGCTTTTCTCTTACACTGCAATTTCAGTGACAGAAGACGTGACTGCGGATTGCTGAAAAACTGCACTCCTGAAATTATAGTGTGTAACTGTATACAATTATGCTAAGACTAACTTTACGGTGCTTGTATGTCTGACTATGGAGGGAAAATATGTCGGCATTGCAAAATATTGTGACCAGAATATCCCCTATCACTGAAGACTAAGGGTAAATATACATGGGTAAATTTACTGTTAATTTATTTGGAACACTACACACACCAGCACTCTAAATCTGTTCACCCCAAATGTTTAAAAAAAAAATAATAATTATGAAACATAGGATTAGCACGATGCCATCCGCGCCAAACTAGTAAGTATTAAAAGGAATTTGAAATTACATTCTGCTAACTAATTTGCCTATAGTCACTTACAATTCTGCACGCTTTTGCCAACTGTTGGCAACATTTCTGGAAAATCTGATTAGTGCAGCCTGTAATCGAGACGTATTCTATGGCTTCTTTTAGTACAGTGAACTGCCATTCCAATACACTTCTGTCCTCTTTGGTTAAAATCATGATCATTCAGGGGCCTATAAAGCGCGCTACTCACCCGTGAGGGTCTCAAGGGACTAGGGTGTGGTGGTCTGGGGGCAGCTCCGCATCAGCTAAAAAGCCAGGTCTTGAGGCTTATCTGTTGACTATTGTACAGTGATATATTTCTTAAATGTGTTCACATCTTTATCAATTTGTAAAACATTTTGAAGACTTTGTTGATTAGTGTACATCCTAGGTGTGTTTCACGTGGTATTTTGCATTATTCTGCAACTCACCAAGATGGCCACCAGCCACCGCACTTGGGCACGGCTTTGTAACTGCCTAAACTTGGATCAACAACAAAGCCTGATGGTGCTTCCGGTACCTTTAGTGCTGTCTTGAAGATTCTGCAACATATTTCCCATGTGAAGAGAATTATGTGGCACACACTGTCAAAGTCTGTGCAGAACCAGTGAACAGCCATCATTATTGGTGATGGTCGCCCAAGTCAGTCAGCCGTGCAAGGATGAACAGGCGCGGCCGGTCCATTTGGGCGGAGGGGCAACGCCCTTCCACCTTTTGCCCCGTGTGAACAGGTCAGCCTGACAGACACTGTTCACTTTCACTTCAGGCAGCCAGGAGCCAGACATGCGCATTTATTTCGAATTTAGGTAGCCTCTATGTTCCCTACAGTTTTCCAGCCTTGACACAGGCTTTATTTTCCTACTTTTAATGTTTTTCCTGCTGTTTTTAACAATCAACAGGCGGAGGGTAGAAGGAATAGGCTTTGCAAAACAGTGTGCATTTATCAGTGTCATTCTACAATCCCACAGAGTATTTGTGACAAAGTTCCCTGAGCAGATGATCCACTTTGGGACACAAGCAATTTCAGACAATCAGCAGTGTGCGCCTAGAGGCAGTATTTGCTGTTATAATATTGTATAGTAACATAACCTGCAGCTGGCTCTGTGCAAGCACAGGGCCACTGGCTGGGTCCTGGGCAATGGAGGCAGTGTCTGTCCGTCATAGGCTTCCTTGCCAAGATTTGGGGCACAATGGTAGATATGGGAGGAGCACTGGTGAAGGAGTTAATGCCCGAGTGGCACCATGCTTTCAGCAGCCTTATGAGGAGGTGTTGAAGCAGGACCATCAGCAGCAAGCCCTGCAGCGTCTGGTAACTATTGTCACGGACCTATGCCACCAGGAGTCTAGTCACTGGGGCCGCCATGAACGTAAGGGGTTGTTTATTTAATAAGTCGGACGTTCAGCTCCTGTCATGCCCTGAAGGCCTCTTACTGTTCCTCCCTGACAAAAACCATTCTGAACGGACCCTATGACACACATCAAAGCAGGTAGACTCCCACCTCTTCCCTAAAACATGCCAAATACACGCATTTTAACAATGTGCCTTCAGCAACTCCTGTCTTTTCAGTCAACACTACTAAGAATGATGGGACTTGTGGGCTTTTAACCATTTTGGGAAAAAGAAAACTACAAATCCCTTTATGCTATGGGCTCTGTATTCAATCCCCTAAACTATCATTTTTTGCTGATCTTAGGGCTTTGCTTGCACATAATTGTCAAATGACCACATGAATTGTGTGACACCTTCAGCCAATCATATCTTTCTCCTCAACAGCAGAATAAACACTCCGTCTTTCAGCCCTAATTTTTAACATGAATGGGCACAAATGTCCTAGCTAGTGATGTGCTGTTGGCTAAAAGTCAGGAATGGGTGAAAGTTATCATATTTATTTGAGGGTACTCGACAACTAGATCTGCCATCTTTAAAAATGTATTTTGAAGGATAATTTACATTTCAATTTTGTTCATGGAAGAATGTGAGGAATAAGCGCTTCAAAATCATCTGCACTGTTCAGGAGACCCTCTCTCTCTTCATAGTTTGATATTATATTTGGACACAACCCAGTTAACAAAAATATGTACATATTTAGCACTGCTACTAAGGAACCATATCTCCTTAATGACACAATCATCTAATTTAACCAGCAACGTTTCACAAGTGAAGAAGGGCAGGTGAATAAATTACTATGAGAGAAACAATATGAAAAGTTCCAGAATTCAAATCTTTGTGGAATAGCATCACAACAGGGTTAGTCATACATGAATGAGGCCACGTAGCAGGTTTGGTTTTTTGTAAATAGCATGTTGTGATTGAACACTACATCTTGGTTCCCTGGCAAATAGTTTATATCATGTCTGTTAGAGTTGTGTATATAACTCTTGGCCTTTAAATAATTTTGAAAATGTTGTGCATGCTATAAGTGTTGCTTTGAAGAAAATTGACCTGATTCACAAAGGTTAATGTACACATATAGATTCACTCATATTGAAATCTACTACTGCTCCTAGGTGTAAAAGCTGCGCTTTTCTTTTTATCATCATTTCAGAGATGTAAATGTACATACTTCTAGATGTACATGGCTCCACCCCCTGGTGGATGCTCCTACAACAGGATTTAAGAGTGTAAAGTTGCTACGAGTAGCTTTTCACAGGTAGGTCAAGATCTATGGAAGAGGGCACTCTAATAGAAAGTATAAGGAAAAATATTGAAGTGTGTTATTAAAAATATTTTAGTATAAAATATGTGTAAGTTTTTAACAAATCAAATAAATGTAAAATTGAAACATGACAAAGATAAACTATTAAAATATCTAATGTTGTAGCACATTAACTTAATTAACCATATAAATTAAACGTATATTAAATATTTCATTGATTAAATATAAATATTTGATTAATAAATATTATTTCTTAAAGAAAAAGGTAAAACAAATACTCATCCACAGTAACATTTTTGCTTTGTATTTAATGTGCTACATTTTGTTGAAAGTTTTGTGCAGAATTAATATAGCCTTATAGCCCGCCGTAGCAGGCTAAATGGCCATAAAAAGGCCCGATCCAGCGTTAAAGGGAGCTGGGCTTTAATGGGCGATATGGCCCAGCTACTGAGAGCTATAAGACCATTAGAAAATTCTGCCACTAGAGGGCAAATGTTCGAACAAATAAATAGAGGGCTCTCGGAGCCCGAGGGGATTTAAATCCCCTTGGGCTCCAAGAGGCCTTTGTTTACAGCACCTGTGGAAGAAAAAAAAACATAAGAATGTTTCTCTGCAGTCTTCGACCGGCCCCTAGAAGCCCGGAGCACTCTATTGTCTGCAATGGAGTGCTCAACATTTTAAAGTTCTAATATAAGTTCAGTCCCAAAAGCATAATTAGTTTTTTCAATTAAGGTTATTATTGAATGTATAAATTAATAAATTGCTAATAATTATGGGCCTATTTATGATGTCGGTGAGATTGCCACCGACGGACTGTCCATTTGGATGCAGGTGGTTGGGGCGCATTAGTCAGAGAGAAAGACCACTGCTTCTGACAGGATCCCATGTGGTGGTAGTCAGATTACTGTCTCTTTCAATGGAGGCGGTGCCTGTGCAGGCACCGCCGTAGAGAATAGGATGTCCTTTTTCGACTGCCTTTTCACGGAGTTCCGACCGCCATGAAACAGCAGACGGAAACAAACTTTGGGGGCCCCAAACAGGGACCCGTACCTTGTGGTCCACTGCTAAGTGGCGCTAGGGGCACATGTAGTGCCCCCCACACATCCATGCAGTGTGTGCCTGATACACTTTGCTAGGATCTGCACAAAGTGCTTTTTTGTACTGCGGCTTGTGCAACAGAGCTTTTCCTGGCTATATACACTTACATAATAAAAAACAAAAGTTATCCAGGACGTGTTAGGAAATAGAATAAAAACATTTACATTCACTGAAACATCTAAAGGTTACAAGGACGCTATAGTTAGGGATTAAACTTTAGCCGGTAGTCGTGTGCGGATGACGAGCTGAGCTCGTCATGTAACACGGCTTTTCGCAAATTGCCGCACACAGCGGGAAAAACCGCCGCAGCGATGCGGTTAAAAAACCAGGAGCAAAACACTGAAAAATCTAAAGGTTACAGGGATGTTATAGTTAGGTTCAGATTGTACACACACAGAACCTAAGAAATTGAGCAGTTATAGTTGACTGTAACTTATGCCCCTGTAATGCATCGCTTATAACCTCACATATTATATAACACATGACATGGTCAGCGATATCACTGATGACATCACAGAGGACATCTCAAATGGCATTGCTGATGACATTACTGATGGCATCCTCTACTGAGTGTGTTTCGTAAACGTTTCTGAGAGTTAAATATATATATATTAAGCTACTGAATAAATTAAATTACTATTCTTTCTGTGCTACTAATCAGTGATACTATTTGTAACATATGTAATCTGATCTATAATCCAGTTTTTAAAGTGGGTGTACTATTTATCAGTGAACTAGTCTCTACACTGATTCATGGTCTCTGCTGATGAATGAGCATGGTAGTGCTTTGTGACAGTCTAGTCTGTTCATTGAGTCAAATCTACAGTGTTGACTGAGTATAATTCAGTTTCTTTAGACCTCTGCCCTTTGTGATGAATGACTGCAGTAGTAGATTAAAATAAATTAATCTGTTAACTAAAACCTTTCTCTAGGGTGATGGCTTAGTGTAGTGGAGATTTACAACAGACTTCCCTCTCTACTCACACCTTTCTTCTGAATGAAGAATAATTTTACTAGTGGTTTGTGACACAGTGGCCTGTCTGATAATACCTCCCTACTGGTTGTATGTTATAGTGGTTTGTGTAAATCTGACATTTGCACTTAAACCTCTTTCCATGATCGCATATTGTGTTGTTGCGGTTTGCAATAGACTGGCCTATACAGATATATGTTTTGATTTGGTCATTAGTATTTACAGTATTGGTTTAGAAAACACAGGACTATCCACTACAAAATGTCTCTTACATGATAAGTTAGTGCAGTAGTTGATAAGGTTAGAGTGAGCTCTGTGCTGTATGTCTCTCACCTGTGTCTTCTTACTTTTAAAACATTTAAATGTATCTAATTAAATATGTTGAAGTTTACTTTGTGGGTTGATGTCATCAGTGAACTCATCAGTGATGTAATTTAAGATGTCAAAAGGGATGTCATCAGTGATGTCACTGGCCATGTCTTGAGTGATTTAATATGTGAGGTATAAGCAGAGCATTTTGGGTATTAAGTTATAGTTAGCTTAGGTAACTATAACTACTGAATGTCTATGGTCTTGGGTGTGTAAAATCTGAACTTAACTATAATGTTCCTGTAACCTTTGTTTTCTGAGTGAATTTTTAAGGTTTTTAAATTCTTTTTCCTTACTATAAAGTCTCTGTAAACTTTGGTTTATTCGGGAAATGTCTATGTTTTTTTAATGCTATTTTCTGACAATAATGTCCCTGTAACCTTTGGCATTTCAGTGCATTTCACAGTTTTTGAAATATAATTGTACTACAATATGACCCATAGGTTCTATTTAATAATATACATTTTTGCAAGTTTATGAATACATTTTATTAACACATTCATTCGAATTATATATTTTAAAACTATACATCAAAAGGTTGAGCTAAGGAAACATGTGTAGTCTATAGGTAAATGCAATGCACCAAGTCCTTGTTTTTTTAAAATTCATTTTATGGATCCACGGATCCATTCCCGAACAAAAGCACACATTTAGAACAAAACAGTATCAACAAAACGGTTAACACAGTCAATCATAAGGGGCTGACTGACATTCAAGAGGAAATCAGGATCAAGGGGGCCGCACTTGCCCTGTTAAGTTCCTTTCTTTGGGGGTGAGTGCAAACTGTGGCTGTCAATCATTTTGTCTCTGAACCCTTTTCACTGCCATGCAGGGTCCCCCAGGTGTCCTCTCTTAGTCCCATGTTATTTAACATCTATGTTACAGTGTTGGCAGTCCTGATCAGATCGTTCAACTTCACCCTTACTTCTTATGCCAATGACACACAAATTGTGGTGTCACTATACAACATTGAGAACAACAATGGCACCAGATTTCATGACTGCATGCTAGCGATCAGTGACCTGATGATCAAAAATTGCATGAAATTACACTGTGGGAAAACAGAGGTTATCCTTTTTGGGAAATCAAACCTCTTTCTGGTCCCCATCTTGGTGGCAAGATGAATTGGGAACACTTCCTATCCCAGTAGGAAAGGCCAGAAACTTCGGAGTCCTTATTGATAATAAACACAGTTTTGGAGACCAGGTAAATGCAGTCATCTCCTCTTCTTTTTACACCTTGAGAATGATAAAAAAAATCCTTCTCTACATCCCAATGGATGCACAAAAAACATAACAGCTTTGGTTCTCTCAAAACAAGATTATTGGAATGGTTTGTACCTAAATATGCAGCAACAACGCCTCGACAAACTACAAACACTGCAAAATGTTGCTGCTAGGCTGCTCTTGTGGATCCCCCAAATTCAAATCCTTTTCTTGAGCAATTTATAACCTGAAGTGGCTTCCAGTTAAACAACGTGTCAAGTTTAAGGCCCTTTGCATTGCATACAAGGCATTGCATGGCATAAGCCCCTAGTACTGGAAGGAGTCATTTAAGTGGTTTGAGCCAACAAGGAACCTATGCTCTTCCGGTCTAAGAAAATGGTGGCTCCCAGGTTCAAGCTTGTCAATTGGGGAGGAAGAAGCTTTGTAACAGGCCCTGCTAAAGCATGGAATCTTCTTCCTTCTCATATCAACTCCCTTCCCAGTTTGCTATCCTTTAGAATGGAGGTAAAAACCAGTTTTTTTTCTGTAATTAGTGGTTTTTGCTCCTTTTCTATCAGCAGAGTCATCACCAAGACGCCTCCTGGTAATCATGCATTTAATACATCTTCTAACATAATGAAACAACAACATATTTAATACAAACATATCCTGCTACAATGTATACAATTGTATCACTGCCTGTGTGTGGGTGTGGAAGTAGCTCTGTAAGTAGGTAAACGGTCGGAACAACACAGGCAGAGCCACATGTATTCCGACATCACATACGCTACCACATTTGCCATAACCACACATATGCCTTAACCAAGCATATGTGTGGTTAAGGCAGTGCGTGGTCTAGCTGCTGCCTGGACTGGGGGAAATCAGGAAGCTGAAAGCTGAAAGGATCAGGAGAGTAGGCAGAACGATGTGCATTAAGTGGGGCTGGGGCCAGGTTTTGGGGCTGGTGGTAGTATTTAAGGTTTGGGGTAATTTTCAGGGGTGGGGGTTGGGGTTGTTTTCAGGGCTGGGCAGTGTGTAGGTCTCAGGGGGGATTGGGTTACTTTTAGTGCTTGGGGGAGGGCGGTAGTTTTTAGGGCTTAGCGGCAGGGGTTTTTTTAGGGCTCGCGGGGGAGGGTGGTGGTTTTCAGGGGGATGGGGATAGATTTAGGTTTTATTTTTTTATTTATTTTTATTTGAAAAGTTTTATATAGCGCTGGCTACACCCAGAGGTATCAGAGAGCTTTACATGAGTAGGTAAAATTGCTTTAAAACATAGTTACACAATAACAACGGTGTCAGGAACGTAGTTGCCGGAGATACATGAGTAACAAAGGTATGGATCAGGTGTGGGGAAGAAAAAGCAGGCACGGGGAGAGAGATTTGGGGGAGGGAGGGAAGGAATAGAAGAGGAAGAATAAAGAGTGAGGGAGGGGGAAGAGAACACAACAGGGCAATGAGAAAAGAAACAGTGTTTGACGATCAGGAGGGTAGGTGCCGGCCAAGGGGGGAACCAGAGTCAAACTCCTCAATAGTTGCGCAGGGCAACTCCACCGGTCATCGGCCAAAGGTTCCTCAGTTGCTGAGGTACATCAGAGAATTAAAGTATCAGCCTCGGGGAGGTCATCAAAAAAAAGGGTTTCAAATAGAGCGCCTATCACGGTGTGCGGTGCTAAGTTACCAGCGATAATGGGAACAATCCCAAACCTCTACTGAATCCCTTAAAACTGTGGACTCTCTTAGAGGGGTATCTGAGACTCAAGGGCATAAATGCAGGATCCCTCTCCAACAAGGGGAGAAGGAGAGCTTCAGCAAGGGGCACCTTAGAGGAGGCCAATGAAGGCCATTTTCTGCTACATGTGAATCTCTTAACACTGTGGACTTTCTCAGAGGGGAATCTGAGTCTCTGGGGCAAAAATGCAAGATCCCTCCCCAATAAGGTCTCAGGGTGGGGGACAGGGGCAGGGGGTAATCATGCATCTGTCTTTGCCATACATGCCTTAAGAATACATATTTCATTGTGAAGCCATACATGGTAAAGGCATCTTCATGGTTAAGACTTGTGTGGTTTAGACCTTGTGGAACCAGAATGTATGGTAAACACATGCATGGTTCCATCACACAACAGTGTAAGTACTGTGTGGGTGTGTGAGGGGCAGTATGGGTGTGTGAGTGGGTTTGTAAGTGGCTGTGTGGGTCTGTAACTGGGTGTGAGAGTGACTGTGTGGATGTGTGAGTAGCTGGTCTAGTGCCTATGTTAGTATGCAAGTGGTTTTCTGGATATATTAGTGGCTGTGTAAATGGCTGGTTATGAGACTAGGTTTTTGAGGGGTTGTGTTGGTATGTAAGGGGTTCTGTGAGTCTGTGAGTGGGTATGTGAGTGGTTGTGTAACTGGGTGTGGGAGTGTGGGGTGGGTGTGTGAGTGCATGTGAGAGTGAATGTGTAAGTATCTGTACAAGAGTGTGAGTGATTTTCCGGGTCTCTGAATAGGTGTGTGAATGGTTGTATGAGTATGTGAGTGGGTGTGTGAATACGCGTGTGACTAGCTGTGTGGGTCCGTGAGTTGGTGTGTGAGTGGGTTTGTGGTCTGTGAGTGGGTTTGAGAGTGGGTCTGTGAGTGGCTGTGTGGACATGTGAGTGGGCGTGTGATTTGCTGAATGGTTGTAGGAGTGGGTGTGTGAGTGTCTGTGTGGGTCTGTGACTATACATGTGCATGCTTGTGTGGGTGTGTGAGTGGTTTTATGGGCCTGTGAGTGGGTGTGTGAGTTGCTGTGTAGGGGTGGGAGAGAGTGGGTGTTTTTTTAATTGAGTGCTGAGTCCAGTTTGGATTCACACAGGGGTTAAGCTGAGTGCTGCAGTGGATCTGCAGATCCTTGTTAATCCCCCCAAAATTTGGGACAATTTCTTGTTCATGAGGGGGTCCCTCACAGACCCCTCCATCACTCCCATGGGGTCATTGTTCCTCTACCCTGACCCCTTCATCCTATTTTCTGGGTTGTTTTTCCCCCTCGAGACCAAGTCTTGTCATACAAAATAGCAGCCGCAACTTTTCTCTCAAGTTGCTGCCAGGCAATCACACCATTGCTGTTGGCATGTGAATCTGCGGATCCAGCCTATCCACGTCTCTGGAAATACATAAATCTTTTTTTTTAATAACTCTACTGAACAGATGAACACCAAATTACAAAAAGAGATCTTCCTGAACCAAGATCTAGCTTTTTGCTAAATTTACTGTAATTCTATTCAGCGGTTTTGGACCGTAGTTGTATAAAAAATTCCTGCATGGGGAAAACTCTGCCCTCCTTTGCTAGAGGGATGTCTAGCAAAAGTCTATTCTGGAAATCCATGGACCTAATCACTACCAGTTCAGTTTCCACATCTAATAAAGCTCCTGCTGAACTAGTAGCCAACTTATCCATGAAAATGGATAACTTTCTAACCTTGAGATTATTTAAAATCACACCCCCAGATGGAATCATCACACCAAAAATATCTCTCACTACTTCTCCAGCACTTCATTCTCGCTTAAAATTTGCTTCCCACACAGGGTCATTGAGATGTTCCACATGATAAATCTTTGGAAAAACTATAACTAGGTAGCAAGTACTATAACAGCCTCCGGGCAACATGAAAAAACCATGTCCTCTGAAAATATAGAAGACTATGGGAATAGTAGGATTATCACCCATCAAAAATAAATTCTAATTTACCCTAACTTCAAATATATGATAGTACTCACTTGTTTCCACAAATTGATTGTCAAAAGAAGATCTCTCCACAAATAAACACAATTTCCCTTTATGTTTCCAATCTAGAGTCAGTGCTGCTTGATTTCCCACCACTAGATGCTTTATTTCTTCCTTATTCCACTTGTGTTCATTCTTGAAGTTCTTGTCTGTTTTTGATCTAGATTCTGTACTTCTTCTCCTGTCTTCAACTACATGTAAACATTTATTCTCAACCTCTGCTAGAAGGCAAGTAAAGTTGTGTTTGTGAACATAGGCAGTTTCGATTGTCATGATGGGTTTAATGAACCTTTTATTGAGTTCCTGCAACTTAGCATTGGAGTCAATGCAATGACTGGTGCTCAGGTATGGGGACTTCTGAAAAAACGAAATCCTGATTGGAAAAATGAAATTCAAAACATTCCCTTCCATACATAAAACTCATTAAAATACTACAGGTAACACCATGAATCAAAGTAATATGGTGATAAATGATAAACTCTACCACTGGTGCAGGCAATTGCTTACATTGATTTAAAGGATTGTTTATGTACTGTGTGTATTGTTTATCTAGGTTCCTGATCGATACTGTGACCTTATGCCCCTATTCGGCTATAAATCCATTTTATTCCCTATATTGGCATAACCGTTCAAGTGCGATATTCAGAAAGTCATCTCTGGCCTCACACGAACAGAGCCACATTCCAGAATAGTTCTCTGCCACTTCCTTTGCAACCAATTAGTGCAATGACAGAGCAGAAGTCACTATCTGATATTCCTAGATTAACACTCCGAGTTCTTCAACAAGATAAAAACTCAGCAAACTTGGAAATCCCGCTTGCTGTGTTTTGATTAGTAATGGAACTCTAATAAGCAACTGATAGCTATCACTTCCTAGAGACATCTTTAATTGACGTCTTATGTCCAGCAAACTTGCGTCAAACCAGGCACCTGTCAGGTATAAATACTACCAACGTTGCCTTAAGCAATTGCTGGTGTCCCATTGCTGTTGTATGCTGTATGCAGTACGCTGATGCTGCTGCTGTCCCTTTGGTGGTGAAGCTACTGATACCATTATCGCTGCTAAAGCGCGAACGATGGTGTGGTGAGCTTAGTAGCTGAACAGCCGTCCCTCTGCGAAGAGCCCAGCAGATGCCAACTGCCCGCGGACGCTGTCCCCCCTCCTCCTCGACGCGCTGAAGAGAGACACTGCCTTTCTCGTGCGGAGAAATCCAGCTCCAGCGTTTCTAGTCTGCCCTCGCGGGTGACTGGGATACCGAGTGCCTCCTGAAGGAGATACCAGACCTCCATCATTCTATTCAGAGGTATGTGTTGACTAAACCCTTAGATGAGAATTCTTGAAGCAAACCTTGGCAAAACCAACTTAACTTAAAGCTACTTACTTACTCCCCTTCCATGTGTTAGGCTTAGGTCAGGCACACTGGGGTAGGCTTAGTTAGAAGCACCAGTTGAGTATGTTAGCCTAATGTATATATGAATGTATATATGTTTTATTACTTTTAAACCATTGTATGGCTAAGAAACCATATCAATGCTTTTACAGTATCATTTCGCAATACTTATCTTACTGTACGTACTTTTTATAATAACAAGTCTTGCAATTGTGCCAATACATTTCTCTTGTACGAGAAGAAAGACTGTTCAATAAATGTTAACCCTTTATTGACAAACGCCCGTCTCTCTATTCTCTACATATCGTGAAAGTAATCTGCACTAATCTGACTGAGTGAAATACATGTCTATTGTTTCACACGACCCTAGAGATTGACTCTTGATCTGAGGAGCAAAGTTGTCATGTTGCACGGTTGTTGGAAAGCTGAATCCCTTCTTGTCTGTGCCAGGGAAGCTGATCACTTCCCATGCAGAGAAGAAAGTTTCCAGTGACCTCTGAGCTAGTTGGTAACACACCCAATTAAGTTTAGCATAGTCAGTAGAGGCCTGGAAGATCCGCACTTCTACGTCGATACTACTGTTTATGTTATTCCAATGCGCAGGGCCTAGTGGGAAACTAGGAACTACACTACATGGCGCCCAACGTTTGGTAAGGCGATAAACTAACGCAAGACGTTAGAGTAACTCAGTCGTGCATATTTCACACAGACCCCTTTCTCCCGTAAATACTCCAATAGACGTCTGGAGTGGGTGAAAGGTTAAAATCCGCCCGACCTTAGTAGGAAGAGATTCCTATGTAAAGCTCTGGTTTACTCAACGTTGAAGGATACAGTGTTCCAAAATATTGTGCACCTAATCTTTGTCTCCTTGGAGACCAACTCTGCAAACCTTGCATTTTAACAATGCCAGGAGAAAACGGAACCACTGGGGGTGCAGTAAATGCGACTCAGCAGGATCCCGACGATACGGTACCGGGTGCAATTATTATCTCGGTCCACTTAAGAAAATCTATAACTTTAAAACTTATAGAAAACGGACTGACACCTCAAGGTGGTACAGTAATTTTTGTGATAGAGGCTCACGAATATCGGCAGACAGAGGTATTCTATTCATGGATAAACTTTCCAGCGGCAAACGCTACAACAAAAGAGTTTCACTATTACAAAATAGAGGAACCTCCGGAAGAGTACGCTCCTTTCAAGGAGATTGAAATTCCACTTAAATTTCAAGAGCACCTGCTCTGGTTTAATGGCGCCCCAAAACATAATGATCACATTACCAGGCTCGGTCCACTAGGTAGACCAGGAGCAACGTGGCCGGTTCTAGCCAGCTAGACACCACATCCGGACATTGCAAAAATGTCTAAAGAAGAGCTGTTAGTACAGATAAAAACACTAATAAAAATACATAGGCAATTAGTCCAATATGTAATGCGGACTGCAACAGTCCAGCCAGCTGTTAATGTACCACAGCTGACCCCTCATCAGGGGAACACTAATAAAATTACACCACAGAACATACAGTCATGTCTTGGTAAAACACCCGTAAAATGGGAACAAATTCCTTTCTGGTTAGCACAGAAAATCACTCAAATAGAGGCAGTATTTCCTGATACTCCCCCTATAGAGAAACACAGAATCTTGACAATCTGCCTTCCTATGGGAATCGCACCACACGTGGAGGACTGTGACACTTGGGGTACAGTCTTTGCTTCCATCTACACAAAAACACACGGTGTTCCGTCTATGGCGGTAATACCAGAAGTGCTAAAACAGATTCAAAATGAATACGGTCCAGAGCCCGCTTTAACTCTAGGTATGAAATTACTGAAAGACTTCAAGCAGGTCTCGGCTATATTATTAGCCAACACAAAAGGAGAAGCAGCATCTGTGGCGATCCGCCAGAAGTTGAAGGAAACAGATATAAAAGATCAGCCATTTGAGCTTGCCAAAATCATAGAGAAATGCTATGAAGAATTAGGTAGAGACAGCTTGGGTGGGAAACCGGTAAAGCCCCAGCTGCTCGAAAATCCTGAAAAATTATTTATTAAAAATAATTCAAATACTCCTAAAAAGAGCTGGGATGGAAATAAACAATCCACTCCCAAGGAAAAAGTTTTCCAGTCCAGAGGAAGGTCTCCTCGACGGAGGGAAAGAACTCCGACTCGAGAACACCAGTCTCCCCAGAGGGAGCCCTCTGAGAAAAGATATAACCTTAGAAATAGGGATAATCTGAAAAAACCTGATAGATATCAAAGTATTGATACACGTCCCTCTCAATCTTTTCCACAGAATTCGGAAAGAAGAGGACGGTCAGACCCAGGAGAGCACACCAAGTCCAAAGACAAGGAACCTGCTCAGAGTAAAAAATCTCAATTTCAGAAAAAGAAGGTAGCCAGTATTAGAGTAATCAACCATGCCGAGAATACTGAGGACACAGTTGAAAAACGGGGAGTGGGCATTGACAATGTTGGACAGTGCAGCAGAAATCAGTATAGCGCGCAAGATCTTGGTGAGTCATCTGGAGACAGTGGACACGAATGAATTCATTCAGGTTGAAACTGCCGACACCAGACTTAGCGAGCCCCATAAAATATACGAAATAACATTGCGTATAGAGGGTGATAAGACTAGGAAAATTAGGGGTCTATTTTGGGATAAACTCTCAAAAGGCTATGATATTCTGTTAGCTGAAAAAGATTGGCCCCCAGAGTTTGTCAGGGAGTGCCCTCGTGGCGAAGAAGTGATTATGCCTGCCTTCTCGAATCACATTCCGATTCACAAAAAATATACTTATGCAAGGAAATGGGCAGTAGCCCAGGCACCTGCATTGTATAAGAATCATGTAGGATGGGATGAGGACTCTCCTCCTCACAAAATCCAATTAAAAAGTGAACCAACTGCCCAACGGCAGTATCCCATAAAGCAAGAAGCTAAAAAACAGGTCAGGGAGATCTTAGATCAACTTGAATACCAGGGGGTGATTGAAACATGCACCTCTCAAATGAACAATCCTTTGTTTCCTGTCTCCAAGCCAGACAATTCATATCGTCTAGTTTTGGACTACAGACATCTTAATACATGTTGCAAAACTTTTGCAGTACAAAACTCGCATAGTGCAGCCCTAATGAATAACATAGTTAGGAAAAAAAAAAAAACGACATTAGACATATCTAATGGTTTCTTTTGTCAAAACATTGCACCAGAAAGCAGATATTTGACCGCTTTCTCAGCATTTGGGTCGCAGAAAAAATTCTGTCGACTCCCACAGGGGTTCAAGAACAGCCCAGGACTATTCTCAGCAAGGGTAACAGAGTTACTACAAATATATGATGATGAGGCATTATCTTACGTAGATGATATCTATCTCACAGACGGCGACTTGGATACTCACTTGAAAAGAGTGAACACCATTATACTTGGGTTCGCAGCAGAGGGTTACAAATTCAAATTTAAAAAGTCTCGAATTGCCCATCTGACAGTACTATTCTTAGGGTACGAACTATCAAGTGAAGGGAAAAGCCTAGCGGACAACTTCTTAGAGAAGTGCGCTGTACTCCAAGCTCCAAAAACGCTGAAGAATTTACAATCCATTCTAGGTTTTCTGAATTTCGGAAGAACATACATTCTAAATTACGCAGAGAGGGTTAAACCTCTCTACGAACTAATTAAACCTGATTTTAAACAAATCAATTGGACTCAAAAACACACAGAAATTTTGAGATCACTGCAAACAGACATGCTAGCTAAAACAAAATTAGATACACGTGATCTTGTAATCCGAGTCATCCCAGGAAGATGCGGATTCACGTACCTGACCTCTAATGAGGGAGAAAAGGTACCTATTTCAATTAAATCTCACTTGTACACACAAGCAGAAAAAGCATTCAGTCACACAGAAAGTACTGTGAAAGCAGTGCAAATCGCATTAGCTAATGAACGAGAACTAGCACATGGCAAACGGATTAATATCCTTACAGCGGAATCCGCCTTCGAAGCGCTATTCAGCCCAGTAAACCTGCCTACAGCGTCACTGGATCTGAAATGTATACAGTGTATAGATTCTCTAGGAGCGGAAGATGTGAAATACTATTTCGCCCCGCAATTCGAAGAACTGAATGATTTAGAATATGAAGAAGAATATCCTCTGCCAATCGAAATTATGCCTCTCCCACAGTACGCCTGTATAATCTATACAGATGGATTTGTACAGCATTTCAACGTAGAGAGAAAATCCTACGATGCAGCATGTGCGATCATTAAAGGTCGTTGGCTGTGCGGTAAATTCAGACCGAAAGTAACAAAAACTGAATCTGTAAGAAACTGTTCGGTTCAGAGAACTGAAATCAGATGTTTAAAGATGGCGCTCGAAAATGCAGAACGTGAATTCCCGACACTTATCGTGTGCGATTCTCATTTTTGCGTCAACTCTTACAACAATAAACTGCAGAGGTAGATTTAAAACGACTACAAAGATTACACAGGTGCCACAATAAAGCATGAATTGCTATGGAAACAGGTAGCTCTTTTACACAAAGAACTACAAAAGACTCACGTGATACACGCACAGAGTCTTCAACGTGATGGCGTTCACGTTGCAGGGAATTCATTGGCTAATTCAGCCACAGCGGAAGAAACTAAACCGGCTTCCGTAGCCACAAAAAAGCGTACAGATAAATACATAGACGGGGAAACCATGCTGGCAGTCAGTAAAAACGACCGTAAAACGCGACTGAGCAGCACTACCCGTGAACTATCCACTCAATTATGCATACGTAATCGATGCAAACTCCGTTCCTTTTGCTCGAATCCCTGGAGTGGGGGACAGAGTAATTCCAAACAGGAGCAGGAGGGGCTTCCTCTTACTGGAAGCACACATGGGGTTGGGTCTGAGACATCAAAAAATTAAGGAGTCTCTGAAAGAATTACAATCAGAGTACTGGTGGCCAGGAATGAGCATAGATATTCAATGTTTTGCTCAAAATTGTGAAGACTGCAACAGAGATCGCAGTAATGAACAGGCCAGTGTAGTTTCAGGATCCCTGCTAGACAGCATAAGGCGGTCTATCTGCGCAATCAAAGAAGAGAAGCGCATCCCATTGTACACAGTTAAGGCTAAACACACTTAAATAATGTAGCCTCCAGCGCTCGGCTGACGCTAGAACGGTTATAAGAGATTTGCGAGTCTTTATCGGCACATACGCAATTACCACGTTCCATTCTGACCAGGGTCCTGCTTTCAGCTCTCGAGCTTATAAGGAGGCCATGGCAATCATGGGAATTGGGTTGCGGTATTCTTGTCCGTCGCACCCCGAAGGGAATAGTGTGGTAGAAAGAAAAAACCGAGACATAAAGCGATCTATAACAGCGAAGGTATTAGGTTCAGGCGCTGGGTGGGTCAAACATCTAATAAGTGTCCAGACTAGTCTTAATAACTTGCCAAGAAATTCTCTAAAAGGTTTCAGCCCATACGAACTATTGTTCGGAATTAGAATGAACATTCAGGACCTCGATAGTCAGATGTCAGTGGTACAAGAAAAAACAACAGACTTTGATGTAAAAGATCGTTTGGCTGTTTTACAGGAACTGAATGAAACAAGAAAATCCTTAAGCAACATAAAGTTAAAGCAACAGCCAGGTACCACTGACGAGGCACCACAAGCAACAGCCCCAGCAAGGCCTGTCTGGATTCCAAAGATTGGGGATCTAGTCAGAGAAAAGATGGTGGTGAAGAAGGAATTTGGGCCTTCTTACAGAAAAGCAGTACCTGTCTTGGCATTCACCGGAACAAGATCAGTTGTGCTACCGCCCCTTGCTGGTAAAAAGGAGAACAGAGTCGTGACCATCGACCTGGTAAAACCACAAGCATGTGGCCTATAATCAACAGTAGGCCCAGTGGACTCCCAAGAAACAACAGAATACCCAAACTTGCAACAATCCAAGAGGTTCAAACTGAAAGACTAATCACATTCGATCAGCCTGCAGTGCACAATGAAGGACTATGCAATAATGCCATGGAACTCGTGCCTCTTGAGACACAGATTGAAACAGTTCGTCAAGAAACAACACCAGTCTACACTAATGTGGCATCAGAAAGTGCTACGGAGAGACAGATTGAAAGAACAATCCCATCAATTGACAGAACTGCCTCTGGTTATTTCATCAACTTCGACAACTTCTCTGAAGATCAAAACGACCCTGAAGTGATGCCAGAAACAAAAAAGATTTTTAAAGAAAAAGCAACGGAACTCTTTCATCAACTGAAGGAAATCTACCTTGTTTCCCCTTGGTTAGAGTTCTGGTTCGGTCTAGGTGTGTTTTTCCTCCTGCTTTGGCTCATCATGGTACTTTGTTTGGGAAAATTCATTGAGGGAAAATATATTACAATGGACACAGCAAGTCAGAACATCAACCTAGTCCTGAAACCACACAGATCATTCCACGTGAAGAAAAGAGAACTGTCAACAGTAAATGTCACAGCAATTCCAATACCTGGTGGGGTAGTATGGGAGAAAACTGACTATGAGATATATGGTCCGGTCGAAATCCTGAAGTATCCTCATCAACTGAAGGTTTCCTTAAGTGACTTTGTAAAACCTAGTACATTCTCTGATGATTGGGACTTTAACAGTATTAATGACATGATGTCTGATTTAGTAATGTCAGCTAGATTCACAGATCTTGATTATTTACAAGGTTCATCTAGTTATGAGCAGCTATTCTGTTACACACACTATGGTGATCATTACTTACATAAATCTGCACAGCCTAGAAATGTTTTTATGTATAATCAATGGGAACATTGTGCTACACCACCTAAAAGCAGTTCTAAAGCATTTTTTGAGAAATTCAAATACTTCTCAGGGTTTAACACCAGTGATGCAGAAACGTTTTATTACAAACTGTTAGATAAAACAGGAATGAAAACAATGCTGACAAATTCTAAATTGATATATTCAGAAGCATTTTATGACAGAATGATGACATTTGGTTTTGATTATTGGAAAAATAATATGGAAACGAAAACCATTTGGGGTACAAAAGATTGGCAGGTACAAGGCATTGAAGCACTATTTAGAACCTGCATGATACCAGAACAAATGTTGTTTTTAAATGACACAATACACCAAACATCTTGTCTTGGCCTAGCTAGGATCAAAGGCCTTAAAAAACCGTCTATTCCAAAACCAATACCTGAAAATGCTACTGCAGATATTGAGTTAGACGTGTCACAAATTTTACATTTTAACAGAACACATTCTGATTGGAAAAAGTGGTTAATCTGGCCTACTGACACAAACAACTGTCAAGATAGATTCCTGAATAAAACACAGGGGTTAACAATGACCAGACTAGACCCGAAATACTCCCAGAGACAACATCCAGGGATAATAACGACATACAGTGTAGGGAAACTCTGCCTTGAATGGCTAACATCATCCACACTGGCTGAAATTAAGCAACACTTGTCTTTACTAAAAGATGGTGCTGATTTGCGCGATTTCATTCTTGGACCACGCAAACAGCGTCAAAAGCGTTTCATAGCGACCAGTATCTATGCTGCTTACAACGAGGCTTGGAAAGTCAAACAAATTGAAACAGCTGAAAAAATACGAGAAATTGATCGTATTAATTTGGAAAAATCACTTTCTGTAGTGGACAATGGGTTAATGACTCTGTCTTCCAGAATATATTCGTTGGACAATATTGTATCCTCTGCCTTTGATGTGATAGATAGAGACTTGCTAATGCTACAACATGGCCAATCTCAGTTACGTTCTATTATACAATTAGGCTGGACGCTGCAAAATCTTCGTTCAGGCTATGTGCCTTGGCGTTTAATCAACACAACGTCATTATTTTCAATTTTTAACCTTTCTGATAAACAGATCAGTTTGGCACAGAAAGGAGCAGACTATACTATCCTGAGCATCGAAAAACTTGAGAGATTACAATTGACAATGTCAGAGAGTCCTGTCATTGAATGGATAATACACAGAATTATCACTATTCCGATAACAACTTTCCGATTTAAAAAGTACCTTGAGTACATACCTGCTGGCCAGTATGAACAATTGGGTAAAGGATATGTAAAATCTGAATGGAAATTACCATACACACATTCTTGCTATAGTGACAGCGACAAAAATGTATTTCTTAATGGTGAAAATTGTAAACATTCACTAAGCGGTATACTTTTGTGTCAGGGTATTAATTTACACGGAGCATGTGATGGAAATTCTAACAACCTTTCATGCCACCAGCTAGTCACACCTGCAACTCAGATAGAGCCCTTCTTTATGCAACTCGCAAACGGGAGTTACATTCTTAGAACGGATCACAGATGTTGTGGCCTTGTGCCAGGGAAAAGTTATCTAGTAAGCGTAACATCCATGGTCAAATGTTGTATGCAGGCATTGTTCCCGAGTGGGCCTGCAGACACAGTGACTCCCATCTGGCCTCGTCTGAACCTCTATTCTATATGAATTGATACTTTAAGCAAATTGAAGTCTGTGCTTTTGCAGACAACAGTGCCTATAACGTCATCAAAAGAGACGTATGATCTTCTAGTTGCAAGGACAGCTACTGAAGTTCATGAACTTTTATCAACAAATTGCCCCGTGCATTTCGTAGAAATGCTTAGCCAACTCCTTAACATGTCTAGTGCCACAAGCATCCCAGGCATATTTAGGTCGATTTTTACGGGACTGCTAACACCGTTTCAAGCAATTTTGGGAATCGTTCCTAATTTTGTACACTCTGTTTTTGGCGGCATACCACTATTTTTGGGACTCGTTGCAGGGATTTTATTTTTGACCCTCCTGCTTCGTTATGGCAAACCGGAACTCAGACATAGCTCCCATGGGAATGGAAGAGACAATCCTAGCAATGCGCTACCGGGACAGGATAACTAACGTCCTTGGATTGGCCAGGCTGAGAGATCTAAACATGACCTGGTTCCTTTCATTCAGACCTATATGGCAGAACTGTATCTTACCGGTACTTCGATGTATGCTATGCGGAGATGAGTGCATGTTGGACATCTGTCTTTCACTTCCATCAGCAGTACCAATGGACGTCGATACTTTGCTCAGTCCAATAACGGCTCACGCATTGTGTTGTCCCCAGCGGCTACCAATCCTGATGACGGCATTCGTTGAGACTCCTGTACTACGACTAGGTGGTAACAGTGGAGCGAGTGACAAAAGCAACATCACCCAGGTACGACCTTCTGTGAGCATTGCTGATCCTGCCTATGATGACAGCAATCATTCTCACACCTGCCAAGTAACAGCACTATCGAATTTGGTTGAACTGTCACCAGATTTTGTAGACCAATTCTTTGAGAGCCTGTCTGATACGATGTTCTCACCCGTACAGAAACAATAACTTTTGAGAAGCTTTCCGACACACAGCGTTCCCATGAACTCTGAATTCGGCCTTCAGTTTTGATCAACAAAAACTGCTAAAAGCGTTGGAACTCTATTTCCCCGTTCAAGCATTAATTCTTTTGAATTGGACATTTTTTAATATTCACCTTTTTTTTGGCACGAACAATTCTTTGCTTAACGTAAAAACTATTCTTAGAGAACAGAAGCTTCACACTTCTATTTCTAAAACACATCTAGAGACATAACAAACTTACATCAGCCTCTAGCACATGTTATTGCAATGCATTTACATGTGATGATTTATCTCGCCCTTCTTCTGTTTCAGAGATACTTCATGTGTAATTCTTTTTGCATATTCGTTCATTGATTTCATATGCAATAATTTTTTAATGATTTCTATGCTTCAAAAAACGTACAGTACCGAAATTTCACGTATACAATATACGCCTATTTCGAATGCATTTATGTATTTTGGGGTGGGCAATGTTACACATGCATCTAATTGCTCTAGTTTTAGTAATTTGATGGACATGAAAACGTGGAGTGGGTGTTGCGTGTTTATCTAGGTTCCTGATCGATACTGTGACCTTATGCCCCTATTCGGCTATAAATCCATTTTATTCCCTATATTGGCATAACCGTTCAAGTGCGATATTCAGAAAGTCATCTCTGGCCTCACACGAACAGAGCCACATTCCAGAATAGTTCTCTGCCACTTCCTTTGCAACCAATTAGTGCAATGACAGAGCAGAAGTCACTATCTGATATTCCTAGATTAACACTCCGAGTTCTTCAACAAGATAAAAACTCAGCAAACCTGGAAATCCCCGCTTGCTGTGTTTTGATTAGTAATGGAACTCTAATGAGCAACTGATAGCTATCACTTCCTAGTGACATCTTTAATTGACGTCTTATGTCCAGCAAACTTGCGTCAAACCAGGCACCTGTCAGGTATAAATACTACCAACGTTGCCTTAAGCAATTGCTGGTGTCCCATTGCTGTTGTATGCTGTATGCAGTACGCTGATGCTGCTGCTCTCCCTTTGGTGGTGAAGCTACTGATACCATTATCGCTGCTAAAGCGCAAACGATGGTGTGGTTAGCTTAGGAGCTGAACAGCCGTCCCTCTGCGAAGAGCCCGGCAGATGCCAACTGCCCGCGGACGCTGTCCCCCCTCCTCCTCGACGCGCTGAAGAGAGACGCTGCCTTTCTCGTGCGGAGAAATCCAGCTCCAGCGTTTCTAGTCTGCCCTCGCGGGTGACTGGGATACCGAGTGCCTCCTGAAGGAGATACCAGACCTCCATCATTCTATTCAGAGGTATGGTGTTGACTAAACCCTTAGATGAGAATTCTTGAAGCAAACCTTGGCAAAACCAACTTAACTTAAAGCTACTTACTTACTCCCCTTCCACGTGTTAGGCTTAGGTCAGGCACACTGGGGTAGGCTTAGTTAGAAGCACCAGTTGAGTATGTTAGCCTAATGTATATATGAATGTATATATGTTTTATTACTTTTAAACCATTGTATGGCTAAGAAACCATATCAATGCTTTTACAGTATCATTTCGCAATACTTATCTTACTGTACGTACTTTTTATAATAACAAGTCTTGCAATTGTGGCAATACATTTCTCTTGTACGAGAAGAAAGACTGTTCAATAAATGTTAACCCTTTATTGACAAACGCCCATCTCTCTATTCTCTACATATCGTGAAAGTAATCTGCACTAATCTGACTGAGTGAAATACATGTCTATTGTTTCACACGACCCTAGAGATTGACTCTTGATCTGAGGAGCAAAGTTGTCATGTTGCACGGTTGTTGGAAAGCTGAATCCCTTCTTGTCTGTGCCAGGGAAGCTGATCACTTCCCATGCAGAGAAGAAAGTTTCCAGTGACCTCTGAGCTAGTTGGTAACACACCCAATTAAGTTTAGCATAGTCAGTAGAGGCCTGGAAGATCCGCACTTCTACGTCGATACTACTGTTTATGTTATTCCAATGCGCAGGGCCAAGTGGGAAACTAGGAACTACACTACACCTTCCTGTACATAAACAGTCATTAGAGGTATTTCCTTGTTCTATGTGTGCTGCAGAATGCAACACTCATTAAAAGAGGAAAACAAAGAGGAGAAATGAATACATTTCTCCTCGGTGTGCCTGCCTACGCCTACGTCTCCCCTGGGGAGGTGTAGCATTCAGACGCATTTCCAGATTTACGATTTCTTCTAAATTTGGAAATGTGTCTGGTTCCATGGGAGTTGCATGGTAACACCCACAGAAACACCCTTAGCATGCCCCTTTAAGGCAAAGTACTGCATGTAAAGGGGCCATATTTACAAGGACAGGAAAAGTCACGTTGGGTAGCTTTTCCTGTCCTTGTAAATATGGGGCAGAAAATGCGCTGCCAGTCCGCCACAAAAAGTGACGCACTGTCAGCACAAAGAGCTGGCAAATCTGCCCCTAAGTCTCTACTGAATTAGATGTAGATGGATATAACCCTACAAGCAAAATAATTAGCACTACAACTATTAGTGTGCCTACATATGTGTACCTACGTTCACTAATATTATGGTTGACTTCCATTAATTCCCGAAAATCCAGACATTTGGGTGGAGCTAAGTAGAACAGAGACTTATATGTAGATTTCCACCAGTCCAAATGACAAAACCAAGTCCAGATATATGCAATAATAATATGATTATGTACAAGGTCTTTGTAAGCCTTCTTAGCTCTACTCCATGTTCATATAAAGTAAAACCTAACACTCCTTCAGCTGCCTCTGGTATCAGTACTCTTCTTTCTTCTCCTACCAATATCTATATGAAATTTTGTAAAATATCACAGGAAGTTTTAGGATTTCCCTGTTTCAATATCTATGAATTACCGGATTAAATTGTATTTAAACAGTTATTAACACAATAGGCACAACAATGATATGTCCTGTCCTCCCATGGCAATCGCTATATGCTCCGTAATAGCCGTTTGGACACTCCCACACTAATTTCTCAACCAATCAAAACAGTACTGTTGGTAATGCACAAGCACTTTAAATTCATGCAACTCTCTCGGTGCGTTATGTGACCAAGGCCTCTGCGAAGGCCGAAACGTTATGCTGGCGTGGTGTACTGAGAAATAAAGAACTCACCTGCACTCTGGGTCTTCCGTTCTCTTTTTGGCTGATGGCTCTGGATTGAAGGCGCGTCGCTGAGAGGGTACAAGTGCGATAATATATATATATATATATATATATATATATATATATATATATATATATATATATATATATATATATATATATATATATATATATATATATATATATATATATATATATATATATATATATATATATATATATATATATATTACCTACTGGCAGTCGCCAGTAGGTATATATAGTTAGGATTTTTTTCCTAGGGGATTTCTGAAAATTCTATGTGGAATAACTTTGGCGTTTGTGGACGGAATTGGCTGAAATTTTCTGGAAAATGCCACATTTTGTTTCTGAGCGTCCCCTGAAAGTTGGGGGGGGGGGGTTCGTGAAGTGGGGGCCGAGAAAAAAGGGGGGTCCCAAAACGTGTTTTTAACATTGAGTTTTCCATAGGGCGGTTGGACTCACTTTTAGCTCGAACGGCTGAATGGATTTACACAAAACTTTGCAACATTGTAGATATGGTTTGCCCGACGTGCCTTTGCTATGTCTCAATATATGTGCTCCAGTGGATTTTGAGAAATTAACGTTTTAGAAAACAGATATATCTGTGACAGCAACCCGGTTAGCGCCCCGGTTCGCGTACCTTACGCATAACGGAACTTCGCTAGGAGAAGCGGATTGGCTCCCCGGTGACTGTGAACATTCTAAACAACCCGGAGCGGCCGCCATCTTGTGTCTCGGTAGGATCGAGACACAAGATGTGGCAAAAACAAAGGGGGAAATAAGCATAAGGGGCAGAGTACATCCTCCCTGACCCCCTAGGTTTGATGAGGGGGCTTTAAAAGGGCCTGTAGGTACCAATGCAGAGTCTAAAAATAAAAATACATTGTTTCCTTTGTAGATATCTTGCATGTTGTTTCAGAAGTTATTGTGGTATATGGAATTCATAGCGTAGTCTGTCAGGAAAGCAGAAACACCATGGAGGCAGGAGATGATAAAGAGATGTTAAATACACATTGGAGATGATATAGTGGAAGAAAGGAAGTAACTATGAGCAAACTTAAAGGTGCACATTATATTTAAAGTATAATTTTACATTATAATCAATTTGCTACTAGTTTAAAAAATACATATAAAAATGAATGTCTCAAACAATTTTTGAATTATTATATATACATTTATTTTTCTGATTTGTTTTCAAAATTAAAAAGAACTTCTAATAGTTCTTTGTCAGAATTTGTCTCATTTTCAATTAGGAAATCCACAGATTCAACACATTGCAGAAGTTCAAAGTCCTGTGATTCATCAAGGAATTCTGATTCATTTTCTGTATCTTTGTTGCATTCTGCAACAATTTCCAAGTTAGTTTTGTTCTCTCCTTCCATTTTTGTGCTGTAAAATTAATTTTAAATAAATATATCAGTACAGATAGGGCACTGTTGGGTTTAAGTACAGACAGGTAGTTTGGTTTTTTAAACAGTGATTTTATCTTTGGCCAGTGTATGGTATCAGGCTGGAAGTAGAAATATAAAAAAATGTATGGGATAAAGCCTAAGTCAATTCTTAATTATACAAGACAAGCCTAACTCCATCCATAACTAAAAGAGAGAAGTCTATCTTATTCTATAAGTATTACAGAGGGATAGTATATAACTATCAAAAAATGTTTTCCTAATTAACTTAAAGTACAGAACATACTTCAGTTTTTAAAATAACATCTTACCTTTCAAAAAGAAGTTTAAGTTCTCAGTTGAAATGCACTTGATATGTACTTCAGGAAGTAGTAGTCAAAATGGCTGTATTTCTCTCTCTTTCTTTATATATATTCAGGTACATAACCAATCAAATGTCATGAAATAATAGAAGATTTTCAAAGTAGTATTTTGATTGGTTGTCAATTGTAACACTTCATAAGTGTTTGTGTTAGGTAATTTACCTCAGGATATTTAGTCAGGCTTACAGCATAATTTTCTCAATGGAATTCCATAAAATTTGGTTAAATGGTAGGGACTGCTATGTAGTAGGGGCTATACTATATTTGATGAAAGTGTCTCTAGTAGTTTTTCTGTAAATTACTTTCCCACCTTTTTTTATGGAGCGCTTACCGGTGCGCGCCCCGGTACGCGAACCGGCAGCGTAACGGGAGTCCTCCATTTTGAGTATCGGTAGAATTGTGTCAGGTTTCTGTCGCGCCTCGCTATGGACAAAAGGAACGGAAGGTGAACAAACTACAAATCCCAGACTGCTAAGCGGTATAGAGGCAGGGTATAAATAAGTCGTCACTTCCTTCATCTGGTGTCGGATATTTTGGATTGCGACCGCCATCGTTCTTGACATTTCTACGTTTGGGCAAGTGCAAGTGTGTTCATAGTATTGGAGTTCTCCTGGTCCTCCGTTGGCTAGCCTTATCACCGGCTATTGCGTAGGACAAACTTTCGTGTTCCTTATTTGCGTTGTATTTTCTTTTCGCGTGTCTCCGTTGGCGAGCCTTCTTGCTTCGGCTCTTGCGGAGACACGATTTCATAACCTCAGATCAGGGTTCATCCTGATTCCGATTTCCTCCGTTGGCGAGCCTTCTTTCAACGGCTATTGCGGAGGAGATCCCTTTGTTTGTGTTAGTAAACTCCTTCCGTGTAATCCTCCGTTGGCGACCCTTCTTGCTTCGGCTCTTGCGGAGGATTACTCTTACAGGTCCCAGGCAGGGACGAAGTATAACGATTCCTTAAAGGTACCGAACAACTTTCCAGGTAACCTTTTCTTGCCTTACTTTTGGGTGACGTAACCCTTATTTTGTGTTCTGGGAGAGACTGTGTTGTTTTCACTATCAGCATAGAACATTGACTCCTCATCTTTATTTCCTCCACGGGTAGAGAGAATAGGGTATGTATTAATCTTTTGGGATACCTTTCGTTCTGTTAGAAATCAGGTCCTGGGGGTTATGACAGTGAGGTTTTGTGTTTGCAGGGGAAGACAGACACATTCTGAAGTTATATGTTCTCAGTAGAAGAGAAGTATCTCCTGAGTTATCGCAGGCTGCTTTCAAGTTACAGGTAGAGAACTGTTCTATACTGTCAGTAACTAGGGTTAGGAGTGCCTTCAGTAGAACTGGTACCAATCATTGTGTTTTCTAATTTCACAGCTCTCCCTCCCCGCAGTCCCCTTCCTTTCCTTCCTGTTTTGCCCTCACCTGATCCTTCTCTAGCCCACGGCTATAACAGCAATCGGGGCTTGGATAGATCTGGAGGTGGCCTATCTAAACCACACGCTGATCCTGAGGATGGAGAGGATAACAAATTGAGACACAAGATGGAGGACAAACAATGTTCGGAATGGGTAGGGGGCACGGTAGACACTTTGTGACCCTCTAGGTTTTCGGAGGGGGCATTAGGACGCTGATACATGCAAAAATAAAAAATAAAACATTTAAAAAATGTTGCGGGGGAGCGCCGGGTACGCGCACCGGTAAGCGAACCGGGGAGCGTACTTTGGTGAAAAAAAAAAAGTAAGAAAAAGATAAACGTTTTGAATGATCAGAGGTAGGGTAGCTCTGAAAAGAGCTATTGGCTTCTGTGGCTAATTTAGGTACCTACAAGTATGTTCCAATGCACACTTTTAAATAAAGGACGAATATTCTATTCCCTTCATCGGGGAAGTGCACACCATCTCTTCTGTAGATGTCTTGAATGTTGTAACACAAGTTATTGTTGTATATTAAACCCATTCCATAGTCTCTCATGTAAGCAGAAACAGATTTATTCACATGTTTCCGTTCTTTCTCAAATTGTGGAAAAAATTGGTTGAACCACTTACATTTCTGTCTTTGACATATATTTGAATATACCAAGGCGGTTTGGGGAAAAAGGGTCATCAATTGAAGAAAGGTGTTCTTTAAAAGCATTTCAAGACCAACCCCAGTCATAGTGCCCAAATCATATCCACCACAGTGCACTATTAAGAGGTCAGGGTTTGGCAGATGCATACATTTTTTTATTAAAAACATATAAAATACATTTTTGAATTAAAATAAAAATACTTTTTACAGCTTTTGATATTTACTATTAAAAAACCATTGAAATTCACTGAAAAAACCATAGGTTATAGCCCATATATATTTAGGAATTAGCATTTACAAAACCTTAAAAATGTAATGAAAAAAACATAGGTTATAGACCATATATAGTTAGGGATTAGCATTTACAAAACCTTATTTTACTCGCACAAAACCATTGAAATTCGCATATATAGTTAGTTGCACTAACTATATATCGCACACTCGCAATCCACTGCTGATGATGTCACATATTACATCATTCATGACATGGTCAGTGATATCACTGATGACATCACTGATGAGAACTCAAATGACATCACTGATGACATCATCCAGTGACTGTATGTTTCTGTAAAGTTAAAATATGTCTTACATATTGAAGAATGAGTGGATGTATAAGTGTCTGGATGAAGGATTTAGTAGGTGCATGGCTGATTGTATGAGAGAGTGATTAAATGTGCCTCACTGAGTGCATGGGTTAGTGACTAAACTGTCTGAATTTGTGCATCATTATATGTGTTGTTCTGTAAACTGCTGCATGTGTTGATCAGTAGCCATATGAGTAACTATATGGGTTATTGATTGGTTGCCCAAGTATTTGTATGGGAGAGTGAGTGTGTGTATGTGGGTGTCTGGGAGGTGTGTGACTCTGTGCATAGATGTGTGAACAGTTGATTCACTAGATGTATGGGTTCAAAACTGCATGTGGAAACCACTGTATGGGTCGTTGACTGTGTGCATGAGTGTATTGGTGAGTGAATGGATATCTCAGTGCTACATGTCAAAGTAAGTACATATGTAAAACACAGTACCTGTGAGAGTTGACATATATAAATATCTGTGTATAAGAGCCAGTGAATGTGTGAGTGGCTGTATGGATCATTGTAAACTTCTATCATTGATTGCATAACAGAGAAAATATGTGTTAGAATATGTTAGCATAAGTAAGGTGTGTATAAATGTATAGTTGAGGAAATGGAGGTGTGATTGATTCTTTGCATGACTGACTAGGTGTATGAGTAACTCCATGGATGAGTGACAGTCTGTAAGTGTCTGTTTACACTGAGTGTATCTAAGGTTATATTACATTCTGAAGAGGTTCATTGTATTATCACATGAATGATGTCACCAGTGTTGTCATCAATGATGTCATTTGAGTTGTCATCAGTGATGTCATCAGTGATGTCACTGACCATGTCATGAATGATGTAATATGTGACATCATCAGCAGTGGATTGCCAGTGCGTGATATATAGTTAGTGCAACTAACTATATATGCGAATTTCAATGGTTTTGTGCGAGTAAAATAAGGTTTTGTAAATGCTAATCCCTAACTATATATGGTCTATAACCTATGGTTTTTTCATTGAATATATATATATATATATATATATATATATATATATATATATATATATATATATATATATATATATATATATATATATATATATATAAATGTCTCTAAGAAATGCACAGTTCAAAGTCACTGATAGTCTCATCCATATTGAAATGTCGCAGTCTTTTCCATGATTATGTAAATTCAAGTCGTAGTTACAAAAATGTTCTGGTCAAGGGAATCAACTGGATGTGCACTATTACTGTAGTGTTCTCAGAATTCTCTCTCTGTTATTTGTGACACAATAAATCCATTCATGGGATGAGTACCTCCAACAGGACACTATACCACATTTTAATATTCTGAAAGCAATCCCTCAGTGTCATCTACAATAGTCTGGAGTCCACCTTTTCCTCTTGTATTCAGTCTCCCTCTCTCCTACCTTCTCAGCCAGCATCCTCCTGCTACCACTTGTAGTTCTACAGCTCTAGGCCCTTCTTCAGGGTATGAGTCTGACTTAGTCCTCACCACTGGATGAGACTCTCCCACTTCAGCTCCAGCTATCGACTCCCTAAGACCCCCTCAGACCGAATAAGTGCTGCTACAGGCTGTTGCTGACTAACCTACACTCATGATCTCTCAACCACCACCAGCTCTTCTGAGAGATGTGCTGTTACATCATCAAGGAGAAATGGAACTTAGCGAATGTGGGCAGCATGCACTAAGTTGGGGACACCTCTGCGCTTTACATCAGTTGTGGTGACCGGAATAACCTGGAAATCACCATGCCAGCGGGACTCTAGACAACACTTTTGTACATGTTTCTTCACCAACAGCCAGGTGCCAGTACTAAGATCATGGCACAGCTCCTGATGAGGCAGGGCTCTGGCGACTTCAACCTGAAGAGACACAGAAAGCACCACGTCACCCAGTCCTTTGCAGTAATCAAGTATCCTCTGTAATATTCACAAGCAAATTTGCAGGTACAGCTGGCAGTCTCATAGCTCTGCCCATGATGATCTCATGGGGAGATAGTCCTGTCCTCTGAACAGGTATGCTGTGTAGACTCATCAACACTGGAGGCAAAGCATCAGCCACTTCAGAAACGTAGAAGTGCACACTTTTTCAAGCCTGGATTTTAGCGATCCCAGGGTACCGGATCAGACACATCCTTGTGTGTCAGCCTCTGTAAAGGCTTGGACACTAGCAGAAAGCAAGTATCCACTGGCAACAGTAGCCCACCATTCCAAAAATATCCTGACTTCTTTCTGTGTTGTTTGGAACTTCGTTTGCAGAATTAACAAGATTATTTCCTGGAACATCTTCATGACTCCTTTCTCAATGTGATGTCCGTGATACAGGACTTCTCCTAAACAGTATTGCAACTTGTTGGGGGACAACCTATGTCCATTCTCAGCCAAGCAGTTCAACAGATCAATCGTATCAGCCTTGCAAGCTTCTTGAGGATTTGACACAGCCAACAGGTGGTCAATATACTGCTTCTATAACAAATAGGAGGAGTACCACCAGAAGTCAGGCTATACAGCCAGTATCAGTGGAATGAGACCATGATTTGTAAGAAGAAGTCCTTCTTTGTTTCTTAAGGAACCCCTCACTCACCGACCTGGTCGGTGACATGCTTCATCATCGGGGCCACCTTGACAGCCGAGTGCCGTCAAGGTGTGCTGCGACACCTGAAAATACAGTGGAGCGGGTATGTGGGTGATGAATGTGAAAAAAAAGGTCAGTGGGTTAAAAATTGTCCTGGTATGTCTTAATATTATTTATTGTAAGGCTACTGGACAATGTTAAAATAGTGTGTGTAGATACAATAAAGGCGTTAATAGGACCTAGTGTATCTGAATTTATGTGATAGGTCTACATGTTTCAAACCATAGGTGGGAGTTACCGGTTTTTCTTCAGGACCATAAAAAAGAAAGGAGTTGGGTGGTCAGGGTACACTAACGCCCTGCCATACCTGCAACCCTCTCAGCAACCTATTTAGCAATTTGCATAAATGGGTAAAAAAACATGCAACCAAATCTGGTTACAGAAAATGGCAAAAACCTGTGGAAAAGAAAAGGATTATAGGTCACAAAGGTTGTTTACATGCCTGTAACGTAGTGAAGTGACGTAGTCCGTTCTGTCTCTGAGTCATTCCACACACCGTAACAGCGAATTGTGCAGCATGCGGTGTATCAATATAATATATAGATGGGAACAGAAAGTTTCCTAGGATGGCACACCTATCAATATTGGTGTGACTGTGTACATAATATTTTATGTTTAAACCAGTCATACACAGGCTCCATAGTGCGTGCCTAACTCATGACTGTATTTTAATTAGTGTCAGGAAAAATGCCGACGTGGTGACATGCCAACTTGATCCAAAGTCACAATACATACAAGACAAAACAAACACACAACACATATATAGTAAAAGACTTATAAAATGCTCACTTCTCAGTGGAGAAATGCTTGCTGCACAGGAATTGAGGGGAGGCAGCAAAGCTCAAAAGAACGTATTCTGTGAAGCCAAGGGGAAAAGAATACCAGTAGAGACAACATCAGTTTACCGATTGCTCTCATGTCTCCTACGCGGGGATAAACCGGGAACCGAAGCGTTTCCATTAGCGCGAGTATTACTTACAGTTTTTTGGCTCAACGAGCGACTTCTCACCTAGTCCGCCCCTCCGTGTACCCGTGTTAGGCAGAAAGGCAGCGCCGAGTTTAAAGGCGACCGCCATTGCGGGCGCGGAGGGCGTGGCTAGCTGGCGTCGCGTGATGACGTCACCGCATCACGTGAGCGTCGCGCGCGCGCCGGGTTGCTGTAGCAACCAAAGGAAAACACAGATCTCCGTGAAAAACGGAGTGTGTTCTACTGGCGCTCAGAAAAATATACAAATAAATATGAAGGGATTACCTAGGAAAGGGAAACTAGTTTCAATAAAGTCAAGGGACATGCAAGCATTGGCGGTCAGAAAATAAGGGGACTACCTAAGGAAAGGGTATTGGTGCCAGTGTGGTCACTAGTTTCAATGTAGTAAAGGGACGTGCAATTACTATGCACGAATAGGAGAGAGGTTGATATTCATACTATATAGGCCTCAGTTTGGGGATGGATTTAAGGAGAAAACACTAGGATGAGAGGTGTCTTTCTCACTAATATGAAAGAATTGTGGTGACTTCTGAGTTCTTTTAACAGAGTACAGAGGCCCAAGGGATGTTATCATTGAGGCCATGTTTGTTCGTGGACAGCCTATACACCCATCTCTGTTCTTTTTCAAAAAGGCGTTTCTGGATGTTTGGTCCAGGGGTGATTTGTTCAATTACAGTCCAGAACATGTCATTAGGTGTGTGACCTTTTTCGAGGAAGTGGTCTGTTAGTCGGGTCGCATTTTTCTTGCAGCGAATGGTGCTGCGATGCTCACAGATCCTTTGTTTCACCTTCCTGGTTGTCATCCCAACATATCTTTTTTTGCAGGTGCATTCGATCAAGTAGACTACATTCTCGCTGTTGCAGTTTGTGTGTGCAATTTGTTTCCAAGTTTTTCCAACCTCTAAATCCAGAGTCTTTGTGTTTTTGGTTAAGTGGCACACGCTGCAATCGCCACAGCGGTAGTGTCCAGTCACGTCTGGTAGGCCCCAGGTCCTGGTGATGGAAGCTGTTGGCGGGGTCTTTTTTACCTTGGGTCTGGTATTCACAAGGGTGTCTTTTAAGCTTTGTGATTTTTTTAAAGAAAAAAGTGGTTTTTCCCAGTGCAGATTCCCAGTGTTTATTATGTTCCAATGTTTGTTTATGCTCCTGGTTACTTGATTTGATATGGAATTGAAAGTAGTAACACAGGTCAAGGGAATTTCAGCCTCATTCTTGGTTTTTTCTTCAAGGAGTGCCTCTCTTGGTTGGTTCCTTGCCCTCTTTTGACATTTGTTCACTATTCTCTTAGGGTATCCACGGGTGTCTAGTTTTTTTGAAAGTTCGTCTGCTTGTGTTTTGTAATCAGACAATTTACTGCAATTCCTACGCAGTCTCAGAAACTGTCCGTAGGGTAAGTTTTCTCTAAGAGGTCGAGGGTGGAAGCTTTCAAACCTCAGGAGGTTGTTCTTCGAGGTTGGTTTGTAGTGGGTTCTTGTTTCCAAATGATTGCCCTCTTTCGTTATTACTACATCAAGAAAAACAATCTCTTGTTTGTCGTGGCAACTCGTGAACTTGAGGTTCATATCACAAGTGTTAATCCAGGTTATGAATTGTTCCAGACGTTCGGTTGGTCCTTGCCAGATGGCGAGGACGTCATCAATATATCGCCTCCAAAATGTTAAGTGTTCCCGATATGGATTTGTATTGGTCAAGATGAATTTGTTCTCAAAGTCGTACACATACATACCAGCTATACTGGGGGCAAAAACACTGCCCATTGAGGTCCCCCCGGTTTGTAAAAAGAGTTTACCCTCGAACTCGAAAAAATTTCTTTTAAGGGCCAGGGTGGCGCATTCCAAAATGAATGCCTTTGGAGTGTGGTAGGGCCAGTCTGCATTCTCTAGAGTGTTCCCCAGGACTCGGATGGTGTCGTCCTGGGGTATACTCGTATATAGGCTTTCAATATCAAAGCTTAGGAGTGTAGTATTTTCATCGACCTCCACCTCCTGTAATAGGTTCAATAGACTCTTAGTGTCTTGTAGGTAGGTGGTTGATTATTGTACAATGGTCTTTAGAAAAAAATCGCAGAACCTGGACAGAGGTTCTAACAGAGAGCCGATTCCTGAGACTATCGGTCGTCCCGGGGGGGGTAATTTCCCTTTGTGCATTTTAGGTAAGATGTAAAAATAAGGAATCTTTCCTTCTGTAGTACACAAGTAATCAGCTTCCTGTTTGGATATTGCTCCGTTGGTCTCTGCGATCTCAACTAGCTGACAAATCTCCGTTTTTAGATCGCTTGAGGGATCAGTGTCCAGGACTTGGTAGTTTTTTCTGTCGCTCAGAAGTCGGTTACATTCCTCCCTATAGGCAGTGGTGTCCATAATGACAAGTCCCCCGCCTTTGTCAGCAGGTTTTATAATGGTTGTTTCGCAGGCACGTAGTTCTTTTAATGCTGTTCTCTCCATGTTGCTCAAGTTTTGAAAGCTGGAAGTGGTTTGCATTTTCTCAACATCATTGTAAACGGCCTGTTCAAAGGTCACTATTTCAACCGGTGTTGCGTGTTGGGGTGGCATAAAGGTTGATTTTAGTCTTAGTCCACTTTCATTCTCTACTTCACAGTCTCTTGGCTGGCCTTGTTTTTCGAAAAATGCTTTAAGCCTTAGTTTCCTGAAAAAGCCGGCCAGTTCACAATGTAACTGAAATTTGTCAAGTCGTGCTGTGGGGACATATCCAAGTCCTTTGTTGAGGACATTTTCTTCGATACTCGTAAGTGGTCTTGATGATAAATTTGTGACTAAGGTTTCGCACTGCTTGTGCCTGCCTTGCTCTTTGTTCTGTTGCTCACTGGGTCGTCCTCCTCCCAGTGGACTTGGTTGGACTGTCTGTTTTTTCCCCTTCCCCTTCTGCCCCTGTGAAAAAAAGGAGGGCGAAACTGATTTTGATGGAAAGGCGGGGGTTGGAAGTGTGGTTGAAAGGGGGGCTGCCATCCATACATCGGGTAATTTGCTGATTGATTGAATGGGTCTTGGAATATCGGGGGTTGGAATCCAGGCCAGAAGTTTCCTTGCGCTCTTCTACCTCCCCTTCCCCTCTGTTTGTTCACACTTGTGTTTGATCCGTTGCTACTACCTGATGAGACACTTGACGCATCAGAGTCTGATGTAGGTTTATCCGGTGGTTTATAGTCAGGATCCGAGTAGGGGTATGTTTTAACAAAAGAGAACCTTTTTAAGTCCTTTTGAAATTTTGTGGCCTTTTGCTGGGTCAAATTGTCTTTATATTCAGTTATTTCTTTGTTAATTTCATCCAGTCTTCTTTTGTACCCAGTTATGGTGGCTTTTATGTGTGCTTCCGTCTTTTGAATATCAATTTGAATGGTTTCAGACAGTCTCAGTGCTGTTTTTATTATTAGAACAATCCAATCATGCGTACAATGCCAGGCTATTAGTGCCCAGTCTTTTCGAAATTGGGCATCATTTAGAAAGATGCGTGGGGCATTCGTAACCAAAAGTCCTTTGGGTGCCATGTTATTCGTGACATATTCTTTCAGGATGGTACCATGTAAAATTGTTCTTATGCGTTCCCTTTTCATTTCCGTAAGTTTTTCCCAGTCGCCTGTTTGCGATATCGTCTGTGAGATGCTGGCATCAGCAAAACCAGAGATTTCGCCAAAAATAGCATCAATCTCCTCTGTGGAGTAAGTGAGACCTTGGTTCTCTCCCATGGTTGAAAAGAAATGAGCAAAAAAATCTATTCCATAAAATGTGTATGTGAGATGTCTAACAAGTGGACTGAGGATCAAAGAAGGACAGGATAAACTCTCGCAGCTGTGCGCTGCCAAGACATATATTTAACAAGATATAGAGAGCAAAGGGATTTTTATCCACTCAAGTGGACGGAAGGGTACTCCCAGTCCCCTGGTTTACTAGTTCTATAACAAATAGGAGGAGTACCACCAGAAGTCAGGCTATACAGCCAGTATCAGTGGAATGAGACCATGATTTGTAAGAAGAAGTCCTTCTTTGTTTCTTAAGGAACCCCTCACTCACCGACCTGGTCGGTGACATGCTTCATCATCAGGGCCACCTTGACAGCCGAGTGCCGTCAAGGTGTGCTGCGACACCTGAAAATACAGTGGAGCGGGTATGTGGGTGTTGAATGTGAAAAAAAGGTCAGTGGGTTAAAAATTGTCCTGGTATGTCTTAATATTATTTATTGTAAGGCTACTGGACAATGTTAAAATAGTGTGTGTAGATACAATAAAGGCGTTAATAGGACCTAGTGTATCTGAATTTATGTGATAGGTCTACATGTTTCAAACCATAGGTGGGAGTTACCGGTTTTTCTTCAGGACCATAAAAAAGAAAGGAGTTGGGTGGTCAGGGTACACTAACGCCCTGCCATACCTGCAACCCTCTCAGCAACCTATTTAGCAATTTGCATAAATGGGTAAAAAAACATGCAACCAAATTTGGTTACAGAAAATGGCAAAAACCTGTGAAAAAGAAAAGGATTATAGGTCACAAAGGTTGTTTACATGCCTGTAACGTAGTGAAGTGACGTAGTCCGTTCTGTCTCTGAGTCATTCCACACACCGTAACAGCGAATTGTGCAGCATGCGGTGTATCAATATAATATATAGATGGGAACAGAAAGTTTCCTAGGATGGCACACCTATCAATGTTGGTGTGACTGTGTACATAATATTTTATGTTTAAACCAGTCATACACAGGCTCCATAGTGCGTGCCTAACTCATGACTGTATTTTAATTAGTGTCAGGAAAAATGCCGACGTGGTGACATGCCAACTTGATCCAAAGTCACAATACATACAAGACAAAACAAACACACAACACATATATAGTAAAAGACTTATAAAATGCTCACTTCTCAGTGGAGAAATGCTTGCTGCACAGGAATTGAGGGGAGGCAGCAAAGCTCAAAAGAACGTATTCTGTGAAGCCAAGGGGAAAAGAATACCAGTAGAGACAACATCAGTTTACCGATTGCTCTCATGTCTCCTACGCGGGGATAAACCGGAAACCGAAGCGTTTCCATTAGCGCGAGTATTACTTACAGTTTTTTGGCTCAACGAGCTACTTCTCACCTAGTCCGCCCCTCCGTGTACCCGTGTTAGGCAGAAAGGCAGCGCCGAGTTTAAAGGCGACCGCCATTGCGGGCGCGGAGGGCGTGGCTAGCTGGCGTCGCGTGATGACGTCACCGCATCACGTGAGCGTCGCGCGCGCGCCGGGTTGCTGTAGCAACCAAAGGAAAACACAGATCTCCGTGAAAAACGGAGTGTGTTCTACTGGCGCTCAGAAAAATATACAAATAAATATGAAGGGATTACCTAGGAAAGGGAAACTAGTTTCAATAAAGTCAAGGGACATGCAAGCATTGGCGGTCAGAAAATAAGGGGACTACCTAAGGAAAGGGTATTGGTGCCAGTGTGGTCACTAGTTTCAGTGTAGTAAAGGGACGTGCAATTACTATGCACGAATAGGAGAGAGGTTGATATTCATACTATATAGGCCTCAGTTTGGGGATGGATTTAAGGAGAAAACACTAGGATGAGAGGTGTCTTTCTCACTAATATGAAAGAATTGTGGTGACTTCTGAGTTCTTTTAACAGAGTACAGAGGCCCAAGGGATGTTATCTTGAGCAACATGGAGAGAACAGCATTAAAAGAACTACGTGCCTGCGAAACAACCATTATAAAACCTGCTGACAAAGGCGGGGGACTTGTCATTATGGACACCACTGCCTATAGGGAGGAATGTAACCGACTTCTGAGCGACAGAAAAAACTACCAAGTCCTGGACACTGATCCCTCAAGCGATCTAAAAACGGAGATTTGTCAGCTAGTTGAGATCGCAGAGACCAACGGAGCAATATCCAAACAGGAAGCTGATTACTTGTGTACTACAGAAGGAAAGATTCCTTATTTTTACATCTTACCTAAAATGCACAAAGGGAAATTACCCCCCCCGGGACGACCGATAGTCTCAGGAATCGGCTCTCTGTTAGAACCTCTGTCCAGGTTCTGCGATTTTTTTCTAAAGACCATTGTACAAGAATCAACCACCTACCTACAAGACACTAAGAGTCTATTGAACCTATTACAGGAGGTGGAGGTCGATGAAAATACTACACTCCTAAGCTTTGATATTGAAAGCCTATATACGAGTATACCCCAGGACGACACCATCCGAGTCCTGGGGAACACTCTAGAGAATGCAGACTGGCCCTACCACACTCCAAAGGCATTCATTTTGGAATGCGCCACCCTGGCCCTTAAAAGAAATTTTTTCGAGTTCGAGGGTAAACTCTTTTTACAAACCGGGGGGACCTCAATGGGCAGTGTTTTTGCCCCCAGTATAGCTGGTATGTATGTGTACGACTTTGAGAACAAATTCATCTTGACCAATACAAATCCATATCGTGAACACTTAACATTTTGGAGGCGATATATTGATGACGTCCTCGCCATCTGGCAAGGACCAACCGAACGTCTGGAACAATTCATAACCTGGATTAACACTTGTGATATGAACCTCAAGTTCACGAGTTGCCACGACAAACAAGAGATTGTTTTTCTTGATGTAGTAATAACGAAAGAGGGCAATCATTTGGAAACAAGAACCCACTACAAACCAACCTCGAAGAACAACCTCCTGAGGTTTGAAAGCTTCCACCCTCGACCTCTTAGAGAAAACTTACCCTACGGACAGTTTCTGAGACTGCGTAGGAATTGCAGTAAATTGTCTGATTACAAAACACAAGCAGACGAACTTTCAAAAAAACTAGACACCCGTGGATACCCTAAGAGAATAGTGAACAAATGTCAAAAGAGGGCAAGGAACCAACCAAGAGAGGCACTCCTTGAAGAAAAAACCAAGAATGAGGCTGAAATTCCCTTGACCTGTGTTACTACTTTCAATTCCATATCAAATCAAGTAACCAGGAGCATAAACAAACATTGGAACATAATAAACACTGGGAATCTGCACTGGGAAAAACCACTTTTTTCTTTTAAAAAATCACAAAGCTTAAAAGACACCCTTGTGAATACCAGACCCAAGGTAAAAAAGACCCCGCCAACAGCTTCCATCACCAGGACCTGGGGCCTACCAGACGTGACTGGACACTACCGCTGTGGCGATTGCAGCGTGTGCCACTTAACCAAAAACACAAAGACTCTGGATTTAGAGGTTGGAAAAACTTGGAAACAAATTGCACACACAAACTGCAACAGCGAGAATGTAGTCTACTTGATCGAATGCACCTGCAAAAAAAGATATGTTGGGATGACAACCAGGAAGGTGAAACAAAGGATCTGTGAGCATCGCAGCACCATTCGCTGCAAGAAAAATGCGACCCGACTAACAGACCACTTCCTCGAAAAAGGTCACACACCTAATGACATGTTCTGGACTGTAATTGAACAAATCACCCCTGGACCAAACATCCAGAAACGCCTTTTTGAAAAAGAACAGAGATGGGTGTATAGGCTGTCCACGAACAAACATGGCCTCAATGATAACATCCCTTGGGCCTCTGTACTCTGTTAAAAGAACTCAGAAGTCACCACAATTCTTTCATATTAGTGAGAAAGACACCTCTCATCCTAGTGTTTTCTCCTTAAATCCATCCCCAAACTGAGGCCTATATAGTATGAATATCAACCTCTCTCCTATTCGTGCATAGTAATTGCACGTCCCTTTACTACATTGAAACTAGTGACCACACTGGCACCAATACCCTTTCCTTAGGTAGTCCCCTTATTTTCTGACCGCCAATGCTTGCATGTCCCTTGACTTTATTGAAACTAGTTTCCCTTTCCTAGGTAATCCCTTCATATTTATTTGTATATTTTTCTGAGCGCCAGTAGAACACACTCCGTTTTTCACGGAGATCTGTGTTTTCCTTTGGTTGCTACAGCAACCCGGCGCGCGCGCGACGCTCACGTGATGCGGTGACGTCATCACGCGACGCCAGCTAGCCACGCCCTCCGCGCCCGCAATGGCGGTCGCCTTTAAACTCGGCGCTGCCTTTCTGCCTAACACGGGTACACGGAGGGGCGGACTAGGTGAGAAGTCGCTCGTTGAGCCAAAAAACTGTAAGTAATACTCGCGCTAATGGAAACGCTTCGGTTTCCGGTTTATCCCCGCGTAGGAGACATGAGAGCAATCGGTAAACTGATGTTGTCTCTACTGGTATTCTTTTCCCCTTGGCTTCACAGAATACGTTCTTTTGAGCTTTGCTGCCTCCCCTCAATTCCTGTGCAGCAAGCATTTCTCCACTGAGAAGTGAGCATTTTATAAGTCTTTTACTATATATGTGTTGTGTGTTTGTTTTGTCTTGTATGTATTGTGACTTTGGATCAAGTTGGCATGTCACCACGTCGGCATTTTTCCTGACACTAATTAAAATACAGTCATGAGTTAGGCACGCACTATGGAGCCTGTGTATGACTGGTTTAAACATAAAATATTATGTACACAGTCACACCAATATTGATAGGTGTGCCATCCTAGGAAACTTTCTGTTCCCATCTATATATTATATTGATACACCGCATGCTGCACAATTCGCTGTTACGGTGTGTGGAATGACTCAGAGACAGAACGGACTACGTCACTTCACTACGTTACAGGCATGTAAACAACCTTTGTGACCTATAATCCTTTTCTTTTTCACAGGTTTTTGCCATTTTCTGTAACCAAATTTGGTTGCATGTTTTTTTACCCATTTATGCAAATTGCTAAATAGGTTGCTGAGAGGGTTGCAGGTATGGCAGGGCGTTAGTGTACCCTGACCACCCAACTCCTTTCTTTTTTATGGTCCTGAAGAAAAACCGGTAACTCCCACCTATGGTTTGAAACATGTAGACCTATCACATAAATTCAGATACACTAGGTCCTATTAACGCCTTTATTGTATCTACACACACTATTTTAACATTGTCCAGTAGCCTTACAATAAATAATATTAAGACATACCAGGACAATTTTTAACCCACTGACCTTTTTTTCACATTCATCACCCACATACCCGCTCCACTGTATTTTCAGGTGTCGCAGCACACCTTGACGGCACTCGGCTGTCAAGGTGGCCCCGATGATGAAGCATGTCACCGACCAGGTCGGTGAGTGAGGGGTTCCTTAAGAAACAAAGAAGGACTTCTTCTTACAAATCATGGTCTCATTCCACTGATACTGGCTGTATAGCCTGACTTCTGGTGGTACTCCTCCTATTTGTTATAGAACTAGTAAACCAGGGGACTGGGAGTACCCTTCCGTCCACTTGAGTGGATAAAAATCCCTTTGCTCTCTATATCTTGTTAAATATAGGTCAATATACTGCACCAGAACAGAGGTACATGGAATAACTAAGGACTCTAGGTTCTTTTTAAGAATCTGGTGGAAAGTGGACGGACTCTCCAAATATCCTTATGGGACTGACTGTCCTAATGCAACAGTATAGGCCTGACAAAGATCAATGACAGTAAACCAGAATGTGTTAAAAAGTAATTATAAAATCAAAGCCAGTTAAAAAGGTTCATAAAAATTCAAAATGATTATACTACAAATATTATGTGATATAGTGATAACATGCCATACTGGATCATTGATATCACATAAATACATCATTAAAGTAGCTTTTCATACCACTAAATAAATATCGTATAGGAACATTCTTAGAATTACATTTTATTATTGAATAGAAATAGGACACTGTCATTATATGAGCAAACAGACCTTCAATAAGGTATACTTCCATGCAAAAAAGCAGTACAGCTCTACAGCAATAAGTAGAGCCTCTGTGCTTGCTTATCCAAACTGAACTACATTACATTCACATTTCATAAGTCAGATAAAACTATAAACCCTATAGTTTCCTAAAATTAAACAATTCAGTAAGTCCTTCTTTGAAGTTACATTTCACAGGTTAGTTAAAACTATAAATCTGTAGTTCAAAAAAATTACATGATTATATGTAGTGTTCCATGGATAAAGATATCATTAAAATCAATAAAGAGCATCTTCATCAAAAAAGTGCCTTTGTGCTTAAATTGTACATCTCATTAAAATATTGTCTTGTTAAAATCACTTTCATCAGTCAAATAGTAAAGTAATAAACCCTGTTGATCAAAGGGCAGATGGTGGTCCAAGAAAGTGTTCCGGTACATATGAGCCATTACTACCTTCAGACTCAATTTAGTGAATATGTTGTGTCCAAATTAATAAAATAACACCATACTTACACCTCAAAACTCCATTAACACTTTCAATCAATGAACAAATAGATAATCGGGCATGCATGTCATTACTGCCTTCCATATCGATCTATGAGAGTTTTGGGTCCAAATTTAAAAAGAATTCTGCTATGAGCATAAACCTAACACATTGACTTGTTATGTGGATTGATTTCCCAAAGAGGCAAAGTATAATAGCTTGACAACACACTCTCACCCCATTTTAATTGAAGATGGATTTCAATAATGCTTGCCTCTCCTCTGGTAGTCAGTGGCAAATACATGCAATATGTAGGAGCATTTCATTGGAAGGACCACATAATCTGCAACTGTACTTTAACCATTTTGTATCGATCTTGGCGTGCCATCCTTTGTTGGGCATCGGCCAAATCTTAGCCTAAGAAATGTGTTCATTGGAAATGATTGTAAATATGAGAGTAAGTATGGTTGGAGTTCTATTTTATTAAACGAATAATGACCAACCAGGCATACTTTTTTTACTACAATGGCCTCCTTATCCAATATTAAGGATAAGAAATGTGTTGATCAGTTTAATACCCATTTAAAAGCTATTTTATTTCTGTCCAAATGATCAAAAGGCAGGGAGTTAAAAGGATGTACACTCTCCAATTAGTAAGTTCTCCAAGCACTTGCATAATCATGTTGTATACATTCCTGCCAACACAGATTTGCAAGAGTGCCGGGGTCCAATATAAATAATGGATATAGGCATTTCATAAATACTGATTGTCTCACTAGGGGTTAGCTGGTCAGGCCAAACTCCAGTGTTTTTCAGAATCTTAAAAAAGACTTAAAAACTTTATTTGTAAATGTTCAAAGATTTTGGAGTCTTTACCTCACAAAATGACTGACCTATAGGCTAAGATTTCCTTTATACCCACAGTTTATATTAGCTGGGGAAACTAACATATACTGTTGGATATTATTTCCTATATATAACATACTGCAGAAGCTCCTTACAATTTGGAGATGAAAGAATCCCAGCCACATTCTGAAATATTGACACTGTTTGTTCTCCTACTGCCATATTCTAAGTCATTAATTGTTCCCCAAAAGGGTTTCAGGTTATTAGATTCTCAGGCACAGTGCAACTTTGTCCATATTTCTTCATGATTGTCCCCTTTTTGCTTTCCAAATATCATTTTTATACAATCATCTCATGCATTTCAATGAGCACAATTTGGAAAAGTTGAAAGCACAGTTTGGGGGGCGTGGTCTGGCCACGACGGATGATGGCCGCCTGAAATTGTAGCTCTGCTACGGGACGGGCCCTCGACGGAGACAGTGTGCTTCATTTCCCAGCCAGGAGCATTTCTGTCATGGATACGTCATTCTGCTGCCGTGCTCCTACTTGTGGCTGATTTTCAGCCAGCTATAACCCTTTTAGGGTTAATTCTGACAGGAAGTCTTCTCCGCTCTGGCAAGCGTTACCTGGGCCTGTCACTGTCACAAAGCCTTGAACTCGAGCGCCCCCCCTCTGCTGCAATCCTGAGCGGGCTGCGTCACCACGAAGTAACGGAAACTGGCTTCTTTCATTCGATGTCTTTTTAACTCTGTCCTGGTAAGATATTTCTTCATTATATTTCCTTCAACCCTTTTCAACCGGAGCTCAGCTTTTACTGCAGTGCCTCACTCGGGGCCTTTCCCTGCTCCAGCTCACATCTGCTCTGTCACAATTTCTCATTTTAATTCTTTTGAAAATAACTTTCCAGCTCTCCTTTGGCAATAATTCCATGGGAATTATAAAGTATTGACTTTTTTTTAAACCAGCCATCATTTTATATATATTTGTGACACATTTTCAGAACGCCTTTAGATGGAATGCTATTATTTATTAGAGGGGACACAATATTTTTACCACAGTTTCTTAGCCACCTAATGCAGGAAAATGTTTTTCTACCTTTGAAATATTCTCTGTGAGGAAATTCAGTGACGCAAACTGTGGTAGTCTTTTTTTATCCCCATTTTCCAAGTATATTTAATCTGTGCAGTATATTGAAGGGAAGCATTTCCAGATGTCTAACAACAAAAGCGGCTACAAAAATTCCAAACTGTCTTCTTTTCTTGACACGCGCAAACAGTCGCGTAATATGTCCGCTAAAGGTTCACCTCCATCACCACCTAGCCCACCTCCAGTCACTTCCACAGCTGAGACAGGGGCAACTATGAATCACATATTACAGGAAATTTCACCTATTAGCTGCCGCTTGCCGGAGATGGACATTAACATTTCTTCCCTTACATCTGAAACCAAGTCCATCAGAGAGGATATAGCACTTTTCCATCAAAAAACAGAAGGGCTGGATCGTCGATTGACGGTAGCAGAGACTAAGCTTGACCTAATACAAAACAGTGATCAAGACCTACTATTTATACGTAGTAAGGTGTTGACTTGGAAGATCGCAATAGAAGAGACAATATTAGCTTTTTCGGATTTCCAGAGAAAATTGAAGGCCAGAATGCTCGATTATTCCTATGTGACCTTCTTCCCAAGCTTCTTGGTATCACTTTTGACCAACCATTAGAAATTCAATGTGCTCATCGCATTGGTCCAATACGTAAATCTCCAAATTCTCGACCAAGACCCCTGATTGCTTGTTTTTTGTGACATGAGCTAGTCAGGCAGATACTAATGCTGGCACGCACGCAGACATCCTACATCTATGATGGTCATCATATACAAATGGCATCAGACTTCTCGAGGGAGACCACCGACAGAAGAAAGTTATTTTTGTCAATGAGGCCACAATTGCAGAAGTTAGACATTAAGGGGCTGATTAGGATAGAGGATTTTCCGCATCCTCTGGACCGGCGGAAGCCACCGCCGACCTGGAGGATGCGGAAAATCCTCTGCGGACCCACCAAGACCCACCGCCACATTAGGATGGCTGGTGGGTCCTGGTTTCCATCCGCAGCTTTTCCTCCGCGGTTGGCTTACAACCGCGGCGGAAAAGCACTAATATGGTGACGGTGTCTCTCAGACACCGTCAGCCAGATTAGGATGTGCTTAGAAACATGCTTTTCCGTGGCGGCTTTTCTGCCGTGGAAAAGCATGTGTAACTTCACTGCGGGGGCCCGTTGCGGGTCCCTCAGGTGAAGGGCGGTGTGGGGGTGCACATGGGGGGTACCTATGGTATCCCCCTGCATTTGTATGCAGTAAGCGGCAGGCACGGCACGGTGCCTGCCACTTTCTACATTCAAATGCAATGCGTGCATTTTTAACATTGCTGCGGGTGCAGCTTGAAGCTCCACCCGCCGCAATGTTAAAAATAGAGGATGTGACCGCCACCCTGGAGGTCACATCCTAATCTGCACAGAGGGAACGCCGCAGCCCATGCTGACGTTCCCTCCTACTAAGGGGTCGCGGATGGACTCAAGTCCGTCCGCGATCCTAATGACCCCATAGTATGTTTTGTTTGATCCTGCATGTTTTCGCATTACTAAAAACAGTGAGCCCAGAGACTTCTACAACCCTGAGGATTTACAACATTTTCTTGACAACCTATCGATCCAGGATATAGATGTACAGCATGTTTCTCATGATTGACATTGTGACCAATCTGCACAATCTCAACAGTCAACCGACAACAGACATTGCAACATTGGGGAAGTTCGCCATAGAGGTAGAGACTCGGGTTGCCATTTTCTTGCACGCAGGGATCAAACATCTGCTTTGCAAACTGCGGTCACTTCAGCGCATAGACAACGTAGAGATAAGTCTCGATCTCCCTTGAAATCCACATCAGATAGTCAATAGACTTAGTTGACACATGTTAAACCCATAGTTGTATTTTCTGTTAATACTCTTTTTTATCAGGTCCATTAGCTTATGGAGCTGAGCTAATACTCAACTCTTGTATTCCATCTGTAATTTATTTTCAATCGGGGGGACCAAACATGGGTATCACTACTTACTATAGGTGCTTCTAATAAAATGTTGTTAAATGTTTAGTTTTATATTATATTTCATAAATATCCTTTTTTAGCTCTTTTGACAGGGGACTTTTATTCCCAATTATATACTGTGTTGATCATTTGTTATGTCACATGATGCATGTTTTGAATAGTAGGTATATTCATCTTTTATGAATTCGTTATTTATTCATTCATACGCTTCTGATACCTCTTCTTAGGCAATATTAATACCCCTTTTTCTAGTTGTCCATTTTAAATGCATGTTATTTATTATAAGTATGCAACTTGAATTATATTTGTGATTGATAACTTTAACTGTTCACCATACCTTTTCAATTACTCTCAATATTTATACTTTGCTATGCATGAATCTTCCCTTTTAATACATGTCCACATGTGCATTTAGGCCTTAGGAGGAGTTTTCTTCTCTCTTTGGTTTTCTGCTTTATTGTCCTGGCTAGTATTTATATCAATAATCCACTCTCCCGAGGGGGTTCGTACCCGTGGTGGTGCTCCAGTGTGCTCAGACCCGCAGTTAGCAGTCCAAAGTGAAAAGTTGTAGGCTGTAGCCCTACACAGATCTTCATTTTCCTTTCTATTTCTCACAAGGTATAGTTATTCTGATTGTATAATACTGTTGTGTCTCCTTTCTCTATTTCTCTGTAGCGGTTCTTTTTTCTTTTCTTACATCTTCCTTTTTAATTTTTTTTATTATTTCTTTTTTTACTTATGAGTTTTGATACTGCACCCTCTTTGGTTTCTTCATAGCCAGAGTAACCATTCTCTCACCCTGTCCTATTCCCTTTCATTTTCTCAATCTCTTCTTATTGTTTGTTTGCAGTATTAACTATTAATATCTTTTTAATATATCCCATCATGACTAACACTCTATCTGTCATTACATGGAATGTGCATGGTCTCACCCGTTACATTAAAAGGAAGAAAGTCTTTTCTTATTTGCAGTCCAAGCATGTGGACGTAGCTTTATTGCAAAAAACACATCTTGATAAGATTGAATCTAACAAACTCAGTAGAGATTGGGTTGGGAAGGTCATTCATAGCAGCATTAAAAAAATGACTCCACCACAGCTAATCCTATCCGTAAGTGTGGAGTGGCAATTCTTATTCGGAGATCTCTTCCAATGACGATTTCCAAGACATGGTCAGATCCTGAAGGTCGATATGTATTTGCTAAATTACGTATTGGGAATTCTTCAATCTGTCTTTGATCTATTTACGCTCCGATTAGCACTAAAACATCCTTTTTGCTTCAATTGAATCGTGGTCTAACAGAGATAAATGCCTCACAATATCCTATTGGTGGGGACTGGAATTTGGTGCAAGATCCCATCTTAGACAAAACGGGTCAGTTTGACAGGGTTAATGCAGCAGATAGAGCCATTTTAAAAGATTTGCTCTCAGATAAAGGTTTGGTTGACCACTGGCGTCTCAGCCATCCACAAGAAAAAGAATATACGTTCTTTTCCTCCTTACATGGCACATTTTCCTGCTTAGATTATTTTCTTCTATCACACAAAGGGGATCCACTGGTCACAGATTCTAAAATTCTGGAAGCAGCATTATCTGACCATTCTCCTGTTCTTTTATCTCTGGATTTAGGTTTGTCTAAACCGGGACGTAAACCATGGCGTACAGAAATATAGGACACCGGGGGTATACTTCAGTTGCAATCCCACCTACAAGATTATCTCTCTATTAATCAGGATTCTGTTACGACTAGAAGAACAGTATGGGCAGCAGCAAAAACCACCATTAGAGGACAACTAATGCGGGATGCTGCTCTCATTAATAAGAACAATATTGCAAAACAAGCAGAATTAGAACAGGACATTCAGCATTACTCTCAATTATATATATCAGATTCCAATTTACAAAATCACAAATTATTAGAGCAGGCACGCATGTCCCTTAATGGTCTCTTTACATCTAAGGCTGAATATGCTTTGCAAAGAATGAAAGGAAGACATTACGAACAAGGAGAAAAGGCTGGCTGATTATTAGCTGCACAAATACACCAGAGAGGAGCTGCTATGGCTATTCCCGCTATTCGATCGGTTCAAGGTGATATACTCACCTGGCCTCAGGAAATAGTTACTGAATTTGCCTCTTTTTACCAATCTCTTTACACTCCAAATAATCAACTTGACTTAGATACGATGTCATCTTTTCTACAAGCGGTAAATCTCCCACGGCTCTCTGATGATGGCAGAGTCTTGCTTGAGGGTAATGTCACAAGAGATGAAATTTCTACAGCTATCGCTACTCTGCCTTACCATAAAGCCCCTGGTGAGGACGGTTTTCCCGCTGAATTTTATAGATGGGCTGGTCAGAATGTGATTGATACCTTGCATACTGTGTTTCTTGGAGCTGATAAAGAATCATCACTGGGGTCCCTTTCCAATAAGGCAATTATTGCCGTTTTACCCAAACCGGGCAAAGATCCTCTTTTGTGTGGTAGTTATCGCCCTATTTCCTTATTAAACTCTGATATTAAGATTTTAGCTAGCATCTTAGCATCCCGTCTCCGAAAAGTGCTGCCCTCCTTGATACATAATTCTCAAGTGGGTTTTGTCCGGGTTCGTTCTTCTCGAAACCATCTCCGTACACTGGCCTATACACTATGGTCCGCTAAACATCTTTCAGAAGACGCCTTGGCAGTGGCGTAACAAAACTTGAGGGAGCCCCCTGCAAAGCACATGGAGGGGGCCCCCCACCGCCGCCAAACCCACCTCCTACCACTTTGCCCTACCACCCAGAAATCTAGTATATTTAGATTTGAAACCTCCAACATTGAAATGAAATGCCTCTATATTGTCTTTCTGTATGTTTTAATGAGAAAGTGGGAAACACTTAACATACAAGCTTTGCCATTTGTAACAATACTGTCAAAAGCAGATTATTTAACTGAGGCAGCAAACAGAACAATGCCAAGGAGCGATCCTATTGTCTCAGGAACACCATCGCTGGAGAACAAAGAACAACTATCAAAGGGTCTGAAATAAAATTGACATTAATGGACAATAACTTGAAAATTTGAAAGACAATCCCAAACCTGCAAATCCATAAAAACTCGACTGACAACATACATGGGAAGTACAAAAGATATAAAATAGTAACTTTGATACTGTATCTCAGTTTTGCAATGATTTTAAGTAATTATGCATTGAATTCATTCATTCAGACAGGAATTTTTTTAATGTGCGCCCCTGGTAGACACTAGCGTTCCTTTTTGGAGAGCATGATTTATTTTGGACTAATAGATTTTGAACAAAAACAGGGTAAGAAACGCAGAAAATTGAGAAAACTGAGGAAACTGACAAAGCCTCCCTACAACCGAGAGGAAGGAGGAAAACCTACAAGACTGACACAAACAGAGAAGTAGTGTAGGGTGATGAAAGAAAGAGACAAGATGTGGAATCAAGATGAGACTGCCTTGGTATTTGGCAACCTGAGCATTCAGAAGCGTCGGGCTCCTAAGAAAAACTTTGGACCCTTGCACTTATCTTTTCACAAATTAAGCACTGCACACAGTGGCAGATGCACACATAGAATGACACACAAACACATGGAAACACAGTAACACGCTTATAAAAATAAACTGCTCTGTAAGCATCTGTCGATGCAGGCAGGGCTGGCTACACTAAAGAGCTCCCAATGTCTTCAGGGACAGCTGTCACTTTGTTTTCTCTACTGCTCGTCAAACACAGATATGTTAAAAGCGGAGTACACAGAATCAGTGACTTAAAGACTCAGGTTTACTAAGGAGCTGCTAATCTCTGTAGGGAAAACTGTCACTGTGTGTGCTCCACAGCCCATCCACACAGATACATGCATACAGTGACATGCAGACACATATGTGGCATATAGTCCCTGGTGGGGTAAAGCAAAATGTTCGGGCCCTCCAGCTGAATGTGTTGAGGGGCTCCTGACTCTGTCATGTCTCAAAGATATTCATTGGCTTCTGAATGAATGGGGCCCCAGAATAGCTGTGGGCCTCAGAAGGGTGACACCTTCACCCACAGCGTAACAGGTGCTTCAGAGGCCTTCATTACAACCCTGATAGACACTTGGACACACTTTCTCTGAAAGCTACCAAGGACTGCAGGAGCAGCTGCCGCCATATGGTGCTCAACTGCTCATTTCATACTCTTAGGACTACGCACACAGTGGTAAGTAGACAATCTAGTGTTACACAGACTCCAAGAGACACACGCACAGTGGCACACAAACATAGAGGTTCACAGAGAACAAAGTGGCACAGAAACACGTAGATAGATATGGGCAGAAGACCTGTCAGTGTCTTCAGGGTCAGCTGCCATTGGACATGTATGCATGTGAGTGTTCTACGAAGCAAACCTCACAGATAAAGGTACCGGTAAACAGAGTCACACACAGACACACACAATGACACACAGACTTACTGTGGTACAGGCACGCAAACATGCAGGCACAGGGTGGCACACACAAAGACATACAGACAGCAATAGGCTCAGAAACTAGCATACTGTAACACCTAGCCTAACAGTGCCACACACATTCGCATTGTGGTAACAAACAGTAACGCAGTGTGAAATATTCACACATAACCACACACACAATCATACACTGTAGTACTCACACATGTGGCTATACCTACACCGGTGCAAAAGAAACAATTGATGGATGGAATGCTGGACAATGCAAACATTTTCTCACAGTTACAAAGTTCTGGGTTAAATCCATCATTCTTTTGTTCACCACACCACCCCAGTTTGGACCCAGCCATATGCAAACCAGTCTTAACCCTGTTCCTTGTGGGAACAGTCCAGCCCGAACTGCCAAGCCAGATCCTCCATGTACTGGAAACAAGCATCCTGGGACCGGTTTCAGGGCATCCAGCTTCATCAGCCAGGCTAGCTTGAATTTGAAATACGTTTGGCCCAGGCCCCCCAAAATTCTTAGGATGCCCCTGGATATACAAAGATGTAAGAGAATGTGTATTTTTGTGGTGCAGTAAAATACAAACAAACTCGGTGTCTTCTGTCCGGGCAGCTATGGCGCCTGGTAACTAACACAGGCTGCCCCCCCCCCCACATTGTGGGGGGGCCGTGCCCCAGGGGGCCCCCCTCGCTAAGCAGCAAGCAAGCCTCTTTATGACTGAAATGGTGCGCACGCCCGGCCTCTTATTTAATTAAATGGTGCAAGAGGCCGGGCGTGCGCACCATTTCATTCATAAAGAGGCTTGCTTGCTGCTGAGCAATGGGGACCCCTGGAGCACAGGCCCCCCCGCCTGTGTTACGCCCCTGCACCTTTGCCCTTTCGCTTGATGCAGAAAAAGCGTTTGACCGCATTTAGTGGGAATATCCCTTTAAAATAATGCACAGATTTGGGTTGGGAGACCAATTTATTAATAAATTACGTTTATTAAATGATAACCCCTCCTCTCAAGTAAATTGTGGAGGATTTTTATCTACCCCATTCCAAATTCAGAGAGGTACACGCCAGGGTTGCCCGGTATCCCCCCTTCTTTTTCTTTTAGCAATGGAACCTCTTGCTGCTGCAATTCGATAATCTAACGATATTACAGGTGTCCCTATTCCAATTGGGCATTATAAAATGTACTTATACGCAGATGACATTCTTCTTACCCTTACTAATTTACCACAATCTCTTCCAGCTCTCCTACAAAATATTAATGATTTCTCCTCCTTTTCCGGTTACAAAATAAATTGGGACAAAAGGGAAGCGTTACCTATTTTGATTGGCACTACGAAATCAGCAATTTATGGATTCCCTTTTCACTGGCAATCCTCACATCTTAAATACCTAGGAATTTTGGTTAATAGAGGCTTGGAAAGTATGGTTGCGGATAACTTAGCTCCTTTATGCTCTCAAATGCAGAGAGATTTCGATAAGTAGAAAGTTCTAGGATTATCTCTATGGGGTAGAGTTCAAGCAATCAAGATGGTTACTTTACCAAGTGTAATTTATGTTTTAGGCATGCTCCGACTTCATAAGCTTCTTTTAGCTACCCTTAGATCAATAGATTCCAAGATTAAGCTCTTTATCTGGGGTTCAGCAAGCCTCTCTCAACTTTCTGAGGAATTCAACCTTACAATACAGTACTCCTCTAAATACTTTCAACTCCAACAATGTCTGAAGAAACACATGGGATCCCCCCTTTGTTGCTTCAGGTTTCTGCAATATTATCTTATCTACAATTATGGGGGAAGTTTAAAGGTGTGACCTCTGGTCTTAATAAAACTTTTTTACTTCCTCTTTTTTCGCAACCTCTTTCCCATACTCTTCGGTATAAATGGCAATCTCAGTTATCTATTTCATATACGACATCTGAATGGGACCAAATACTGGAAGGGATGCACAAAGGTGTTCGTGAAGCGCGGCTTAAATTCTGCATCTTTAAAATTCTTCATGATTTGCACTGGTCACCGATTAAATTACACAAAGCTGGTGCTGGAGATGTTCCAATCCTGGTTGTGACATAGCCCATATTATTTGCGAATGCTCACAAACAAGGCAAAACTCTGAACTCCACGATGTCATTAATTTTACCACTTACATCTGCCACCATTCTTTTAAATGATTTCCGTGGTTTCCCAAAACTTTCCAAGCCACAAATTCGCCTTCTTCACACTGCATTGGCTACCGCCAAGATTTGCATCTTGCGCCACTGGAAGTTTCCATCTGTACCATCTCAGGAAGAATGGTTTGTGGCAATGATGCAGACGGCCTTGCATGAGAGCATAATTTACAATATCCAGGACCAAGTTGACATCTTTCTCCAAACCTGGTCACCCTTTCCGGAAACCAAAATCAATGATGATTCCAACCCAACTCTCTCTTCTAATGTAAATAATCCAATTAGATTGTTTTTATGCAATTTCTCGTGTAATTTGTTGTCTGAATTGTATGTTTTTACTCATGCACTGGCTTTTACTGTTTTTTAATGTACATGTATTGCTTTTTATGATATGAACTATATCGAAATAAAGCTATTACTTACTTACTAATAATCCAATTACTTAATTCACTAATTTGTATTCTTATTCTGCACTATTTCATACATTTACCTTCTATCGTCCCTTCCCCCCTATTACTCTGGCTTTGTTTTGTTTTGTTTTGTTCTGCCTCTTCTTCCTTCTTTTCTTTTCTTTCCTCTTCACTTTTCATATCATATTTTCGCCTTCATTTACTTTTGTATAACCTAATTTTATCAATCTTGTTATCTCTATTAAATCATTATTTTTACTTAAATATAAGATATATTCATACATTTTATAGATTGCTATTTATTATGACAGGTTATGGAAGAATGCACTGCTAACTTCTTTCCTTGTGTTTATTACTATGTATACATTTACTAATGTATCTATTTATTTATCCACATCTCACTATTTATACATACTGATTTCTTATTTATCTTATGTATTATATTTATCCGCTTCTCTTTCTCATTACAATATTTATTCTCTATTTGTCCGTGATCTACTGTTTTATGAAATTTATATTTACTATGTATTTTATTGTATAAATCAATAAAAAAAAGAAGAAAAAAAAAGCACAGTTTGGTTGTCTATTGTTACTTTATTAAGTTCCTTCTTTTTGAGATATAACCACCTGTGTGAATACCACATGTTGTTTGTTGGCCTAATAGGGTTACCACTAGCTGTTGTTTTGCCCCGAAGTTGGTCTGTTAAGGAGAAACATAAACTGGGCCAAATTTCCACTATGGATTTTCCACCTCAAAACCCACAGAGTTCTGAATCAATTTTAATCAAAGAGAACAAAGAAGAGACTTGTGTCTGCTACAACAGGATTAGCTCAAACCAAAAGAGGGATATTCTGCACCTGTGGTAATGGCCCTGGAATTGCCTGATCGAGACTCTTCCTAGGCTAAATCTGGGTCCCCCAGACAGAGGGACCCCTGTGAGAACCTGAAGTACCCTCAGACTCCCCGGCAGGTAACACAATGCTCAGGATCCAAAGAATCTCTGGCCATCGGGCTCCTCAATGGATCACCCAAATCCAGATGGTCTGGTGCATTGTGGGAATTGTAGTCCTGCCTTCCACCAAGCTACGGGCAGCTACCGTCTTCCCCGGGACCACTGGATGTTGAAGTAACTATCTGCTCTACTCACCGCTGCCAAGGCTTGTTCGACGCAAGTCTGGCAACCGACCCCTAAACTCGACACTGCAAATAGAGGGAACTTCCTCAGGCATTTATCCAATATCAGCAGCTTTCCTGTTGTGTTTTTGCCTCTGGTTCGATGTAGCACTGTATAAGCTGTAAAAGCATCTCTCCTGTGGCCCCCTATTCAGCACCAGGGACAGCCAGGACAGCTCTGTACCTGGGCTCCATGGGCCAGGTAAACTTTAACTGATTGCTGTGGTTTGGTCCTGGAACCTCCATTACCTTCACCCTCCTTTGGTTCCACGCAACTTGCCCGGAAAGAGACTAATTGTCACTACCACATTTTCCTATTGACCACTATGCAAAAGTTTTGAATTGCTTTGATTTATGTATTCTTTTAAAATCCATCACTTGGGTTGAAAATGATCTGATGTTGTTCGTTTTGGTGTCTAAATTAATATGAAAATCTGCTATATTTTTATAAGATGTTAGATTTGTTTCGAGTCATACCAATTACTTATCGTCCATGTTGGTACTCTGAAATGCTTAAGACATGTTCATCTAGTAAAGCCTAACAGCTCTTTGCCAGACTACCAGGACTGAGCTGAGGATTTATTAGTGTGTTTCCAAGGGCAGTCTTTGGTGTTTTTGAAAGTATTGCATGGTAAAGCCTAACCAGCATCATCACATAATACTTCACCTTCCTACAATGGCCAATGTCGAATATTGATATCTCTAAAAGAAAGGTCACCTCCAATATCATAATTTGTGCTGCCTGCATCATAACAATGCTTAAACTAATTCTGCTGTTTTTCCTTCCCTCTAGCGGCAGTAATTAGCACCCCAAATATACATGTGGATGTGTATTTACAAGAAGCTATCAATCAGGTTCTACACGAATGCAGGCTGTGGTGGGGTACTTACTGATCACTTAGCTGGGATGGGCTGTTTGGTAGGGGACATACAAAGATAACATTACAGTAGGTTAAACAGCTTTCTGCCTTTTGAAACTGACATGCATTGAGACAGCCTAAATGACAGAAGCTTTTCCATCAGAGTCTTCCCAGGCAGTTGTCTATGTACATAGTAGGAGGGAAAACTTTTCCCAGATCATGAAGATGGAGTGGTTCCCCATTTCTGTATGACTGCATTCGGGATGTAACTTGGAGCTCATGAGAGGGACTCCAGATGTCTGCCATTTTGGATAATCAAATAATTTTGATTTTGATCTGTATTTTCCATCTCAGCTCAACCACAGAGCTTTTGCCTCTACATTATGGTTCAAAATAGTATTTCACACATGGAGAGAAAAGTCTTTATCCTTATTTTTTTTCATTCAATCACCTTCCCAAATACACCCCCATAGGCTTTGTGTGAGCAGAGTCATGTAAAGTGTGAGCAACACATCACACTCAATGTCCTCATGGTGGCACGGAACCAGATGGGGTGACAGGAGAAATGGACCACTCATCCGGGTCATGCACCCATACACAAGTAGTACTCAAAGATGGCAGAACCATGGTAGATGGGTTATTTTGGTTGGGTTCTGACTTTCTATTGCTAACTGTTTCTGTTTTTTTCTCAGTACACCAGTGGTCCATTGCTTTGGCTTACTGTAATGCTGCTTGCATCTACACTGGAGGTGAGTGGCTCATTGCGTGCTGTCCTGGTTTACAATAGCATTACAGGGATACTTGGCATAGGATATGTTCGTTAGCTTTTTTAATAAACGTGCAAGAACATTTGTTTATAACTGGCCATGCGTGTGTGACTCATCCTCTTATTAGGTGTCTTTATTACTCGTCCTTAGAGGAATATAATAACCTCTTATTACATGTTTATCTTTTTTAATATAAAGATAATAATAACTCTTTTTTTAATACTGCATCGGAGCCACAGTGTCGCCATTTTAAAACATTGTAAATAAGAGGTGCAATTAGGACACAACTCCTTTTATTGACCTCAGGCGGATTATAGGGTCTGTCGACCCTACTGGGACTTTAAACCGAGGCTTTCAGATTGCAGATAGATCGTTGCAACAAGTACTTAACTAACTAAGCACTAAAGTGTCTTGCGTGGCATCGGAGGGCATGCGGTGTAGCTGGTTTAAAAAGAGAATATATCTAGACACTTGATTTATCTTTCCAAATTATGCTGCGACTTAGTGAAAATAAGGCTTTTGAGTCTAGTTAAAACTACTTTCTCAGAAAGAATGTCGACCAACCTTCTTTGTCTAGAGACCAGGTGCCTTATTTATGAAGGCCTTGCGCCAGTTTTGCGCCGCCGGTGCGTCACTTTTTGTGACGCCCCAGCGGTGTAAAAAATGCGCCTTGTTGCGCCATATTTAAAAAGTGACGCATCTAGGTAGATGCGTCACTATTTAAACCCCTGCGCCACATTATACCTGCGTCAGGTATAATGTATGCAGGGGGGCGTTCCCCCGCAAAAAGCCTCATAATAGTGACGCAGTGAAATCTATGAGATTTCACTGCGTCACTTTTAGGACGCTGTTCCGTCAAAATCTTGCGCCTGCCTCACAGCAGGCGTAAGACTGACGCAAGCCCTTTCACATGGGGCTTTCCCCATGTGAAAGGACGCATTGCTGGAGTTGCGTCACTTTTGTGACACACTCCAGCAATGCGTCACTTTTGCGCTTACAGATACGTCAGAAATACTGATCTGATCTGTAACTCCTTGCGGCATGATGCGTCATACATTAAATATGACGCATCAGGAATGTCGTAAGGAGTGCGCAGTGAAAAGTGACGCATCGCTGTTTTCACGCAGCGACGCGTCACTTTTCATAAATGAGGGCCATGTCTTCAATTTGGTGTCGTATTTTTAATGATGGCTAAAATAATGTGGTAAAAGCACACACATAACAAAATATGTAAAATAGATGTGGAAGTAAATGACACGGTGTTTGCTTCCATGTTTGTAGCGCTTCCTTCCATTGGCAGCTTTAGTCACAAATCGTTGTTCTGTTTCTTTGACACTACGTAGCAATTCATAAATAAACTTGCCTTTCCGATCAATTAAATATGATGAATGAGTTAATAAAGTATTGGAATTTCAGTGGTTTCGTATTTCATCTCCTGCGGCGCGCTGCGTTGTCAGGTCTTTATTTGAAGCCCCATTATAGAATCGCTCATGAAATCCTGCAGCAGTTAAATATGTATGTGGTTTCTATACTGGAACTTGATGAATATAATCAATTGAGGGTGTTTATTGGTGAAACTGTTGGATTCAACATTTCCCACCTTGTTTTATTACTTCCTGACTTTTATGTGCTTTAGTACACAAGTAATATTACACTGAATTACATAAATAAAAGCTTTAGAGTCACAACCTATCTCTATAAAAAGTGAAATTCTAAATATTATTACCAGCACAGCGCGGTAGGAAAGACAATCTCATTCAAAATAGGCTTTCCTCTATGTGTTTTCTCGAAAAAATAACTTTACATTTATTCTCTCCTCGTTTCTCAGATCTGTGTGTTATTTTCTGGTCTCAGGATCGAATCTCCAAATGGCTGACTCATGCATTTATGCATCAAAGGTCGACAAATGATCTTTCTTTGATATGTGAAATAAGGAAACATTTTAAGGAAAGTGCTTTACAAGCCAAAATTATATTAGTATGCATGTAAGAAATCCATGTCGGAGGTTCCCAGGGCAATCATGCCTATTAAGACTCATCTGTAATAACTGCCGTCTTTTGCTTCTAATATCCTAAGGTCCCCTTACTATAGAACCCCGAAGATATAATCAAGTACTTTCCTTAGCACTTGCCTCTCGTGGTACAGGGGCTCAGCAGTCAAAGGCACACTCAGGGAACTGCTGTAGGCTACAGATTCAGAACTCAGCAAAGCAACAAACAACACTCAATAATACATCGGTGACAGCTCACCGCTTAAAGTGCTTAAATATACACAAAACTGAATACTCCACACAAAATACAACTATATACACGACGGTAGGTTGAAAACCCATTCTGGACACCACCTAAACAGCTTCGCAAGGTACAGGGCACGCCCTCCCAAGAAATGCCATAGTCTTCAAATAACCCCCTAACCACCCACTAAGCCCTCTATGTAAGGAACAACTTTAAGTGCGTGGGTGGCAGCAGACCCTAAAGCATAAAAACACAATGTGCCCATATATGCTTAAAACAGCAAGTGGTAGGCCTCCATAACAAAACAGGCCTACTCATTTATCATAGGGTGCCACCATGAGTGCTTTGACGTAGACATTTCAATAACACATTCATTGCAGGAGACACACCTCTATGGGCTTTAATAACAAACAAGCCATTAAACAGTAGCAAATACTGTACATGTCAATGAAAGTCTTGTTTCTGTCATTAAATCATACCCTCCCAAGGTACATTACCGATTCAGGCCCTGGAGTGCTGAGACTCAAGAACACCTCTTCCAGAATGACAAATGTTGGGGCATGCCAGACCTGGGGGGGCATAAAATGACAAAGCCATTGTGGAGCATAGGTGGGGGCAGGACACATTCCTGACGGTCATCACAAACTTTTTGTTGTTGTTGCAGTTTTATATAGCACAAACTGGACCTAATGTATTGGGGCGCTATAGATGAGCACCAGTTGCATTACAAATGGACAGATTCATTTTTTTAAGGCATGGGGAGATTGATTGATTTGCCCTGAATCACAGGATATTGAGCCAACGCCGAAACTAGAATCTAGGTCCTCAGTTTCAAAGTTGCAGCTTTAGCCAGAATGCCACATTATCTCCCACAAGGTAATGACCCTTTTTGGGCTGCCTCAGCCCCTCCTAGAGAGCCGCCCAAGTCAATTGCAAACTTTCTTCTAGCCCACGCAGGGCTTTTGGTCAGCAGCTTAGGCTTTGCTATTCCTACTTTAGCCCAGTAGTGTTTTTTTCTTTTTCCTCTCCATTCCTTGGTGTGTTTAAAGCATATGCCCAGCTTAGTGGGCTCTCCTTGCGGGTGCCCATGTGTCCCGAAGGTACAATGGCATACAGACTGTCTGGCTCCCCACCCACCTCAGAACTTCCCTCTCAAGTGCTGGAGGGAGAAGTTAGTGTCATTACTGCTTCCACCTTTCTTTTTCACTCAGCTTTATCCAGTCATGAGCATGAAGAGTTGTGACCAATTCAGGTGTCAGTAGAAGGGGTGGTGAGTCTGTGAGTGCCATGGAAGCATGAATTTCCCACAAGGCCACCAGGGTCAGATTAGGGGCTTCCATGGCAATAGAGATCCTTGTCTGGCCCCCTTCACTTCGAAGGGGGTATGCAAGCACAACAGTATCAATGACACTGATGGTCCGCAGGGGGAGGAAACTGTCTCACTGGGTTGAAAACAAAATACCACCTGGGATCAGATGACACTGTGAGTGCCCCAAGGTCCAGGGTTGTTGGATTCTGTAGTGCTACCCATATGTGGCTCGTTCAAATTAGGATATCACTGGTCCTGATGGACTGATTTGGTCTCCATTGGTCTTGTTTGCCTTCTGAAGACACACTTAAGCCAATCAGGGATCCTCTCCTTGGGCCTCCTGGCCTTTAAAATCTGTAGGTACTTTTTAGTGTCTTTCTGATGGTCTTTCTATCTAGAATGATGACATGCCAGCCATCTGGCTGTGCCACACATTCAGAAAAACATCTCTTCTTCCATTCCAATATGAACCCAGTCTAATGGAGGGCCCCTTTGTTGTACTCTGTGGAAGAAGTATAGACTGGTAGCCAAGTAGAGTAAACATGTACCTTTAAATCTGTAGACGGTTCAAGTACATACAGATGGTAAGTAAATACAACAGACAGGTAGTCCAGGTAACAAGTAAAGTAGCCAGTAGATTAGCCAGTAGTCAAACCAATAGTTCCAGTTGTAGGAAACCCCTTGTAGTAGGAAACCCCCACCAGGAGCAGCCTGCCTGCTGCTCAGCCCCTCTCTCTCTAACTGTCATTCCTCACTCACACAGACACCCAACATTCCATGCATTTCATCAGAACTCTGTGCCTTGGGGAATTGGAATTGGAGATTTCTGGAGGTGGACCATCTGCTGCCTTTTTTAAAGGAATGCTCCACCCTCCCTTCGGAAGAGTGTTTTCCCCATCACACCCAGTAGATATGGTACTAGATAAATTTCAGGAGAACTCTAGATGTGGAACACCAGATCTAGTAAGTATAAAATACAAACGTTTGTTACAATTAAAAAATATAAGTGTTGTAATTTTCTTCACATATGTCGTAATGCGAATATGGTATGACCCCTTCCCCAGCGTGAAGTTTACTTAACCCATGGAATGTTGGTGGGGTGTTCATGTTAGAACGTTGTGTCAGTTAGGCAGCGCAGAGACCAGACGTGAAATAAAGCTGCTCTTCTTCAAGTTCCTGTGTGGCAGATTTATTCTAACAAACTGGCGACGGGGCTGCGCGGGGGGCAGGTCCTGGTCTTCCCCCGTTTCTTCAGCGCTGCCGACTAGCCGAGACACCTATGACAAAAGCCGTGAGTTATTCTGAAATTGACAGCGTGAAACCTTAGACTCACACCAGCACAGAAATTTATTGACGAGTAATGATGAACTTTAAAAATTTGAACTGCGCTAATTGAAACGTGACCGCGAGGTGGTTATCCCTTCTCGTTTGTGCTGTGTATCAGCCTGAGAGGCGGAACACGTAAGCGGTTTTGAAGGGCGAGGAGCTCAGCTGGGGAAGTCGGCGTAAATTGAGTCCGATGAGCTGTTCGGCTTTTGGTTCCGATTGTGATTAACGGCATCAGTGAATTGTGGAAGCCGTTTAGTCCTAAGTTAATAAAGGAAGCTGTAAGAAAAGTCCTTACAAGCAGTGAGTGGCTAGAAGGCTTAACTTTGGAAATTGTTTGAGTAACAGTCCATGGAAAAGTCTGTCAGCGTCTGATAGCCAAGCGAGGCGTTCCTTTCCTCGTTGTTTTTTTTCTGTCAGCTGCTTAGACTGAGGCGCAGGATCGTGCACCAGTGCATTTCGGCCACAAGAGGGCATAAACCCAGGAAAATCTCGGCGCAGAGATAAGAAGTGCTTGTGTAACGGAGGAACGCATCCTGTTGAAGCCTAGTGTGTTGTATATTGTTAGCATCACGCTGATAAGCACAGCTTGTTGAAGTCTATTTAGGAAACAGAGTATTGTGACAGTGACATTAGTGTACTGATTGCGCTGACAGGCACAACATTTAATTCATAAGAAAAATATAAAGCCTGCCAGCGAGTAACCTCTGGAAGGGATTGCGGGATGTGTTAAAAGAGCAAGGGCGTGTTAGCCTATTTTACTGGTACACCCATATTTATGCGAATTGAGAAAAATAAGAACTTATGTGAAGGATTATATATGTATGTGTTGGATTTGGTTAAAGCTTAGATAAACCATACCTTTACCTGTACTTACCCTAATATATCCTCAGCGCGTACCACAAACTTAGCTTAATTCATGGCAACTGCGATGTCAATGTCCCAACCACCTCCCTTTGTAAATGAGGATAGGGAACCCCTCACTCCCTGGAAAAATTGGGTGAGGATATTTGAGTCCTATTTAATAGCTATTGGTGGTAATAGGTTCTCATCTTTGCGAAAGCTATACATTTAGCTACATAATTTAGGGAAGCATGCAAGAGAGATATATGACAATTTACCAGACATTGTGAGTGACAGCCTACGTGGGAGTGTTGATGGTGATGTTCCACCTGATGTTTATCAAGTTGCTTTGATAAAGTTGGATGCTCAATTTGGTAAGAAAATCAACGTGGTTTTGGAACAACACAAATTCTTCTCTAGGTCTCAAGGGAAGTATGAGAGCTGGTGAATTATATTGCAGTGCTTAGAGGCCTATCTTCCACTTGTGATTTTGGAACTCTTACTAACTCTCTGATCAGGGACCAATTGGTTAGATGTACATCAGATAAGAAGATACAAGAAAAGCTGCTAGCAGATGCCCCAGATTTGAAACAGGCTGTGGATATAGCTAAGAGCATTGAGCACACAGCTTTCTGCATGAGTGAGATGAAGGACGCTGTTGAGGTAAAACAAGTGTGTGAGGAATAAATACTAAAAGTATCAACAAAGAATGATAGAAGCAAAAGTGTACCAATGGGAAGTTCAGTTCAAAGGGCTGAAGCTCAAAAGTTAAAGTGTTTCCGTTGTGGCAATCCTAACCACCTAGCAAATAATGTGAAATGTCCAGCAAGGAATGTTGTATGTAGGAAGTGTAACAAGCGGGGGCATTTTACCAAAGTGTGTCATGATATGAAGAAAGATGTAGCCCATGTTATTCTTGATGAGGGGGTACCTAGAGGTGACATTGTATTCCAGGTGAATGAACTTCTTGAGAGCTCTGATTGTAGTTACCTGGAGTGCGAGATATGGCTTGACAATGTACCTTGTGAAGTGTATGCTGATTCTTGTTCGCCATATTCACTCATAAATGAAGCCACATTTAAGGCGAGATCTGTTAACAAAGAGTATGAGTTATTGCCTCCTGACATCAACCCGGGGGGATACAATCGTGACACCATATCCCTAGTAAGAATGGTCATTATGCAGATCAAATTTAAGGATAGAGTCACCGAGGGCAAGGTATATTTAACCAAGAAGGGATCATGCTTATTGGGGTGGAAAGACCAGAAAGACCTTGGCATTAAGTTAGATCCCAATGCTTCTGAGCCGGTGTACTTGGTGGAACAACCTAGCATAGGTACAGAAGTGTGTGAGGAGTTCCCCGAGGTATTTTCAAATGAGTTGGGACTGCTGAAGGGTTTTATTCATAAGATAAAATTGAAGAAACATTGCAAACCCACAGTGCATAAAGCCAGATCGGTACTGTTAGTGGTGAGAGATTCTCTAAAAAGTGAACTGGAGAAGTTGGAATCCATCGAAGTAATTGAAAAAATTGAGAGCTCGGAGTGGCTCGCCCCCATTGTGGTAGCTTCAAAGGGAGGAGGCAAAGGGATTTGTTTGTATGTGGATCTCAGGGACCTCAATGCTAACATCTGGGTGGAGAGGCATCCTCTCCCCAGAATAAATTAGATGCTCAGCGTAATAAAAGGAGCACAGTACTTCAGTGTTTTAGACCTCTCGGCAGCATACCACCAGGTTGCCCTTCATCAGGAGTCTAAAAGCCTGACTTCTTTTATAACACCCTTTGGAGCATACCAATACAACCGGATGCCATTTGGGTTGGCATCCGCGGCTGCTGTATTTGAACGCATTATGCAGCACATTTTAGAGGGTCTTGGAAAAGTCTTGTGCTTCCAGGACGATATTCTAATTTATGGAGATTCAGAAAGTGAGCATAACAAGAACCTGAGAGAGGTACTAAGCAAGTTGAGCAAGGCAGGCTTTACTACCCAAAAGGACAAGTGCAAAATCGGGGTCAGGTCTGTGACTTACTTAGGGCACACCATTTCAGGAGAGGGAATTAAGCCTAAAACTAGCCTGGTGGACGCAGTGATGTTAGCTCCAGCTCCCTCTAATAAAGATGAGCTCAGATCCTTACTGGGTTTAGTGGAGTACATGACCAAATTCGTAGAAAATTTTTCAAGTCACACATGCTCCATGAGAGAACTTTTAAAGAAGGGTAGCTCCTTTGTTTGGAGTTCTGAGTGCCAACAGGAGTTCCAATATGTCAAGTCAGCCATTGCCAAGGCACCCACTTTAGGCATGTTTGATCCTAACGAAAAAAACACTCTGACAACTGACGCAAGCATTAAATGCCTGGGGGCGTCCCTCACCCAAATGGTTGGAGGATGTGAGAGAATAATTGCTTTTGCTTCCAGGGCGCTGAAAGAACCTGAGTCAAATTACTCTACCATAGAGAGAGAAGCCTTGGTGTGCTATTGGGCAATAAATCATTAACAATATTTTTCGTGGGGAATCCCCTTTACCCAACGGACCGACCACAAGCCACTAATCCCATTGTTTTCTACAAAGAACATTGAGAGGGCCACTCCACGCATTTCGAAATGGGTTTTGGCATTGCAAGGTTACAATTTCAACATGTGTTATGTGGCCGGTGTAAAAAACACCATAGCAGACTGTATGTCAAGGTTGCCGGTACATAGTGAGGACAACCTGTGCAGTCCACCAGAAGAGGTTATTCTCGCAGTTGAACACCCAGCCATCAATAAGGAGGAGTGGGAGAAAGAATCTCAAGAAGACCAAGTGTTAAGGGAGTTGAGGAGATTAATTGGGAAAGGTTGGCCTGAGAATAACAATGAGCTATCAGAAACTCTCAAACCATATTGGGTAGTAAGAAATGAGTTATCCAACATGAATGGTCAGGTGTGCAGAGGGAATAAAGTTATTCCTCCTGGTAGCATGAAGGATTGTATTATTGCATTAGCACACAAAGGTCAGGCAGGGAGAAGCATGACCAAGAGTAAGATCAGGCAGCACTATTGGTTCCCTAAGATGGATGGGTTGGTGGAGATCACTGTGAAGGACTGTGAGGCATGTGGAAGGTGTGACAAATCCAAGGTGATACATAAAGCACCACTTATTCCGGTGTGGGTACCGACGAAACCCTGGGACAAGCTTGCACTTGATATTATAGGCCCCTTAAACCTACTTAACACCAACCAGTGGTTTATGTTCGTAATCATTGATTATCACACTCATTAGATCAGTACCAAGTTTGTACCTTCAATAACTACACAGGTTTTAATTGAGTTTTTGAAGGAGGTGTTCGCAAGAGAGGGAATACCGAGCACCCTAGTGACAGATAACGGGGTCCAGTTTACGTTTGATGTAATGAAAGAATTTCTATCTGAGTTGGCCATTTCACATATAAGAACACCTTTTTACTGTCCCAAAGCTAATGGAATGGTAGAAAGAGCAAATAGAATGTTGAAGAACTCCATTCAAATGGCTGTTACCATGCATGAACCAGTAGAGGAAGCCATAAGGAAAACTCTATGGTCATATCATTCTTCCCCTAATGCTGTGACAGGAGATTCTCCTTTCGTATCCCTTAAAGGGAGAAATCCGGGATCTAAACTCACCCCCAACTGGTTAAATGGAGGTATTCCGGTGTGGGTGGATAGAGATTCTGTGAGAGAAAAGGTGGACCGACACCAAGCTGATTACAAGACCAAATACGACCAGAAATGGGGCACTTCCAATAGGAAGGTCCATGTTGGACAGTGGGTAGTAATCAAAAGACCTGTTATAGGACGTGCAAAAGTGTCCTCTTTTTTTTTCAGCGAGAATACAGCGTGTGAACAATAACACCGTGGTTTTGGACGATGGCAGCACGTGGAGTATGGACAATGTAAGTTGTTGCCCCAATGTATGTGTTCCATTGACTGGCTGTAGTGAGAACCAAGATGTTGTACTACCTGATGTTAAAGCAGCCAGAGAAACCAGAGTGCGTCAGCCACCACGTTGGCAGGAGGACTACGTGAAATAGCTGTAATGTTAGTGTATTGTTGCCTCCCTGGGAGGATATGTTCTGTATCTATTGTTGTTTTCTATACAGAGGGAGAAGTGTTGTAATTTCCTTCACACATGTCGTAATGCGAATATGGTATGTCCTACTCACCCCTTCCCCAGCGTGAAGTTTACTTAACCCATGGAATGTTGGTGGGGCGTTCATGGTAGAACGTTGTGTGAGGCAGGCAGCGCAGAGACCAGACATGAAATAAAGCTGCTCTTCTTCAAGTTCCTGTGCGGCAGATTTATTCTAACAATAAGGAATCGTAAGAACAAATAGTTCAAAATAAAAAGCAAAGAAAGAATTAAAGGGTACACACAAATGAATCACTGTAGTATTTTCTCTATGTTTGCCATGATCAGTAAAGGAAAGACAAGAGGAGAATGACCTTGGAAGATGAAGAGGAAAAAGATAAAAAGGTAAGTTGTAAAACTAAAATAGGGATTGAAAAGGAGTAGGGAGCGGGAGGTTGCAAAACAATACAAGAAAGGTCTTAATGCTCTTGGTAAGTGATTGAGGGAGAAGCAGGTGAAAAGTAAATGCTTTATTGGCATTGGGTGTTTTTCATCAAATTCACATGTGCCCAGTGGATAGGGTGGTAGCTATAACATTATGTGAAAATTGAGTGGGTTGAACCTTAGATTGCAGTCAGGGACATGTCATCTATATTTTAAATGATACAATACGAAGGGTCCCATTGAACAACTGATAATTATACATACATTTATTACTTTCACTGATTCAAAAACACATTACAATAGATAAGGCGCATTGTTATTTATTCACAATGGGCTTTTCTTTCAAAATACATTGTAAGCAATAAAAACAATGTCATCACAGTGCCCCAGGGTAGAAGGGGGATAAGGTGGAAATGGAGTGTTAGTTTAAGGGAAAGAGTGTGCAAAGTGGGTCAAGGTGCAATTATAATATATTCACAATTTGCAGTTCAAAAATAAAACTGGCTTCAGATCCCTGAGCCAACGGTTAGGATAACTAATATCCGAACATTCAGTATAACACCATGCATCTGACGCTGATAATTATTACTCAATACACTGGTAGCGTCAGCTAGTGTAGGATAGTAGCCGTCAACTAACACTCCATTTCCACCTTATCCCCCCCACTACCCTGGGGCGCTGTGATGACATTGTTATTATTGCTTACAATGTATTTTGAAAGAAAAGCCCATTGTGATTAAATAACAATGCGCCTTATAAATTGTATTGTGTTTTTGATTCAGTGAAAGTAATAATTGTATGTATAATTAACAGTTATTTACTGGGACCCTTCGTATTGTATCATATAGCACCCAGGTCCCTAGTGACTTATTTGGGTATAACCCCGCTTATATTTACCTATATTTTAAAGGCCCTTGCCAATAAGTTGCATAGGTTGTCTGTGATTCACTAGTTGGGAGAGACTGCCTTAAACATCTCAGTAAGATAAAGGTTCTTGAGAGCCTTTCGTATCAGATTTTTCTTCAATGGTCGCAGATCAGCCACTCTAACTGTAGGTCCTTTTGATGTGGCTCATCTTGGGATTATTTCATGTCGTAGGCTTTCTTAGATTTGAAAGTTTGGCAGTCTTTATTATGTTCTGTTATCAGGATTTTATAGCGTGCACAGCTATTTAGAGAGTGTCCCGGCGCGAGCCCAAGGGACAGCAGGGAAAAAAGGAGAAGAATATGAGCCGATAACACAGAACCTGCTCTGTTGAAAAGGAAGGTTCTTAGTTTCTTCCTAAATTGGGGAGATATTCTGCAGGCTGCGTACTAGTGAATGATAACCAATTACTTCTTCTGAATAATCTCTCAATAGATTCTCATCTTCTCATCATCCAAGCACTTCAGGCAACCGATGGTCAGGCTAGACAAATAACCATTTAGGTGGATCTATTCCAGCAGGGATTAATGGCAGGGATTCTCAGCACTCACTTCTTGCTCATTCCCCCTGACTCTTCCTTCAAGGATCTTCAAGAAATCCCATTGGGACAAGACTTTAGTGTTTTGTTTTCAATACAACCAGATTCAAGTCTCTTGGCAACCCCTAGCCAAACAACAAGGCCAAGATGAAGGCCTTTTTGCAAGGGATCCTAGGCTTCCTATCAAAGGACTCTACTGGAGTGATCTTCTTGGAAGAATGAAGCAATGAGGTATATGCACACACTATTTTGGTCAGTAGGCTTCTATTCCAAATAATTATCAGCCTCACAAGAGTACCATTTGGAAACCAATTTACAGTGGAAATTCGTTCTGGAAAACGGGCTGTGGATTCTCTTTTCTCCTCCTGAGTCTTTTAGTTCTGACAACATCTGTGTTAGCCTAGGCCACCTTGGAGTTGTCTTCACCAGATGTTATTGATCCAAGCTGGACACTTCATAATGCCACTTTCTTCTCTCTTCAGTGTGGACCCTGCAGCACTTTTAGTTTCACTCCTTGTAACCAGAGCACTCCTGTGGACCTTTTTGTTGGTGCAACTAGGTAATCTCTGAACAGTGTTTTGTAGGGTTGCACATCTGCTGTGCATGTCCTTGGCTTTGTCTGTACAATTCCTTGATGGGCTTGAAATCAGTTCACTTATTACTGTAGGGAGATTGTACGGAGCTTATACTCTGACTGTCCATATCCTACTGATGATGCGGGCTGCTCCTCTGTCTCTCCTGCTTGGAGTTTATAGAGACCGTTCAACTTGAAACAATAATAAATTACCATTAAGCACATATGTTCTATCACTCATTCCTATACCTGTAATTACACGTCTGGGTGCAATGGCATAAGGCAGGATAAGATCACTTTAAACATTCTCACACTACACCAAAATGTTTCTCACATAGGACACACTGTATTGCAGCACACTTCCAACCAACCACTCCCTTACAGTGTAGTGAGCTCCTCGTTTGCCTATGCATTTCAGTGCCTCATCAGGGGTACCAATCACTATATAAATGCAACTATTATGCACTACACGTTATTAAATTGAAAGGGACTCTAAGTGATAGGTGTTGCACTGTAGACATTTTCCCTTTGGCACACAACCAGTTGATGCTGTCATTTTAGTGTATTGTGTGAACGTAGGCAGACAGGGGTTTCAGCTTCCAGCCATTATATATGCTGGTAGTGCAAATCCACTATTAAAAGGAAAGACATCTGTTGTGTCTCTCCACTATACACATCTGAATATCAGATCAAGTCTTGGCAGATTAGAAAATGAGAACTAACTTTTCAGTGTTACTGTCCTTCTAGGGATAATAAAGGTGAATCACTTTGAAAGAGAGTAAATGGCTAAAGATTCTCCTTTATTCTCACCACCAATTCCATAATTACCCAGGTCGTAGGGAGGATCAAGATTGGGAAGGCCCTGGGACTTATGGGGTTCTTTCCTGGAGGTGGGCGGGGAGGTCCAGTTGTTGAGTGAACAGAAATGGTTGTTTGCATGGTTTTGGATGCCACTTTACTCCCACTTTACTCCCATTTATTTACCTTGATGGTTGTTACAAATGTCAATTTGGAAAAGTTAGGAATGGCACTGCCCAGAACTCAGTGTAGTTTTCTAGGCATTCACACACTCCACCAGTCTTACAACCTATGATCATCATTGTGCCTAATTTCAAGCTTGACATGGATGTAGGGCCATGATTCATTGCATATGTTTTTCTCTTTCCTCACAGACTATTTGATTTAGGCCTGTCTACTGTATTAAGGGGGGAATAATGCACATCCATTGGAACATCAATGGAGCCTTGACGGACTTTGAGTTCTGTGGAATCCAGGTCAGCTTCCCAAACGATGACGCTAATAAGGATAAGATTACCCTTACAAATGGCCTAGAGTTTGATCTGAAGGTGGAATATTTCTTCTGTATTCCAGCCTATTTAAATATGCCTCTGGTAGATTCCACACAAAAGGAAGGTACACTTGATAGAAGTCAAACAGAAGACATATTTGTAGTCCACAAATAGTTCTTTTTATTCAATCTTGTTTAAATCGGCACACAGCCAATCCATTTCTTTCCCTAGTGTCACGGGAACTTCGTCAGGACTGTAACAATTATAAAAAATTATATCTGGTAGGTAACCTTATGTCTGCAGAGAGGTGGGTATTTATTTGAACAGAACCTCCAAAGTGCAGCTATCTTAGAATCTGCTACTAAATTTGGGTTTGCAGAGACAGATACTTGACACTTCAATGTCCATTGTACATATTTGGATCAGGCTGATTACCTGTATGTCCTGTCTTGGTTATCAGGGTGTTTCCTGGGACAAAGCAAGGCCAGTCGTAGAGGGCCATGACTGCTCTTGAGTGAAGGTTGAGGAGCAGGGCTTGCCTGTCTATGATCTGGGGCAGCTGGCTGTGCCTCTCAGTTCGCCTCTGTCACTGAGTCCTGACTGGCGCTTGGTGGAAGGCATTTGAGGGAATTTGATGAGAGTGCCCTTTATTTAGTCTGATTTGTATTTGCTTGGGGAATATACCTGACTTCTGATATTTGTTTTAATAAATCACATAATCTGGATTTCTGGTGAGTTAGTCAATGATTTAGTATGAATCAGAAGTCTCTGAGTGCAACAAGGAAGATTGAATCAGAGAGTGAAATTACCAGTCAGTAATGCAGGTATTTAATGCCTTTGGGACAATCTTACAAAGTACTGAGAAATATTCCTCTTTCCTCACAAGGTTGACATATGTATCCTACATAAATATAGTACAACCTGTCTTGCAAACCTGCAAACTCACATATTGCTTGTGAATACGGGTGACAATACGGGTGCTGACCAGTTAAAAGCGCCACTCTAGATCGCGTGCACCGATTGACAGTGTGTACGCGGATGTTGAGGTCCTGAGGCGGAAGCCGGGACTGCTGTGCGAGTGAGCTGACGAACGGCTTTTTAAAAGATCAAGGGCCAGATGTAGGTAGCCCTTTACCGATCGGAATCGGCTGAAAATACCGATTTTCGGCCGTTTCCGATCGGTAAAGGGCTATAGAGATGTAGGGGCACATTTTCGGTAATTTTACCGAATCGGTATCATTACCGAATCGGTAAATTTACCGATTCGGTAATATGTATCGAATCGGTAAAATAATTACCGATTCGGTAATATTTACCGATTCGGTAAAATTACCGAAAATGCAATGTAGGTAGGCTATTTACCTTTGGCACATGGCTGACAGAATCGGTATTTTACCATGGAATACAAATCCATGGTAAAATACCGATTCCTGTGTACATGCACATCTGTGCATATACACATGTGCCATGTGACAGACAGACGTGCCCTTAGGGCATGTCTGTGTGCCACATTGCACACATGCCCGTTTTGGGGGTGCTAGAGGGTGTCAAAGTGACACCCCCTGCACCCTTGACAAAATCGGTATTTACCGATTCAGTAAATACCGATTCGGTATTTGAATTGAATCCTATGGGCTTCAAAGGCCCATAGGATTCAATAGCAAATACCGATTCGGTATTTACCGAATCGGTAAATACCGAATTTGTAAGGAATCGGTAACGATTCCAGATGTTGGGACCTACATCCCATTTACCGATTTTGAAATACCGAATCGGTAGCATTCGGTATTTCAAAATCGGTAAATGGGATTTACCTACATCGGGCCCTTAATTTTGAAAAAGGGTAATTTGTGTATTTATGTAGTGAATTTTAACTTACCGATCGCTCACTCTGGGCATCAATTTTAACGTCTTGTGTTCCCACCCCACTGATACTGCTCGCCCCATTGCAGAGCCGATTAGGTGCTGCCGGGGTCTAGAGCGTAAGCCTCCATTTTAGGTAAGGAGCAGGCGATCGGCACAGTGTTCGGCCCCTCCCACCTCTACGTCCATAAAATGAACCCTCCCTCAGGAAGCGCAGCGGACGAGCGCAGTGGGCGCGTCGACGGCGCGCCGAAGACGCGCCCGTCCGCGACCTGCCGGGACCTGGGGCAGATCATGCCGCCCAACCTATTTATTACTCTAGGGCCGATCTTATAGAGTACAATAATAATACTCAGGGCCACCTACCGATGGAGATATTCAATCGGCTCTGTAAGTTTGACATCCTGCGTCAGGGATGCCATCTGACAACCCTTGCGAACAACCAGACACATTCTGAGCCCCCCCCCCCCCCACTTACCATTCTTTATTTAAATACCCGTTCCCTAGTAAAACATCAGATGGACATGTTCCTTCTGCTGGACATGGAGAAACCAGACATTCTCCTACTTACGGAAACATGGTTAACTCCTGACTCCGCTCCGGATATAATAGCGGCTCTCCCTCCCAACTATTATATCATCCATGCAGACCGTGCTTCGGGGAAAGGGGGTGGAGGAGTTGTGGCTATTATCTGCTCTAATCTGGATGTTACTACTATGACCTGTCTTACGCTAGTAAACACAGACAACCTTGTGTTAAAAATTGCCACCTCCCACACAACGATGGCATGTGTCCTCTTGTATAGACCCCCCAACTCGATGCCATCGTTTCCTGTGGCCCTGAGCGACATAGTCGCTAATCTAGCTTTCGATCATGCTAGGATCTTCTTAGTAGCTGACCTAAATTACTGGTTTAATGATCCTTTGGAGGGCCCTCAATCGGCCGAACTGACTGACCTCATGTCCAATTTAAATTTTACCCAATTAGTGCTATCCCCTACCCACTGCAAGGGTCACATCCTAGACCAGGTGTGGACTAACAATCCCTGTGTATCAACCCCGACAATCTTGCCATGTCTCTGGTCAGACCATTTACTTCTTAAATTTAATCTATACCTCGGCCCCGCTAGGATCCCCGCGCCAGCCGCCGGCATGCCAGCTAGGAACTGGAATGCAATAGATAAAACTGCATTTTTACAGTCACTAGCTAACACCAACCCCCTCCTTCACAGTGATATCAACTTTTCAGTATCCATTCTTACCGGCTGGCTACAAGCGGCTAGTGATCTTCATGCCCCATACAAAAAAGTCAGGTTGGCGCGGCGAGCCGATGCCAATAGATAGTTCTCCTCTGATTTAAAATCCAGGAAACAGGATCTGCGGCACTTAGAATGCCAATGGTGCCGTGAATACGATCCTGAGCTAAAAATCAATAATACTAGGGCCAGAATGGAGTATATGAAGGCCATCTCTGCTGCAAAATCGGCTTACTTCTCCTCTCGAATTCTAGAGTCCTTGAATAGATCTAAGGATATCTTTTCTATCCTCAATGAACTGACGAATTTGGACAATGTCCACCCCAAGATAACTCCCACCCAGTTTCTCTGTGACTCACTTAACACCTACTTTAGTGTCAAAATAGCAGACATCAAAGCTAGAATTTCCCTAACTGTGATTCTAATTGCTACCGGTATTGTGATCAAGACGAGCTCTGGCACCCTTAGCAGTTTATCGCCCATTACCCAGGACCAGTTTCTGGAATTACTGACAAGAGTCAAATCTGGTGCCCACTCGGACTGCTGCCCCCCCCCCCCCCCCCCATATCCTGAAAGAGTGTTTCTCCTGCCACCCGGCCCCTGCTCTAACACTTTTGAATGACTCATTGACCTCCGGAATAGTCACCTCAGCATTTAAAGAAGCTACGGTCTTACCGCTCCTGAAAAAACCTGGGGCGGACCCAGCTTGTAAGGCTAACTACCGGCCCATTTCCTTATTGCCCTATTTGGCAAAAGTCCTGGAGGCCCACGTGGCTAAATGCCTCTCTAATTTCCTCGAAGAGTCCTCCTGCTTTGACCCCCACCAGGCTGGTTTCCGGCCGGCACACTCTACAGAGGCAGTAGTAACCACAGTCCTGGATACGTTGCGGGACTGCGCCGACAAACGCTCTCCCCAGGCTTTGGTGCTCCTGGACCTGTCGTCCGCGTTCGACACGGTCGATCACAACATCTTCGTCGATTGTGTCGAACAGGCCGGCATACGGGACACTGCGGCCTGTTGGTTGAGGTCTTTTTTGGAGAACCGCACCCAAGCGGTGCACCTTGAAGACCTAGTTGGTGCCAAACAACCCATCTCATGTGGAGTGCCACAGGGCTCCTCCCTGTCACCCCATCTATTCAACCTATACATACTCCCTCTGATTCAAACCCTCAGAGACGAACAGGTGAGGGTTTTTAACTATGCTGACGATTTACAGCTACTTTTCACTATTGATAATACTGAAAACTCCATCCTGCATTTCCAGTCAACCATGAGGTTCATTAAATGCTGATGGATCAAAACCAGCTGAAACTGAACCCAGGAAAAACCGAGCTGGTTCTCACTGGGGACAGTGACAAGTACTGGGACCCCCACTACTGGCCATCGGACCTAGGTCTAACCCCATCACCTTCACCATCGGCCAAAACACTTGGGATCACCATGGACTGCGATTTATCATTAAAAGCACAAGTGGGCCAGGTGGTCTCCATATGCTTCTTCCAGTTAAAAAAAATCCGGAAGGTCCGGCGTCTACTTACGTCAGAGGCAATCACCCAGGTCGTGATCGCCACGGTTTTGTCCCATCTGGATTACGCGAATTCCATTTATTTAGGTCTTCCCAACTACCTATCTAAACGCCTCCAGATGGTACAGAACCATGCAGCGAGGCTGATTTTGAATCAACCACGGTGGCAGGCAGCTACTCCCCTACTCAGGAAATTGCACTGGCTCCCTATCACCCAACGCTGTGCCTTTAAAACAGGAAGTATGATCTTCAAATCCCTGTACTGCAAAAACCCAAAATTCATTGACCAATTGATCATCAGGTATGTACCATCTCGCAACCTCCGCTCACTCCATTAGGGCCTCCTCCAGACTCCTTCTTTCAAAACTCAAGCGCTCTGGAGGCCGCAGGTTTGCAACACTTGCCCACTGCTTGTGGAACACCTTCTCTCTTGAGATCCGGAACTCCTCAGACCTCCTCTCCTTCCGGAAAGCCTTGAAGACCTGGCTCTTCAGACAAGCATTTCAATAACTCGCTACCTCTACCTCTCCTCCTCGTTTATGTTACTGTTGATTACAGCGCCAAGAAACTAATCAGTGATAGTGCGCTTATACAAATGCCTTAATAACATAACATAACATAACATAACATAACAACTGCATTAGAAAAAAATGCATCAACACATCCTTTCAATCTTGTCTTATTCTAAACTTTTGGAGGTGGATAATAATGACTAACAAAATACTTATATTATTCTGAAATATGACAAGTGCACTGAGGGAAAAGAATGGAAAATTAATGTAAAGTATAGTTTCTTATACTGTCACGAGCGAATGCGAAAAAGTTTGACATAGTTGTCTATTTGGTAATACAGTGCCAAGCGGTAAAGTAATTCAAGAATGCTGCACTTGACAAAGTCTGGCATAAAATAGCATACATAAGAAGCAGTGAGAAAGAGCTTAACTCCACCCATGACTCTGTGTAAAGTAGGTAAACTTCGCACTACGTGCAGTTTGAAGATTTTAGCATGGTTACAACTTCATCCAACTTCACAATGCAAAATTCATAAATCTTGGTAAACTTTGGGAGACAAGTTTTCATGTTATAGTGTGTTATGCCCTTTGCCCAGTGCAGCATGTAATTGGGTTTCTCTTCTTTTTTTTATTCCCTATTTTGCAAAGCTCACCTAGGACCTGATTTGTTTATGAGCATACCTCAACATCTGAATCTGAGCGAGCTTCTGTTCATGAAACCGTTTTTCCCATATGCTGGAACACCAATTCAAATTTTATCAGGGAGTAATTTGACCTAGTAAAATTACATGTGGCTTTGGCTCATTTCCCCTTTTTTCTGGCATACAATACTACTTAAGCTAGATCTTAGCTTCTTTTACCCTAACCAGTTGGTAAATATAAGCTCAAATCCATAAGATTATTGGGAATTCCATGTGTTTTTACAACTGGTAAATCCAGAATCTCAGACAGCTATTCCTCACTCCATACAGTTTAACTCATGATTACATGGTACGTACATGGTATTACTGCACTATAACATAAAATAAGCATTCAAAAGAATTTAGTAAATCATAATAGAAATCTCTTTCTACATATTGCAACTGATGTCAGTCAAAAGAGCTTCTGCACTCATGAAAAGTCACATTTCTCAATGGATTTTCTTTTTAATAATCATGTTAAAACACTTTTAACACAGATAATATCCATCTTCAAAAAATGATTTCAGTAACCACTTTTGCTGAGTTTTACGTTTGGTAGAAACAGCTTCTTCAAGATTCTTTCCACTTCATATACACTGACATATAATAGGTACCATGCAACACCAGATCATATTTCAGTCAAGCGCAATGGGAAATGTTTGTACAAACAATAGGTTGCTACCCTTTCTGTGCGATTTTTTATTCATGTCAGTTAGCTTAAATGCTATTTACATTGATAAAAGGCATTGAAGACCGAAGAAGACTGTTGTGGCAGTAGTCTCCTGCCCCCGTATTACGATGTTCCTAATGGCCCAGATGGTTGTCTTTCTGATGACGATGAATGTTTTTTTCATACTTGTCAATGCTTGTATGTATATTTTGACTGCACAAGTGTTGAATCTACACATGTGATTGACACATTAAAAAATACCTACTACCATCTGTACCATATGTGCCTAGTCCAGTCAAAGGTTAATAGTACAAAACAGACTTACCTGTATTTTGGCACCACCGGGCTCATTTTCTTTGGGGGTCAATATACTGCTGTGAAGGAGGGACTAGGAGAAAGTGATCCACAGCAGAGACTGTAGGGAAGAAAAGGAAATGGTGAATATGCACCCCAAAACCTTTGATTACACTAACTCAAAGCAGGAGGTCCCATTTTCACTGTTGGCTCATTGGAAAGCCAAATCATAATTCAGATGGCCCAGACTCTTCTCTATACCTCCCTATGACAGCTGTTTACCCCCGACTGATGCCACAATGGTCAACAAATGGCTGTCGGTATCGGCTGTGCTTCGGCGGTCTTTTAAACAGCAATCCGACAACATCAGGCGGACCACCTAGTCAGCGAAGGTGAATCTGATGCCGATGCTACAGGAGAGGTGGGATTGTCAAACTCATAATTAAGCCTTTAATCTGTGCAGAAGGCCTGTTAGAGAACTCATAATTGTATATTTCATTTCACACTGGAAGATCTAGAGCCAAAGGACCTATCCCCTTAGTACCATGTTGGTGAGATACTAGATTGTAGTGCTGTGTATGTGCACTAGTGGTGGCCTCAGTGCTACCATTATGTATCCCTGCGTTCCAATGTCTTTATGGTTTAACCAATGTCACACAGGTGAGTTTATAAAAAGTTTGAAACGCCCACAACAAGGCACTCTAAGGGCGGTATCATCATGTTATCCGGAATCTTTCTGATTACATCCATTTTCCCCACTTGATAACACAACAAAACAATTGATGTTAAAGCCAGTCATGAGATCATGCTGCTACCACTCCACTACCTCCTTTCTCTCCTGTGTCTGGTGGGGAGTGTAGTGGGGTAGTAGCCAGACCCAACCAGTGGCACAGCCTTTCTGCAAACCCAGCCATCTAAGATGGGGCGGAAAGGCGGAGATCAAGAGGTGCCTGGCTGATGCAGCTGAATGTGTGCTAATGGCATGTGAAACTGTTTTACTGTCCTCTGTGTTGAGTGCCAGTCACTAAAACCTGTTGCTGGTAAGGTTGGTAGCATGTTCTGGATCTGTCATTCCTTTCCCATTCCACTATGTTATCAATTTTCCTTGCTGATACACTCATGGGGCAAACCCTTCCTGCCTGCTCTAAGGTGTGTTCCCTCCACTGAGAAAACTGCCACTGATAGCACAGATCCAAGTGGTTGCACACTTGCTTGTGTCACTATTCCTGTGAAAGAAGTTGCAACATATCCTGTCCATCGATTTGCTTGCTAAACTGTGCAGGAGCAATCCCTGGTACATGAGGTTATGGAATGAACCTAGCCTGCACGCCTGAGTGTTCTGTTTCCATGCTAGGAGTAGGTAGTGCTATTGCTGACTGATTAGTTCCTCTTTCAACTGAAATGGCCTAAAATATGCTGATATATTGTCATCCATACAGTTTATAGCCCCAGTTGACATGCTAGTCTAGACTAGACCAACACACCAAGGACCACTCAGCTAATGTAAATTCATATTATTGGGCTCCCAACAGGATTTCTTTCTACTTTAAAAGCCCTTTCTTGTATACAATGTATCTCAATAATGTTCATTGTGTTACAGCCCTCTGCAGAATTACTTCCACGGTCATGGAATAGATGAACACCGCTTGTTGACTAAGAATCCTCAACTTCCACAAGATCAAGTTTAGACCTATAAACATAGGATCCTACCATGTTTGTGTGTCTCACTGAGAGTGAAACACTGTGTGATATCACAATATTGTAAGTAATCAATATTAAAATTGGTGCTTGAAACAGAAAATATTAATTAAGTTGAATATTCATTGGGTATACTTAAACTCTTGAGAAAGCCCCCGGTCTGTGCACTACTAAGGGATGAGAGAAGAGATAGTTGTCTCACTACAGGTGGTGACTGAAAATACCCATCAGGAATTAGAACAATGTCACACACATCTGATCAAAAACGGTATTCTTTAATGTATTAACTTTTTGAATGTGATCATATATTTCAATTTATTTGTAATAAATTAAATTTTATAGTCCATAACTGTTATATGGATGGAGACATTTCAAAATATTTGAGAATTACACGTCAATTTGTGGGATAGCAGGACTTATCTGCACATAGAAGTGTTCCATTTCAACAATCAATTTAATATTTCTGGATATAATTTGGCATCAAAGTAGATTATCTGGGTCTGGGGTTCCATTCCTCTCTCATTAGGGGGCGTAGTTTATGTTTGCTTTGTTGGTGGAACTGACTTTCTATAAGTACCTTGTAGTGGTTACCAACCTCTGTGACTGGGATATAGCCTAGTAAAATCATTTTATTTTTTAATGTTAAAGGCAAATTGTCTGTTTGGTGCGTATTCTACACTTAGTACAGATTGTTGGATGTGTCTCCATATGCTTTGATTAAAATGGCAATAACAGCCCGAATGGCAGTGTGTGTGCAAAGTTTAAGATAGCTTGAATCATGATTTGTTCAAAATCTATTAATATTTTATGTGGGGAATAGTTTTATTTTTTTTATTTTAATGTGGTTTAGTAGTTCCGAGTAGGTGTTATTTTGTTTATTAGGCTGTAGAGCAAATACAAATGGTATAACCTGGAGGAGAATCGTGTTATCTTCCAAAAATGGCTTATGGCCAAATTTGAGACCTTAGTCCCCGAGAAGAAGTCTAAATCAGGTGAGAGAAGGGCATCGGCCCCGTGGTTTACTCCCCAGTTGAGGGCGTTACGGCAGGATTGTAAGAAGGTTGAGAGAGCTTGGAGGCGGGTCTACGACCCAACAGAAAGACTGAAATTTAGAGCGGTAACCAGAGCCTACCATAAGCTGATCTGGGAAGAAAAAAAGACCTATCTAGAGCGCCGAATTGATGAGGCTGAGTACACCTGCAAAGAGATTTTTAAAGTGGTCCAGGATTTCACATCTCCTGCCATGTGTACCCCTACTCACACACACTCAGAACCCTGGATAAAACAACTAGCCATATTCTTTGTCAATAAAATTACAACCATTCAGGCCTCCCTTTCTTATTCTTGCCCACAGTTGGATCTGAGTCCTTTACCCTTTTCATCCTCTCCGGAGGGTCAGGGCCCTTTTCTTTATGAATTTCCCCCTATGTGCCTCAACACATCTTTGGATCTTCTGTCAGGCTTGAAATCTGGCTCGCCGCTGGACCTGTGCCCGGCTAAATGCCTGGAAAAAGTGGCACCAGCTCTAAATGCTTTGCTGAACCCTCTTCTGAACTCCTCCCTGTCCACAGGTGTGGTTCCGCAGGCATGGAAGCGCACCATGATTCTACCACTGCTCAAAAAACCTGCCCTAGATCTCCTCATTCATGCAAACTACAGGCCAATCTCCCTCCTCCCTGCATTGGCGAAAGTGACCGAGAGACACGTGCATAGGTCGATTTCCAGTTTCATCGAGGGAAACAACCTTTTGCACGCATCGCAATCTGGCTTCCGTGCTAATTTTAACACGGAAACGGCCCTACTCGAGGTCACTGACGCCATCAGGGAGGTGCTCGACTCTGGGGGAAAGGCCATGTTAGTCATGCTCGATTTGTCGGCGGCGTTCGACACCGTTCCTCACGAGGGCCTCCTTTTTAGACTCTGGGAATGTGGCCTTCGTGGAACGGTGTGGAACTGGTTCGAATCCTTTCTGGCCGGCCGCCGGCAAACGATCTGGGCGCCCCCTTACTCCGCTGATATGGCACCGCTAGAGGTGGGGGTCCCACAGGGTTCCATTCTTAGCCCCATGCTCTTTAACATCTTTATGGCCCCTCTGGTGGTGGTGGCGGAGTCCTTCGGCGCCCAGATCATATCCTATGCCGATGATACCCAGCTCCTGTTCACATGTGACAGGGGCGGGATGTTTGATGGCACACGGATCAGGGAATGCCTAGGTGCGGTTTTTGAGTGGTTCAGGTGACACGGCTTGAAGTGCAACTCCGACAAGTCTGAGATGCTCTTCTTTGGATGTGCCCCCGAGCCAAACTGGAAATCCTGGTGGCCACAGGATATGTTTCCTCTTGACAGTGTGTCCTTCAAGGCCAAGAACATTGGAGTGATAGTGGACAGTGATCTGTCCTTTGGGCCCCATATCTCGTGCCTTTCGAGGAAGTGCTTTGGCATTCTGCGGATGCTAGGAAAGTTCCTTCCTTTGGTGTCACTTCACCATAGGAAAATAATTGTTCAGGCCTTGATTGGAGCACGACTGGACTAAGCAAACGCGTCTACCGAAGTATCTTCTGACCCGTTTGCAAGTAGTACAGAACTCGGCAGCCCGAGCCATCTATGGACTCCCGAGAAGAGCAGGTGCCACTGTTTTATTTAACACCTTGCATTGGCTACCCACTCCTAAGAGGATCCTCTTCAAAAGCCTGACACTGGCTTTCAAAGCTCTACATGGCGTAGGCCCCATGTATATTGGGAAACGCCTTTCTTTTTACCAACCCAGCAGGGCCCTGAGGTCAACTTGTCTGACCAAAATGACGGTTCCTGCCATTAGGCGTGCTAGAATGGGAGGCCGGTCGTTCCGCTACCTGGCCCTGCGGGCTTGGAACGAACTACCACTGTCCCTGAGACAGGCTACCAGCCTTCTTGCTTTTAGGAAGGGCTTGAAAACGTGGCTTTTTACTAAATAGTTTCTCTGTGTTTTTTTTCCTCTTTTAGTCTCCTTTTCAGATGTTATGTTGCCCTTCTACCTGCAGATATTATTCGCCAAAGCGCCGGGATGCTCCTTGGAGTAGCCGAGCGCTATAGAAGAAATAATTAATATAACATAACATAACATATATTAGTATTTTGGTATTCAACAGGCAGGGTATGTTTCTGAATGAATGGCTTTGGGCACATTTCGAATGTCCCATCCTTCATCCATGTTTACTTTTAATAATTTATATAATGTAGAACATAAGAATTTACATTTTTCATTGTTAAGGTTTTCATTTAAGATTAAGTGTTCCTCATTATGTGTGGTTGTTAAGTGCTCAAGTATTTGAATATCTTGGTATCTCCTAGGGGTATCGCTAATGTTTCTTTTTTAGTTCGTGTAGCTAAGAATTTTAAGGTGGGTATACCTGGTAGCTGGCCTGCGATGTATTTAGGGACTTTTGGGAGTAAATCTTTTAGTGTTTTGTTTGTGGGCTCTTGGGAGAAAATGCTAGCCTCTCTTAAATCTTGAAATACATGCCTTATTTATACTTCAGTGACATTTGGGGGTTGGCTGTGTTCCCTTTCATTGGCTACAACATTATCTTTTGTAGTGACTCTTCCACAGAAAGCATTAGAGTAATATTTAGTACATTTGCAAGTTTAAGTTTCAATGCTTATACTTTCTTGGCTGTGAGGGTTTCCCATGTGAGATAATGATTGTTTTCCTTTCTGGGATGTGATGTATCTTGCTATTTCTGTCATAATGTCTGAAAATAGTGCAAAAATATAAAGAATTGCATATTTAAGATGTATAATACATTTGGCATACAAAATGATGCTACTCGTTTTCTGTCTTATACTTATATATGTGTTTCTGCTCAGTGTTTCAGACTTTATTTTTAGGTTTTCTGTTGGGGAAAAACGTGCTTTAGTTTCATTAAAAAAAAATTGTTGGTAGTTAGTGGGGGTTGAGGGAGTTAGTTTGTATTTTTTGAATTTTTAAGGTGAGTTACCATTATTAATAGTTCAAATTTACTTTTTGTGTATCTTTTCCAGGTATGTGATTGTTATTGTTTTTCGGTATGTTAGCACTTACTTGATGTTGCAGTAATTTCTTTAGAGTACCTAAACATAAAGAGTGGAGAGTTTTGTTGGTGTTTGTCATTTTACATTATAACATTTAATTAATTATATAATTTAGTTTAAATAAATGTTTTACTCACTTTAGAAGGTAGTTGTATATATTTATCCACTTCTCTTTTCAGGTTCTGGTTGGAAAATCTGACAGAGACTCCTCATTTAGCAGCTTTTGTATTTTTTAGAGTAGTACCCCGTTAAACTTTGTTTTCCATTTATATTGTTAGTTCATTTATGTGTGCAATTTTATTAGTTACATTTGTTTATGGTTTGTTTTCATCTGTTTTCTTTTTGTTTGAATTTTATTTGGCAATAGCCTTTTATGGTGAACAATAATTACTGTATGTTTTATAAGGTAAAAAATGTATTTCAATAAAAAAAATTATTTGATTGTGTGTGTGTGTGTGTGTGCATATTAATATTATTGACATTTGTTGGGTGCAAAACAAATCATATCAGCTTCAGCTTCAATATCAGCTTCATCCAAATCACCATACCGATTTGTACTCAAAGAACCCCTCTCCTACTCCTGGATATTATTTCAAAGAGAAGCCAAAGGAGTCAGTCGGATTACTGGCTTCCCTAAATTTGAATAATTCACGACTTTGGTCAATGGCCCACTTTTTCAGAGGCAGTCCATGCAGTTCAAATAACACATGATGCTCCACTCTCACCATACTGCCGAACTCACAGTGGATGGCACATGCATAAGCATGGGCGAATTTTGCGAATCTCGCGTTCGCGAATTTTGCGGATTTGCGAACTCGCAATTCGCAAAATCCGCGAATTCTTGCGAATTTGCGGATTTTTTTTTTTTGTGTTCGCAAGGATTTCTGCCAGTTCGCGAGGGGTTCGTACCAGTTCGCAATGGTCGCGAATTATGTTGTTTCTACGTCTGGTTCATCATCACAGGTTCCCAGCACCCTCTGTTTCACCACTGCAACCCTCTGTTACATCAATGCCACCCTCTGGCTCATCATTACTGTAGATTATGGGGGGGAAAAGCAAGCACACCAGCCCTGCTTCAACTGAGATGAATTAATTTGGGGTTAGTTTATGAATGTGTCACTGTTTTAAAATTCCAGTCTGGCACCTGCTTCCTTATCTGTAATTTTGCTTTCTGTTGCAGTGCATTTTTTTTCCCCAGGACCTTCTTTGTGGCCTACTTGTAGCTATTGTATGAGCCTGCTGTGAGGGTCAGAGCAGGGTCATACAATTGTTGCAACTAGCAACTTAATTCTGGAGGGGCCCCAGTCAGGAAGCACTACCGGGAATTGTTACTAATGATGAGTTTGAACTCTTGCCCCTGCCGAGTGCTTTCAGTTTTGAAAAACTCGTTTTTCTGCAATTTCGCGGGGTTCGTGGGGTGCGAACACGCGCGAGATCGGATTCGGAAGCCGCAAATTCGTGCGAATATGCAATTTGTTTTTTTTGCGGCGTGTTAGTTGGCAAGGTTTTGTGCGTTTTTGCGAGCCGCTCGTAGCGCAAGACGCGAAGTTACCCTCGCGGTCGTTCAAGGGCGCAGCCATCTTGTTTGCCTGACGTATTTCCGTTTCCGGGCGCGAAGTGTAATCTCGCAAAGTCCGCGGCTTGCCAGTACAGTCTCGCGCGTGTTCGCAAGGAAAATCTTGCGCGAACTTACCCGCGCGGTCGTGAACGGGCGCGGCCATCTTGTTTCTCATTCATTGCTATGGTTCTGGGCATGGTCTTTGTATCCTCTGTCAATCTCTGCCATCCTTTGCTTGTTTGAAGTTTTTTTTGATCTATTTTACTTATTATCTATCCCTCTATTTTTCTAGCCCTATATTTTTGTGTTTACTGCTACTTTTGGTTAATTTTAAACTACTTTTGTAAACTCTTTTCTTTTCTTCTCTTCCCTATTCTATTTTCTTTATTCCTTTCCACCCAGACCATGGTGAAGGGAGCCGGGAAGCATCCCGAGAAGGGGAAGGGTCCCGCACCCCGTGTCCGGCTCCCGTGCGGGCGTTTGAGGGGGGAGCTAGTGATGCCACGGGAGATCTTTACCCCGGAGGAGGTGGCCCAACTCATTTTTTATGTTCAGCGCCGCCTCCCCAGGACCATCATGGGAGGCGGCAATATCAGTGCCGGGTACGGGGCCCGGGAGCGCCGGAAGCGGTGGGAGAAGGTGTGCCAGGCCATTTACCACCACTCTCGGGTCTGGCGCACCTACAACCAGGCCACCCACCGCTGGACGGATGTCCTGACCCGTGAGCGAGATCTGCTCGACCTCCTTGGCCTTGAGATCCCCGGGCTTGGTGAGTAGTAGTAGCTATGTCTTTACTACTATGTTTTCTCCTGCTGTGTTATTATATTGCAAATTTTTGTTTTTTACCAAGAGCAATAATGCTGCTCATTACATTGTAGGTAAATTTTATTTCAAAATCTTCTGTGCATTTAAGGTACACTGCTCTCCTTCTTCTCAGTAGTGTTGCTACTATGCTTATTTGTTTTAGATTTTGTGTTCATTTCATTGGCCTGTGAAATTATGTATGAGTGTAGTTGAAAGAACTGCGTAATGCTACACACTAAGGTTCAGATTTTTAATTACCGGCGCATCCCTGCAAAGTTGCAGGGATGCGCCAGTAATTGTGCGTCACGCCACCATCACCCATGGTGCGCCGTATTTACAATGCGGCGCGCCATGGGCCCAAAACGTCACCAAAGCGTTACGCATCTGTGCCGTAAAGGCGGCGCATTGCTGGAGTTGCGTCGCAACGATGGTGCAGCTCCATCAATGCTCTGGGGTGCCCTATCTCCCCAATGCTGCGTCAAGCCGTACGTCTGCTTCAAGCAGGCGCAGGGTTTGAGTCACGCATCATTGTCCTCAAAGTGACTGATTGAAATCTTGTAGATTTCCCTCAGCCAGTTTTAGGATGCGTTCCTGCGCAGGAACGCCCTCCCTTGCGCCGGAACACCCCTATTGGCGCAGGGCTTTACAACGTGATGCATCTCCCAGATGCGTCACGTTGTTAATATACGCCCCACCATTGCGCCTCTTTTGTGCTGTCGCTGCGTCACAAAAGTCACGCAACAATGGAGCAAAAGAGCCGGAAGGGCCTTCTAAATCAGCCCCTACAGACTCAAGTCCAGTCCTTCCTTTGTACACATGGCGATAAGAAGAAATAGTGGTGGTGTATTAATAGTTTGAGTATTTTAATGACTGGTGAATGTAGTAGGAAACTTTAGTGTTGTCGCTGATCTTCAATCACGATGGACTTTGGCTGTCACTTTGCGTGCTGCGGACTGCTGCCTGCCAATCCTAGGCAAACCTTTTTAGTACTTTGTTTAGTGAGTTACATAGGGTAGTTTCCAATTCGACGGTCCTCAAATCAAGCAATACTAAAGTAATGACGTAGTCGACCACATGAGATTGGTCATATGGCTGAGATACCCGCCACCCCCTCTCAACACAATCCCCAAGGATGGGAAACCGGAAACAGTTCTGAACTTTTGGAAGACGGGAGGGAGTGACCCTCCCGGCCGTATTTATTAAAATATGAAACAAAATTAAAACATTAAAATAACAGTTTCATATTATGTACAATTTCATTACCACATTACGATGTTTGGCTAACCTTAACATATTCTCTAATACAAAGGTTCTCCTAGCCGAACTAACATCCTACAAAACATCTAACTTGAAATTTTGAAATTGTACATCCTAACGTTTAAGGGCCAACGGCAAGGTCGTAACCGGTGTCAAGATCCCTAACCAGAAATATCCCCCTCACTTGTGAGGGGCGACCGCACAGAGGTGTACCTCGAGTGCAACTACCAATTTCCCTTGACTTGACGGGGGCCCCAATAAACTCGACGCCACTTAAAGGTCGTCCGAGGACTCGTGTGAGGAATCTAGAAGGTAGCGTAGACCCCCCCCCCAAACCCCACACAACTTACCACATCTGCCGTCGCAGATGTCCTGGCCCCGGGAAATTCTCCGGGAGGGGGCTGTAGCCCCCCCTACCCAGGAAGGGGCCTTGACCGCCTTTCCTTTCCTTTCGGCGTCCCATCCTTAGAAGGGACCGCCTTCCCCGTTGAGGGGCCAATGGCCACCTCCTTCGAGCGTTCCCATCCGTAATGGGTGACGCCCACTCATAGGGATCTTCCAATTAGTGCTCACCGATCATGACCTTACCGCCCGACCAAAATAAATACGACAGTTCTAAACTAAATGAGTTCTAAACTAAATGACTAAATTACTTAAAAGACAGTTAAAAGCAACAATTTTATTAAAAACATGCTACTGATCAACACTAGAGCAAGATTACTTTATTTGCAAAACATACCACAAATTGACCATTTCTTTATTGCATATTCAAGGTTATCACGATAATAATCCGACCTGCAAACAAAAGAGTTACCACATCAAACTTTATTCAAAACTACTTGCTGTCTTCAGGGGCTGGTGGGTGGGTCAAAATTGGCTCTTCGTTCCGTCTCGAGCTCACGTGCAGCGAGGTGGTGCAGCTTCAGAGCACAGGAACAAGAGGATGCTTCCTTGGCTTGTTGCTCCTTTTATCCGTCTTCAGGGCGGGCGTAAACCCGCCCCGGCCTGCCCCGAGGGCGTGGCCCGGCCGCGTCAGTGTCTAGGCCAGCCCACTCCAGGGCGGGAAAAAGGCGCGCCCCGGCTACGCCGCTTCGGGCATACCAGCCGAGACTCGCCTCCCGCCCAAGATGGCTTCCCGGGGGGATCGTGGTACTCCGCCATACGTTCGGGGGGACCGAATGGTCGCCCCTTTCCATATGGCTGAGATACCCGCCACCCCCTCTCAACACAATCCCCAAGGATGGGAAACCGGAAACAGTTCTGAACTTTTGGAAGACGGGAGGGAGTGACCCTCCCGGCCGTATTTATTAAAATATGAAACAAAATTAAAACATTAAAATAACAGTTTCATATTATGTACAATTTCATTACCACATTACGATGTTTGGCTAACCTTAACATATTCTCTAATACAAAGGTTCTCCTAGCCGAACTAACATCCTACAAAACATCTAACTTGAAATTTTGAAATTGTACATCCTAACGTTTAAGGGCCAACGGCAAGGTCGTAACCGGTGTCAAGATCCCTAACCAGAAATATCCCCTTCACTTGTGAGGGGCGACCGCACAGAGGTGTACCTCGAGTGCAACTACCAATTTCCCTTGACTTGACGGGGGCCCCAATAAACTCGACGCCACTTAAAGGTCGTCCGAGGACTCGTGTGAGGAATCTAGAAGGTAGCGTAGACCCCCCCCCCAAACCCCACACAACTTACCACATCTGCCGTCGCAGATGTCCTGGCCCCGGGAAATTCTCCGGGAGGGGGCTGTAGCCCCCCCCTACCCAGGAAGGGGCCTTGACCGCCTTTCCTTTCCTTTCGGCGTCCCATCCTTAGAAGGGACCGCCTTCCCCGTTGAGGGGCCAATGGCCACCTCCTTCGAGCGCTCCCATCCGTAATGGGTGACGCCCACTCATAGGGATCTTCCAATTAGTGCTCACCGATCATGACCTTACCGCCACAGGCCGGATAGTTGACCGGCTATCCGGACCCCCCACAACACTCCTACCTAAAGGTCATGTCTTAAAGTCTTTAGCCAAGCAATACAGTCTCCTATGAGTAACTCGTTCCCCACCCGGGACAAATGAACACCATCCCCCAAATACATACTGTCACCAGTAATACAACCATGCGAAATATAATGCAGTGTATTGGAACGGAACAATCTACTCACTTTGTTATTAATTTTCCTTACTGAATGGTTTAGAGCAGAAACAGAAATAGCCCCCCGCCATACTTTACGTGGGATCATATGTGACCATGCAATCGTGCACCCTGGAACTCTCCTCGCCAACCAACTTACAGTGGAAAGCATCGCCTCAAGAAGAAGTCGTTTACCAGTGGTGACCAAATCATTGCCCCCAAGATGTACTATGACTATAGACGGCGGTGACCTCGTCCGCCCTAGCAAACCCTCAAAAAATGATTGAAACTGGTCAATACAGAGTCCGCCCTTTCCGTAGAAGGACACACTGTACCCGTATTCCCCAGCCACGTGATTCATGTCACCTGCTTTGAATACGTCCGCGGCTCGCCTCACGTATGAGTGGCCCACGACCCACACCTCCTTTTTCACAGCCGGTGAAGTATGACCGCTGGCCCGGTGTTGGGTCGACTGCATAGTCCGCCCCGCCTCGTAGGCTTGCGCAACTGAAACCAAACAAAAACAAGAAGCGTGAGTACATCGTTACAGCTTCACAACATGTGCAACCGCACATACCTCTTATAACAATTAGAGGACCAACGCCCCACACGTTTAATTTGTTCAACATTCAGACCCCTGGCCGTAGCCTCTGTAGCAGCCCCTATCCGAAAGGAATGGGTCCCAAACTCGCCCGGGTTCAAGCCCGCAGCCGTAATCGACATCGCAAGCACCCGCTGAAACTGAAACCTCGTCAGTGGGGTGGCGTCAGCGTGTCTCAACAAGGTCCCCCCCCATGATGCCACCCTTTGTGCTAAATACTCCTCTACACAACTCACCGGGCACATGGAGGACCCGGGGATCCTTCGTATCATTATGCAGTCCCCCATTGAACCCTGATCGGTCTTGGACTTGACAAATGAGACAGTCATTGTCTCCCCCCTGACTTGGACGTGCTCTCGGCACAGTCCCCCCATGGTATCCTGCTTGTTCCTTGCCACTAATTCGCTTACCCGCATAGCCCCATGGAATGCTAGCACAAAAGCGGCTCGGAATAACACTGCTTCATACTGGGATGAACATGTTGCAGGAAGTACAGATAACAACAAAGCCAACCTATCCAGACCTATCGGGCGCCTTTCATCTATTCTGCGACCCTCAAGGCGTTGCCACCCACGTAGCGCTTTTTGCACAACGAAAGACGCTGTCGGGTCCTGGATCCCATGAGCCCTAGCCACAAAGGAAATGGCGGCCCGATGCCTCTGGGCCGTAGCCACTGATTTGCCTGCCTGACGTAAAGATAGCAGGAATTTCACTACCAACTCCTCCTGGCCCCAAAGCTCCCCTCTAGCTGCCCCCAAAAAGGCCCAATAGGAACGGAACGCCCCTTCATATGCCTTCCTCGTCCTGGGTGCTAAACTCTCTCCCACGAGGTTCTGTAGTTCGGGGCACCGAGAGACCAGAGAGCTTCGGGAAAGGGTGCTGCCACCGGGTCCGCTGTGGGCAGAAAACCCCAGAAGGCCTGCATACGAAAACGAGAAAGCGCATCAGCCGCCTGGTTCATCACCCCCGGGACATGTCTTGCCTTAAATAGTACATTCAATTGCATACACAATAACACAATTTCCTTGAGCAATCTCAGAATCCACTTGCATCGTGCTGCCTGGCTATTGATACACTCAACAACGGTCATGTTATCAGACCAGAATACCACAGAGTGATCTCTGAACCCCTCGGGCCAAGTTCTCAGGGCCACCAGAATGGGAAAAAGTTCTAGGAAAGCAATGTTACTTGTCAGACCACTCTCATGCCACCATGACGGCCATTTTTGTGCCGACCACTGAGTGCCGAATATGGCACCAAAACCAATGCTCCCTGCTGAATCCGTCCACAGCCCCAGCTCCTCGGAGGACACGGCCGGTTTGTTCCAGACAATTCGGCCATTGAAATCCGCCAGAAATGCCAACCAAATGCGCATGTCCTGGCGAACCTCTGCCGAGAGCCTTGTGCGATGATGACCCTCCTTCAGGCCGACCATGGCTTGAGCGATCGAGCGAGAAAAGGGGCGGGCCATCGGTATAACTCCTAGGGCAAAATTCAACTGTCCCACCAATTGCTGTAATTGATGTAGCCTAACCTTAGACTCACTTATACACATTTGCAGGGATGCCCTGAATCTTAACACTTTGTCCCCCAGTAGACGAAAACAACCTTCCTCGGAATCAAGCTCGATCCCCAGAAACTCGAGGCAAGTCGAGGGACCCACAGTCTTACCTGGTGCCAATGGCACGCCAAACTGATTCATCAAAACACAAAATGCAGTCAAAGCCTGTCCACATTCGGGATCCCCGGCTGCCCCCAGAAACAAAAAGTCATCGAGATAATGCATCACATGTTGAAACCCCGTTTTCCTCGTGAAGACCCATTGCAGGAAGCAACTGAACTTTTCAAAATAGGCACAAGATATAGAGCACCCCATCGGCATACACCTATCCATGTAATAATGACCCTGAAACATGAAACCAAGGAGACGCTGATCGTCTGGATGTACCGGGAGCAACCGGAACGCTGACTCGATATCAGATTTTGCCATCAGCGCACCGGGCCCCAGGCGATTCAAAATGGCTACGGCCTCATCGAAGGATGCGTACCGCACCGAACACACTTCCGGGTCTATCGCATCGTTTACTGAAAGACCACGTGGGGCTGATAAATTATGTATCAGCCGAAACTCCCCCGGGTCCTTCTTGGGGACCACCCCTAAAAGGGAACAAACAAAGTTAGCAACTGGTGGCACATTAAATGGACCGGCGACTCGACCTCGAGCCACCTCCTTCCCGATCTTTTCTTGTACCACGGTCGTATGCTGTAAGACCGATATCTGGTTTTTACATTGTGGCATACCCTGAAACTCTCCCACTGGGATGCGGAAACCATATGAAAATCCGTTGCGCAACACCCCAGCGGAAGCGTGATCCGGGTATTCGCTGAGCCAGGGAATCATTGCCATGGTATCAATCGGGGTAGGTAAAGGCGCCCCTCGGACTATGTCAGACCTGTTTGGCGCCTCCTCTACCCCCGTTATCACCCGTTTTGGCTCTGCACATGGACTCAGGATGGGATGATTGCCCACACCCCCCACATTCGTGCCTAAATTTGCATGACCCCTGGGGCCTAGTACATTTCCCCCTGTTAAAGTTCCAACAAACCCCCCTTTTACTTGCGTTGCCGGCTGGCCTCGAGTGATTGTCGTTACTCGTACCTGATCGAAAGGGCGTCCCCGCATATTGGCGGGAGGATTCACCAACGTTACTCCCTACCAATGGCACCTTCAACATACCAGAGTCCTCCATTTTGGACCAGGACACAGAATCATAACAATCCCAAGTTAAGTTTTTATCATGCTCTTTCGCTTTTCTGAAAATATTGTCGTAACAAAACCAATGATTGCCCTCGTGAGATACTGAATACCCCATGATCCGTGACTGATAAATCGGCAATTCGGGCAGCAATTCGGGCCTACGTTCTCCCAAGATGGATGTAAAAACCCCCCATGCCTTGCCCCAATTACCAATGTTTTCATTTACCTTAAAGGCGGCCATCTTTGCGCGCCAAACACTTGGATGCATGAGCTCTTTCTGGCTCTTAACATGCTCCATTTCATAATGGTCGGTAAGCAACGAGAAGATGTTTATATATTCCCCTGCCCATATCTTCTCTTTAATAGCCAGAGGGACATGTTGACCCAATTTTTCCCTCCGAGAGGGTGCCGACTCATCCCTCGCAATCGGCAATGGCCGCTTACCTGAACCGGAAGCTGTATCTGCGACTGGAACTGATGGCGATGGTGCCGTCGTCGCTTCCCTTGTTTCCCGCAGCTGCCTCATCAACACCGGCGCGTCGTCAGCCGTGGCGCCCTTGCTACCTTTACCCAACCACGCTGCTAATTGTGCTGCCAGCTCGGGCGGCATATCCTCCCCGGACACGGGGGTGACCACTACGGGAATCGGATTCCCTTCCTCCGGCAAAGGAGTGGGTGCTTCGAGTGGGGTACAGGGAACTGGGATGTCTCCCCCAGCTGCTCCCCTTCTGGGCCTCTTGCCTTTTCCTCCTGGAGCTGCTCCTGCCAGAGGACGTATCGGCCCCCCTTCCTCGTCTTTCTCCGCCATTCGCTTCTTCAAGTCGGTCACCTCCTTCATGAGAACACGCAGCATCTGGTCGGTAGTCATTCGCTTTCCCGCCTTCTTAGGCATTCTCACGACAGAGTATCTGAAAAACAAACAAGAAAGATTACAACGCTCAAAATTGGCTCTTCGTTCCGTCTCGAGCTCACGTGCAGCGAGGTGGTGCAGCTTCAGAGCACAGGAACAAGAGGATGCTTCCTTGGCTTGTTGCTCCTTTTATCCGTCTTCAGGGTGGGCGTAAACCCGCCCCGGCCTGCCCCGAGGGCGTGGCCCGGCCGCGTCAGTGTCTAGGCCAGCCCACTCCAGGGCGGGAAAAAGGCGCGCCCCGGCTACGCCGCTTCGGGCATACCAGCCGAGACTCGCCTCCCGCCCAAGATGGCTTCCCGGGGGGATCGTGGTACTCCGCCATACGTTCGGGGGGACCGAATGGTCGCCCCTTTCCAATAATATATCCCATGGAGTCGTTCCCTATTTGCTATTTCGCAAAAATATTTTGTTACTTTGTTAGTTCTTTTTTAAATGTTTGATTTGGTTGAGAAATATCATCCATGTTTTCTGTTTTTCTTTCTTTCATGTTGTACATCAGCTTCCCCCAGGGGCAAGAGGAGGACACAGGAGGAGGAGGAGGAGGGTGCTGTTGTCGATGCAGGCCAGGACCGGGCAGTCGAGGGCTCCTTTGCTGGCCCCAGTAATTTTTAATTTTAATATAGAGTACTTATTTTTTCCTAGCGTTCCTCATTCGATTTTTTCTAAATCGTCTTTGATCTTCTTGTAGACAGGATCTAAATTCTTATCCTGCCTCGACTATGACTCCGTGTGGTATTACTAGATTATTCTTATTAGTCTGTCTGTGTAGCTAACTAAGATTGCACATTTGGCATTTCCATTGGACTCCCATTCTAGTCAGCAATAGCTCTATGCACTGAGTGTAGTCCTCTGGGATTGTCCATAATGTCTTTTCAAGTATTCTAAATGTTTATGCTTTGACCATTGCCAACAATAAAAAGGTGAATGACCACCACCAAGAAATAATAAGATACTACTTTACTTTTGGTTTGGATAGGAGGACAATCCATTCTACTACTGTTGCAGGGACAAATCTGCACAAACAGAACTATGGACACTAAATAATGCATCGCTTAGCTTATCAATTATAATAGGTGCTGTAACTGTTAGACTTTCCACATACCTCAGTGATAACAGACTTTGTAGTTGAACCCCCAATCTCCTTACTGACTAGATAGTGTGGCAGAGACATTTAGCTCCCAAAGTCACCGATGGCAGAGGCACGGACTCATGCTTGCAAAAATTCGAAAACCTTTAGCTCATCCACTCTAGTCTGGAGGACCAAAAACCACAGTCTATTTAAGTTTAAAAGCTTTATTAAAAGTAAACACATTTATTAAATTCAAGTTTGTCATAAAAGTGAACGTGTAACTGAAAATGGAAAAGTGCTTAGTGCTGACGATTAATTGGACACATTTCTTGTGGTCGAGCCGAGCTCTCACCTGGTTTGAACTTGATCCTGCTCGTGTTCTTAGAAGTCAAGGTTCTGTCTGTTAGGAGAAAAAGTGGTGCGTGTTAAAAAGTAAAAAGCAAACATTCATCAGTTGTGCCAAAAAGTGCAGCAAGACAACAGCCTTCCCTGGAAAAAGGGACATTTTTACTCTAGAGTACACAGTCAAAAATTATTAAATTGTACACTTTTTTTCACATTTCTTTCTTCCTCCTAGACCAAATATTATATAGTAGTGAGTGGTGTATTCTAACATTATTAAATGTACTTTGTAGGTGGAACATCTGGAGACGGGGCCAGCGCGGAGGTGGTGGTGGCATTGGACGAGGAGGACAACTCTGGGGAGGAGGCGGTGCAAGTGCCGGACAAGGACATGCCTGTGAGGGTTCACACGGTGGTGGCGGGCAGAGGTAAGCTATACATTCCTTAGTCATTGGGATTGAAGACTGCAGAGTGTGCTTTCTGCACGGGTGTATTATAAAAAAAGCAGGTAGTAGCCTCCTCTAAATGTACTTCGACTTAGCTGTGAAGTTTTTGGCGAGAAGAATCCCAATCAGATCTGAGGTGAACTTGATGGATGGGATGAACGAAAAGCGAAAGAAGGGTGTAAGTGTGGAAGCACGAGAAATGTAATGATGACTGGCAAAGAAGAATGATATGTGTTTGCTTGGTCCCCGAGGTGGCTGGGAAGGTAAGAAAATGGTATGGTGCATGGCTGGGTGAATGATGAAGCAAGGATGGGTGGAAGGAGAACAGCCTGGGTGGGTGAGATAGAAACTGTATGTGTGCAATATACTTTGAATGGATGGATGCCTGGATCATTCATGGTACTATCTGACTCTTAGATAGCATATGTGAATCTAGAGAGAGTAGACGGTCACTGGATGAACTAAGTGTTACTTTGAAGAGCATGTAACACCGCACCCGCACGTCCGTTCCAGTGTAGGAAAGGGAAGGAAAAGAAGTTGTAACGTTGTCCAAAGACTACCATGAATAGTAGCAGTAGTTTGTATTGCAACTGCAAGCACAGCATATATCCAGTTATTACGGTGGACACTCCCTACCTCCCTTAATAACTTTAGTTTAGTAGTAGTACGTCATTCATGTGTGGGGGTATCACTGTTCACTCAATAATAAGCAAAGCACCTAAAGTCATCCCATATGTCATCAAATACATCCCATGTGAAGTGATAGATAATCAGATAATTTAGCTTCTTCATTTTCCTTTTCTAATACTCATTTGCACTGTAGGGTGAAAGCTAAATTAATTAAGCAGTAGCCCTTTTAACAGAGTATTCTCAGTGCCACCCGTAATAGAAAAGTAAGAGCTTCACCACCTGCATGTACTGGACCGGTACAGTAACGCAAGTCTGTCTCACTCACCATGGTGTGCGTCTGTTTTTCTCGGGTGCAAGTTCACTGCGCTGGCATTATGCCGGCTTGCATAAGATAACGTACCAATTTTCCTAAACAAGAGAGAAGAAGAAGAATAAGAGTGGTGTACTGTCTTGGTCGACTGTAATAGAAGTCCATAGTGCTCGTAGAATTTGTTCCTTAAACTCCCACTAATGTTAGAGCAAGGATGAAGAAGTCGGAGGTTACATAGATACTGTCCTCAATAGTTATGCACTGTGCTTTCAATTTGCTACTTGTACTGTGACAACTTTCTGCTCAATCATTTTGTGTTAATCTTAAGGAGCATTGGTTACAGACTATGTCTTTCTTTTTTCATGTAGTTGCTCCTTCCAAATCCAAGACACCATCAAGGAGGAAGGAGCTGGCTCGAATGGCCCGGCAACGGAGGCTGGATGCCACTGTTGCTGAATATCGGCGGCTGGTGGCCCTGGAGGAGGAGGAGACGCAGTCTGGTACAACAACAACGTCCACTGGGACAGCTGCATCCTCCTCCGTGCGTGCTGCCAGCCAGCGCAGTGCTCCAGCGGTACGGAGCCGGGCTACCAAAGCCAAACGCCACCGCCCAGCAGCAAAGAAAGCAGGATTTGCAAGGCACACCGGCGCCGCTTATCCCTCAGACTGTCCTACCTGGAGCAGGAGGTCCATAATTATAAGAACGTGGTGGAGGGCCTCCGCTTCGAACTTGCCACCCTCCGCAAGGAGCATGATGCCCTGGCTGCTAATTCCAACAGCACCCTGCCATAGTGTCCCTTGCCCCTTTTTTAGAGACTTTTGGGGGGTGGGAATTGGGAGTTGTGATTTTTGGGGACTTTTGAAGGACAATCGTTGGGGTTAGGGAGGGTCTTGCGGGAGATTCTTTTGTTAGGGCTATAAAAATATACTTTTTGAAACTTTATCTGACCATACCTGTTTTTTACTGCTTTTGAGTCTGGTGGGTGGGGGTTTAACATAACAGTAAGTTTGTTTTCCTGAATAGTCCTAGGACTTTAGTAGTACTACCGTCAATCAAATCTCTCGTCTCTCCTAATACTCCATTATACTACCTCCAACCAAACGCCTATCTTACCTGTAATTTCTGTTTGCAAGTAGGGCTAGGCCCAGGGCTGGCTCCACGGGAAACAGCAAATAAGGTTGGCAATCCTGGGCGGATAAAATTTCCTCATAGCGGTGGTACTAGTGGTGTGACACAGTGGCAGTTGCTTGCCTATGAAAAAAAAGAAAATGAAATCTGGTTTGTCCTCCTGAGCAATACAAAGGTACAATACAGAATATAGAAGGTGACAGAAGTACACTAGAACAGTGCCACATTGTAGCCTAACAAATGTTAAAGTATAACTAATTCGGTTGAAGTTCTTTGACATTAGCCATGGGTCTTTGTCAAGCAGAGTAAGAATATATCCTCGGATTTCTTCACCAGCCTGTTGCTATCACCTTATCCTCCCCAGCAAGTGTGTGGATTTATTGCTGTAATTTAGTCACACATCAATCAAAACCACACAGCCCGGGGGAAGAGGGTTAGGGTTTGAAAAATGGATGGGTACGGGGGTTTTTGGGTAAGGTTTTGGGAGACAAGAAAAAGTAGCAAAGCATGGACAAACAAATGTGAACATAAACAAATCTTTGGGTACAAACCTATCCATCAATCTTTGAAAGTGCATACACTACTGCATGCATGTCAGTTAAAAGTAAGTAGTACTTTCGACAACTGTGGAAGAAAGAATGCGACAGTACAGGGCGTGGGTGGAAATATTGATAACTATATTCAACATAAGGTCTCTGTAGCCAGATACCTGAGAGCCTTGCTGGTCACTATAAATCCATTCACAACAACACTCAATGGGGTTGGTCTGGAAGGTATAGTAGATAGAAAAGGAGAAATTGCTTTTTTTCTAGGTGTCCCCTCACTCACCAGGGTTGCCCCTTGGTGACATGCTTCATCATTGGGGCCATCCCAGTCCTCTACGGGCTGGGGCGTGCTGCGACTTGCGAATTACGTAGGAGCACTTACAAATGACTATGTGTGGTGCAGATGTGATAGTGGAGTGGACTAAGTGATGTGTTAAGGGATCAATTTAGAAGCAGAGAGAGATCCAAGAAATGCAGTCACAGTCAGAGAAAAAGGCAAGGGATACTGTATCTATGTGGTTGTAGTGGTCCTGTTGGAAGTGGTAAGTAAGTTGCCTGCAGAAAAAAAATCCTCCTATTAGCGGCACTCCTCCATTGCAGCCGACGCTTCGTTCATCGATGTTGGTCACCAGAAGACACCCTGTAAAAAAAAGCACAGCATAGACAAACAATGGAACATAAACAATTCTTTGGGTACAAACCTATCCATCAATCTTTGAAAGTGCATGCACTACTGCATGCATGTCAGTGAAAAGTAAGTAGTACATTCGACAACTGTGGAAGAAAGAATGCGACAGTACAGGGCCTGTGTGGAATTATTGATAACGATATTCAACATAAGGTCTCTGTACTTAGCCAGATACCCGAGAGCCTTGCTGGTCACTATAAATCCATTCACAACAACACTCAGTGGGGTTGGTCTGGAAGGTATAATAGATAGAAAAGGAGAAATTGCTTGTTTTCTAGGTGTCCCCTCACTCACCAGGGTTGCCCCTTGGTGACATGCTTCATCATTGGGGCCATCCCAGTCCTCTACGGGCTGGGGCGTGCTGCGACTTGCGAATTACGTAGGAGCACTTACAAATGACTATGTGTGGTGCAGATGTGATAGTGGAGTGGACTAAGTGATGTGTTAAGGGATCAATTTAGAAGCAGAGAGAGATCCAAGAAATGCAGTCACAGTCAGAGAAAAAGGCAAGGGATACTGTATCTATGTGGTTGTAGTGGTCCTGTTGGAAGTGGTAAGTAAGTTGCCTGCAGAAAAAAAATCCTCCTATTAGCGGCACTCCTCCATTGCAGCCGACGCTTCGTCCATCGATGTTGGTCACCAGAAGACACCCTGTAAAAAAAAGCACAGCATAGACAAACAATGGAACATAAACAATTCTTTGGGTACAAACCTATCCATCAATCTTTGAAAGTGCATGCACTACTGCATGCATGTCAGTGAAAAGTAAGTAGTACATTCGACAACTGTGGAAGAAAGAATGCGACAGTACAGGGCCTGTGCGGAATTATTGATAACGATATTCAACATAAGGTCTCTGTACTTAGCCAGATACCCGAGAGCCTTGCTGGTCACTATAAATCCATTCACAACAACACTCAGTGGGGTTGGTCTGGAAGGTATAGTAGATAGAAAAGGAGAAATTGCTTGTTTTCTAGGTGTCCCCTCACTCACCAGGGTTGCCCCTTGGTGACATGCTTCATCATTGGGGCCATCCCAGTCCTCTACGGCCTGGGGCGTGCTGCGACTTGCGAATTACGTAGGAGCACTTACAAATGACTATGTGTGGTGCAGATGTGATAGTGGAGTGGACTAAGTGATGTGTTAAGGGATCAATTTAGAAGCAGAGAGAGATCCAAGAAATGCAGTCACAGTCAGAGAAAAAGGCAAGGGATACTGTATCTATGTGGTTGTAGTGGTCCTGTTGGAAGTGGTAAGTAAGTTGCCTGCAGTAAAAAAATCCTCCTATTAGCGGCACTCCTCCATTGCAGCCGACGCTTCGTCCATCAATGTTGGTCACCAGAAGACACCCTGTCCACCGCCTGCCTGATGCTGAATTGTGGCTCGCTACTGTGAAGCCTGACTCCATCCTTTTTTCCCCATTGCAGAGACTGAAACCTGGCCTGTAATTATTCAATGAAAAACAGGAAGTGATATAATATTACAACACCACTGATAAATAAATATAAGGTATGTAGGCTGTGGAGTGCAAAAAGTCACAATTTGATTTTCCTAGTAGACAGTACAATATTTTTGAAAGTGCGTACTCTGAGTCACCTTTTGAAGGATAAATAAGTATGGGCAAATTAATGTAGCGGATCTTGCCCCTCAAGCTAGGTGTACTGTAAACTGTGTTTTAGAACAAAATTAGATCTTCCTAGCAGTACTCCCACCCAGACCCTTACTAAAGCCAGTCGCAAAAATGTAGAAGACCCCCAATCAAATCTCAAAAAACGAGGCCTAGCAGAAAACTGGTGACAAAACTTACTTTGAAAGTAAAAGTAGGCCGAAGTACCCCCTTCCTAATTACCCATTACCCACCGTGGATTGCATTCAAACCACTTGCAAGCAACCAAGCAAAAGTAGCCATAGCCAGCATCGCTCCAAGACTCGAAATCCCCCCCACTCAAACACATGCAATAGAAATACTGCTAACCCTAACGAACCCTAAGTTAAGAATAGTGGCAAAGGCTTTCTTTAACTATGCCAAATCCCCCCTTTCCCACCATGGATTTTCTTCAAATGACTTGCAACCAAAATTACACATTCTCACGAGTGCTCTAAGACCCCAGAACTCAGATGGAAAAATCTAGAACACCCCGAAACACATGCAATCCTGCTGCTAGGGCTAACCCTAACGAACCCTAAGTTACAAAAAGTGCCAAAATGCTTTTCCGCGAGGATTTTGTCCCAACCACTTCTACCCGGTATTAGACCTTCCCAGGAATGCCCCAAGACCCGCCAACCCACCCGCCAAGAAGCATAACACCCCCAAACAGGCCAAAAGCAAAATCTCATACTTGCAATATTTCTGGGCCTTCGGTCCAAACGCACTGCGTAGCTAGGCCATAAGTCGGGGTTGCCACGACGGATTTCCTGAAAAGCAAATGCAATCAAGATTAGAGTGTCCCAGCAGTGCTCCCAGACCACGAAACTCACCCACAAACAGACGGAACCCCCCCTAAGAGCACCTCAAAGGCAAGCAAGTCATCAAAAACACAAAAAAATTTCCGCCTGGGATTTGGTCCAAAACACTTTTATCCGGTATTAGAGCTTCCCAGCAATGGCCCCAGAGCCGTCAACCCAGGAGAAAACGAGTAGAAGACCCCCAAACAGCCAAAGAGCAAAAGTACAAAAATGGGGACTTAGTCAATTTTTCACAAATTTCCCAAATCACTCCGCGCGCGCTCTGCAGCTAGGCCCTAACTCCCCTCTGCCACCATGGATTTGCTTGAAACCTCTTGCAAACTAAAGTATATATAGCCAGCAGTGCTCCCAGACCACGAAACTCACCCACAAACACCAGGAAGCCCCCCAAACAGGCCCCCGAAAACGCTACATAGAGCAAAATGTCAGAAATAGCCAAAAAAAAATCGGCCTGGATTTTGTCCCAACCACTTCTACCCGGTATTAGACCTTCCCAGGAATGCCCCAAGACCCGCCAAACCACCCGCCAAGAAGCATAACACCCCCAAACAGGCCAAAAGCAAAATCTCATACTTGCAATATTTCTGGGCCTTCGGTCCAAACGCGCTGCGTAGCTAGGCCATAAGTCGGGGTTGCCACGACGGATTTCCTGAAAAGCAAATGCAATCAAGATTAGAGTGTCCCAGCAGTGCTCCCAGACCACGAAACTCACCCACAAACACCAGGAAGCCCCCCAAACAGGCCCCCGAAAACGCTACATAGAGCAAAATGTCAGAAATAGCCAAAAAAAAATCGGCCTGGATTTTGTCCCAACCACTTCTACCCGGTATTAGACCTTCCCAGGAATGCCCCAAGACCCGCCAAACCACCCGCCAATAAGCATAACACCCCCAAACAGGCCAAAAGCAAAATCTCATACTTGCAATATTTCTGGGCCTTCGGTCCAAACGCGCTGCGTAGCTAGGCCATAAGTCGGGGTTGCCACGACGGATTTCCTGAAAAGCAAATGCAATCAAGATTAGAGTGTCCCAGCAGTGGTCCCAGACCACGAAACTCACCCACAAACACCAGGAAGCCCCCCAAACAGGCCCCCGAAAACGCTACATAGAGCAAAATGTCAGAAATAGCCAAAAAAAAATCGGCCTGGATTTTGTCCCAACCACTTCTACCCGGTATTAGGCCTTCCCAGGAATGCCCCAAGACCCGCCAAACCACCCGCCAAGAAGCATAACACCCCCAAACAGGCCAAAAGCAAAATCTCATACTTGCAATATTTCTGGGTCTTCGGTCCAAACGCGCTGCGTAGCTAGGCCATAAGTCGGGGTTGCCACGACGGATTTCCTGAAAAGCAAATGCAATCAAGATTAGAGTGTCCCAGCAGTGCTCCCAGACCACGAAACTCACCCACAAACAGACGGAACCCCCCCTAAGAGCACCTCAAAGGCAAGCAAGTCATCAAAAACACAAAAAAATTTCCGCCTGGGATTTGGTCCAAAACACTTTTAGCCGGTATTAGAGCTTCCCAGCAATGGCCCCAGAGCCGTCAACCCAGGAGAAAACGAGTAGAAGACCCCCAAACAGCCAAAGAGCAAAAGTACAAAAATGGGGACTTAGTCAATTTTTCACAAATTTCCCAAATCACTCCGCGCGCGCTCTGCAGCTAGGCCCTAACTCCCCTCTGCCACCATGGATTTGCTTGAAACCTCTTGCAAACTAAAGTATATATAGCCAGCAGTGCTCCCAGACCACGAAACTCACCCACAAACACCAGGAAGCCCCCCAAACAGGCCCCCGAAAACGCTACATAGAGCAAAATGTCAGAAATAGCCAAAAAAAAAATCGGCCTGGATTTTGTCCCAACCACTTCTACCCGGTATTAGACCTTCCCAGGAATGCCCCAAGACCCGCCAAACCACCCGCCAAGAAGCATAACACCCCCAAACAGGCCAAAAGCAAAATCTCATACTTGCAATATTTCTGGGCCTTCGGTCCAAACGCGCTGCGTAGCTAGGCCATAAGTCGGGGTTGCCACGACGGATTTCCTGAAAAGCAAATGCAATCAAGATTAGAGTGTCCCAGCAGTGCTCCCAGACCACGAAACTCACCCACAAACACCAGGAAGCCCCCCAAACAGGCCCCCGAAAACGCTACATAGAGCAAAATGTCAGAAATAGCCCAAAAAAAATCGGCCTGGATTTTGTCCCAACCACTTCTACCCGGTATTAGACCTTCCCAGGAATGCCCCAAGACCCGCCAAACCACCCGCCAATAAGCATAACACCCCCAAACAGGCCAAAAGCAAAATCTCATACTTGCAATATTTCTGGGCCTTCGGTCCAAACGCGCTGCGTAGCTAGGCCATAAGTCGGGGTTGCCACGACGGATTTCCTGAAAAGCAAATGCAATCAAGATTAGAGTGTCCCAGCAGTGCTCCCAGACCACGAAACTCACCCACAAACACCAGGAAGCCCCCCAAACAGGCCCCCGAAAACGCTACATAGAGCAAAATGTCAGAAATAGCCAAAAAAAAATCGGCCTGGATTTTGTCCCAACCACTTCTACCCGGTATTAGACCTTCCCAGGAATGCCCCAAGACCCGCCAAACCACCCGCCAAGAAGCATAACACCCCCAAACAGGCCAAAAGCAAAATCTCATACTTGCAATATTTCTGGGTCTTCGGTCCAAACGCGCTGCGTAGCTAGGCCATAAGTCGGGGTTGCCACGACGGATTTCCTGAAAAGCAAATGCAATCAAGATTAGAGTGTCCCAGCAGTGCTCCCAGACCACGAAACTCACCCACAAACACCAGGAAGCCCCCCAAACAGGCCCCCGAAAACGCTACATAGAGCAAAATGTCAGAAATAGCCAAAAAAAAATCGGCCTGGATTTTGTCCCAACCACTTCTACCCGGTATTAGACCTTCCCAGGAATGCCCCAAGACCCGCCAAACCACCCGCCAAGAAGCATAACACCCCCAAACAGGCCAAAAGCAAAATCTCATACTTGCAATATTTCTCGGCCTTCGGTCCAAACGCGCTGCGTAGCTAGGCCATAAGTCGGGGTTGGCACGACGGATTTCCTGAAAAGCAAATGCAATCAAGATTAGAGTGTCCCAGCAATGCTCCCAGACCACGAAACTCACCCACAAACAGACGGAACCTTCCCTAAGAGCACCTAAAAGGCAAGCAAGTCATCAAAAACACAAAAAAAATTCTTCCTGGGATTTGGTCCAAACCACTTTTATCCGGTATTAGAGCTTCCCAACAATGGTCCCAGAGCCGTCAACTCACCTGCAAAGAGGTACAACAACACCCCCACAAGTGCTGAGTCTTTCTTCATTGGGCGTAAACCAGCCCTCTGGTTTGATGGAAATAGGAGTCTGGAGGAGGAGGATAGAGGAGCATGTTCTTCTGAACTTGTGAACCTGAGGAATGCAGACTGCGGCAACTTCAAATCAATTAGCAAACCAGCGAAGACAGTTCTGCTGATGGGCTTGATTTTGTGATTATCTGATTAAAGTTTGAAATATATTAACTGTGCACAACAAAGAAAGACAGACACACAGGAATAAAAGTGAATAGGGACGAAAAAGAAAGTTATTGATTCGTTGTCTCATTTTCAGGGCTCGGTATCACGGTCCAGGAATGAGAATAAGGCTTCGTCATCATACTCTGCGAATTCAGGCAGGGTGAGCTCAGTGTCACCTGACAGAGTAGAAATTCCCTCATCTATGTTGCTGGCCACCTCCTCTTCATCCGGCACGCTCTCTCGTACTCTGAAATCTGGTGGTATGAGGTGCTGATTCATCTTGATCATTGTTAACCTCTCCACATTTTTGGGCGAGAGGCGGCTCCGTTTGGGAGTTACAATCCCACCAGCCGCACTGAAAACCCGTTCAGAAGACACGCTTGCGATTGGGCAAGACAAGTAGTTTAAAGCCAGGTTGGTGAGCTTTGGCCACAATTCTTTTTTCCCATGCCAATACGCCAATGGGTCAGAATTAACATAGACCTCTGTTGAGTCATTCAGATAGTCCTTCACCATCGACTCAAGGTCCTCATCCAAGGTTCCTCCACTTTGCTTAGCTCTTGCTGTGCCTCTGACCTTTTGAGAACCAAACCCACGCAGAGCTAGCCAATCCTCTTCAGCCTCCAATGTTTCTGTTGTGTTTCGTGCAGATGATCCGGTTGCCGGTGTCTTTAACAGCTGAGAGGTCACTTGTGCCACAGCCACAGGTGCAGAAGTGGATTGTTTTGACTGGGGATGGCCTGCTGATGTACTGCCATTTCCTTCAATTTCCAGCGGTTCTGTTTCGAACCTCTTGGCTGACAAGGCTAGCCAACGTTTGTACTTTGGAACATGTTCATCATCAAAAGGAAAGAATGCTTGGCCTGCCAGCGCCTTTTTGTAGCGTGGATCCAGAATAGTATCACAAATGTAATGCTGTTCTGAGTGGATCTTTTTAAGACGTTCATCACCTTGTAGGAGCTCTAATAATTGCTCAGCCAGAAGCAAAGAGTCTTGGTTTTTGTCATCTTTTCCAAACACAGAACACACCTCCTTCAGTTGGTCCTCCAGCATGTACAACAATGGGATAGCTTTTCCCAAATTAGAGTCCTCCTTGCTGACTGCACGCGTGAAGAACTCAAAAGGACGAAGCATGCGTGTCAGGCTTTCAACTATGTTCCATTGCGGCCCACCCATCCTCAGCTCCTCTGTACCCTCTTTAAGGAAATATTGATCGAGTTCCGTATACTGCTCATACAGACGCTCAAGCATGTAGGAGGTTGAGTTCCAACGTGTTACCACCTCCTGGATGAGTGCTTTCACTGGCATTTGACGTTGATATAGCAGGCTCCTCAGCTGCTTCCGGGCCTTAAAAGAATGGCTGAAATGCTTGCACATTTTTCGGCAGGTCTCCAATACACTGTACGCTGCACTGCCTTTATTACCCAAGAATTTTTGGACAACCAGGTTTATACAGTGCGCCAAACACGGCACTCTGAAATAGTAACCGTCCCTCATTGCCTTCACTATATTGGCGCCATTGTCCATGGAAACATAACCAACCTTGCGTTTTAGTGGGGACAGCCAGTTAAGGACCTTTGTGTTAAAGACATCCAAAATGCTTTCTGCTGTGTGACGTTTCTCCAAACCAAACATGGCTAGTGTTGCATGTTTCCGAGCAGCTTTAAAAACAATGTTCGTGTCAACACCTGTGTTTAGCTTTGCTTTAGCCCCTGAAAAAGAGACCCAGTGTGCAGTGATGCACATGTAATCAGCGCCTGCGCCACTGGTCCACATGTCTGTTGTCAGATGTATAGTGTGACCAGCACTCTTCTGCAAAGCTGCCCCAATCACCTTCAGAACATCTTCATGTAGTGCTGGAACCGCAACTCGGGCAAAATAGAACCGGCTAGGAACCTTCCATTTAGGGCAGAGCGCTGCCACTAATTCTAGAAAACCAACCCCTTCTACAAAAGAAAAAGGGAGAAGGTCCAGAGCTAGCATTTTAGCCAGCTTAGTGTTATACAGACGGGTCATTGGGTGGTTGCGTTCATATTGCGCTTCTGTAAACAACATCTTTTTAATGTTGCCCTGGACCAAGGATTTACGGGATGATGATGATCTCTTCGACCCAGTTACGCTCGCTGATGAACTTTTCCGCATTGATGTCTCACTCTCTCCCACACTCTTAGTGTGGCTCCCATGGGGTGTGCTGCTGACAGGGGAACTGGGTGTAAGTGAAGTGTTTGAATCGTCTTCTTCCTCCTCGTCATCATCAGATGAAAAATCAACGTTTTCATTACGTGCAATTCTGGCTTGCATAAACGCCTCTAGGTGCGGAAGCCATTGGACAGGGTGCGCTCTCTTAAGATGACCTCTCTGGCCTCCGGTACCATAGTTAGAACCAAGCTTACCACGACCAACTCGAACCTTACAAAGGCTACAAATGGCTACGTTTTCCATTTTTGGGCAAACACTAAAGAAGTCCCAAACTGGAGACTTGAAATGTCTTTGGGGGCCGGAGGAGGCGGCGATACTGGTGGTGGTGGTCCTGCTGCTAATGCCAGATGAAGTGGAGGATGTGGATTGCCGAACTTCAGTACGTTTTGCACTTTCACCACCACGAATTGAGGTCGAGGACGAGGTGGGTACCTTCTTGCGAGGAAGAAATATGGAAGCGGTAGGTTTTGGTGTACTACTTAACTCCAAATCTAATGATTCCATTTCCATTGCCTCCTCGCCGACATCATCATCACGCTCAGCAGCTTCTCGGGATAGGGTCAAAATGTCTCTCTGCTGCATGCCCGGTGGGGCTGCAGTGACCCTGTGATGACTGGCTCGTCGTCATCGTGAGAGGCTTCATCACCAGCAGGATCTGTCACTTCTTGTTGAGCCTCATCACACTCCATAGGTTTGAGTTTTTGGACGACCTTCCTTTTACGCTTAGGTACCGGTGTCAGATCATGGTGTGCCTCACTGTCAGACCGCAGTTGTGGTTCCCAAGACAGATCACTTGCATCAGAACGAGGTGGGCTTGAAGAAGATGTAGACACCCCCCTTGATCTTTTCCTTGCTAGGGATGTGGAAGACAATGAATGATCATCAGGAGGAGTGGCTTCCAATGATACCTCGGCTTCATTGTCGATTTCCTGATGTGCCCCTACTTCGGGAGGAACAACTATTGTGGGCACTTGTGAACCTCCATGCACCTTTGCTTGCGCATCTCCTTTTGCTGCCTCTCCTTCCACATGTACTTGGGCGTGTACTTGCACATGGTGTTGTTGTTGCGGCTGTGGTTGTTCAACACTTGTCAGATGAGTTACAACAACCTGTGTTGATTCAGGGACATTGCTGCTACTTTCTTGCGATGAGCCAACATCACTGGTCGATGGTGATTGGAGAAGTACACTGACTGCCTCTGAAGCACTCAAGGGCTTTGACTTAAGTTGGCGTGGTGGTGGAGGCACTGAACCCAATGGAGCAGGGGTGCTGCTCCCAGCTTGGTCCCCAGCAGATCCTGCTGCTGCAGGCGTACTTTTTTTTTTCTCCCAAAAAATGTGGCGGGTGGCACACCAGCCTCCTTGGTAACTTGCTTCTTCTGCTCCTTACTAGCAACTTTCTTGCTAGAGGAGCTACGGAGAACTTTCTTTGGGGCCATCTTCTTCAGAGCAGGTCAGACAGCAGGCCGCAGTTGCACGAATTGTAGAGTTGTCTGAGGCCAGACGTGACGTCGCGTGACGTTATGCTGCACACACACACCGCTGCAGGACTTCTTCCTGGCACTGGTGGTTCTCTTGAGTCTTGTGCACCTAAAAAAAATGGAAGACAGAGGAACATCAGTTCAGTTATAGAGCACAAAAAAATCGAAAAACACTGCAAAATCAGCACAATCCCAATCCATCCATGCCCTCCATAATGTTTAAATTCAAGACAACCCACAGAAAGACTAGGCCCATGCAAGACTCACTACCCCTGGGCATAAATAAAGGTTGAAAAGTAGGCAAAATGGTTGGAGGCCTAACAACAAAGCCTGCATTCAAAATGGCCACTTGCCTCCTAGCACATGGCCAGGGCCTGCCTGTACCAGCACTCAAAATGGCCCCCACCCACATGACCTGTCCCCATGAACACCCCCAAAAATCGAAAAACACTGCAAAATCAGCACAATCCCATTCCATCCATGCCCTCCATGATGTTTAAATTCAAGACACCCCACAGAAAGACTAGGCCCATGCACCACTCACTACCCCTGGTCAAGGCCCCAACAACAGGTCAAAAATCGAAAAACACAGAAAAATCAGCACAATCCCATTCCATCCATGCCCTCCATGATGTTTAAGTTCAAGACAGCCCACAGAAAGACTAGGCCCATGCTAGACTCAAATACCCCTGGTGAAAAGGCCACAAGTACAGGCCCAAAAAACGAAAATCACTGAAAAATCTGCACAATCCCATTCCATCCATGGCCTCCATGATGTTTAAATTCAAGACAACCCACAGAAAGACTAGGCCCATGCAAGACTCACTACCCCTGGGCATAAATAAAGGTTGAAAAGTAGGCAAAATGGTTGGAGGCCTAACAACAAAGCCTGCATTCAAAATGGCCACTTGCCTGCCAGCACATGGCCAGTGCCTGTAGCTGCACTCAAAATGGCCACCAGCCACATGGCATGTCCCTCCCCATGAACACCCCCAAAAATCGAAAAACACTGCAAAATCAGCACAATCCCATTCCATCCATGGCCTCCATGATGTTTAAATTCAAGACAACCCACAGAAAGACTAGGCCCATGCAAGACTCACTACCCCTGGGCATAAATAAAGGTTGAAAAGTAGGCAAAATGGTTGGAGGCCTAACAACAAAGCCTGCATTCAAAATGGCCACTTGCCTGCCAGCACATGGCCAGTGCCTGTAGCTGCACTCAAAATGGCCACCAGCCACATGGCATGTCCCTCCCCATGAACACCCCCAAAAATCGAAAAACACTGCAAAATCAGCACAATCCCATTCCATCCATGGCCTCCATGATGTTTAAATTCAAGACAACCCACAGAAAGACTAGGCCCATGCAAGACTCACTACCCCTGGGCATAAATAAAGGTTGAAAAGTAGGCAAAATGGTTGGAGGCCTAACAACAAAGCCTGCATTCAAAATGGCCACTTGCCTCCTAGCACATGGCCAGGGCCTGCCTGTACCAGCACTCAAAATGGCCCCCACCCACATGGCCTGTACCCATGAACACCCCCAAAAATCGAAAAACACTGCAAAATCAGCACAATCCCATTCCATCCATGCCCTCCATGATGTTTAAATTCAAGACACCCCACAGAAAGACTAGGCCCATGCACCACTCACTACCCCTGGTCAAGGCCCCAACAACAGGTCAAAAATCGAAAAACACAGAAAAATCAGCACAATCCCATTCCATCCATGCCCTCCATGATGTTTAAGTTCAAGACAGCCCACAGAAAGACTAGGCCCATGCTAGACTCAAATACCCCTGGTGAAAAGGCCACAAGTACAGGCCCAAAAAACGAAAATCACTGAAAAATCTGCACAATCCCATTCCATCCATGGCCTCCATGATGTTTAAATTCAAGACAACCCACAGAAAGACTAGGCCCATGCAAGACTCACTACCCCTGGGCATAAATAAAGGTTGAAAAGTAGGCAAAATGGTTGGAGGCCTAACAACAAAGCCTGCATTCAAAATGGCCACTTGCCTGCCAGCACATGGCCAGTGCCTGCAGCTGCACTCAAAATGGCCACCAGCCACATGGCATGTCCCTCCCCATGAACACCCCCAAAAATCGAAAAACACTGCAAAATCAGCACAATCCCATTCCATCCATGGCCTCCATGATGTTTAAATTCAAGACAACCCACAGAAAGACTAGGCCCATGCAAGACTCACTACCCCTGGGCATAAATAAAGGTTGAAAAGTAGGCAAAATGGTTGGAGGCCTAACAACAAAGCCTGCATTCAAAATGGCCACTTGCCTCCTAGCACATGGCCAGGGCCTGCCTGTACCAGCACTCAAAATGGCCCCCACCCACATGGCCTGTCCCCATGAGCAATCCAAAAATTCGAAAAACACAGAAAAATCAGCACAATCCCCATGGCATCCATGCCCTCCATGATGTTTGAATTCAAGACACCCCACAGAAAGACTAGGCCCATGCACCACTCACTACCCCTGGTCAAGGCCCCAACAACAGGTCAAAAATCGAAAAACACAGAAAAATCAGCACAATCCCATTCCATCCATGCCCTCCATGATGTTTAAGTTCAAGACAGCCCACAGAAAGACTAGGCCCATGCACCACTCACTACCCCTGGTCAAGGCCCCAACAACAGGTCAAAAATCGAAAAACACAGAAAAATCAGCACAATCCCAATTCATCCATGGCCTCCATGATGTTTAAGTTCAAGACAACCCACAGAAAGACTCAGTCCACCCACCACTGAGTACCCCTGGGCAAAAGGCCCCAAAACAGCCCAAAAATCGAAAATTCCAAAATTTTAATTGCAGCAACTGTAATGCCCCAAACAAACTTACTTGTAAAATTTCTAATCCAACAGTGATCCAAAGAAAGTCAAAAAGGCCTCAAATCCAAATATCCAGCAGCATCCACAAAAAGTAATCCTTCCAGCTCCAGACCCAAATGAAAAGTGACCAGGAGATGGACAAAGCACTGGGAGGAGCCTGCTGAACAGGAACAGGAAGTTGAAGACTGTGGGGCACTTCCTTCCTCCCACCCCCCTGCCCCCCTCCCCAAAATGGACTCCTCGCTAAAAAAGTGCAGGCAAATGTCAAACTAAGGAGTTATTCAGATAAAAATCATAATTTCTAGAAGGTTTATGCTGCTTGCTGGTGGATTTCTTGTGCAGAATTGCAAATTTATATTTTCGCTCGCCGCATCTCAAATCTCGCAATTGCGAAGTACCGCGAGACGTGATCTCGCCGTACTCGCGTTGACAAACTCTCGCTGTGCAAGTTGGCAAGCCGCGATGACGTAATCGCGCTCGCCAAATTCCCGCGGGATCACACAGCAAGATCCAAAATGGCGCAGCACTCGCAAAATATCGAGAAAAACAACTCGGCAACCGATGATAAACGCCGCGCGCCGCAAAAATTGTATCACCAACGCCGCGCGCCGCCCAAAAAATCCGCTGCGTGCGAATTTGCGGATTTTGCGGGAAATTCGCAAATCTCGCGGATTGCGAATTTCCCCAAAATCCGCAAAATCCGCGAGCGTAACGGATTTTCCGCCCATGCTTACACATGCATGCATGACGGTGAAAATCACACTAATGAATGTCCGCTCCAAATCGTTGCAAGGCACACACGGGATACTTGTTGCCATATTTATTTCAGCAAAACAGACATGATTTGGCGACGGATGGCCTTTCTCAATGCTGCTCTGAAAAGTTAATTAAACACATCATCAGGGTTTTATTTAAATATCAAGAACCATTTCACCTTTGGTGGATTGAAAGCATTATCACAGAAATAGCCTCATCATTGTCGTAGCTGTCACGTTGATAAATAGGCTTTAAAATATTTAGTACACAATTGATGATATTTCAATGTCCCAATAAGCTCACCTCTATAGGAAAGTCATAATTTTCAATGTCCCAATAACCTCACATACTGGTAAGTCATAATTTTAGTGTATAGCTCATCTCAATATCAGCTTAATTTAAATCACCATAACAAAGTGTGCACAAAAAACCCTCATCTACCTCCAGAACTTATTCCAAAGTGCAGTTGTAGGAGTCTGTCAAATTACAGTCCGATTACTGGCTTCCCTAAATTTGAATAATTCACGACTTTGGTGAATGGCCCACTTTTTCAGAGGCGGTTCAGGCATTTCAAATAACACATGACTCTCCACTCTCACCATACTGCCGAACTCACCGTGGGTACCACATGCATTGAAGTTGGTGAGACTCATGCTTATGAATCTCCACTTCAAATCATTGCAAGGCACTCATAGGGTACTTGTTGCCATCTTTATTTCAGCAAAACAGATGCATGGTGTCAGATCACCTTTCTCAATGTTGCGCTCAAAAAATTCATTAAACACATTGTTACAGATTGTATTCAAATATCAAGAACCATTTCACCATTGGTGGATTAAAAGCATTATCACACCAAATATATCTCACACCACAATGTTTGCATCATATGTATGAGGGGGACATCCTTGCACTGCCCTCAGTATTACCAGCAAGATGTCAGATTTTACTGGCTCTCCTCTGCCTCCCCAATGATAACCCCTCTCCACCTAGACATATCAAACCTTAACGATATATCCCATTCTATGACCTCTATTCTATCTCCCTCTCTTGAATCCACCCCACAACATCTCTAATTCAAGCACCCGAAACCATGCCCCTTATGATTGTTACCCTCCAAACCCTAATCCCATCTCAAACCCCTCTCCTTTCCTCCAAGTTCTCCTCCTAGCTCGCACTACTATACCCCTTCCTGACCCTACTCCTTCCTCCCCGAACTAAACTCCAACCCCGACTCTGAAGCTGTGTCTCCTCACACTCCTTATGCTTTCTCATTTTCTCACTCCTCATCCCCTACCTCTATAACTGTTCCGTCCTTCTCCATGCCCCTCCTTCTCTCCCAATACCGGATCACTCTTCTCTCCCCTCCCCAGCCCTCCCCGCTCCCAAAGTCTCAGTACTCCCCTCGTCCCCCCCTGGCCTCCCACCCTCTCAAAACACCAAACATCCTCTCCCGGCCAACTCAGAACATACCTCCTCCCCTCCTTCTGCCCCAACCACATCCCAACTCACTCTTTTAACCTAGACACTTTGCAAAATTGACTGCAATATTTCTACCATTGGTTAACAAACTTGCCCGACTTAGAGAGGGTTTCAAAAACTTCAAATCCCTCAACCCTAGAACCTGCCTCTCTTGGTCCTCCTCTCCATGCTCGGCCCTCTAAAGTGATCATATACAAAACATTGGAAAACCACTCCTCTTCACAACCATACACACAGACCTCTTCGCGCCTGGAGTGACTACTCCGCTTGCGACCTCTCCGACTTCTGCAACTGCTACCTAAAAAAGTCCCCACTTAAGGATTCTTCCTCTCCTCACTTCAACATTACTGTTATTATGGGGATTACCAGAATCCACTCTTCTCTGGCCTCCCCCAAGCCCCCTCAACGTACTGCCATACACTCATGCTCTCCCCCAAAATTAACCCTAAACCTCTGGCCTGCATGCTCATGAACTGCCGTTTGGCTGTTTGACATGCGACTGAAATATCAGAAACCATCTTTAGCACAGATATTGACGTTACCTTCCTCACGGAAACCTGGCTCAAAGATCAGTCAACACCCATCCTCGACCTACTCTCCCTCCCCCGTTACTCTATTATCAGAAAAGACAGACCTGAGAGAATAGGGGGTGGTTTAGCAATTGTGTTTTAAAAAAACCTCTTGCTCTCCCTAGTCAAGTACACAGATTACTCAAACTTTGAATACTTTGGAGCCGAACACCTGGTGATCCTCTTCCCTTCGCTGAGGAACTATCTAACCTTCTTACGCAATTGTTACCTTATAACTCTAATAATCTATTCCTAGGAGATTTTAATCTTCACTGGAACGAACCAGAGAATCCCACAATCAACCTTCTCACTAATTTCCTTGAGATTAGCAACCTCATACAACTTTGCAATACCCCAGCCCACTTTAAAGTGGCTATTCTTGCCACCATTATTGCAAACACTGAATTGGCATCCTTATCCAAGATCATCCCTATCGACTGGTCTGACCACCACCTCATGATTTACCCCTCAGCCCGCCTGCCCCAGCTATAAACAACAAAGCCACGATAGTGACCAGAAATATACCTCCTGGTGTGCTGGAGCCCAAACTCAACTTCGTCTCACCCCACCCTCTCTCAATGCCAATGAACTCACTGCACACTTCAATAAAACTGTCTCCGAGGTTTTAGATCAACTTGCCTCGTCCAAACCTAAAACTCTAAAAAATATCCCTTCCAAATCATGGTTTAACTCTGACCTCAACAATGAAAGAAGTTCACTTAGACTAGCTGAAAGAACATGGAGACAACAACCTTCCCACTCCCATCTCGCCCTCCTTAGAAGAGCTAGATCTAACTACAAAAAAACACATTTTCTCTGAAAAGGCATCTTTCTTTCGTCCGCAATTGTCCGTGCCAAATACAGACACAGAGAACTGTATAACAGTGTTAGAAACCGAACCTCCTCTACCCCCCTCAACTTGACGGCCTCCAATAACAAATGTGAAGAAATTGCTAACTTCTTCAACAAAAAAATTGCCAAAATTAATCAATCCTTCCTTGTAACTCAGATCCCTTCCTCGCCCCAATGTTCTTTTGATGCTACCTCAATACCAGCCTTTCCCTGATTCTACACCCTGCTTCCTCCCTACACCTTCCTTCCTCAATCCCTCCTGAATCCTATCTCACTAACCCACAGCTTCAAAATAATGCCTCCTGGCAGAATTTCCACTCGGTTTCCAAACTTGAAGTCTTTAACATCTTATCCAAATTTTAAACTGTCCTCTCACACAAAAGACCCGCTCCCATCTACCCTCGTCCAAGATCTAAAGCTCGTCATTGTCCCTTATTGGACCAATATCATTAACTCCTCCCTTTCCACGGGGGCATCCCTGTCTCCCTCCAACTCGGAAAAATCATGCCCATCTCTAAAAACCCCAAGGCCGATCCTAACGACCCTAACAACCTCCGCCCTATCTCCAACGTCCACCTTCTTTCCAAAACGCCCTTGAAAAATGGGCCTTATATCAATCGGATAAAAACATTGACACTTTAAATCTACTCAACCCTCTACAATCCGGCTTCCGTAAAGGCTGCAGCACAGAAACTGCATTGCTTAATATAGTGGATGACATCCAAAATGCCCTGGATAAAGGTGAGTCCTGCCTACTCATTCTTCCTATCGACCTCACTGCTTCATTTGATATAGTTAACCATTCGTCCTTACTTAACACACTCAAAGATTGTTTCGGCCTTAATGGCACTGTCCTAAACTGGTTTGCCTCCTACTTCCAACACAGAACTAGCCCTGGGCGAAGAACTACGCTCCGTTCGCGGAGTTTGCGGAGTTTCGGCAACTCCGCGCTCCGCGGAGAACGCGAAGTTGTCAAATACTCCGCGAACTGCTGCGTAGCGTAGTTCTCGCGCGCTCAATAGCATTTTCGCGTGCGCGAGGATGCTTGTCGGGAAGATCGAGTTGCCGAACACGCAGAAACTGCAATCTGGCACAGAATAACTCGCGAACACGTTAGTAGTGACCGGAAATAAGGGGACGCAAGCGGGCGGGACAAACCTCATGGGTAACTTCGCGTGCTACACATCCCGAGCATGCAGGCAATCAATCAATCAGGATATTTGTATAGCGCGCTACTCACCCAGAGGGTCTCAAGGCGCTTGGGGGAGGGGGGTCCACTGCTGCTCGAACAGCCATGTCTTGAGTTGCTTCCTGAAGCAGAGTTGGTCTTGGGTCAGGCGGAGGTGGATGGGGAGGGAGTTCCAAGTCTTGGCTGCCAGGTAGGAGAAGGATCTTCCTCCCATGGTGGATCTTCGGATGCGTGGCACGGCGGCGAGGGCGTGGCTGTTCGATCGTAGCTGGCGGGTGGAAGTGTAGAAGGTCAGGCGGTTGTTGAGGTACCTGGGGCCCAGGTCGTGGAGGGCCTTGTGTGCGTGGGTGAGGAGTTGGAACGTGATTCTCTTGCTGACGGGGAGCCAGTGAAGGTCTCTCAGGTGTCCAGAGATGTGGCTGTATCGGGGGATGTCCAAGATGAGTCGTGCGGAGGCGTTCTGGATGTGTTAGAGTCTTTTCTGGAGTTTGGCTGTGGTTCCGGTATAGAGGGTGTTTCCGTAGTCCAATTGGCTGGTGACGAGTGCCTGTGTGACCGTCTTCCTGGTTTCGGTGGCGAGCCATCGGAAGATCTTTCGGAGCATGCGTAGGATGTTGAAGCATGATGATGAGACGGCGTTGACTTGTCTGGTCATCGAGAGGGAGGAGTCCAGGATGAAGCCCAGGTTGCGTGCGTGGTCCGTTGGTTTGGGTGTGCTGCCCAGGGCAGGGGGCCACCAGGAGACGTCCCAGGCGGTGGGTGATGATCCAAGGATGAGGACTTCCGTCTTGTCTGAGTTCAGTTTCAGGCGGCTGTTCCTCATCCACTCGAGTACGTCTTTCATCCCTTCGTGTAGGTTGGTTCTGGCGGTTCCTGGGTCGTTGATGAGGGAGAGGATCAGCTGGGTGTCGTCGGCGTAGGAGATGATGTTGAGGTTGTGTTGGCGTACGATGGCTGCGAAGGGGCTCATGTAGACGTTGAAGAGGGTGGGGCTGAGTGATGATCCTTGTGGTACGCCGCATATGACTTCGGTGGCCTTGGATCTGTACGGGAGGAGGCGGACTCTCTGGGTTCTTCCGGTGAGGAATGAGATGATCCACTCCAGTGCCTTCTCTTGGATTCCGATGTTGCTGAGGCGCTGCACTAGGGTGCGGTGGCAGACCGTATCGAATGCTGCGGAAAGGTCCAGGAGGATGAGGGCCGCTGTTTCCCAGTTGTCGAGCAGGGCTCGGATGTCGTCAGTGGCTGCGATGAGGGCGGTCTCGGTGCTGTAGTTGGCGCGGAAGCCGGACTGCGAGTGGTCGAGGCTGGTTGGGTGAGCGCAATTGGTGATCCACTGTGTGAGGTTGTTGGCTGCTTGGTTGGGGTCCGTTGAGCTGGCGGGAGGGTTCTGGCTCAGTGAAGTGTTGAGCTGGTCGGTGGTGATCTTGTTCCAGTTCCTGCAGGGAACCTGTTGCGGGTGGTGGTGAGTCGTGGTCTTTCTGAAGCTGAAGTGGACGCAGCTGTGGTCTGTCCAGTGGAGTCCGGTGGAGTGGCTGAAGGAGATGTACTTGCTGGAGGAGAAGACTGGGTCAAGCGTGTGTCCGGCGTAGTGGGTGGGGGTGTTCACCAGTTGCATGAGTCCGAGGTTGGCGAGGTTGTCCAGCAGGGTGGTGGTGGTGTTGTCGTTGTTGTTCTCCAGGTGGAAGTTGAGGTCCCCTAGGAGGATGTAGTCAGCGGAGGCGAGGGCATGCGGGCTGATGAAGTCTGCGATGTCTTCGCTGAATTGTGTGCGAGGTCCTGGGGGTCTGTAGATGAGGGTGCCTCTGAGTGTGGTCTTGGGGTCGGAGTGTATCTGGAAGTGAAGACGTTAAGCGGCTGTGAGGGTGTCGTCTGATTGGTCGTGATGCGGATGGTGTTCTTGTGGACGATGGCGATGCCTCCTCCTGTCTCGTTGACGCGGTCTCTCCGGGTGATCTTGTATCCGTCCGGGATGGCGACGGCGATGTCGGGCGCTGAGGAGGCATTCATCCATGTTTCCGTGAGGAAGGCGACGTCTGGAGATGTGGTGTCGAGCAGGTTCCAGAGTTCCACGGCGCTCCCGAAGACGAAAAATGGCTCCCGAACGGGTCAAGCAAGCTACTACGCATGCTCGCGGAGCTATGCGTAGTTCGCGGAGTGCAAGTGCATCTTCGCGTAGCTCGCGGAGTGCGGCTACGCGAACTACGCCCAGGCTTACACAGAACACAACAAATTAAAAATTCAAAACTGCCTCTCTTGCCCCACACCTGTCTCCCTCGGTGTCCCCCAATGATCTATCATCTTTCCCGCTCTCTTCAACCTCTTTATGAAACTCCTTACCCTCACACTTAACAAGCCCAAATCAACTATCACCTACATGCTGCTGACACCCAACTGTACTATAAAATTAAATCCCACACTGATGTCTTACACCTTAACACTGCCCTAACTAAGATCCTGGTTCTACTCCAATCATTGAAACTAACAGGAGCTTAGAGGGTAAAGCTAGTCATAGGCCGCCCTCCACTCAAAAAGCAAACCAACATAAATGACCTAGACTATATGGGCACCTATCGACTATTGTAATTCTTTTTAGGAACACTGTATATTGCTTCAATATCACAAATCTCCTCCCTTTTCATTAATTGTTGGGATAGTAGGTGTATCCTAAAAGTGTGCCTCCTTTAATATCCGCCCATTCCCTTATGATAACCATAAAAATTCCAATTGCGAAACATATAACAACACACACCTAGGTGTGGTGGAAAAAAGAAATTTGGGTCCAAGAAACACAAACAACGGTAACTATCCAACCAACTATCCAACCAACACCACTTTACTTGCCAAGTAAAGTGGTGTTGGTTGGATAGTTAGTAACCACTCTCACTTTTTTTAGGTTGCACACCCAACACAAGAAACAGAATAAAATTATATATATATATGTGTTGTTGTGTGTATTTTATATGTTTTTTGACACTTTACTGGTTGTTTTGTGGTATATTCTCACTGCATACACTTACCGTTGTTTGTGTTTCTTGGACACAAATTTATTTTTTCCGAGCTTGATGGTGCCAATGATGAGTACAGGGCAATCCTGGTGAGTACCTGCCAGGTTCCCGTTGGTGGTGCACCCGTGAGGGGCCATCTCACACACTTTTTTGTATTGTTTTCTTGGGTATAGTTTGACACCTACGTGTGTGTTGTTATATGTTTCGCAATTGGAATTTTTATGGCTATCATAAGGGAATGGGCGGATATTAAAGGAGGCACACTTTTAGGATACACCCACTATCCCAACAATTAATGAAAAGGGAGGGGATTTGTAATATTGAAGCAATATACAATGTTCCTAAAAAGAATTACAATAGTCGATAGGTGCCCATATAGTCTAGATCATTTATGTTGGTTTTCTACTCCAATCATCTCAAACTCAATCCAAATACAACTGAAATCATTCTTTTCTCTCCTAAAAACAGTCCCACTCCCCATTCAAACAAGGATCACTGACCTTAATGCCGTAAACTGTTCTTTTTCCCTTGCCCAATCAGTAAAATCTCTTGGCATCACCATTGACAGTAAGCTAATGCTCAACTCCCATACTCACACTCTGACATCTCAAAAAAATCTAAATTTTCATTCCAGCTGAAGATTTCAAATTGGTTGTCCAATCTATAGTCCTCTCGAATATTGACTAGGGAAACGCTTTACTCTCCAGAACTCCCAAAGTTCACCTTTCCCCCCTCAATTCTGTTCTCAACCTAGTGGCCAGGCTAACAACTGACTGTAAACGTTTTTACCACATCTCACCTGCCATCAAAGACCTTAAATGGCTTCCTATCGGAGGCAAATCCTCCTATACAATTACCTGCATTGCGCACAAAGCCCGTTATCCAAACACCCTGCTCTACTTTCAAACAAACTCAATAAAGCAGGTTGCGCCTGAGTGTTGAGAAGCACCAATTCTCTTCTCCTCGTCCCGCCTCTGTTAAAAATAAAAGCTTCTCAATCTCGCTCCTTCTCTGGTAAGGCCCCCAGCATCTGGAATGCCCTCCCTACAGATCTACGATGTAATGCTTCTTATGTCAGTTTAAAAAAAGACCTTAAAATGCTCCTGCTCACCAAATATTGGGGTCCATAATCCCTCTCTTACCATACTGGCTATACTTTCCCTCCACCTGAAACTTATGCCTCCCCCCCTTTTTTGCCAACCTCACCTACAATCTCCTTCCTGACCCCTCTCCACCCTTTACTTCCCTCCTTTCCCCATCCTAACTTTTCCCCACTCACCCTTCTCACCCCACTTACCCTCTATGTACTGTATTATAATTTGTAACTACATCTTTCTCATGTTGTTTGTTAACTGCTTCTTCTTTCCTTTTTATCTCCACTTAGTCTATATTACTCAATAAGCTCTTTGAGTCCAGCATATATGAATGCTGCATCTGAAACAATTGTTCTGTATTCCTTTAATATCATAATACTAATGTAAAGCTCTCTGATACCCCTGGGTGGAACCAGCGCTATATAAAACTTCTTAAATAAAATAAAAATAATACAGTGTGGGAATGTTTAGCACTGCAGAGTGTATGAAGGGAGGTGTTCTAACATATATCCAACATTACTGAGCGACATTTCGCACTGACACCCGAGCTTTGTCTTCTGGGATGGATGATGCATACGAAAGTAGATAAATACTTTAGTACGTTTGTTGATCTGACACTGATATGCAAACATAGGATAAACGTAGGATAGCAATGTCATGAAAGGCAATGATAGCCCCGAAAAATAAGCCTTGGCGGTAAGAACTTCAGAAATATGCCTCAGCAGAACCAGAAGTCATGTAAAAAAAGAATGGGAGGTAGTGTGTTAGGTGTGGTATGGGATGTATACCTGGTATGTGTGGAAGCCAAAAATGATCCACGAACATCGTGAGGGAAGCTAAAAGGCAGATGGTAACTCATTGTTAAACATATGTCAAATAAATGAGGTGCGCTTGTCCTTCAAGGGGTAAGCACAAATCTAAAATAGGAAGGATTTTCCGGTGAGGGAACCTCTTAAATGCTATAGGTATGGGGCACAGCTGTGGTTTGGGATCTCGATAGAATTGGTTTCCCCCAACCAATCGATAATAATGAATGCTTAATATAATAAGGTAACCCCTTCAGCCATCCTAAGTCATAAAATAGATCTCTATTGCACAATGTCTTTGGCATTGTTCATGTCTAATCCATTGCTAGTAACTGTTGTGTGTTTTGTTTTTGGTTGCTTTTACTTTTCTTCCATTTTCATAGTTTGTTATGATTAGATTAATACATATTTCTAAGGTCAATGCAATGTGGACACTGAGACAAGACTAGCTCAGGAAGACATACGAAGTGTATACAGCATGGTTGTGTTGGTTAATGGATATCCTTGCAACCATGACATTTGTGATGTCTCATCAAAAATGTGTGTTAAAGCAATAAAAATCTATTTTAAAAAAAGAAAAAGGAGCTTCATTGCTAGCATGCCACTTGCTTTACACAACAAATGGAGACAGTTTTAGTTTAGAAGTCATTTGTTTTTATTTCCTGACAAACATATCACCTCTTGTTTGTGGATTCTGTCATCTCGGTCATTGAAGTACATCCTCCTCCTCTTTAGAAGAGATGATTTTTTACTTCATTCCTTAATATTCAACATGCGCTAAACTTAAATAGGAAACCATGGCATAAAAAAGCTGAGCAGCACTGTTTCTGAAAGAATTTATGAAAGTGTGAATCCCTCCACTTGGACCCACCACCCTGCTTGACGCTACACGATATGGTGCGGCTCATAACATAAACGCTTTATTATCATTGGTCCAGACAGTCTGTCAGAAGATTCCACAAGGACATTGTCTGACTTTAACTGAAATTATGCAACCACAGCACACCACAAAACAGCAAACAGGAATATGTCATATGAGTGCAGGATGTCAGAAGACTCAAAATAAGTAATAAAATATAGACATTAATCATAATTCCAAATATATTTTTAAAAATGAAAAAATGCATCAAATTGCATTGTAGCACCAAAAACCAAAAAAAGATCCATAACAGTAATAAAATCTTAGGGGCCTATTGCGATGACAGCCAGAAAGCCATCTGTTTCAATTCCAACCCGCTGATAAAGATGCAGCCGGTCAGAATTCAAATCAGCCGGTCATTCTGGCTGGCTTCCGACAGGCTCAAGGAGCCTGTCAGCCAGTCGGAAACTAACCGTAATTCCAAAGGGCAGGCCTTTCCCCCTTGGGATTAAGATGCATGGTTTCCAGCATCCTTTCCATGCTGGCCTGTCCAACATGTAAACCATGTTGTGAAGTGTACTTGGGGGCTCCCAGCAGGGTCCACTTTAGTGTGTCCCTTGTTGATCGCTACACCGTGTGGCAGGCACCCTGAGGTGCAGGGATGAACCACACCTCCCATTTCCCTGTGGGATCATGTATTGTGACCGGGTTATGGCCCTGATGCATGCTTTACAAACAAGGAATGTTTGAGGGTCAAAGAAGCGGATCAATCATGTAAAGAGTTCAGGGCACAATTTAAATATGACCAAAAGGTGAAAGAAAATTGTGTAGATGGTTGAAAGAAAGAACTACATCTCTAGGGTTAAGAAAAATACCCATCAGTTCCCGCTTTTATCATCATATGGGTTCTCCTTATACCCAGGAGAAAATGCTGTCTGTCACTGGATGTTGTTGTGACAGACGCTCAACCATTGATAGATATGCGTGTGGATGGTTGATACCAACAAAAGTGTCTAAAGGGGTAACTGATTTGCAGTGCAAAAGTGAAAAAGTAAGTGAGTAAGTGAGGTATATAAAATTGGACAGAAGTGAGTAGAATGAAAGATTTTAAATAATATCTCTCAATTCTTCCAATGTTTAAAAACAAAATATCTGTTTGCAGGAAGGGTCAACATGTTTCTGCATCTGTGGCTACAAGGTTCTGCCACTGCTTTCTTAAGGACTAGTATATTTGCAACTGCACTACTCAATAATAATAAAAGTTATCTCATCTGTGAGTTCCAGGTCATACTAAGTTCCTCCACAACACTGAGGTTTCGTAGTGTCAAGGAACAGGATACCCGAAGATCCAAATAAAGAGAAAGACAAACATCACAAAGTTGTCATAACACGTAGTACATTTTGTCCAGTGTATCAAAGTAAGTACGGTCAATTAACCCATTACTTGAAAAGGATCCACTTACCTATTTGGTAGGAGGATCATGCATCACCCCACATGGCTGCAGCTCAGGTAAGTGGAGCACCGCTCTAGTTAAAAACAATAGGAACAGCCAGTCAAAAGTTACTCTCCTCGTATCAATGTTGGTAGGTACTGATAATTCACAATAATGGATGATACTACTAGACACACCTTAATGAAAAAAGAGTAGTATTCCAGTTCTAAGGCTATTTTCATTTGTGGTTCTCACTTCCTGATTAGCTCAAGGGTATATTACCACACCAAAGTTCATAGACATACACTCTCTATAGTTAACTGAAATTGTCAGAGTGGGCAATATAATGGAGACATTCTTGTCAATAACTCATAATGGCCGCGCATTCATGTGGGTGACAACCCCTTGCAGCATACTCATTAGGTACTGGACTCACTCTGTCTCCCAATATTACTAAGCATGCGGGTATATATTTACAAGCATGGAGAAGTGTGGCTCACTGATTAGAGGAGGCAGACCTGGAAGCAGAGGTCAGCCCGGGACCAGGGTTAAATTCCCGGCTCGGCGGGGTCTTGAGTCCTAAAATGTCCATGGACTCGATAATTCTCGCTCCGGTGCCTACTCGATTCACAGGTTCGCACTCTGCGACTCTGGGCAATAGCTTGCTTAATCTCCACAATGGCCCCTCGCGGCGGGATGCCTGGCGTTTACCTTGCGGATACCCTGCCGGGGTTATCTCACAGGGGAATACCAGGACGGGTTCCCTAAGCAAGCGCTTAGAAACCGCTCGGTGATTTGCGCCATATAAATTCCTGTACATTTACATTTCACATTTACAACCTATGTTCCATTCATTTCTGTGTATGAGCACAGCTTGTTGAGAGGACAGGACATCGATGTGAATAAGTCCTGCTCATATCACATTCATAAACTCCCATGGTACCGAGATATTGAAAAACATGCAGTGAGTGATATGCAGCGTGCACTCAGCATCCAAACTGTACTTCTTGAGGGCACATTATGGTCGCTTCGGGAGCGTATACAATTACACCCTTTGTGGCACGATATCAATACGCGTTCAGGTTGACCTTCAGACTTTCTCAAGCACTCGACAGGTCAAGCACTAAACTATGTAGATATGTCCTTCTCATATCGCAATTTATTAACTTACGTGATACCACGATATTGACAAACAGCGTGCACTCAGCATCCAAACTGTACTTAATGGAGGAGCATTATGGCCGCTTATGGAGCGCATACAATTACACCCTTTGTAGCACAATAACAAAAAAACGTGCAAGTTGACGTTCAGACTTTAGTAAAATAAATGTGTCGACAGTCAGGCGCAACTCTCAAGCACTCGACAGGTCAAACACTAACCTGTCCGTCGGTACACCGAAGCGTCCCTCTGCGCTGTCTGGGGGGGCACTGCTAAGCATATAACCGCCATATTTGTTTCAACCGGCTGTCCAGTCATGTGTCCAGAACGTCACATGATACTGGACTACAAGATGACAAATATTGCTGGGAAACATAGTCTTCTTTGTATCATTGAAGACTAAACATGTTCACGCCATATTTGTTTCAATGGGCTGTCCAGTCACGTATACAAAACGTCACGTGATGCTGGACTACACATTGCGGAATGTTGTTGGGAAACGTTGTGTTCAATAAAGTTCACGAGTAATGCAGGAGTTTTTTTATAAAAAGGTTTTGGGTGAAAATTAATCCATGTAGTGTCACATACCACTCATTTGAAAACAGCAACTCACGTTGTCTACGATCATCAGTATGAAGCTTTTAACTGTGTTTTTGACTGTGAGTGTAAATACAATATATTAAAGGATGCGTCCTTCTGGTACCTCATCCATTCGCCGTACTGTTAAAAAGAAGGGGGTTAAAGAAAACAGGATAGGGACTAAACGGAGACTATACTTCAGAACATTATAAAAAGGTTCTAAATATCTCAAAGGCAGAGCATATCCTTGTTATTCTGTATCACAGACAAACTACAGGCTTTATATCAGACGTATTTGAGGGTCGAATATTTTTATTATAACATATCTCTTATGTTGTTTTAGTCGATGAATGATGTGAACACCTGTTACGCTCTATGGTAATGAAAGTGTTTTTGTTAATCTTATCGAGTATGATGGATCAATACTGATATCGGGCAGCAGTCAATCGCTCCACTGATATGCCGTGTGTTTAAGCCTACGTATCGTATAAATACTCTCAAGTGTATTGAGATGGTCTATCGTAGTTATAGCGACATTCAAGGAATTTCTACATTCAGTCCTTCTTTGTCGCTGTTTAATTTATAGACCCATTTTTGTTCCTTAGAAAACAAATACTTTCCAATATCCGAGACATGCTCGGAAATAAAAGGCTGTTCCAGGACTGTCCAAGTGAAATTAGTCGGGCCATGACCTGTTTGCAAAAAGTGGGATGTCAGATGTGTCGCTTGCTTTCGGCACCGAATTGTGCCTTTATGTTTGGATATGCGCACCTTTACTTTTCTTGTCGTCATGGCTACGTAGCGTAATTGTCAGGGACATGTGATCATGTAGATCAGGTTGTGGCTGTTGCAGTTTGTGAACTTGTGTTGCTGCCATGGCCTACTCGTGCCTATGTCCACATTTAAAGATGTACATGTTTGCGGACTCGCTGCACATAGGCCACAGGGATGATGACCTTCTACCAGTGGTAGATTCCACAAAGTACCCACTGGTCGTGATATTTTATTCCTCGGTCTCGTATGTACAAGCTTATCCCTCAAGTTCGACCCTCTTTTAAAGGCAAAGAGGGGCGGTGGCAGTTGGTCTCCTCCAGTGTTTAGGATTGACCAATGCTTTAAGACTATCTTCTGCACTTGGTTAGACCTCGTTTTAAACGTGTTTACAAAAGTTATTCTTGTAGATTTTTCTTCTCTATCCACGGTTCTAGAAGTGCATCGCGATTGTTGTTGGAAGCACGTTTCTTGGATTGACGTATGATCTTCTTGGGGTATTTCCTTGCTTGTAACTGATCTTCGAGTTTGCGTGCATGTTCCTCGAATGCTTCTTTGGTCGAACAATTTCTTTGTATCCGTAAGAATTGACCATAAGGTAAATTGTTCCTCAAGGATGACAGCTCTCATGGCTTAAAAGCGAGTTTCGAGCAATCGTTTTTTTATAGAGTTCGGACCCCAAGCCATTGGATGTTGCTATGGTTAAAAGGTCCAGAAAAGCAAGTTGGTCTTGTCTATACTCTACTGTAAATCCAAGGTAGGTGTTTTGTTCATTGAGCCCTCGATGGAATGTTAAAAGATCTTCAACTGTCCCTCGCCAGACAACTAAAATGTCGTCAATATATCGCTTTCAAGTTCGGAGCGATTGGAAGAAAGGATTTGTAGGTGTCAAGACAATTTTCCGTTCGAAGTGATGTACATATAAGTTCACCAGACTGGGAGCGAAGACACTGCCCATACTGGTCTCAGATGTTTGAACGTAGACAGTGTCTTCGAACTTGAAATAGTTTTCTTTCATAGCTATCTCAGCCAGGCTCATGATGAAAGGAACAGGCGTGATGGATTGTAAATCTCTCTGTTCTAATAAACTTCCTACCACTTCCAATGTTTCATTCTGTGGTATGGAGGTGTATAGGGACTGCACTTGAAAGACGCTAGGATATCTGTTGATGTATCAAATTCTATATCCGGAAGTAGCCTTAGCACATCTTTGGTGTCCTGAAGAAATGTGAGCATCCCTTTCACCATCGGATTCAGGAAATGATCCACAAAAGTGGAAAAAGGTTCTAAAAGCGAACCAATCCCAGATATTATTGGGCGTCCAGGTGGAGGCTTTTGTGGTTTGTGGACTTTTGGAAGAATATAAAAATAGGGGGTGGTGGGGTGTGTAGTCTGCAGGAACTGAGCTTCCTGAGATGTAATCCATCCCTCCGTTACCGCCTCTTCGACTAGGTGACTGATGATGTTCTTCAGTTGCTCAGTCGGATCTTCTTGGAGTGGCAGATACGATTTGGTGTCTTGCAATTGCCCGAGGCATTCACTCCGGTAGGTGGTCATGTCACAATAGTACAATTGCCCCGCCTTTTTTCGGTATTTCTCTTAACCCTAGAGATGTAGTGCTTTCTTTCACACATCTACACATTTTTCTTTCACCTTTTGGTCATATTTTAATTGTGCCCTGAACGCTTTACACGATTGATCCGCTTCTTTGATCCTCAGACATTACTTGTTTGTAATACGTACCGTTGGGGCATGTGTCTGTTAGCTGGTCGTTAATCTGACCCTTAGACCCCCATTCAAACTGTTGTTTTCATGATGCATGCTCCCATAGGGAAATGAAGGAATGCGGCTGACCAATGTTTGGTCGTATCCTAATTGGATGGTTGGGACTGGCGACCTGGTGTCGGCCCCTAAGTATCACATTATTTTTCACATAGGAAAGATAAACTTGACTTCAGACAGAGAAACATTCGCCAAAAAGTGCTTCAGCACCTCATCAGGAGTAACAAGTGCTATATAAATGCAAAGCCTTCCCTCTTCTACCGCTCCACTAACCCTTTCAATACAAATAACAAATTCACATGTCCACCGCTCAATTTAATTTCATATCTCCCTATACTAATTCATCATTAATCCTTTTTGGGTTCTAGAGGAGCATGCTACTCAGCAAAAAAGCACTTCAACGCCTCATCAAGGGTAGTCAATCAATCAATCAATCAGAGTACTTGTAGGGCGCGCTACTTACCCGTGAGGGTCTCATGGCGCTGAGGGGAGGGGGGTTCTGCTACTGCTCAAAGAGCCAGGTCTTGAGGAGTCTTCTGAAGGCGAGTAGGTCTTGGGTCTGCCGTATGTGGGTAGGGAGGGTTTTCCAGGTCTTGGCGGTGACGTAGGAGAAGGATCTGCCACCGGAGGTCATTCTTTGGATGTGGGGGACAGCGGCAAGGGCAAGGCTGGTGGAGCGGAGCTGGCGGGTGGGGGTGTAGAAGCTGAGTCTGCTGTTAAGGTAGGCTGGTCCAGTGTTGTGGAGTGCTTTGTGTGCGTGGGTGAGGAGCTTGAAGGTGATCCTCTTGTTGATGGGGAGCCAGTGTAGTTCTCTCAAGTGGGGGTGATGTGGCTGTGGCGGGGGACGTTGACGATCAGTCGGGCGGTGGCGTTTTGGATGCGTTGTAGTTATCGTAGGTGTTTGGCTGGGATTCCTGCGTAGAGTGCGTTGCCGTAGTCCAGTCTGCTGCTGACGAGGGCCTGTGTCACCGTTCTTATTGTTTTGGCAGGGATGCACCTGTAGATCCTGCGGGGCATGTAGAGGGTGTTGTAGCAGAAGGAGGAGACAGCGTTGACCTGTTTAGCCATGGAGTGGGAGGAGTCAAGGATGAATCCTAGGTTGCGTGCATGGTCGGTGGATGTTGGTGCTGTTCCCAGAGTGGTCGGCCAACAGGAGTCGTCCCACGCTGAGGGGGTGGGTCCGAGGATGAGTACCTCTGTCTTGTCCGAGTTCAGCTTCAGAAGGTTGCTCCTCATTCAGTCGGCGATGGCCTTCATTCCCTCTTGGAGGTTGGTTTTGGCGGTGTCTGGGTCCTTGGTGAGGGAGAGGATAAGCTGGGTGTCATCGGCGTAGGAGATGATGTTGAGGTCATGATGGCAGGTCACTTGTGCAAGGGGGCCATGTAGATGTTGAACAGCATGGGGCTGAGGGATGAGCCCTGGGGGACGCCGCAGATGATGTTGGTGGCTTTGGATCGGAAGGGTGGGAGGCGGACGCTGTGGGTTCTGCCAGAGAGAAAGGACATGGTCCAGTCAAGGGCCTTCTCTACAATTCTGGAGGTGTGTCTTTAGAGTGCGATGGCAGATCATATCGAAGGTGGCCGACAGGTTCATGAGGATAAAGGCTGATGTTTTGTCGTCCTCTAGTTGGTACCTGATGTCGTCTGTGGCGGCGATGAGGGCTGTCTTGGTGCTGTGGTTTCGTCTGAATCCGGACTGGGACGGTTCCAAGATGTTGTTGTCTTCCAGGTGGCGGGTCAATTGCCTGTTGACGATTTTCTTGATCACTTTTGCCGCGAACGGGAGCAAGAAGATGGGCCGGAGGTTCTTGAGGTCCTTGGGGTCCGCCTTGGGCTTCTTGAGGAGGGTGTTGATTTCGGCATGCTTCCAGCTTTCCGGAAATGTTACTGTTTTGAAGGAAATGTTGTTGACCTTCCATAGTTGGGGTGCAATGGCTGCGTCTGCTTTGTTGAATACGTGGTGTGGGCACGGGTCTGACGGAGATCCTGAGTGGATGGAGTTCATGACCTTGCGTGTCTCGTCGTCGTTAACATTGGACCAGGAGGTCAGGTGGATGGCGCTGGTGGTGTTAACTGGGGAGGTGGAGTTTGGCATAGTCGGGCGGTTGTGGTGTTAAAGCTGTTGTGGATGTCAGCGATATTGCGGTGGAAGAAGATGGCTAGTGAGTCCCACAGTTCTTGTGAGGGTGGGATGTCATTGGCGTTGGTGCTGGGGTTGGAGAGTTCCTTTACGATGCTAAAGAGCTCTTTGCTGTTGTGTGCATTGTAGTCCAAGCGGTCTTTGAAGGAGGATCTCTTGGCTAATCTGATGAGGTGGTGATGTCTGCGGGTGGGATCCTTGTGGGCTGCGTGGTTGACCGGTGTGTGTTCGTGGAGCCATATTTTCTCCATTTTCCAGCATGCGTGTTCGGAGGTCTGGAGCTCGTAGGTGAACCAAGAGGCTCTCTTGCTGGTGTGGCTGTTGGAGGGTTTCTTGAGTGGGGCGAGGGTGTTGGCGCAGTCGTCGATCCACTGTCTGAAGTTGCGGGCTGCGGCATCTGGGTTGGTGGGGTCGGTGGGTGGGATCTGGGCGAGGGTGGTGATCAGTCGGTCTTTGGTGACTTTGCTCCAGTAGGGGTGAGGCAGCTGTTGGGAGCGGTGGTGCGTGGTTGGTTTCTTGAAGGTGAAATGGATGCAGCGGTGGTCTGTCCAGTGGTGTTTGGTGGTGTAGTTGAAGGCAACGTGGGTGCCTGTGGAGAAGACGGGGTCCAGCGTGTGGCCAGTGGTGTGGGTGGGTGCAGTCACGAGTTGTTTGAGGCAGAGGTTGGCTAAGTTGGCGATCACGGTGGCGGAATTGTTGTCATTGTTGTTCTCGTGGTGGAAGTTCAGGTCCTCGAGGAGTTTGTAGTCCGTGGAGGCGAGTGCGTGGGTGCTGGCTAGGTCGACGATGGAGTCGCTGAACTGAGCCCATGGTCCGGGGAGTCTGTAGAGGAGTGTTTCTCTGAGGGTGGTTTTGGGGTCGGTGTGGATCCGGAAGTGCAGGTGTTCGGCGATGTTGAGGGTGTCATCTGCGTAGGTGGTGACCTTGAGGGTTGACTTGTGGACGATGGCTATTCCTCCTCTGGTTCAATTGGTGTGATCCCTGTGGGTGATCTTGTAGCCGTCCGGGATGGCTATGGCGATAATCGGGGGCCGAGGAGTCGTTCCACTAGGTGTCGGTCAGGAAGGCCACGTCTGGGGCGGAGGTGTTGAGCAGATCCCAGAGCTCGACGGCGTGTTTGCGTGCGGAGCGGGTGTTGAGGAGTATGCAGCGGAGGTGGTTGGGTCCAGTCCTTGGGGGTTTGGTGGTTCTGTCCCAGGTTAATCTGCAGGTGCGGCAGCAGAAGGGTCCATGGGTCCATTTTGGGGTTGCCTGGAAGCAGACGTGGTTTCAGCCTGCGTTGAGTGCGTGGAGGCTACTGGCGTTGTAGTGGAGTCTGGTGTCGTGCCCTATGAGGGGTCCAGAGGTTCTGGCGCTGGGTGCGGTTTAGGCGTGGATGGGCGCAGATGGGCTTGCCTTAGGCGCGCCTTCGGTGCGCTTCGGCCCGGCCGCACAACTGCCGCCATCTAAAGGGGATCTGGGAGGAAGGAGCAGCTGGGATGAGGGAGGCGGGAAGCAGGGGAGAGTGAATGGGCGCATTGGAACGGGGCCGCAGGGGCAACAGCAGCAGGAAAAGAGAGAGCAGTGAGCAATGGGGCGAGAAAAACAGCACCCATGGATAGGCAGGAAAACCAACCAAGGGAGCAGGGCACAGCGCAGGTGGAGCTGCAGCAGATGGGGAGCAACCCACCTGGCAAGGTCAAGGGTCGTAGTAAGCGCTATGCAATTACAATTACAAGTCACCATATTGTTTTTGAGAAGTATATTCTAGAGTACTTGCTTCTGGTTGAAATAAGAAACATGCACATAAATAAACCCTGTTCAACAGTTTCTGGTGTTTCACCTCATAAACAAGAAAACTGTTACTCCCTATAGATACTGTGCTAAGTGCTCTCTGTCATTCAGATAAATAACTGCAAAGAAAAAAAGAGCATATCATTGTGATAATGCACCCTCTTTGCACATTTGTTTATTCCCATTGGTTCAGTGAATTTAATATTGGACCCACAGATTCTGTAACCTATTAGAAGTTCAAGTTACTCCAATTGGCCCTATAAGCCATGTTTAAGACATTAGAGGGTTAGATTTATTTAGTTCATTTCCAAATCAAACCTTGTTTAAATTTAGTATGATTATAATAGTTAATAGTGTTCAAGCATAGACTTTTTTTGTCTTCAGCTCCCAGTACTGTAGGAGCAGTGAAGCTGGTGCTCTGACATCATCTTACCTGAAGTGATAAGGAAGCATATGCACTGCCCTTCTTCCCTTTAGCTTCCTGTGCACATAAATACATACCCCTTGTGATGTCTAATATACATAGAGTGTAGCACCTGAGCCTTACCACCCCAAGGAGTATCTATACGTGTCTGTAATAAAATTGTGTGAGTTCTCTTAGAAAGGGTTGCAAGGCAGTGGCGGCTCCTCTGCTAAGTTGGAGGGGTATCGCCCAACTGCTCAAAAATAAAATAAAATCGATCAATCAGGATGTAGTCGAGCACACTACTCACCTCTGAGGGTCTTAAGGCGCTGAAGGAGTGGGGTCTGAGCAAATCTGTTGGGGTCAACCGAAGAGCCGGGACCTGAAGTCCTTTTTGAATTGGTGCAGTGTTGGGCTTTGTGGAGATGAAGGGGTAGTTTGTTCCAGGCCTTGGCTGGGAGGTAGGAGAAGGATCTACTACCTGCTCTGGTCCTGTAGAAACGAGGGATAGGTGCTACGGGCGAGGTCGGCTTAGCTGAGGTTTCTTTTGTGGGCGTGGAAGGAGATTTGGTCATTCAGGTATTAGGGTCCAGTGTTGTGGAGGGCTTATTAGGTGTGTGTGAGCTGTTTGAAGGTTATTCTTCTTTTGAAAGGGAACCAGTGAAGGTCATGGCGGTGTTGGGAGATGTGGTCATGTTGTGGGATGTCAAGGGTGAGTCTGGCTGTGGCGTTCTGGATGATCTGGAGTTTGCAGAGGAGTTTCAATTGATTCTGACGTAGAGAGCTTCTTTGTAGTCCAGTCTGCTGGTGATGGTGCATGGGTGACGATTTTCCTGGAGTTGGGGGGTATCTACTTGAACGTCTTGTGAAGTATGCGGAGGGTGTTGAAGCATGAGGAGGATACAGCGTTGATTCATGGAGAGTGATGCGGAAGATGCATGGTTAGTTTGTTGGGTTACGTGGGTTTCTGAGGGCGGGGTCCACCAATTGTTGTCCCAGGTGAAGGGGGTGGAGCTGAGGATGAGAACGTCTGTTTTCTCTGCGTTGAACTTCAGGCAGCTGTTGCTCATTCAGGTTGTTCCGTCTTTCATTGCTTCTTGAAATTGTGCCTCGTGAAGTCGGGTTTCCTGATGAGGGAGAGGATGAGCTGGGTGTCATCGGCATAGGAGATGATGTTGAGTTCATGGTTTCTGACAATGGTGGTGAGGGGGGCCATGTAGATGTTGTAGAGTGTAGGGCTGAGGGAGGTCCTTGGGGTACTCAACATCTGATTTTTGTTGGTTCTGAGAAGAAGGGTGGGAGTCTTATTCTCTGTGTTCTGCCTGAATTGACAGATCATATCCAGTCTAATACTATTTCTCTGATGCTGGCATTTTGGAGCCTGCTGGCTAGTGTGCAGTGGGAAAGAGTGTTGAAGGCTGCCAATGGGTCCAGGAGGATGCGGGCAGCCATGTGGCCTTGGTTGAGGAGGGTGTGGATGTCATCGGTAGCGGCAATGAGAGCGGTCTCCGTGCTGTGGTTGCTGGGGAATCCAGATTTAGAGGTGTCTAGGATGCTGTTGGTTTCTATGAAGTGTGCTAGATGGGAAACACCCGTTACAACGCAACTTTTACAACGCACTACCATTACATCGCAACTTTTACAACGCATGATCCATTACAATGCATGCCTTTACAATGCATGACATTACATAGCAGATGCTATTACAACGCATGCCATTACAATAGGTAAGTATATAATTTTATTTTATATTTTATTTACCATAATTTAATTAATTTAATTATTATTAAAAATAAATAAATATATTAATTTATGTTTAAAAAAAAATAAATTAAATATATTAATGTAAGTAATTTTAAAAAATAAGTATGAGTATAGGAGTGTATGTTTTGGGGTACTGAGGTATATGTTTTGGGGTGTTTGGGTATTTTTAGGGTTCAGGGCTAGGTTTGGGTTATGGGGTACAGGGGTATTTTTAGGGTTCAGGGATTGGTTTGGGTTATGGGGTACAGGGGTATTTTTAGGGTTCAGGGCTAGGTTTGGGTTTTGGGGTACAGGGGTATTTTTAAGGTTCAGGGCTAGGTTGGGGTTATGCGGTACAGGGGTATTTTTAGGGTTCAGGGCTAGGTTTGGGTTTTGGGGTACAGGGGTATTTTTAGGGTTCAGGGCTAGGTTTGGGTTATGGGGTACAGGGGTATTTTTAGGGTTCAGGGCAACGATTGGATTTTGGGGTACAGGGGTATTTTTAGGGTTCAGGGCTAGGTTTGGGTTTTGGGGTACAGGGGTATTTTTAGGGTTCAGGGCTAGGTTTAGGTTTTGGGGTACAGGGGTATTTTTAGGGTTCAGGGCTAGGTTTAGGTTTTGGGGTACAGGGGTATTTTTAGGGTTCAGGGCTAGGTTTGCGTTTTGGGGTACAGGGTTTTTTTTAGGGTTCAGGGCTAGGGTTGGGTTTTGGGGTACAGGGGTATTTTTAGGGTTCAGGGCTAGGTGTAGGTTTTGGGGTACAGGGGTATTTTTAGGGTTCAGGGCTAGGTTTAGGTTTTGGGGTACAGGGGTATTTTTAGGGTTCAGGGCTAGGTTTGGGTTATGGGGTACAGGGGTATTTTTAGGGTAAATAAATTACATTAATTAAATTAAATTAATTAAATTTAATTAATTACAATTTAAAAAATAATTAAATTAAATTAATTAAATTAAATTAATTAAATTAAATGAATTACATTTTTTTTTAAAACATATACTTACCTATACTTACGTTGTAATGGCATGCGTTGTAATAGCATCTGCTACGTAATGACATGCGTTGTAAAGGCATGCATTGTAATGGATCCTGTGTTGTAAAAATCGCGTTGTAATGGTATGCGATGTAAAAGTTCGCGTTGTAACGTCATACATCCGTGCTAGCTAGGTGTTTTTGCCATTTTTGATGGCTTTGGCAGCAAAGGGGAGCAGAGAGATTGGCCTGAAGTTCTTGAGATCCGTCAGGTCTACAGAGGGCTTCTTTTGGAGGGGGTGACTTTGGCGTGTTTCCAGTCATTAGGGATTGTGGTGGTCTCAAGGGAGCAGTTGATAGTTTAACATAGCTCGGGTGCAATTACAATGGCAGCCCTTTGGAAGATGTGCAGGGGGCAGGGGTCAGAAGGTGCTCCAGAATGAATACTCTTCATTGTCTTTGAGGTTTCTTCTGTGGTGAGAGGGATCCAGGTGAGAAGGGTCTGTTGGATGGCATCGGTGGGGGTAGGGGTTGAGGTGGAATTGTGTTCTTGGTTGTCGAAATTGTTGTAGAGCGTCTTGATCTTGAAGTGAAAGAAGGAGCTCAGTGTGTTGCAGAGGTCTTGGGAGGGAGGGCCGTCAGTTGTTTCACTGTTGAGTTTGGTGAATTCCTGTATGATGGCAAAGAGTTCCTTGGAATTGTGGGCGCTGGAGAGGATTATGTCTTTGATGTAGGTTTTCTTTGATGATTTGATGAGTTGGTCATGTGCTGTGATGCCCGCTTTGTAGTTGTAGTGTGCTTCCGGGGTTTTGCTGTTTCTCCACTTCTTCTCCAGTCATCGGCAGGAGTGCTTGGATTTATGAAAATCCGAGGTAAGCCAGTTGGCTTTCTTGTTGTGTAACACTGATCAATATATACTCAAGACCAGTGGGGGTTGCAGCCACCTCGGGACCAGTCGAGGACCTAGCGCAGTTTCTTGACTCACTTAATCTCTGCTCCCCACTAATTGTAGGTGGAGACTTTAATCATCAGTATGAACCGCTTCCCGAGCACCTGGTGGGTATATCTAGTGAAGAGGACGAATTGTGGAACATCCCCACCCTGACAGACCCATTTGTCAGGGCTTGGACTCCCCTTGCTACCCAAATAATGTCCCTCACGCTTAGTCACTCGCTGAGGGCTTGCAACGGCTGGATTAAAGGTGATATCCCGCCTAAACATACTTTTAATAGATTGGGCTATGAGTCACGAATTGACTACATAATGGTCTCAACCAGGGACTGGGGGAAAGTGAAAGATTTTGGCGTAATTCCCAGACTCGAAAGTGACCACAATTTGCTTTCACTAAAATTTGAGCTACAGGGGCCACAAATAGTCAAGGTTGACGATAATTCTGCACCTCAGGTGGACCTTGTACTATCTAGCAATAGGCGCAGAATTAAATGGGCTAAACTGCTGGAAAACCAAAGTAACATCGGGAGACTCTATGCACTAGTCGTCCCCGCCTTGGAAAAAGTTGAGCGCTGCATGTATCACCCAGTCAGTGAAGTTGAATTCGATCCTACAGGTAATTCTGGGGTATCCAATCCCCCCTTATATAAGCCGGCACAAATGATCAAACTTGGTACCATTCACTCCGAGCTATGCACTAACCTTGCAGAGGTGCTGAACCCAGTGGCCATGTCGAATAAGTCTAAGCAGAAAAGAGCCACCTGGTTCAACGCTTCCTGCGGGGCAGCAAAAGCTGCACTACTGAAATCACTTAAAGCGCGAGACAGTACAAGTGTAATCAGGGAGAAACGATTAGCCTATAAATTAGCCCTCCGTGCTGCCAAAGTAGACTGGGATGAGGGGAATTGGACCAAAATGACAGCTGCCCTTGCATGTCGAGACGCACGGACTTTCTGGCAGATCGTCAAGCACGGCTCAGCTGAACCACTTGTAGCAGTGGAGGCCAATATAGCACCCTCCGTCTGGGAGGAACATTTTAAAAATCTATACAAATCACAAACTAGCGAACAGGCGACGACCCTACCCGTAGAAGTGTCATACTCCTCCAATGACAGTGTAACCGACATGGATGGATTTAGCGAGGAGGAGATCACCATGGCAATTACGTCCCTGGCTGCTGGAAAGGCGCCAGGCCTGGACAGGCTCCCAGGCGACCTTTACAAACACGAACCAAAGATATGGGCTCCTTATCTTAGGGTGTTATTCAACTCGATCCTGAAAGGCATGCCAATCCCCCCGACCTGGCCGGGGGCAGAGATAGTCCCAATTTTTAAGAAGGGATCTCCTCTGCTCCCGGCCAACTACAGGCCAATAAGCTTGATTGACATGTCCCAAAAACTCTTCGCAAAGCTACTGTTAAATCACCTACACGAGTGGATCAGGGATTTTAACATCCTGAGCCCCTTTCAGGCAGGTTTCAGGGAGAAGGTCTCTACCATTGATCAGGTCTTTCGACTTGTCCTCATCTATTGGAAAACGGTGCAGTTGGAGGGTGGCAGCCTCTATACTGTATTCGTGGACCTGAGGGCGGCGTTCAACCTGGTGCCCCAGACCAAGCTGTGGGAGGTCCTGGCCAAATTGGGGGTTCCTGAAGGCTTGTTGAAAATGCTAGTTCACCTTCACAGCGCCAATTTCACGCAGGTGAGATGTGGCAGGATGGGTGCACTGTCCGAGAGGTTCCCCGTTGGCAGGGGGGTAAGACAGGGTTGTGTGCTCGCACCGACCCTGTTTTGCCTCTATGTCAACGGGGTTATCTCTCACTTAGAGGGGGTACCCAACTCTGATGCCCCAAAACTGGCCGCCGAAAGGGTGCCGGCCATCATGTTTGCCGACGATACTCTGTTGCTATCAAAGTCGGCAGCGGGTATCCAGCGCATCCTTGATGGCTTCGTGGATTTCTGTGAGGCCCATGGATTGGAAATTAACGCCATCAAAACTAAATTCATGGTCCTCAATCCCCCACAGAAATTCCATTTTAGCCCCAGCATTGCACACAACAGGCTTGAGAGAGTGAAAACCTTCGAATATCTGGGCATTATGCTAAATGATAAACTAACCTGGAACACGCACCTGGAGAAGGTTCTACTTAAACTGACCCAACATTCGGGGGGCATCATGAAGCTTTTGGCGAACAATAAATCCACAATCAGGCCCATTGGTCCTCCGATGCAGATTTACAAATCCCAGGCCAAGGGGGCTGCCATCTACGGGTCTGAACTTTGGGGCCACGTTGGAACATCAGACCTCTTGAAAGTGGAAAACAAATTCATCCGAAATCTTGTTGGATTACCATCTAGCACTCCCCTTGTCCCCCTCAGGATGGATCTAGGTTTATGCCCGCTAGATGATGACCTGGCTTTTCGCCCGCTGGCCTTCTGGCGCAGACTATGGACAACCCCAGAATTGGCCAGTTATAGGCAGGGACTCCAAGAGGTCCTTGCTATGCCGAGTGCTGGAAAAATCAAATGGCTCAATTTCATTAAATTCGAACTGGAGGGTTTGGGACTTTCTAAAATGTGGTCCGATCCATTGCCTACTTGCCAACTCATCCCTAAAAAAGAGCTAGCCAAGACATACCGTGACAGTAAATTATCCCTGCTTTTTAATCAACCTAAACTTGGGACTCTGACAGACTCTTTCATGTCCTTCAAGGCCATTTACAACTTTGAACCGATTCTGGATAAAGTTTACCCTCCTCTACTTAGGAAATTATACCTACAGTGGAGACATGGGTCCCTCCCTATCAGATCATTTACAACTAAATGGAGTGATGACGCAAACAGTACCTGCCCAGCATGTAGAATCTCGGACGAAACTGAACTTCACATTCTCTTTTTTTGTCCCGCCTACCGAGAGATTCGCAAGTACTGAATTGTTCCTCTATGCAGGAATCTGGGCTTTGTGAAGTGCATGGCCGCTTTCAGAGTCCTGAAAACTGATTTGACCGATTACATTGTGTTTGCGGTGGCTAAGTACCTGGGCGCTCTCTGGCCTATCAGAAGGAAATGCCTTAGGGCTGGCAACTGACCTTTCTGTACACAGGTCATCCCTGTGCAACATGGGATTGTGCAAAAGCTTGATTTTATAAATTTCATATTTCACTGTATAACTTTTTATCAAATATCAGTTTTAAAATGTATGTCTTAAATGTCTTTTATGGTAAAAATATTTACCGAAATAAAGATTTTTTTAATTGAATTGTTGTGCAATCTCGTGGTGTTCTGGAAGGGGTGAGGGTGTTGGTGCAGTTTACTTGCTGTTGTGTTGGCATCTGTCATAGTAAGGGGGAGTGCAGGTGAGTGCAGAGGTGAGGTGTTCTTCAGACACTTTGTTCCAGCTTCTGCATGGGGGGCCAAGTGTGTGGGTGTGAGCAGTGGGTTTTGTGAATGGGAAGTGGATGCAGTGGTGGTCTGTCCAGAGCAGTTCCATGGTGTGGCTGAAGCAAATGGTGTTTCCTTTGGCAAAGATGAGGTTGAGTGTGTGTCCTGCTGTGTGAGCGGGTTGGAGACAAGTTGCTTCAATCCTATGTTGGTGAGGTTCTCCAGGTGTACGGAGGTGTTGGGATCACTGTGGTTGTTCAGATGGAAGTTCAGGTATGCAAGAAGTATTTAGTCCATTGAGGGCATGGGGTGGGATGTGGTGTGCGATGGCATTGGTGAAGGGGGTATGGGGTCCAGGAAGTCTGTAGGCGAGTGTTCTGCAGAGCGTCATTCTGGGGTTGGGTTGGGTTGGATCTGGAAGTGGATGTGTTCCATGGAGGGGCGAGGCATCATCCGAGTTGGTAATTGTGATTCGGTGGAAGCTCTTGTAAACGATGGCGAGGACTCCTCCTGGGCAGTTGGTGTAGTCTTTCCTTAGGATCCTGTATCTGTCGGGGATAGCAGTTGCAATGTCAGCTGCAGAGCTGGTGTTGGTCCGAGTCTCTGTGAGGAAGGTAATGTCAGGCTCATGAGTGTTAAGGAGGTTCCAGATTTCTATGATGTGTCTGTGCAGGGAGCATACATTGAGGAGGATGCAGCTCAGTTGTGTGCGGTGGCATCCGGCATGTTGGGGGTAGCTGCCTGGGTCTGGAGGTGGGTGAAGGTGCTGCAGCAGTGTCAGCAGATGATTGGGCCTTAGGTGTTTTTGCATACTGGTTTAAGTGCGTGGAGAGTGCTGGAGACATACCGGCGAGGGGTAGAGGAACCAGGGTCTCTGGTGCTGGTCAAGTAATGGGCTCAGATGGGCTTCCCTTTGTGGCACCTTTGGGTCACCAGCGGTGCTGCCACACAGCGGCCTCCATTAAGCAGGGGTCAGGGGTCAGGGGTGGGTGAGCAGTTGGGAGGCGGGAGCACACGCTGGGGGTGGGGTCACAGGGGCAGCAGCAGCGGGAGCAGAAGGGAAAAGGAGGCAAAGGGTAGGGAAGGAAGCAAGAAGAGGAGAAGCAGAGCAAAAGAAAGGCAAACAGAAAAAAGAGGCAAAACAAAAAACAGAGGCGTACAGAAAAAAGAGGAAAAACAGAAAACAGAGACAAACTGAAAAAAGAGGCAATACCGAAAACACAGACAAACAGAAAAAAGAGGCAAACAGAAAGAAAAACAGATAAACAAAAGATGACACATGCAGAGCAGATTTGCAGAAGAGCACCAGGGATGAGGCAGAGGGAAGGAGCCTGTGGGTAGAGGTGGGCATCGAGCAGCTAACTGGCAAGGAGCTCGAGCGGTGCTAAGGGCAGTCCCACAGCGGTGGAGCTGTGCGTGGGAAGAGCAGTGACTGTGACCAGGGGGTCATAATAACATATCGGTGATAATAACATATTGTTATTATCATTTTATTTTCCCTAATGCAGTCAGTGATGGGGTTTGGTTGGCCAGAGCAGGGGGAAGAGTGCTTTGCACTCCCAAAGGGCACATGACTGTTTGGCTGGCCCATTTTGGGTGGCGAAACAGTCCTGCATACTTTGCATCTTCCCCACCAAGCTGTAATACACAGCCTGGTGAAGAACATGTACAGGTCTTCAGTCCCAGTCTGAGCGTCGAGCTACGGCGCTCAGACCAATCACAATGCTGCACTGCAACATTGTGATTGACTTAGTGGAGGGAGCCTCTTTCCAGGACTCAAGCTCTGAGGAGAAGGGGTGCCATGAGAAGCTGAGGGTAGATGGCAGCTGGCAAAATGTAAGCGTTTATTTTTATTTTTATGTTTGTCCCCCGCCTCGCCACCGCCTTTCTCTGCCAGATGCCACTGTTGCCGGGCAGTATGACTGGTACCTTTGCCTAAATATTGCCTGATAAAATATTGTGTCCAAAATATAATTTACAAAAATATTATCTCGTTGGATTTAAAAAAGAAATTCTACATCCTGGAGGGTAGCTATTGTAAACAATATTTAAACTGTGATATTTCTTGCCAAGCGCTATTTCTCTTATCAATAATCTGGCATACAATAAATCCAACCAAGAACATGGGTGCTTTGCATGACAATCTTGCTGGGATATCCCTTAATAAAGAGCTTTGTTGTGGCCAATACGTGAAGAAGTTGTTCTTATTTACATAACTAGCGAATAGTAGATCTTAGGTGACGGCCCTGCACCAACAGAAAATATACAAGGACTGCTGTATGCTTATCAGAGCTGTACCTGGGCGGGTCACAGGTTTGCAAAGTCAAAGCAGCAGAGGGGTATATGAAGGGGACTGTTTTGCCTCTCATCTAAGTGTGTGAACCTCAGTTTTACTTGTTTATTTATTTATTTATGTATTTAACAACTTGATTCTATATTTAGTGGTAAGATGTGGGCAGTGACGTAAAGTAAAATGATAGAAGGCCCTGCAGGATATAGTGAGAGGCACCTGAGTATCCTACACATCACATAAATGCATAGCCCTTGGCTTACATGGAGTCACTGGAAGGATGAGGGCCATATGCACGACAGGAGCTCTATGAGCTTGCATTATGATCCTAGACATGGAGTAGTTCATTGCATCATCACAAAAAATTGTCTTAGCACATAAACTTTACAAGACATTATTTAAAACAAAATACTATTCACTTCTATGGCAAGCAGTGAAGAGGATTAGATATGTCTCAAATATAATTACAACAAACATCAAAACAATGCATTCGGTTATTTTCCAGAGGGAGAGCTAGATAGACAGGTGCCTAAATTGTGTAGTCCTTGTTCCATATACCCAGACCCTTTGTTATCATGGCTCATGTTCTTATGATATGTTTGGAAACAGGGCCCGATTTTTTCGAACAAACTCATCTTATCATGTACTTTTACCCTTGACTATATTAACCATAACTTTGACTACCATGTACAGATTGGAATGTTGCAAGACAATTGCCACTTGTTAACTATTTAAGGTTGTGCAGCTAACAACAAATCTGTCAAGAATGCACCTGATAGAGTAATTATGAGGTAATCAGAATCTCTCTGCTGTGCTGCTAAACAGTAGCACAAAAAGGTCTTTCTTTAGTTATTCTCCTGTCATTTCTTTGATATGTAACAAAATCTCTTTCCAAACGTTTGCCCATCACCACCTGAGCGTTGGAAATGGAATATATCTTCTTTACAAAAAAAGTTCCATTGATAGGGCACATAAAAGTAGGGATAGAAGACAACCTTTTTTGAAAACTCTAGAGAGAGGAATTGGGGAAGTTAGGACATTATCAGCTCTGACTATGGGCACCAAGCCCACAAAATAGGCTATGATGGAATCACTGACAGAATTTCGATTTCACAAAAATCGACCTACTATAACATCGAGTCTCAAACATCGATATCACTAATATTGACACCCTATACTTAACATGAAAACGACTAAAATATCGAGCAAACTATATCGATGCACAAAAATATCGTCTACACAAATATCGTTAACATTATTTTCGACTACCATAATATCGACACTCAATACTACATATAGCACACTACAATAATATCGAATACTAAAATTTCGATAGCACTATTTTCGTCGATATAAAAATATCGATAGCTAAATAATACTCAATTTTTAATATACAACACCAATAAATCTATGCTCTTAGTAATACACACATTTTAAAAGACTTCACTAATTTATTTTCAATTTATTAAGTAACATTTACTGTAAAAAATTGTGTTTTCGCGAACTGACGATATTTGGATATAAACTCTTTGTAAACATACTTTTTTAATACTTAGTACTCATTTTACATATTCTATATGGCTGAGATACCCGCCACCCCCTCTCAACACAATCCCCAAGAATGGGAATACGGAAACATTTCTGAACTTTTGGAAGGCGGGAGGGAGTTACCCTCCCGGCCGTATTTATTAAAATATGAAAAACAAAATTAAAACATTAAAATAACAGTTTCATATCATGTACAATTTCATTTCCACATTACGATGTTTTGGCTGACCTTAACACATTTCTAATACAAAGGTTCTCCTAGCCGATACTAACATCCTACAAATACATTTTTAAATTGAAATTGTACATCCTAACGTTAAGGGCCAACGGCAAGGTCGTAACCGGTGTCAGATCCCTAAACCAGAACTCCCCCCTCACTTGTGAGGGGCGGCCGCACAGAGGACTGCACCTCATGTGCACATACCAATTTCCCTTTTCTTGACGGGGGCCCCAATTACCTCGACGCCATTTTTATGGTCGTCCGAGGACTCGTTTGAGGTGTCTAGAAGGTAGCGTAGACCCCCCTCCCCACCCCACACAACTTACCACATCTGCCGTCGCAGATGTCCTGGCCCCGGGAAATTCCCAGGAGGGGCCCGTAGCCCCTCCTATCCAGGGAGGGGCCTTGACCGCCTTCCCTTTCCTTTCGGCGTCCCATCCTTAGAAGGGACTGCCTCCCCGTTGAGGGGCCAATGGCCACCTCCCCCCGGGCGCTCCCATCCGTAATGGGTGACGCCCCCCCTAGGGATCTTCCAATTACTGCTCACCGATCATGACCTTACCGCCCGACCAAATAATAAATACGACACACTAAACTAGAGAGACTAATTACTAAAGAGGAAAAAACAAAAGATGCTCAAAGTATGAACTGTCGAAACATCACTGATCAACTCTGGTGCAAATACTTTTATTCGATAAAATATACTGTAAAGAATTATCCACTTTATTGCATAATGAATCACAACTTTATTCAGAGCAACCTGTAAGAAAATTGAGTTACCACGTCAAAAACTTTATTTCAAAACCACTTGCTGTCTTCAGGGGCTGGTGGGTGGGTCAAAATTGGCTCTTCGTTCCGTCTCGAGCTCACGTGCAGCGGGGAGGTGCAGCTTCAGAGCACAGGAACAAGAGGATGCTACCTTGGCTTGTCGCTCCTTTTATCCTTCTTCGGGCGGGCGTAAACCCGCCTCCGGGGGCGTGGTTGGCGGCTTCAGTGTCTAGGACAACCCACTCTTGGGCGGGAAAGAAGGCGCCCCGGCTACGCCGCTTTGGGCATACCAGCCGAGACTCGCCTCCTGCCCAAGATGGCTTCCCGGGGGGATCGGGGTACTCCACCATACGTTCGGGGGGACCGAGTGGTCGCCCCTTTCCATATGGCTGAGATACCCGCCACCCCCTCTCAGCACAATCCCCAAGAATGGGAATACGGAAACATTTCTGAACTTTTGGAAGGCGGGAGGGAGTTACCCTCCCGGCCGTATTTATTAAAATATGAAACAAAATTAAAACATTAAAATAACAGTTTCATATCATGTACAATTTCATTTCCACATTACGATGTTTTGGCTGACCTTAACACATTTCTAATACAAAGGTTCTCCTAGCCGATACTAACATCCTACAAATACATTTTTAAATTGAAATTGTACATCCTAACGTTAAGGGCCAACGGCAAGGTCGTAACCGGTGTCAGATCCCTAAACCAGAACTCCCCCCTCACTTGTGAGGGGCGGCCGCACAGAGGACTGCACCTCATGTGCACATACCAATTTCCCTTTTCTTGACGGGGGCCCCAATTAACACGACGCCATTTTTATGGTCGTCCGAGGACTCGTGTGAGGTGTCTAGAAGGTAGCGTAGACCCCCCTCCCCAACCCACACAACTTACCACATCTGCCGTCGCAGATGTCCTGGCCCCGGGAAATTCCCAGGAGGGGCCTGTAGCCCCTCCTATCCAGGGAGGGGCCTTGACCGCCTTCCCTTTCCTTTCGGCGTCCCATCCTTAGAAGGGACCGCCTCCCCGTTGAGGGGCCAATGGCCACCTCCCCCCGGGCGCTCCCATCCGTAATGGGTGACGCCCCCCCTAGGGATCTTCCAATTACTGCTCACCGATCATGACCTTACCGCCACAGGCCGGATAGTTGACCGGCTATCCGGACCCCCCACAAAACTCCTACCTAAAGGTCATGCTGTAAACTCTTTAACCAGGCTACGAGGTCTCCTATGAGTAAAGAATTCCCCACCCGGGACAAATGGACCCCATCCGCTAGATACATACTGTCCCCCCTGATACAACCATGAGGAATCGAATGCAATGTACTTGTACGGAACAGTCTAGCCAACTTGTTATTTACCTTCTTCACCGAATGATTTATAGCAGACACAGAATTCGCCCCGCCACACCTTTCGTGGAATCATATGGGACCATGCAATCGTGCACCCTGGAACCCTTCTCGCCAACCAACTTACTGTGGATAGTATCGCCTCGAGAAGTAGTCGTCTACCAGTGGTCACCAAATCATTGCCCCCAAGATGCACTATGATTATAGATGGCGGTGACCTTGTCCGCCCTAACAAACCCTCGAAAAAAGGTTGAAACTGGTCAATACAGAGCCCGCCCCTTCCGTAGAAGGTCACCCTGTACCCGTATTCCCCAGCCATGTGAATCATGTCACCTGCTTTGAATACGTCCGCGGCACGCCTCTGGTATGAGTGGCCCACGACCCACACCACTTTTTCCTCAGCCGGTGATCTTTGACCGCTGGTTCCCAGGTGTCGGGTCGACTGCACAGTCCGCCCCGCCTCGTAAGCTTGCGAAACTGTAAACCAAAGAAAAACAAGAAGCGTGAGTACATGATTACAGCTTCACAACATGTGCAACCGCACATACCTTTTGTAACAATTCGAGGACCAACGCCCCAATTGTTTCACTTTTTCCACACTCAGACCCCTGGCTGTAGCCTCTGTAGCAGCCCCTATCCTGAAGGAATGGGTCCCAAACTCGCCCGGGTTCAAGCCCGCGGCCGAAATTGCCATTGCAAGCACCCGCTGGAACTGAAACCTCGTCAGTGGGGTGGCATCAGCGTGTCTCAACAAGGTCCCCCCCCATGATGCCGCCCTCTGCGCCAAATATTCCTCAACGCATACGACGGGGCACATGGGAGATCCGGGAATCAAATGGACTACTACGCTGTCCCCGATCGCACCCTGATCGGTCTTGGACCTGGCAAACGAGACAATCAACGTCTCCCCCTTAACTTGAATGTGCTCTCGGCACAGTCCCCCCCCGTATCCTGCTTGTTCTTTGCCACCAGTTCGCTTACCCGCATAGCCCCATGGAATGCTAATGCAAAAGCGGCCCGGAATAACACTGTTTCAGACTGGGATGAACATGTCGCAGGGAGTACGGACAATAACAGGGCCAACCTTTCCAGACCTATCGGGTGCCTTTCATCTACTCTGCGACCCTCAAGGCGTTGCCACCCACGCAGCGCTTTCTGTACTACGAAAGATGCTGTAGGGTCCTGGATACCATGAGCCCGTGCCATGAAGGAAATGGCGGCCCGATGCCTCTGGGCCGTGGCTACCGATTTGCCTGCCTGATGTAATGACAGCAAAAACTTTACGACAAACTCTTCCTGGCCCCAAAGCTCCCCCCTAGCAGAACCCAAAAAGGACCAATAGGAACGGAACGCCCCTTCATATGCCTTCCTTGTCCTGGGTGCTAAACTCTCTCCCACGAGGTTTTGTAGTTCGGGGCACCGAGAGACCAGAGAGCTTCGGCAAATGGTGCCGCCACCGGGTCCGCTGTGGGCAGAAAACCCCAGAAGGCCTGCATACGGAAACGAGAAAGCGCATCAGCAGCCTGATTCAGCACTCCTGGCACATGTCTCGCCTTAAAGAGCACGTTCAATTGCATACATAGTAAAACAATTTCCTTGAGCAATCTCAGAATCCATTTGCATCGTGCTGCCTGACTGTTGATACACTCAACCACGGTCATGTTATCAGACCAGAACACCACAGAGTGATCCCGAAAACCCTCAGGCCATGTTTTCAAGGCCACCAGAATAGGGAACAGTTCGAGAAAAGCAATGTTACTTGTCAGCCCACACTCGTGCCACCATGACGGCCACGTTTGAGCCGACCAGTGATTACCGAATATGGTGCCGAAGCCTATACTCCCCGCCGAATCAGTCCACAGCCCCAACTCCTCGGAGGACACCGCCGGCTTGTTCCAGACAACCCGACCATTGAAATCCGCCAGGAATGCCAACCAAATGCGCATGTCCTGGCGAATCTCTGCCGAGAGCCTCGTGCGGTGGTGCCCCTCTTTAAGACCGACCATGGCTTGTGCAATCGAGCGGGAAAAAGGGCGGGCCATTGGCATTACTCTAAGGGCAAAATTCAACTGACCCACAGACTGCTGCAATTGATGTAAGTTCACCTTGGTCTCCCGGATACATGTTTCAAGGGAGGCCCTGAATTTCCTCACCTTTTCTTTGGGCAACCGGAAGCAACCTTCTTCTGAATCGAGCTCTATTCCAAGAAACTCGAGCGAAGTTGATGGCCCCACAGTCTTACCTGGCGCCAATGGCACACCAAACTGACTCATCAGACCACAAAATTCTTTTAAAGCCTGTGCACATTCCGGATCCCCGGCTGCCCCCAGGAACAGAAAATCGTCAATATAATGCATAACATGCAGAAAGCCCGTCATTCTTGTGAATACCCATTGCAGAAAACAACTGAATTTCTCAAAATAAGCACAAGATATGGAGCATCCCATTGGCATACATTTATCCATGTAATAGCGCCCCTGAAACGTAAAACCAAGGAGACGCTGATTGTCTGGGTGTACCGGGAGCAACCGGAACGCTGACTCGATGTCTGATTTGGCCATCAGCGCTCCGGGCCCCAGGCGATTCAACATGGCGACGGCCTCATCGAAAGATGCGTACCGCACCGAACACACCTCCGGGTCTATCGCATCATTCACCGAAAGACCTCTCGGGGCTGACAAGTTATGTATCAATCTAAACTCACCCGGGTCCTTCTTGGGGACCACTCCCAAGGGTGAACAAACAAAATTAGCAACTGGTGGCATGTCGAATGGTCCGGCAACCCGACCCCGGGTCACCTCTTTCCCAATCTTCGCTTGTACCACCGCCGTATTCTGCAGGACCGACAGTTGGTTCCTACAATGTGCCTTACCCTGAAAATTCCCCACTGGGATGCGGAAACCATACGAAAAACCGTCTCGCAACACCCCAGCGGAGACATGATCCGGGAATTCATTGAGCCAAGGAATCATTGCCATGGTATCAACCGGGGTAGGTAAAGGCACCCCTCGGACTATGTCAGACCTGTTTGGCGCTTCCCCTACTTCCGTTATCACCCGTTTTGGCTCTGCACATGGTCTCAGGATGCGAGGACTGTCCACACCCCCCACAGTCGTGCCTAAACTTGCATGACCCCTGGGGCCTTGTACACTTTCCCCTGTTAAAATTCCAGCAGATCCCTTTTTTGCCTGTATTGCCACTCGACCTCGAGTGATGCTCGTTACTTGAACCCGCCCGAAAGGGCTCCCCAGATGAATGGCGGGAAAACTCGCCCCCGTTTCCCCCCAACAATGGTGCCTTTAACATGCCTGATTTCTCCATTTTGTGCCAGGAAATGGAGTCGTAACAATCCCACGTCAGAGATGTGTCGAACTCCTTGGCCTTCCGAAAAACATTATCGTAACAAAACCACTGATTGCCCTCATATGACTGAGAAAACTCCATAATACGTGTCTGGTACACGGGTAACTCGGCCAACAGTTCAGGCCTTCGTTCCCCCATAATTGAAATGAAAATGCCAAATGCTCTGCCCCAATTACCTATGGTCTCATCGACTCTAAAAGCGGCCATCTTGGCGCTCCAAACACTCGGGTGCATAAACTCTTTTTGAACCTTCACGTGCTCAATCTCGTAATGATCAGTTAGCAAAGAAAACATGTTTACATATTTCTCAGCCCATATCCTCTCCTTGATTTCAATCGGAATATGCTGAGCCACTTTCTCCCTTCTCGAGGGTACGGACCCCACCCCCGCAATCGGCAGTAGCTGCTTACCTGAACTAGAAGCTGTAACCGTAGTCGCTGCCGAACTCATGCCCGCTGCGGTTTGACCCACTGGAGCCTGCGGGGGAACAAAAGGACATGGTGCCTTTGCAGCCTCTCTTGATTGCCGCAACTGCCTCATTACTGCCCTGGCGTCATCTGCCGTGGCCCCCTCACTATCTTTCCCCAACCACGCTGCCAGCTGTGCAGCCAACTCGGGAGGCATATCCTCCCCGTTCACAGGGGTGACTACAACGGGAATTGGTTGCCCCTCCTTCGGGAACGGGATCGGCGCCTCAGTCGGTGTATCGGGGAGCGCCGGCGGCGCCTCGGGAACCGGGGCCTCTCCCCCAGTTGCCCCCTTCTTGGCCCTTCTACCTCTCCCGTTAGGGACTACTCCCGGCAATGCTGGTCCGACGACTCGCTTAGGGCCCCCTACACCGTTCATTGCCGCCATCTGTTTCTTCATCTCGGCCATGTCTTTCACGAGCATGCGGAGCATCTGATCAGTACCGACCTGTTTTCCGACCTTCTTGCCCGGCATTCTCCAACGATGATTCTCTGAAAGAACAAAGACAAAATTACAACGCTCAAAATTGGCTCTTCGTTCCGTCTCGAGCTCACGTGCAGCGGGGAGGTGCAGCTTCAGAGCACAGGAACAAGAGGATGCTACCTTGGCTTGTCGCTCCTTTTATCCTTCTTCGGGCGGGCGTAAACCCGCCTCCGCTGCCTCCGGGGGCGTGGTTGCCGGCTTCAGTGTCTAGGACAACCCACTCTTGGGCGGGAAAGAACGCGCCCCGGCTACGCCGCTTTGGGCATACCAGCCGAGACTCGCCTCCCGCCCAAGATGGCTTCCCGGGGGGATCGGGGTACTCCACCATACGTTCGGGGGGACCGAGTGGTCGCCCCTTTCCATATTTATTACAAGAGTTTTTTATTACATAAATATATCATTTCAGTTCCTCAACATAAACAATATAAGAAGATATATCTTAAATGTTTAAGTTAAAAAAAAATCAAACTAACCAATAGTAACTCGTCTTTACATATCTGACCAATCAGATAGCAAACTTAATTACACATAGACTATATAAAACAGTCACAAACAGCCATACAACTTGCAGGAAATATTCTTCGTGACCACATACTGCCAATTTTGGGAGCACCATCTATATTCTTCTGTGCAAGAAAATTCGTCCTGAAACTACAAGTAAGTAATCATATAGCTCTGTTAATAAATGCTAATGTTTTTTTGCTATTACTTATAGACCAAGATTTGTAACCTACATTGTTGTTTCTTTATGTACTTTGCCTTTAAACAGACTCTACAAACAAATCAAGTTGTACTTCAACTTTAAGATACTGGACATTTTATATTTAAAAAAGGTATCTACATATTTTTAGTATTTACTTAACATTATTTGACAATTAGTGTCCTAATTTCAAACTCTCTACTTTGTTTCTTAGCCTGTAACTCTTAATACATATTGTGAAGCCAGAATGTTTTGGGGAAAAAACGTTACAATGCTGTGTAAAAAATTATTTCTTCCTGTTCTTAAATATGTTTCTTTTGCTTTAACTCATAATACATGTGTCATCCCAGGTTCTTTTCAGCAAATAAGTAACAATGCTTTATAACAAATGTGTATTGTTTATGGAACATATAAACGCATTGGTAATTTTCATAAACTTTCTCTCTAAACAGACCTCAAAGCTACAGAAAAGAGATAATTCACATCAAAGAACAAACATTCTGCTACTACTGTAATTCTCTTGGTAAGTTCAGAAATAAAACATAACAAGTCTTTATAAACCTCTATAGAATGTACTCGAACAAAAAATGACTCTTTTTATGCTTCTGTTAGTATTATCTTGGAAATGTCTCTTTTAAAATCCAAATAAATTAAAGTATTTTTAGAGACGTTATAAACTACAAAAAATGTAACCGAAATACAAATTGTAACTTTTCCTATAACATACTTAATTATTTTTCAACAGACCGTGGCAATAGGACCACAACATCGGACTGAACAAGCACCTACTTTCGATACATAGAACATTACTGCTGGTAAGTAAATTACTAGAAGAGTACTTGCTTTATTTAAAATCTTTTATACATTTCTGATTTTGTTAATATTTGTATATTAACTTTTCTAGATACCAGAACTCAAGAATGACTGATGATGCAAGATTTATTACATCTAAGAAAGGCAAATTTTTGTTATGCTATATGGGCTACATTTATACTCAGGAGAAACAAAAAGACCTTAAAGTGAATTGGAAGTGTACGAAATATTACTCCAATAAATGCTATGGCCGTGCTACAACAAGGGAAACTAGTGTTATTATTACCACTGAACATAATCACCCACCAAACATCTCGGAAATCGAAGTGAGATCCACTCTTGAGAATATCAAAGAATTAAGTAGCAGATCAGAACTACCTACCAACGTAATTCTGAAAGAATTACTACCTAAAGTTCCCAGAGAAGCAAGAGGTCAGCTACCATCTATTGCTTCCATTAAAAGAACAATAGCAAGGACAAAGAAAGCAAGTAGACCCAATATACCAACTCCTAGAACTTTTGAGGAAGTCATAATTCCGCCTGAGCTTGTAATCACTCATAATGACGAGCCATTTATTTTTTATGATAATCATAGCAAGGACAAAAGAATAATCATGTTTGCAACTAATAACAATATGAAAAAATTAACAGAAAGTGCTACTTGGATGATGGATGGAACTTTTTCTATATGCCCAAAACCTTTCTACCAGTTATACACAATTCATGGGCAATATCATAATACCTGTATCCCCTTCATATATTGTTTATTACCGAACAAACAAGCCACAACTTACTCAGAAATTTTGCAAAAAATAAAAGAACAAACTTCTGACTACTTCCCATTGAAAATCATCATAGACTTCGAACAAGCTATGATTAATTCTATTTTGAAAAGTTACCCACACACATCCATTCAAGGATGTTATTTTCATTTCAATCAATGTCTCTGGAGACATTTACAAAAATCTGCCCTTAGTGTTGAGTATGCAACAAATATAACTTTTGCATACCAAATCAAACATCTCATTGCTCTGGCATATGTACCAGTAACTGATGTGGCCGAACATTACAATCTGTTAATTGAAAGTCTTTCTACACCCAAAATGAGCAAAGACTCGCCCCACCTTTAGATTACTTTGAGGACAACTGGGTAGGAAGACTACATAGGTCAGGCCACAGACGCGAGCCAAAATTTTTAATTCCCTGGTGGAATGTATATCTACCAACGCTGAACCAAGAGGCAAAAACGAACAATGCTGTTGAAGGTTGGCACAATGCCTTCCTCTCTTCTACTGGACGTACAACACCCACATTACACAAGCTAGTCACAGCTATACAAAAAGAGCAAAGCTTTCAGGAACTACGTATTAAGCAATCTGTCATACAACTAAAACCAAAAATCTCTAGACAAACTGCTCAAATGTATCTATATCTTCAACAGCAAGTCCAACTATATCCTACAACAAGAGGACTGGAATATCTAAAAATGATAGCCAAAACATTGAACTAATTGCAATAAGTAAATCAATTGATAAACATCAAACAATATCCTTAATATGATAACACACATATTCTAATATAATAAATCAATATTTATTTAGTCTAATTTATTTTTTTACACTGTTATAAAAAGACTAAATAAATATATTATTATATCAAAACATTTTTTTTCAAATACTGTTTCCATCCAAACAAAATAATAAAAATGAATAACTTACCTTTAAATAGAACATCATAAAGATTAATCCTTTACCGACAATACAATGTGTAAATGTCAAAGACTTAATCCAACAAATCATTAATTATTTTTCAATTAACTCTGCTAAAACTATCCATCATCCAAATAAAACGACTCTTTAAATGCCATTGAAAATGACGACTGTTATCTTAAACTGTGATAAATATTTCAGAGAACTCAAAATATAAAGGAAGAATGTTATTCATCTCCGTTCTAACAACTGAAACACACTTCCTTTCCCAAAAAAAATAGAGTAATCGGAAACGGAAATAGCTGTTTCAAAATACGAGACAAAAAAATGCAAAACAATCCCACCAACATAACACTAACGAGTATCCCATAATATATAAACATAACATTCCTATTTTTTTTAATTTTAATTAAATTATACCACATACTCATTAACTCCAACTATTTTAAATGGCTCAAAAACTCGTGAACGGAAATACGTATTGAGTCCACTCCATTATATGTAAATAGTCATACTTTAATTACCAACCCCAAAATAACAAAGGACTACCTTTATTTTTAAGTTACAATACTTTAAAAAGATAAAAGTTGAATCGTACCTACTCAAAAGTGAACCTGCTTCCAACCGCGACTTTCCCTTTCCCAAAATAACGCAAAAAGACAAAGAGTGGTTACAAAATAAAAGAACCAAATTATATGTAACTGTGAAAAGTACTACTATAAATGTCCATTATTGTTATATATATGGTTCGAAATTATATGTAATGTACAAAAAATTGTATAGTACATTGTGAATTGAAAATCTTTTTGACTGTATATTAATTATATTTTACATACTTTTAATATTTATTACATTAAGTATGAAAATGTTAAAATATTTAATGTAATATTTATTAAAATTATTATATAACTAAATGTGTAATATTGTATGTGTTTCTCTGATTTACTTGTTTACAATATGACTAATATGTGAAAATTGTTATTATTAAAACGTATTTATTAATAATAATATTTATACATAACAATATTGTAAAGAATCATTGATGATGATGTACATGTTCTAATCAAGATCTTTATATTATAATATACATTTAAAAGTGTTCATATGTTAATATCATCATCTGTATATCACTATATTTATTGAAATTTAGTGATTTATGTTTTTCATTACACATGTTTAATGTTTTATTAAGAAACAATAATTTTATTATGTATGTATAATATCATACATTGCATTATGTGAACTAACCATTTTTTCTCTACAAATTAAAAGTACTTTTCAAGAAAACTACTCAAAAATGTGATTATTAAAAGAACATTGTCCTCCTTTTTTTTTATATTTATACCAAACATAGCTTGATAAAATGTATATGTGATCGTATTTTTCAATTGTTGAATAAAAAAAATTATTGTAAAGAAAAATTGTGTCATTATTTTCTATTACCTATTACAAAATCATTTTTATGTCTTTTTGCAAATGTATTATAACTGTAATGTTCTATCTATTTCTATATACCACATGTAATTAGAGTACATACTATACACTGAACTTATAACAGTTATTATTCATACACCCATATACATATAATATCAATATTTGAAGGACACATAATTAATAATTTTAATATTCTGACTCCAATCACCATTTACTTTAGGTAATTGCTTGTCAAAAATCGTTAATAATTTACTATTACAACTGCAATCACCATTTAATTAGGGTAAGTGCAGGACACAGAACCTATTTAATTTACTATTCCAACTCCAATCACCAATTAATTTAAGTAACTGCAGGACATTAATTCATAATAAATTACTATAGTAAATTAAATGTAAAAAAAAATTAATGTAATATAATTTAATGTAATTTCATTTAATTAAATTGAATCTTAATTTATTTTTTCCCTGTACCCCTGTACCCCTATAACTAAAAACTGACCCAGAACCCCAAAATACCCCTTTACCCAAAAAATAAAAACTGACCCTGAAACCTGAAAATACCCCTTTACCCACAAACTAAAAACTGACCCTGAACACTAAAAAAAACCCTTTACCCACAAACTAAAAACTGACCCTGAAACCTAAAAATACCCCTTTACCCACAAACTAAAAACTGACCCTGAACCCTAAAAAAACCCTTTACTCACAAACTAAAAACTGACCCTGAAACCTAAAAATACCCCTTTACCCACAAACTAAAAACTGACCCTGAAACCTAAAAAAAACCCTTTAGTCACAAACTAAAAACTGACCCAGAAACCTAAAAATACCCCTTTACCCACAAACTAAAAACTGACCCTGAAACCTTACAAAACCCCTTTACCCACAAACTAAAAACTGACCCTGAAACCTAAAAATACCCCTTTACCCACAAACTAAAAACTGACCCTGAAACCTAAAAATACCCCTTTACCCACACACTAAAAACTGACCCTGAAACCTTACAAAACCCCTTCACCCACAAACTAAAAACTGACCCTGAAACCTAAAAATACCCCTTTACCCACAAACAAAAAACTGACCCTGAAACCTAAAAATACCCCTTTACCCACAAACTGAAAACTGACCCTGAACCCTAAAAAAAACCCTTTAGTCACAAACTAAAAACTGACCCAGAAACCTAAAAATACCCCTTTAGCCACAAACTACAAACTGACCCAGAACACTAAAAAAAACTCTTTACCCAAAAAATAAAAACTGACTCTGACCTAAAAATACCCCTTTACCCACAAACTAAAAACTGACCCTGAAACCTAAAAATACCCCTTTACCCAAAAACTAAAAACTGACCCAGAAATCTAAAAATACCCCATTACCCAAAAACTAAAAACTAACCCTGAACCCTTAAAATACCCCTTTGCACACAAACAAAAAACTGACCCTGAACGCTAAAAATTTCCCTTTTAAAACACTACCCACCCTTATCCACTATAAACTCGACATCCCGCTCCTAAAATTATGATACATTTATTTAGTAAATATCTACGAAAATATATATTTATAATACTTTTTACTACATACACAAAATACCTAAATTTAAAACAAAAACATAATTGTGTATAAAATTTCGGATTTAACAAATATGTATTTAAAATTTCGAAATGTAAAAATAATTTAATAAAATACGAAATGTATTCTTCTATGATTACAGTATACTTTGTTTATATACTACCCACCCTTATCCCCTTGAAACTATACATCCCACTCCTTAAATAATTAGACAAATATTTATAAAAAATATATAAAAATTTAATATTTACAATTCTTTTTCGTACATACACAAAAGCAAACTAAAAAATGTTGTACTATATTCCATAAAAATCGATATAATTTCGACTTGTTCAAATATTTATTTCAATTTTAGAAAATTCGAAATTTTAAAGAAAATGCGAAATTTTTATTTCTATAATTACACTATATTTTTTAAAACACTACCCACCCTTATCTCCTATAAACTCTACATCCTGCTCCTAAAATTATTTTACAAATATTAATAAAAAATATTTTAATTATTTTATATTTACAATACTTTTTAGTACATACACAAAAAATAATTAAACTTTATAATATACTCCCTAAATTTCGATAAAATTTCGACTACTTCAAATATTTATTTGAATTATCGAAATTTTGAAATTTAAATGAAAATTCGAAATTTTAAATTGTATAATTACACTATACTTTTTTAAAACACTACCCACCCTTATCCCCTATAAACTCTACATCCCGCTCCTAAAATTATTATACAATTATTTCGTAAATATTTAAATATAAATATATATTTACACAATTTTTTACTACATATACAAAAGCAAACTACAATTAATTTAACAATACTCCATAAATTTATATAAAAATTCGCCTTTTACAAAAATGTAATTCAAATTACGAAAATGTAAAATTTTACTTAAAATGCGAAATGTATTATTCCATAATTACACTATACTTTTTTAAAACACTACCCACCCTTATCCCATATAAACTCTACATCCCGCTCCTACACTTATAACTAAAATTATTTAAATTATATGTATAAATTACCTTATATATAGACATTTGACTATATCATTACTTAACATACTTTAAAACATCACTTTTACATATCGATATTTTTGCCTATCGATATTTTAAGCATCGATATTACTGATTTCGAAATTCATGTCTTCGATAATATTGACACACACATAAATCGATATTTTCTACTACGATATTTTGGTTGTCGATATTTCTTACCATCGACTTTTAGGACTCGATAATATGGTACTTCGACATTAACAACTCGATATTTTGACTGTCTACCGCTATGATGTAACCGGACCTAGGATTGTTTTCAGTAGGAGCTTACATGGAAATGACTAATAAATGCCATCAAGCAACTTCTCCACATCTTGCAGAGCAAGAGGATGTGAGTGTGCTTGCAAGATGGAACTACAGAGACATTCAATGTATACCCTACAATGTACAGTGCTTGTCTGCGTGTAATAAAAACGGACTGACCTGGCTAGATGAGTCTGCGCCATATATTCTCAAGACCTGTTGTCAGAATTTTCTGTAAATAATTGTACATCATTGTCAATAAAGCTATTAGTCTATAGGATCCAAATGGTTATGGATTTTTGTTAGGCTTTATCAAAACACCTGCTGCACGCATTATTGATCAATTCCTTCAATTCCTTCACCAAAAATAATTAAATTATTCTGAAAGAGTTCCGTCTAAAGATCGTGATATGCCTTATCAAAAGAGGCAGCAAAGGGTATGAGGCTTTATTTCTCGGGAGCTTTGGAAGACTTTGAGCACTTCACTTGGGCTAATGGGTTCCGCCAAGCATACTAGTGTTTCAGGGTTCGAATCTGGAAATCTGGACATCAACGAAATATTTCCTGATGAGAATTTTTTATGAATTTTGACCGGTAGAGCTCAGATTAGAATTTGGGAAAGGCCTTTATATATTTTCCCGCCTTTCCACCAGGTTCAACAATTAGAGAAATAACATTCTATGCATGGGATAGCCTGTTCTCATGGAACAATAATCTCAATTTATGATGCCTCAGAATGTATGTTTTTAGAGGAACTGTGAATTTATGTTTTATAATATTTTCAAATGCAATATATGTTATGTTTTATAATTCAATATAGTATATGGTGGGTCTCGACAAGTGGTTTGAAGCCTATGCAAGAAAAGAGTCTGAGAGGAGAACTGGAAGATGCTGGTTACTGGACGTATATGCCACTCATTGAGAGGGTTACCCTCCCGGCCCTAAATAAAGCTGACCAGATGAGGTATGTTACAAAAAAAAAAACGTTCTTGTCGAATTTGGCTTTACCTCTAGAAATACAGCTTAAACTTTAGGGACAGCCAGAAAGTGCTTTACCAGTCCTGGGTGGATTTCGTGGATTTCCCCGGTAAGGCACTTAGGGCCAGATGACCGACTCACCAACTTGATACTCGCAAATTGTATTGCATTTGCAACTCACAATTTGCTGCTCGCAAATTAGGATGTATAACAGTGTTTCACACACTGTTAACGATTCCTTATGGTGTCACAAATTGCATGCCTAATGAATGTTAATGAGGCTGTCGAAATTTGTGACTCCATTAGGAATGGCTTGCAGTCCCAGGGATGGTGACCACCATGTCTGGGACTGCTTTTAAATAAAAGAGTCTTTTTTTTAAATGCAGACGGTTTTCCTTAAAGAAGAATGGGATTCATTTAAAAAAGAAAAATTAAAAATTTCAGTGTCATTTTTTTAAGAGCAGGCAGTGGTCCCTGGGACAACTATCTGCTCATAAAATTATTTTCTCACATACTCACAAAGGGGAAGGAGTCACCTGGGGATCCCTTCCCGTTTGGGAGTGGTTTACCACCTACTTGAAGTAGGTGGTAAACTGCGAGCGTTTTGCGGCCCAAATTCGGTCACAAAACAATTGTACATGGCATTCAGACTCGCTATAAGGAAGAGACACCCTTCCTAATAGTAACAGTCGCAAATGCTATTTTGAGAGTCAGTGACTCACAAAATAGCATTTGTAAATGCCATTACCCATTTTTTGCGGTCACAATGGGAGGTTCTCCCATTTGCGGATGCAAAAAGAGTTGTACAGTACATCTGGCACTGGATGGTTGAGTGGAGGGCAGTAAAGTGAGTGACTATCAATCAATCAATCAATCAATCAAAACAAGCTTTATTCGATTTTGAAAATATAAAAGCAAACAAACAAAAAGACAGTACATTATCATATACTACATTAGAAATACTCATTTATGGACAGCTATCATGTCGAGAGTTCTCAAATAATATTAGAATATTTATAAACGTATTATGGGTCCCTTGGATAGACATTTCGAAGCATGTTACCTAAAGTTCAAATGTTAACAGCTTTCTTTGTCCTCAATACATTCTTTAGGAAGCCCACCATAGACCCAATACAATAGTAACTTTCGAGCATCTGTAAATTTATGAAAGCAGGGCGACATTGCCTCCATCCTCCCTGTTTTAAAAGTGGTTTTAACCATCTTAGCTTTCCATTGATATACAACTTACAAAATAAAACTCCATGCATTATGCTTTGTCTAAATACTTTATCACAGGGACATCGACATAGTTCTTTTGACCAGTCATTAGTGGTTGGGTTCGAAATTAGATCTTGAAAGGTCCCAAACCTGAATCTGGTCAAGAGTTATCAGTCGTAGCCACCCAAAACACACTGCAAATATGGTTGAATATGGGAGGTCTTGATGATCAGTTGATGGCAGATCACCATTGGTTTATTCAACTCAAGTGTTAACCTGTTTTCTTCTAGGTGAGTCTTAACAACATTTTAAAAATCTTTTCGTTTTATAGTATTCATACTATCAGGCATTGTGAAGTACTCTGGGTGGCCAATGTCCTGCATAAAATCTTCAACATATTTCAGCATTAAAATTTTACGAACGTGATCAAATCTCATTGAGTCCCTTATTATTTCCCTGTTAAGTCCAGCATTCTCTGTGGTCCAAATTCTATGCCATAGCAAAACTGGCTGTGCCTTAATCAAATCGGAAATATATCTAACACCCAGCTCGGAATGGCAATTAAAAACTGGTGCATTATTTGGAACACTTAGAAGGGACCTCAGAAAGATGTTTTCCGTGCGCTGAATCAAAGTACAGTCCTGGAATCCCCAGATTCCTGCCTCATAAATTGCTATACTCAGGCACTTTGTTCGATATATCTTTAATAACATTTCTGGTGGCCCTTTCCCTAATTTTTTAGTGAAATTAAGGAGGGTTGCAATTGGCTTTATAAAAAGTAAGGACCTAGCCTTAACTTCTGGTGCCCAAGAGCCAGATCTATCAAAAAGCACGCCCAGATAACTGAATGCAGGGATGGTCTCCACCTTAATCCCCCGCCTCAAAACTTCGATTCCTATTTTTAATTGTCCCACATGACATCACAAAACTTTTCTTGGCGTTTAGTTTTAGGCCAAGACTATCCATAAAACTAGTATAAAAAGAAAGGGCCCTTTGTAATCCTATTTGAGTACAGGACATGAGGACGGCATCATCAGCATAACCCCTTCCATGCTCATGACGAGCTCAGCTCGTCATGCAGCACAGTGCTCGTGTGCTCATGACGAGCTGAGCTCATCATGAACAAGGGGATTCCAGGGGGTTCAGCATCCTGGGAGAATTGCTGTAGCATTGAAGGTGTTAAAGGAGAGATGCATTTGGGCGGGAATTTACGGAGGGAGGATCCCTAGTATGTGGCACCAACTCCTGTTCTAAAGCGATGGTGTATAAAGAGAACAGGAGTGGTGCCAATACGCATCCCTGCTTTACACCTCGTTCTATTTTAAATGGCGCAGTACACTCGCCCCTGGTACCGTAGCAGACCTTTGCAGTAGCTCCGGTATATAGCTGTCTTAAAAACTGGATTACAACAGGGTAAACTTCCAATTCATTGAAAATACCCCACAATTTCTCATGAACTACACAATCAAAAGCCGCTGAAAGATCTACAAAGGCCAAACAAAAATTCCCTGCTTTGACCTTAGTAAATTTATCAATTAAAATACTTAAATTCAAAATTTGCTTGTTAGTTCCTAAACCAGCTCTAAAATCATATATGACGTTGCTTAAAATGCCTTTTTCTTTGGTCCATCCCTGTAATCTTTCTAGGACAATCTTGCCCGACACCTTCATCAAAGAATCCAACAAAGATATCGGGCGATAGGAAGCAGGGTTCTCTCGATCGCCCTTTTTAAAAATGGGTACTATGATGGATTCGGACCGTGCAGTAATAAAACCTCTTTCACAACACCCTTGTAAAACTCTTGTTAAAATGGGGCCCCAAACCTCCAAATTTGATTTATATAGGTATATTGGTATCCCGTCCGGGTCAGCGGCTTTGCCACTCTTACTTGCTTTATCTGCAGCAGTTACATCCTGAAGTGAGATATCCAGTTAATAGGTAGGAAGGTCTGGTCTACATTCCCTATTTCTGGCCTCGCAAGGGCTTCCTCATTAGACTTCTGTCTTGCATATGCTTTAGAAAAGAAGTCAATCCATGTCTGTTCTGCTATTGCCAGCTCGTTGGTTGGTTCATCTTTTTTGTTTGCAAGGAAAGGTGCATTTACCGTTGCCCAAAATTCCGTACTATCTTTAGACTCAGCAGCCTCAATAAGGTTCTTCCGGGCGTTATCTTTCAACTCCAATATCCTATTTTTCCGTACTTCATGATACCATTTTCCACATACCCTTTTCTCAGTCATGTCTCTCGAATCACTATGTCACTATGTCACTATGTCACTATGTCACTATATCACTATGTCACCTATTCAAGTTACAATAACTTCTAGTACAATTTTTATCGAACCAGCCTTTCTTTGTGTTGCAAGTACCCTTAGGGTCTTTAAAAAAGATGGTTCTAAACACCTCCGTAATGTTATGGAAATCAGTTAAGACATTGTCATGTGTCGGCTGTCACTTAGGCATTTTAAGATTGGATCTATTGCCTTTTCTACTATCTCAGTACTTAATTTTATAGTTTCCCTGCTTCCCCAATGGATAGCATATCCGTTTTTTCTCCCTAGTTCTATGTCCTGCACCCATGCTATTTTATTATGAGTATTCTTAGACACCCGACTTGGAACTTTTATGTTCACGCTAATGTCCAGGTGGTGACTCATACCATTATGATGGGTATCAAAGGCCTTCATATAGCTAGCATGGCGATTGGGGGTAATGATAAAATTAATAAGTACTTTAGCACCTCTCCCTATAAATGTATAATCAAACTCCACCATAGGTGTGCACAGGCGGTTAGAAAATTCCAGATCCTGTTTAAACATAATTTCAATAAACTGGTCGCCTTTTATAGTGTGTTGGAAGTGAAGTGATGGGTCATCATTATCTTAGGTTAAACCGCACTTCCCACCACCCACAAATGGACACTGACTAGTATTAAAATCCCCACCCCAAATAGGTATAGTCTCGGCATTGGCATTTAGTTCTGAATTAGCGATATCTCTACTGAGCTTCTCTAGTATGGATCCCAAGTGGGCTATTTCAATGTTATTATAGAAATTTACGAGAAGCAATGCATTATTACAATATGTCTGTATTAAAACCGTTTGGTAATAAATTTCAAAACTAACAAACACACTCTTATGTCTGGCCAGCCGATTCGAGATATGGACACATAATCCTCCTTTTGGCCTACCACTAGGAGATTGTATCGCTGGAGTGTGGTATGTCTTGTACCCATGTATATGTATACTATCGATGGCCCAGGTCTCCTGTCGACACAAGACATCAAATTTGTCAATATAAGTTAGCCATGCTGGATCATTCGCCTTGTTCCTTAGGCCAGCCACATTCCAGAACAGAATTCTGCATATCCCCGATTGATTATCAATTTGGTTTGAGGGACCACTGGCATTACCTAAGGTACTTTCTGTTTCAACCGCTCGTATTTCCATGGATCTGTTTTACATGGTCATAATAGCCAGGTTATTAGTTTTTAGAGTATGCCCAAGTACATGGTGACCATTTTTGATTGAGTGTCAACCATTCTCATCTAAGGAAGTAGGGGGAACAAATCTGTTTGACACGGCCACAGTGTAACCCGGTCTCTCCTGTCTCCAGCCTTGCTTACCATGGTTATCCGGGGTATTAGTGGTATAAGGTGGGTAGAAAAACCCCAAGGGACGCACTTGGATGCTGGTGTTAAATGTATTTAATCTATGCATTCTTAATAAGACTTCCCTAACTAAGGCCGGTGAGCCTAACGAAAGCACTATGAAATCTCTTCATAGGCTTTATTACATTTGCCCACCCAGGCCACCCTCCTCACCATCTTAAATTCTTTAAAATGAGCATTTGTTAGACCTGTCCTTTTACCCAACCAATTAATAGTCTTATTTCTTAAGGCAGGCCAGTTTTCTATGGTTGCTGGTGAAAGTTGGGGAACGTCAACTAAGGTAATAGTGGATGGCGTTGCCGCTGGGGGATGGTTAAGTGTTTGTAGATTATTCATCTCCCCAAAAGCATTATTAACCCCTTTGCGGGTATTTACTCCAGCCACTAGTTATGTCCCTAGTTTACTACTTTCCCCACCTGAAACTTTAGGTCTAGTTCTCTCTTCTTTTTGTGCATGACTTTTGTCAGAAGGTATGGATATGTTAGGTCACTGGTCATGACAGTCACCCCGTTTGCTAGCTTCAAGAATTTGCTTATTTCCCAATGTAGTCGTAGTAGTGCTAGACTTATCTAATTGCACCATACTTCCCAGAGGTTTCTGATTTACTACATCATTACAGATTGAGCTCTTCTAGTGGACCCCTGAGAATTTTTCTATGCCAGTTTAAATTTTTTCCAACCTTAAACTAAGGGAGGTAATTGATTGCGACAGAAATTCTTTTAGGTCTTTTATGGCTACGAATACCTCTACTATTTCGCTAGAGATTACAGTTGCTGTTTTTCCCCCCTTGGGGTGGCCAGATCCCTTTTGTGTCCTAGGGAGTCTAGGGGTATGGGAAGGCACCGGGTGGATTACTACTGTATCTCCAAGGGTGTTATTAGCTACCACTGGATTGGGCGAGTTACAACATTTTTTCCTTAATGGTAATTGATTGCTTTCTGCAGGGTCATTTAGAATATCATCAGAAATTTCCTGGACGCACCCGTTGTTGAGTTTGACACGAGTAGCATTGTCAGGTAACTCTTTCCCTCCTATGTCTGCTAGACTTGCTTTGCATATCACTTTGCTAGCCATATCCTGTTGTTGTTGAGGGGATAAGATGGCAGACTCATTATTTATTGTTTCCTCAACAAAAATAATTGGTCTCTCGATATCTCCCACTGCCAATTTTAAATAGTTTAGCAACAACATATTAATCTTTCCATGTTTACTCGAAACTTCAGATAGATGGCTCGCAGCCTGCTTCCTTTTCCCCATTTTGTGCTTCCACTGGAGGGTGTGACTCTCAAAGGCACGATGTTGGTTCTACACAACCCTTATGGGCTAGCTAAATCATTGTGTCCTGACGGGTAAAGCTACTTAATACCTAAAAGGGCAGGGCCCCTTAATAAAAACCAAGTTCATTAAAATGTTATATATTATAAATATAGAACCATTAAACTAAAAAATGAGCCAAGCATGTACATGCAGGACAAAGTGCAAAATAAGAAGTCCAGATTAATTAGCCATATGAAATCTCTTTTGTGAGTGACTATGATTGGCTATAAAATCTATTTAAAAAAAAATCTTTTTATTAACTTTTCGTTCAATCAACCATTTGTAATAACCAGTTACATTAATTTGTACACCATTGACATACCAGCTTATTCGCTCTGGGCTCCCAGAAAGATACAAGGTCACTAGTAATTTGCATTGCAGCAGAACAAACACATGTCAATTTACTTGGACCATTAGCAAGGTAACTTCCTTCGGCAGTTCAGTGTCCCACTTTCTCATAACTGTACTACACTGGGCGTTGATCTGCTACTGTACCTCTTCCTCTACATTTACACCGTGGTAACCATATTTTCTCCCATTTTCTGACACACCCTCTACCTTTGTACACAGTTTCTTTGGGTCATTGGCACCAGTCGAGGTCGCGTTTCCAATCTCTAAGTGAAGGCGGAGAGGGCGCTCCCCACCATCTTGCAATGTTCCATTTGGAGATCCTGGCTGCCAGGGCAAGCTACATTCCTGTGTACCTGGGCCAGTCTATGTCTCCTGTGATCATGGGGTGGAACCATTTAGCATCCATCGAGACCTGTACCCCTAAAACTCTGGACAGCACCTCTGTCACCCCCTCCCAATATCTGACTATCTCAGGGTACTCCCACAGGATATGGAAGAAAGTACCTTCCTTCTGGCACCCCTGATGCAGAACCCAGTATGTGTTTTGCCCCAGGTGTATAGGTGTGTGCACTGGTAGTATGTACGATGTAGCACTTTAAGTTGCACTAATCTAATTCGAGAGCATACTGAAATCTCCCTAGGATCTGTAATGCCTCCTGCCAGTCTGCGCCATCCATGTTCCCTAGATCGTCTGTCCATGCTGCTCTCAGGGCTACAAGGGGGTCTGGCATATTGATTACTAGCTTGCTGTAGACTGCAGAGGTTGGCTTTTCAGTGATGGGGTCTTGGAGTAATCTATCTTCTAGAGGTGAGTAGACCGGAAGTGGGGTACTCCGCTGGATGTGTCGCTGTAGGGCGTGAATGAGCCTAAAATAGTGGTATTTTTGCATCTGGTACAAGGAGTATTCCTTCTGCAATGTTTCGAAGGGAAGTGATGTTTCCCCTTTCCACACATCTCCCAGGTGGTCAATCCCTATAGGTTTACACTTTCCAAAGCCCATTAGTGTTACCACCTCCTGCAAGAGGTCGCCTTCCCACAATGGAGTTTGGCTGGTCAATTTTCCCGCCCAGTCCAGTAACTTATTTGCCTCCCTCCAACATTCCACCACTACTCTTGTGTGCGAAGGGCACTGCAGCTGCCTTCTTCCAGAATAGAGGAATGAAGCATAATGACCCCCGGCATGCTGGCTCTATCTACCCAATATGCTGGTTATACAATCTATTTCTGAGAGAGCTCATATTCAGTAATTGCTTTGCAGAGTTGTGCCAAACCTGATTGATTCCAAACTCACTGTACCCAGACAGCTTGCAAAGTAGGCTGACCTCTGGGTTTACATATTGAGTCTACGTTAGGCCTGACTGCTTTGTGCAAAGCTACCAGAGGGTTTAGAACAGGAGTACCTATTGACTTTAGTGGTTCATTCGGAAAATGACTGTGTTATTATTTGAGGTGGGTTCTCACCCCTCAACTAATACTCCAATGTATTTACAAATATCACCACCCTGTTATTTTTGGTGGGGGCTGAGGAATGAAATTTAAGAGGATTATAGCAGAGTCTCAACTAGGGCTCATTTTAATTCAATCAAAGAGCTTTAAACAATAATGCAACCACTATTTCTTTAGAAACTAACTGGCACCGGGGGTTACATTCACTTTTGAAAAGTAAGGCACCTTTCGTTTCAAAAGTGAATGTAACCCTTAAAAGTTTCTAAGTCAGAAGGTGAATTTTTTTACCGAATCAAACTTGGTCTCTGCCAATGTTGTATGTTTTACATTGTATTTTGTATTGGTATCTATTTGACTAGGACACAAACATAAGGATGGTGGGAGAAATATTTGATGTAAGCTGGCAATAATTGTATTGTGCTGTTCATCGCGTATCAGTAAAAATAGCTAATATCCCTGGGCTAATATTTCAGATGGTATTGACAGCTGCTGTGGGTTGGAATCACTTTCCAAATAAATTCATACAAGTCATACATTACATGCTAGGCACCAAAAGGTTTCACAATGACAGTAGTTGGTGGAAGAGGAATAATGATTTGCATTTATTGAACCATATTGTTATGTTTTTAAGATTTGATAATAAATTCTGCACAATGTTGAAAAGCTTTAACGGAAGCTTATCTAACATTCTGACATACCACAAAGTGGAAATAAAAGGTAGGGTAGAATCATACAGTAAAGACTTGGACAAGAGTCCACTCTGTACTTATATGCACCCCATATTGACTGTTCTCATTGAGCTTGAATTTGGTTCAGCATAATGTTCTTTTTAAAAGATAAATCTGCATACATTGCAATAATCTTTTGGACAAAGTATTACCCATATGCTCCTTTTGGATTTGTACAATCTGTACTCATATTATTTTTTTAATTAAAAGATATAACGCTTGACTGACACATATTTTGCTATGAGTAGATGTAACTTACTCCTGTAGAACTCCTAACTTCCAGCAAGAGCAAGTCACTGCACAGGGTCTGAATCTCAAAGGTTTGTTTATGACTACTTTTGAATTCAGGAGTAAGTCAGGATGTTTACCGGATTACTACAATAATTCATGAGTAAACCAGGAACACTACTAGAATAAAGCAGACTTAATCATAAACCAGTATTTGTGTATATGATGGCGTAGGTCCTGATTCATAAAGATTTTGCTATAAGTAGGTGTGACTTGCTCTTGGCGTATTCACTTACACCTGAAACCACAGCAGTTAGAGCTTTCTAGGCACTTCCTGAGACAATTTTGTGAATTCCTTTATTCTTGTGCAAAAATACATGTCTGTGTAATTTTATTTGCAGCAAAATCCAGCAAGTGCAAAATAACTTGCTAACATTTTTTTGTCTGCACTGGGAATATATTTTTACTCATGGCAAAAATCAAAATCCAAAATAGTTCAGCATAGGAAACATCTGTATGTGTCTGGGTTGTAAACATTGTTTTGTGGGGTTGCATCTCAGAATATCAAGCATGTTATAAAAATATCAAACTCAGAAAATTGATTACTAAGTTATTATGAAGGTAAGCATATACCGCGCAGGATCCGCACACTCTGCTGATCATGAGCTGCATGCTAATTGCCTGTCAACACTTCAAACCAGGATGTGTTGGCAGTCGGACCGAGGCACAAGAAAAGAGAAAAGCAAACGTGCAAAACACGAAAAAGGGGCAGGGTAATAACACCCTGACCCCCTAGGCCTGCTCAGGGGTTCCCACAAAGACCCCCAGGGCCCAAAAATGCATTTTTTTTAAATCAATCAATCAATCAATCAATCAAAGCATTTATATAGCGCACTACTCACCCAGAGGGTCTCAAGGCGCTAGGGGGGAGGTACGCTACTGCTCGAACAGCCAGGTCTTGAGTTGCTTCCTGAAGCCGAGGTGGTCCTGGGTCAGGCGGAGGTGTGTCGGGAGAGAGTTCCAGGTCTTGGCGACCAGATAGGAGAAGGACCTTCCTCCTGTGGTGGCTCTTCAGATGCGGGGGATGGCGACGAGGGCGTGGCCGGTCGATCGAAGCTGGCTTGTGGGAGCGTAGAAGTTGAGGCGACTGTTGAGGTATCCTGGGCCTTGGTTGTGTAGGGCTTTGTGTGCGTGGGTGAGGAGACGGAAGGTGATTCTCTTGTTGACCGGGAGCCAGTGCAGGTCTCTCAGGTGTCCGGAGAGGTGGCTGCGACGGGGGATGTCCAGGATGAGTCGTGCTGAGGCGTTCTGGATCCGCTGGAGTCTCTTCTGGAGTTTGGCGGTGGTTCCGGCGTAGAGGGAGTTGCCGTAGTCCATACGGCTGGTGACGAGGGCCTGGGTGACCGTCTTCCTGGTCTCGGTGGGGATCCACCGGAAGATCATACGTAGCATGCGCAGGATGTTGAAGCACGACGAGGATACGGCGTTGACTTGTCTGGTCATGGAGAGGGAGGAGTCCAGGATGAAGCCCAGGTTGTGTGCGTGGTCTGTTGGTTAGGTTGCGCTGCCTAGGGCGGGGGGCCAACAGGAGTCGTCCCAGGCGGAGGGTGAATATCCCAGGATGAGGACTTCTGTCTTGTCTGAGTTCAGTTTCAGGCGGCTGTTCTTCATCCATTCGGCTACCTCTTTCATCCCTTCGTGAAGGTTGGGTCTGGCGGTGGCTGGGTCGTTGGTGAGGAAGAGGATTAGCTGGGTGTCGTCGGCGTAGGAGATGATGTTGAGGTTGTGCTGGCGTGCGAGGTCTGCGAGGGGGCTCATGTAGACGTTGAAGAGGGTTGGACTAAGCAAGGAGCCTTGAGGAACGCCGCAGATGACTTCGGTGGCTTCTGATCTGAACGGGGGGAGGCGGACTCTCTGTGTCCTTCCGGCGAGGAAGGAGATGATCCACTCCAGTGCCTTCTCCTGGATTCCGACGTTGCTGAGGCGCTGCACTAGTGTACGGTGGCAGAGCAGGGCTCGGATGTCATCGGTGGCTGCGATCAGGGCGGCCTCGGTGCTGTGGTTGGCCCGGAAGCCAGACTGCGAGAGGTCGAGGGATCCGTTCGTCTCGAGGAAGGCGGCCAGCTGCTTGTTGACGGTCTTCTCAATGACTTTTGCAGGAAACGGGAGCAACGAGATGGGGCGGTAGTTCTTGAGGTCGGTGGGGTCGGCTGATGGCTTCTTTAGTAGAGCGCTGAGCTCGGCATGCTTCCAGCTCTCCGGGAAGGTAGCGGTGTCGAAGAAGGTGTTGATGATGTCCCGCAGGTGGGGTGCGATGACAGCCTCGGCCTTGTTGAAGACGTGGTGAGGGCAGGGGTCGGTCGGAGATCCAGAGTGGATGGAGTTCATCGTGCGGATGGTGTCTTCGGTGCTGATCGGGGTCCAGGCACGGAAGGTGGTGGTGGGGGGCGGTGGTTCGGTCGTGGCGTGCGTCGGTTGAGTGCTGAAGCTGTTGTGTATGTCCGCGATCTTGTTGTGGAAGAAGGAGGCGAGGGAGTTGCAGAGGTCTTGCGAAGGGGTGATGTCGTTGTTTCCGGCGTTGGAGTTGGAGAGCTCTTTAACGATGTTGAAGAGTTCCTTGCTGTTGTGTGCGTTGTTGTCCAGTCGTTCCTTGAATGCCGTTTTCTTGGTGGCGTGGATCAGTTGGTGGTGTTTTCGGGTGGCGAGCTTGAGGGCAGTCATGTTGTACGGTGTTGGGTCTCTGCGCCAGGCTCTCTCGAGGGCTCTGCAGTTCTTCTTGGAGCTCTTGAGTTCATCGGTGAACCATGGGGCTTTCTTGCTGCCGGGTCTGCTAGGCGGGGTCCTCAAGGGGGCGAGGTCGTCTGCGCAGTCACTGATCTACTTCGTGAGGTTGGTGGCCGCTTGGCTGGGGTTCGTTGTGCTGGTGGGTGGGTACTTGCTCAGGGAGGTCGCGAGCTGGTCGGCTACGATCTTGTTCCAGCTTCTGCGTGCAGCCTGTTGCTGGTGGTGGTTGATCGTGGTCCTTTTGAAGCTGAAGTGGACGCAGCTGTGGTCTGTCCAGTGGAGTCCCGTGGCGTGGCTGAAGGTGATGTCCTTGCTGGATGAGAAGATGGGTTCGAGTGTGTGTCCGGCGTAATCGGTGGAGGTGGTCACCAGCTGCTTGAGTCCGAGGTTTGCGAGGTTGTCTAGCAGGGTGGTGGTGTTGCGGTCGTTGTTGTTCTCCAGGTGGAAGTTGAGGTCCCCGAGGAGGATGTAGTCAGCGGAGGGGAGGGCGTGCGGGCTGACGAAGTCGGCAATGCCCTCGCTGAATTGTGTGCGTGCTCCCAGGGGTCTGTAGATGAGGGTGCCTCTGAGGGTGGTCTTGGGGTTGATGTGGATCTGGAAGTGCAGGTGCTCGGCGGGTGCGAGGGTGTCGTCGTGTTGGTCGTGATGCGGATGGTGTTCTTGTGGATGATGGCGATGCCTCCTCCAGTCTGGTTGATGCGGTCCCTCCGGATGATCTTGTAGCCGTCTGGGATGGCGATGGTGATGTCGGGCGCTGAAGAGGCGTTCATCCAGGTTTCCGTGAGAAAGGGGACGTCTGGGGCTGTGGTGTCGAGCAGGTTCCAGAGCTCGACGGTGTGTCTGTGGATGGAGCAGGTGTTGGGCAGGATGCATTTCAGGTGGTTGCTGCTGTTGCTCGTCTTGGTCTTGGTCGGTGCTGGAGAAGTGCAGGTCCAGATGCAGGAATACTCGCTAGATAGCGGGATACTCGCTAGATCCACGGATCAGGCGGTGAAAATTATTAATTATTAATTAGCCCTCGGGTGGGCCAAGTCCAGGTAGTATCTCAAAAATATATGTGCGGGGGTCCAGGGGGACTACCGCAGACCCGGGGACTGCCCCTCCGGGGCATTCTAAAAATATTTGGGGTTCACACACACAGAATAATTGAAGTGATTATGCACCAATGTCACTATTTCTTTTGAAAACCTCACCATTCCACACACTATGAAATGGAAGCAAGCAGGCACCAATGTCACTATTACTTTCCAAATCCCTACTGGCACCTGATCACTGCGAATACGAATGTCGTTTACTGCGGCTTTGCTGTTCTCTTGATACTTACTACATATTGCTTTTGTTTTCCCCTGTTTTTCCTCAGCAGGCATACTTATTGTTTAACCAGGCAAACATAATGTTAAGTCCTGATGATGATCCCAATTTAATCTGAGCACAGGATCGAAACGTCAACTCCTTTTAGTAATCATACAGTTGATTATTGGATATTATTATTTTTTGTATGTACTACTCTGGGAAACTCTGTCTATGTTGATTCCAATACAGTGCCCAGACTGCTCACCCCCTTTTTGCCTGAAGCACTCTTTCCTCCTTTCCTCTCTATTTTCTTATCTCCCAGTACGGTACAGGACTGTGCCTTACTGCAAGAAAATGTTTTTTGCTGAATGTATTTAACTTGAAATTCCTGAATTGTTTATAATATATTCCCTGCTCAGCTGGGCAAAGGAACAAGTATATAGTAGCCTATTGTGGTCTATATGATATTAGTTTGTCACTCCATTTTTGCTGAGGACCTTTGTTTTTCTTAATAACTGATACCCATGGTCCACAGCTACCAGTTGGGTCTCCCTTGTTTACTTATAAAGGGCAAAAAGGATGGAGCGGGGGCATGCACACAGACATCGGAGGGCAGGGGGGAGGAGAATAGGGGCAGCAAGCTAAGCACAGAGGTCAAGCAGGAGGTCAATGATGGGGCATAGAATTGGGCAATGGAGGGCAAGAGGAGTGGACTGGTACATCATGCTAAATGGAGGGCAGTGGCAGCACATCAGACCATGGATGGCAGGAGGGAGGAGACTAGTCCATGCATTCAGACACAGTGGATAAGGAGGAGGTGGATGGGGCAGCAAGCTAAGTGTTCAGAGAAGGCGTGAAGGCCAGTGGCAGATCAACGGCAACACAAGGCTGTAATAAGGGAGCAGGGACATGGACATGGACAATGGATGGCTAGGAGGAGGGAAGGAGGCAGGAGCAGCAAGCTTGGTTGGGGCAGCACAATGTCAGGCCCTGCTTCCAACCCCTCACCATCCATTGTGAAATGCATCGTACTTAATGTTAAAAAAAACTAGAAATTTGCTGAAAAAACAAAGATTACAGGGATGGTATAGTTAGACTCAGATTTCACTCATACACAACCAGTGAAATTCAGCAGTTATAGTTACCTGAGCAACCTATAACTTATGCCCAGCCCTGCTAATAACCTCAGAGATTACATCATTCATGACATGGTCAGTTACATCACTCATGACATCACTCATGACATCTCAAATGAGCTGTGAATGGAATGGAACTTTAATCGCTGGAACTTTATTTAGGGATAGTGTGTATATATTAACACCCCTTTTTTTCTTTTCTTTCGTGTAAGAACCATTATAATACGCAACGTGCCCAGATTAATATGGCTGATAGCCTTTCACTTTAAAGTAATGGGTAGTCCATTGTTTATGTTGATGTTTGCAATCCTAAGTATGTTTATTATGAATAAGTCACGTTGACAAACATACAGGTATGGCGGTCACGGGGCAAGACATGCTGAAATGAGATTATGTATATAATAACACTTGTTTTCTTTTCTTTGTTGTATCAATTCCTGAATTTTTACATCATGACCAGGCCATTATGGCCACCAGCTTTTTAGATTAAAGTAATATGGAGTACTTTGTTAATGTTGGCAACTTTAGGTATTTGTACATTTAAATAAGGATGCTACAATGACGTCTTGTATCGTTATAAAGGTTTGGATGAGCCGAAATGCATGGATCACGTCTTCTGCAGATTAAATACTTCCAAACTACAACCTTAATGCTGATTCCTTCCTTGGAAGAGTGAGAGGAGATTAAATACGTATATATAAAATTCACTGAAAAAAACACAAGTTTTAGGGACAATATAGTTAGAAATTAGCATTTTAGAAACCTCAGAAAATCAATGAAAAACCACAGGTTTTAAGGATGTCATAGTTAGTTGGATATTTCACTCGTACAAAACTAGAGAAATTTGGCCGTCATAGTTAGTTGTGCTAACTATAACTCGCGCCCCACAATGCACTGCTGAAGACGTCACATATTACATCACTCATGACATGGTCAGTGACATCACTGATGACATCATTGATGACATCTGAAACAACATCACTGATGACATCCTCCACGTGATCATCCGATGCACCTCCTCAAATCCTAAAATACAGACTACCTTCTCAAAATCATAGACACACCAATATTAGTACAACTACAATATTGTGTGCACTATGCTTGCAGACCTCTAACCAGCTACATACTATTCATACTAAATACCCAATTAGTACCTATGCAGTCTAGGAATACTTCTGTCTGACCCATGCACTTCGCCATTCACCCATCCAGCACTATCTACGTCTCCTATCACTCCACCAATACTATACACTCTGTTTGTAATACTGTAATTTTTCTAGATACTAGTCATGAACTTATGGAATGGCCTAGCTTCTAACAAAAGTACAGCTATAATATTTTGTGCACTATCCAAGGAGCCCTCTAACTAGCTACATACTAAAAATACACTTTTCTAAATACCCAGATAGTACTAATGAAGTGTAGGAATCGTCCAGTCTGTCCCATGCACTTCTTTAATCACCTACCTACCACTATCTTCTTATCCTATCACTCTACCAATACATAAGCACTTATAAATTAAGTGTTCATTCTGTTTGCAGCACTGTCATCATTCCAGTTACTAGTGGTATTCTTATAAAATGACCTAGGCCCCAAAACAAGAACACATAAATTATTCTTTGCATAATCCCTACAAATCTCTAAGCTTATACATACTATTGGTCCACTCCATTGAATACTGAAGTAGTACCCATGCAGTGTAGGATTCCTCTTGTCAGTCTCATGCAACTCTTCAATCACCCATCCAGCACTATGTTCTTATTGTATCAGTCTGCCAATACCTAAGCACTTATGGGGCATATTTACAAGCACCCTGCGCCACCAGTATGTCACTTTTTGTAATATAGTTAAGGCGCCAGGCACTCCTTCAAATTTGCAAGGAGAGGAAAAGCCCCTCTGCATGGATTTTCCTCTCCTTGTAAATACGACCCCTCTATACACAGAACTTTACATAGAAGGGGCGATCCATAGGTGTTGTTGTGGGTGTTCCCACGCAACACCCATAGAACAAGACACATCTCCAGATTTATGAGAAATTGTTAATCCGGAGATGTGTGTGAAGGCTGCACCATCCTAGAGTTGGTGTAGCAAGGTGCAACAAGGAGAATTGTTTTAATTTCTCCGCATTTTTCCTCTTTCAATGCAAGCTGCATTCCAAAGCATACATGGAAAGAGGAAAATGCCTTTACTAATTGTTTTTGTGCAGGAAGGTGTCCCTTCCTCCACAGAAAACAATGTCCGCACGACACAGACATACTTGCACCAAGGTGCAAGGGTGCCTGTGTCACTGCATGGCTGCAGTTTGTGCAGCAGTGCAGGGGGAATTACAGAGTTGCAACATATTCATGTACATATGTCACATCCCTGTGCTTCGGAAGTGCCACTGTGCAGTGCAGCTAAGGTGCTTGCAGTGTCACGCTGCAGTACTTCTTCATAAATCTTCACCTATAAATTCACCATACACTACTAATGCATTCTTTCAGTCAATCAAGCTGTATACATATATTCAACCAAACGTTCATACATTACTTTGCAATTATAGTTCTTTCTTTAACCAGATAAGGTAGTCTAGAATTTGTTTTTCTTCTTTTATATATATATATATATATTTTTTACAATTTTGTAACTGTTAGACCTGTCTGGCTTTTTGACGTAGTCCCTCCTATTTATTATTTATTTTGTCCCCTTTTTGCCCCTCATACCATTGATAATTTTTTGTCCACTGACTTTTTTTAGGTGTTGGCCAGGGGGATAGGTGTTCTTTCCCCCCCCATAATTTTTCACCTCAGGCCCAGAGGCCTGTTCTGACAGGAAAGTTGGAACCACACAAAATGGTGGCTACCAAACGCCCTAACTGTCACACTCAGAACTTGGCCATAGCCTAGCATAGGGCATTCTAGAACCTTATGGTCCATTCTGGACCACTGAGGGTCAGCCTATATAAGGCGGAATGCGGGGCAGCCATTTTGTCTACCTGTGAGAGTCAGCTGGAGGATAGGCTATCTCAGAAGGTAGGGAAAGGCTAGTGAGAGGGTTGATCTCCTGTGAAGGGAAGCAGCCTAGTGAATCCACTCCTCTACTCCTCCTTTGGGATTCTTGTCTTGTCCCCGCTGTGGAAGTTTCAGGGAGACCCTGGGCGCCTGACTGACCCCTAGCTTTAGAATAGAGGGGTGAGGACAGGAGAAGGAGACTGCGGAGCTGTGGAGCGCAGTCCTCTGCCCAGTGGGAGGATCTGAACTAAAGAAGACTCCTGAGCCTGTTATCTGTCCAGTAAGGAGGGCTGAGGTTCCAGTGCTGGAAAAGTGCACAGTGACTTTCTACTGAGGAAGCCCCCTTTGATTCCCCCTCCCTTCTGAGGACAAGGAGTAAGCTTCTGGCTTGGGTGGCGCTGGGCACCTCTTACCTGTGACAGGGCTGGTAGCAAACCGAGCCCCTCTTAATTTATAAGGTAGTGGAGAGTGGAGAAGGGTCCCATCTACGCCTGGGCAGTCTTGTGAGGCCATCGCCGTGAACGGGACCCCGGGGGCGCCTTCCGCGCTCTGTGTCAGCGCCCGGTGGAATCAGGGAAGAAAGTGCGTAGTGCTCATGCCTGGCACCGGCGCGCTAATCCCCCACTGAATCGGGGACTGCCTTGCAGGAGGGGCCTAGGACCGAGCAGGCCCAGTGCGGAGATACTGTATCCCCGCGCATGCGCAGTGAAGCCCTCGCGTGGAGGAAACGACGACTTTCGCCGCTGAGGGGAGCCGAGAGGAGGCGTCTCCGTCGAGTGCTGGAAGACTGATCTACGCGCCATGGGACCGATCCTTCCTGGTGAGGAGCCGCCGCTCGTGTGGCGGAATCACCGTGTCAGCGGCCCGAGTTGTAGCTGAGAGGGCCTCCGCTCCTCTGCGTGGGAGCGAGGGGGCCGATCACCGGAGGTAAAGCGTCTGAGTGCTCAGGGGGTGAGCGGAGGAACTGCCTGCCGGCCGCCTACACAAGTAAGCCGGGAAGAGCGAGGGGTGGCGAGGGAGTGCCGCTAAGGTCTCCTAATTGTCTGGTTTCCTCCCCACACGGTGCAGAACTGAGTGAGAGGAAGAGGGAGGAGGGCCTGAGAAACGAGTGGCCTAACTTTTAAAAACTAACTGACTTCAAAAGCCTGGTTATCTGGGGGGTGCAAAGAATACAAATGTCTTCAAGACCCCTGGTTCTCGACAGTGGTGACAGCTTGCCCCCCCCCCCCTCAGATGGAGTAGGGTTTCTGTGAAGCAAAGTAAAGCGCAATGCACAGTTAATCAGTCTTAAGAAAGTGGAAGGGTTACCTGCCAGCCATGGTTGCGGTGCATATTTAAATGTAACGAACTTTGGTAATTAATTGATAACCTGTGCAGCAGTCTAAAAGTGTAATTGATATTTCTAAAACCAATTGTAGAGTACAAGCCATATTTAAACTAACCTATGGAAGAGTAAGCGTTACTTGCCAGACAGAGTTATGGTGTATGACTAAATATAAAGTACTGTGAATACTGATTGCTAAAGTGTGATGGGAGTTCAAGAGTATAGTAAATGCTTTCAAGACAATTTGATAATTTGCTAGTAATTTAAGAGGTATAACTGTTGATTCTAAAGTAACCTGAAATGTTCTAAGCTATATATATTTTGAGAACAAAGAGAATATTATTTTTATAAAGCAGTACGTATTTTTCCACAATTTTGGTGTAGCGTTATTTTTGTGTGATATTGCGTGGTTTTACTGTTGGGTGGTCTGCAACCTTTACACTGTGCCTCTGAAATGTATGCCTTGCCCTAGGCCAGGCTACCCCAAGTTCCAACAGTAACTTTTTGGTGTTTTTTTCAAAAAATTAACAAAAAAAGGAACAAATAAAACAGCAAACTCTTGCAATTACTTATCATTCCAAAAACAACAACAACAAAAAAATTAACAATGATGGTTGCGTTGCTCAGCACAAACTGCATCCACCGACTGCTCAGCGAAGCATATAAGTTTCTTACACTTCACACAGTTTTGCTTGAGAAAGGCGAATTCTGGCCTAATGTCCATTGCAGGTGTTCCTGAGGACACTACAGATGTACTTGCTACAGAAGGTGAGGGGTTCAAAGCAGCTCGCCTCATTTCCTCCCGAGAAAGATTGAGAGGATTTGTGGTCCGGAGATGCTTATTCATAGAAGCAGTGCCACAAGAGTATTTTTTTCACTGCCTCTTAGGACTCTGTCACACATTTTGCATGTCACCTTTCTCGCATTTACTTTCTTCTCTCCAGGTGGAAAAGTGAAGAATTTCCACACAACAGATTCAGGCCTCTGTGGGCGTGGTGACTCCTGCAATAATTCTTCTTCAGATGATACTTCCTCCTGCTGCTGTCCAGATGCCATTTTGTTTGATATTTTTCTGAAACAAAACACAAAAAAACAAGCAAAAAGGGTTCTTGTAGGAAAAGAGATGTCTCTCTAAAGATTCTCCAACAAGAATGATTGAAATTGGTGGGGGTCCTTCAATAGTTACAGTGGGAAATGTTATGAACCAATTAAATCTTTTTTTTTAGGTCAAATGGGATCCGCGCACTATGTGATCACGAAGCATGCACCCGACGGGACTTCGCAAAAATATATTTAAAAATAATATAAGTTTATTATAAGTATAAATACATTATTTTCATGAATATCTTAGATAATCTCTTCCGCTAATATGTATATTAAAGACACATTCATATCATTTTAGAACACAAAAAATGTTTGCGGGCGTCAGGCACCCAGCGCGCCCCAGCACGTAGATGACGTCACGCGGGACCCGCAACCGGGCAAGTGCCACGTACCGTAATGCGCATGTGTCGTGAATGCGCAGGAGCAGGAGTCACGGACAGGTCGCATACCAATCATGCACATCACGTAATATTAAATGTATATGATTTAACTGAAAAACACTCAGCCACTGCACAACGTGCGCGGATCCTTCATGACTTTTCTAAAATGGCGGCTACAATCCGCTCACCCACCTTGATGTGTACGCTTTGGATGCGCAACTCCGAAAAAAAATTGGAAAAAGAAAATAATATATTTATATTAAAATAAAAAAAATAAACAAAAATATTAAACAATATTTCAGTTTGAATTAAAAAACATTTTTGGCAATTTTCAGAAAAAGATATAATGTTAATTAATGAATAAAATATTTATAAATAAACAGTTAAACACTGTAGAAATCAGTACAAAAACATAGGTATACCTACTATTACACTTAAAAATTTGCATTCAAAAAATCTTTGAAATTCACTGAAAAACCACAGGTTTCTGAGACTCTATAGTTAGAAATTAGCATTTAAAATGAAATTCAGTGAAAAACCACAGGTTTCAGAGATGTTATAGTTAGAAATTAGCATTTAACAAACCGTAGAAATTTACAGAAGAAAACATAGGTTTCGGGGGTGTTATAGTTATCTGGACATTTCACTTGTACAAAACCATAGAAATTCCTCCGTTATAGTTAGTTCTGCTATCTATAACTCACGCACCCGCAATGCACTGCTGATGATTTCACATATTACATCATTCATGACATGGTCTGTGACATCACTGATGACATCAATGAAGACATCTCAAATGACATCACTGATGACATCAATGATGACATCATCCATGTGACAATCAAATACACTAGTACAACCTTTTACCACTCACTGCAAAATACAGAGTACCATATTTGAAACCATTGATACACCAATAACAGTTACTACATACCCACTCACTGATACCTACGTCTACATACACAACTATCCATTCAACAACAGAATCACTTATACATGCAGTCACTAATTAATATAACACTATCAAATGCACTTATACACAGATATAGACATTGACACATCAGCAGTCATCTTAGTCTATTATGCAGTCATCCTACTCAATCATGAAAAAATATTCACACTTACATTTACTCACTTACACAATAATATACACACCTCATTTATTCAAACACATAGTAACTCATAGTTAATATGTTAAAAAATCACCATTACATTTATACACTCATTCATGTAGTTACTCTCACAATAACTGACTCTTACAAATACTTTTTTAAATACACCAACTCCCACATACAGTGCCTTTTATTTTTTTACTTTGTTGAAGATGTGCAAATAAAACATACATTCGCTCACCAACACACAAATAAATATACTCAGTCACCTAAACAACTGTTTCCATATGCACTCTTCACACATCTATGCATAGAGTTACACACACCCCATCCAACTACACACAAACCCAATGTCCCATAAAAACACTAACCCAGCTAATCAATAACTAATATACACACTCATGTAGTTATTGACCAACTGATGCAGCATGTTATAGAACAACGGAGACAGTGATGCACACATTCACATAGTTTAGTTACTAATCCATGTATTAACTGAGACACTTTTGATTACTCACTTAAACAGACAGTCAGACAGCTACTAAATCCTCCATCCAGACAGTTAAATATCCACTCAATCTTCAATACAGATTGGTATATATATATATATATAATACATATTAAAATTTCAAACTAAACCACATTCACTGGATGATGTCCTCAGTGATGTCATCGGTGATGTCATTTGAGATGTCATCAGTGATGTCATCAGTAATGTCACTGACCATGTCATGAATAATGTAATATGTGGCACCATCAGCAGTGCATAGCGCGAGTTATAGTTAGCAGAACTAACTATAACGGAGGAATTTCTATGGTTTTGTACGAGTGAAATGTCCAGCTAACTATAACACCCCTGAAACCTATGTTTTTTTCAGTGAATTTCAAAGCTTTTTTTAAATGCTAATTTCTAACTATAAGGTCTCTGAAACCTATGTTTTTTTCAGTGAATATATATATATATATATATATTCACTGAAAAAACCATAGGTTTCACACCAGTTATAGTTAGGAATTAGCATTTAAAAAACCTATTAAATTCACTGACAAAACCAGTTATAGTTAGCTGGAAATTTTACTGATATAAAACCAATGAAATTCCACGTTATAGTTAGTTGGACTCACTATAACTTGCGCGTGCAATGCACTGCTGATGACGTCACATATTACATCACTCATGACATGGTCAGTGACATCACTCATGACATCACTGATGACACCATCCAGTGAATATGTGTCTTTCTGAAAAATAAATATTAGTGAGTAATGTTTAAATATTTAAATATATATATTATTGTTTCACTTTGTGTATAAGTGGCTACATGTGTTGGTAAGTAGCTACATGCGTATGTATATGGGTTATTAGATGTTTCTCTTAGTATCAGTATGAGTGTCTATATGGTTTGGTGGGGGTATTACTTAGCACATAGATGCATGAGTGACTGACTCTCTGTTTGTATGTGTTTTGAAGACAGCATATGTGCAGGACTGTATGGGTGGATGAGTGTCTATATGTGTTTGTTAGTGAGTGAATGACTGTCTCACTAGTGTCTTTATCAGTAACTACATATGTTTTAATCTAGTATATGTGAATATTGATGTATATAAGTGAGTATATGTGAGAGTAAGAGATTGTAAGAGTTCCTGTTTAAATAAGTATGTGTTTCTATAAGTGATTGTTTAAGAGAATAAATATGTGTAATTTTCAATACAAGTAAGGTGGAAGTGTGTGTATAACTCTATATTCAAATAAATGGATGTTCAATAGTTTATTTGCACGTGTGAGTATGTGTGTGAGTAACTTTTGGATGACTGTCGGTGTGTAACAGGATGTATAGGTGTATCACTTCATATGATGAGTGAGTATATGTATGAGTGACTATATAGAACTGTTGGTGAATGACTGGATGTGCATATAGATGGTGGAATTACTGAATTGCTTGTTGTAACTGATATGGGTATCTCCATTTTTTTTTAAATTTCAGTTTCTATTTTTGAATATGTGTTTCAAGGGTTACATTACACTGAAAGGAGGTCTGTCACTATGTCACAAGGATGGTGTCATCAGTGATGTCATGAGTGATGTCACTGACCATGTCATGAGTGATGTAATATGTGACGTCATCAGCAGTGCATTGCACGCGCAAGTTATAGTGAGTCCAACTAACTATAACGTGGAATTTCATTGGTTTTATATCAGTAAAATTTCCAGCTAACTATAACTGGTTTTGTCAGTGAATTTAATAGGTTTTTTAAATGCTAATTCCTAACTATAACTGGTGTGAAACCTATGGTTTTTTCAGTGAATTTCAAAGGTTTTTTAAATGCTAATTCCTAACTATAACTGGTGTGAAACCTGTGGTTTTTTCAGTGAATTTCAAAGGTTTTTTTAATGCTAATTCCTAACTATATAAGACCTGAAAGCCCACCAGGAATCTCCAGTATGCGCCAGGGGACTGCATTGCAGAGAGGTGTAATGAAGCCACAACCCTTTTTACACCTCTCTGCAACGCAGCCCCCGTGCATGTTTGAAGAGGGGAAACTAATTCCCCTTGCATACTGGGGGCCCCTGGGGGCCTATTAGCCCACCTGGAACCTCCAGTATGCGCCTGGGGCTGCATTGCAGAGGTGTAATGAGACTATGCCCCTTGTTACACCTCTCTGCAACGCAGCCCACTGCCGCGTTTGCAGAGGGGGAACTAATTCCCCTTGAATACTGGGGGTCCCTGGGGTCAACTAGTCCACCAGGAGCCTCCAGTATGCGCGAGGGAGCTGCATTGCAGAGAAGTGTAATGAGGCCACACCCTTGTTACACCTCTCTGCAATGCAGGCCACTGGCGCCTTTGCAGAGGGGGGACTAATTCCCCTTGCATACTGGGGGTCCCTGGATCATATCTGCCCAAACACCGATATTCCGAACGATTGTAAATGACTTTTCTTGAGAAACATTTGGATTTGGATTATCATGTCCTATACTTTGGAATTTTTGAAAGACTGACTTTGAGGATGCTATAAATTACTCAAGTCTGCCCGAATTGTGTGGGTAAAATTGATACCTAGTCACTTTTAATAAGAATATACTTATGTCTCGTCTAACATTTGGAAGAAATATCTAGTTATATGACAACGGGATACCGACATAACTTGAAGGAAATAAGAACGCCCTGAAGAAGTTCTGTTGTACAGAACGAAACGTTTCGGCTGGCTGTGGTACATAAACTTAAGGAAAATAAAAGCATTTGAATATACACCAAGATTCAGCGCTTCAATAAGTACTCTAAGTGATATGATTTGATTGGACTCATTGTGAAAGTGGTGCTGTGCCAAACTTTGGAATATTCTCCACTACTCTCTACTACTTACTCTCTCCCACTCTCTACTACTCACTCTCTACTGCTCTCTACTACTCACTCTACTACTTACTCTCTACTACTCTCTACTACTCAGTCTCTACTACTCACTCTCTACTACTCTCTACTACCACTCTACTATTCACTCTACTACTCTCTACTACTCACTCTGCTACTCTCTCTACTGCTCTCTACTACTCTCTACTACTCACTCTCTACTCTCTATTACTCACTCTCTACTCTCTACCTCTCTACCTCTCTACCTCTACACCTCTACCTCTCTACCTCTCTCTACACGCACACATATAGACATATATGCATATATATATGTGCATATGCATTTATATATATGTATGTGTATATATAAAAAAAACATTTTTTTTTCTAATCAGCTACTTTTAAAACTGTCATTCTTTTTCCCCATGGTACACTCCCCGGTACGCTTACCGGTGCGCGTACCGGGCGCTCACCCCGCGAAAATCAAAATTTTTTTTTTTTTTTTTTGCCCCGTGGGGCCCTTTTATGGCCCCCACATCAAACCTAGGGGGTCAAGGGGGGTCTACTCTGCCCCCTTATGGTCATTTCCCCCTTTGTTTTGGCCACCTCTTGTGTCTCGATCCTACCGAGACACAAGATGGCGGCCGCTCCGGACTGTTTAGAATGTTTACAGACACCCCAGAGCCAATCAGCTTTCTCCGCGCAAGTCGCGTGACGCGCCCGGTGCGCGTACCGGTGCGCTTACCGGAGCGCTGCTATAGATATATATATTTTTTTGAACCTTAATTACTCAAAATCCACTGGAGCACATATCTTGAGACATAGCAAAGGCACATCGGGCTACCAGTCCCTACAATTTTGCCAAGTTTGGTGGAAATCCATTCAGCCGTTCGGGCTAAAAGTGAAATCGACCGCCCTATGGAAATTAACATGGGGAAAACGCGTTTTGGGACCCCCCTTTTATCTCGGCCCCCGCTTGACGAATCCCCCCCAAATTTTCAGGGAAGGACCGGACCGCCATGAGACCATTTTCCTGAAAATTTCAGGCAGATTCGTCAACCGGCGCCAAAGTTATTCAAAATAGAATGTTGAGATTTAACATTGAAAATTATCCTAACTATAACTACCTACTGGCGACCGCCAGTAGGTAATATATATATATATATATATATATATATATATATATATATATATATATATATATATATATATATATATATATATATATATATATATATATATATATATATATATACCTACTGGCGGTCGCCAGTAGGAATATATAGTTAGGACCTAGTTACCATAGGAAATCCCCAACATTCTATTGGGAATAACTTTGGCGCCGATTGAGGAATCTGCGTGTAATTTTCCTTAAAATTGCTTTGCTCCGCTCCTATCCTTCCCTGAAAGATTCGGGGGGATTCATTAAGCGGGGGCCAAGAAAAAAGGGGGGTCCCAAAACGTGTTTTCCCAATGTTAATTTCCATTGAGACCTTTAGACACGGCTACAGCCCGAATGGCTGAGCGGAATTACACCAAACTTGGCAAAATGGTAGGGACAGGTATGCAATAGTGCCTTTTTCATATTTGGTGAAAATCCCTCAAGTAGTTGTTGAGAAAATGGAATTTGAGCAAATTATATATCTATATGCGCTCAACATTCTATTGGGAATAACTTTGGTGCCGATTGAGGAATCTGTGTGCAATTTTCCAGAATTGTGGCCAGCTCCGCTCCGCTCCTTCCCTGAAGGTTTCAGGGCGATTCGTCAAACGGGGGCTGAAAGGGGGGTCCCAAAACATGTTTCCCTATGTCAATATTTGGTGAAAATCCCTCCAGTAGTTGTTGAGAAAATTGAATTTGAGAAAATTATATATCTATATGCGCTCACCGTACGCGCACAATAAGCGTACGGTACGCGTACGGTACGCGTACGTGCGCGTACCCTTACGTGCGCGAGCAAGTTTCTGATTGGCTGGCAGTCGACTGTCAACATTCCAAACTGTCCAAACCAGGAAGTGTTGGCCACCATCTTGTTTTTAAGGAGATCTGAGGCACAAGAGAGCCCAAAACAAGAGTGGAAAACATGAAAAGGGGGCAGGGTAGAGACCTCCCAACCCTCTAGCCCTTCTCAGGGGTCCCAAAAGGACCCCCAAGGGCAAAAAAAAATAATTGGAAAAATCGTGGGATTTTAAAAAACTTGGTGGTCCTTCTGGGACCCCCTGAGAAGGGCTAGGGGGTCAGGGGATCTCAACCCTGCCCCCTTTTCGCGTTTTTCACTCTTGTTTTGTGCTCTCTTGTGCCTCATTTCTCCTGAAAAAACAAGATGGTGGCCAACACGTCCTGGTTTGGACAGTGATGTCATCAGTGATGTCATTTGAGATGTCATCAGTGATGTCATCAGTGATGTCACTGACCATGTCATGAATGATGTAATATGTGACATCATCAGCAGTGGATTGCGGGTGCCGAAATATAGTTAGTACAACTAACTATATAGGAGCAATTTCAATGGTTTTTAAATGCTAATGCCTAACTATACAAGGCCTGAAACCTTTGTTTTTTTAAGTGAATTTGCAAGGTTTTTAAAATGCTAATTCCTAACCATATAAGGCCTGAAACCTATGTTTTTTTAAGTGAATAATATATATATATATATATATATATATATATATATATATATATATATATATATATATATATATATATATATATATATATATATATATATATATATATATATATATATATATATATATATATATATATATATATATTACCTACTGGCGGTCGCCAGTAGGTATATATAGTTAGGATTTTTTCTCTATGGGATTTTTGAAAATTCTATGTCTAATAACTTTGGCGTTTGTGGACGGAATTGGCTGAAATTTTCAAGAAAATGGAACATTTTGTTTCTGAGCAGCACCTGACAATTTGGGGGGGTTTCATTAAGGGGGGGCCGAGAAAAAAGGGGGGTCCCAAAACGCGTTTTTACCATGTTAATTTCCATAGGGCGGTTGCCTCACTTTTAGCTCGAACGGCTGAATGGATTTGCACGAAACTTGGCAAAATTGTAGGGACTGTTAGCTCGATGTGCCTTTGCTAGGTCTCAATATATGTGCTCCAGTGGATTTTGAGTAATTTAGGTTCAAAAAAAGATATATATCTGGGCGGAGCCTAACCACACATCTGATCTGATTGGCTGTCAGCACTTCATCCAAGAAGTGTTGGCAGCCATCTTGGGACCAATATACATGATAGCACCTCATTAAAAAGCATTGTAGTTAATAGAGGGTTTTAGGACTTTAGTTACATTATAAATCATTTGTTGATGGTACCATACTCGTTTTAGGAATTGTGGTGGGTTCTAAGGTGATTTTACATGTGAAAAAACCTTCTGCTGTGATATCATGAATATTGTTTGAAAGAAAACTAATATCTCATGATTTTCCCACAGTGGTTTGGAAGGGGATCTATAAGCTAAACTGAAAGCATATTTTCTGTAAATTCACATTATCTTTCTCAGTCATGTGAAAATGAAGTCTGACATTCTCAGTAAAACATGTACATCCAACAAGGACAGAGACTGTCAGTTGATTCCTTTGTGTTCTACTGCAGCCTCCTAGAGTGTTCTAAAGAACAACTAGAGCGCTAACAGTCCTACTTATTACAAAGGTATGGCACACCTGAAGCCATCTTGATTGGAATAAAGTGGTAACTCTTAAAACATTTAATTTAAAAAGAAACAACATGAGGGGGTATATTTTGCCATAGAAAGTATGATTAGTGCTGAAGAATGAAAAATTAGGGCACATTTTGAGTGACTTCTCAAATCCTTTTCTATTTCATTAAAACATTCTGACATGCAGTCTCCCAAAATGGCCACCAGAGACAAAAGAGCCCAAATGTAGCCCAAATATCACCCAGATGTAGCCCAAGTATAGCCCAATGACAGAATGTCCCAGGGTGTTCTAAAGAACAACTAGAGCGCTAACAGTCCTACTTATTACAAAGGTATGGCACACCTGAAGCCATCTTGATTGGAATAAAGTGGTAACTCTTAAAATATTTAATTTAAAAAAGAAACAACATGAGGGGGTATATTTTGCCATAGAAAGTATGATTAGTGCTGCAGAATGAAAAATTAGGGCACATTTTGAGTGACTTCTCAAATCCTTTTCTATTTCATTAAAACATTCTGACATGCAGTCTCCCAAAATGGCCACCTGAGACAAAAGAGCCCAAATGTAGCCCAAATATCACCCAGATGTAGCCCAAGTATAGCCCAATGACAGAATGTCCCAGGGTGTTCTAAAGAACAACTAGAGCGCTAACAGTCCTACTTATTACAAAGGTATGGCACACCTGAAGCCATCTTGATTGGAATAAAGTGGTAACTCTTAAAACATTTAATTTAAAAAGGAACAAAATGAGGGGGTATATTATGCAATAGAAGGTATTATTAGTGCTGCAGAAAGAAAAATTAGGGCACATTTTGAGTGACTTTTCAAATCCTCTTCTATTTCATTAAAAAATTCTGACATGCAGTCTCCCAAAATGGCCACCAGAGACAAAAGAGCCCAAATGTAGCCCAAATATCACCCAGATGTAGCCCAAGTATAGCCCAATGACAGAATGTCCCAGAGTGTTCTAAAGAACAACTAGAGCGCTAACAGTCCTACTTATTACAAAGGTATGGCACACCTGAAGCCATCTTGATTGGAATAAAGTGGTAACTCTTAAAACATTTTATTTAAAAAGGAACAAAATGAGGGGGTATATTTTGCCATATGAATTATGATTAGTGCTGCAGAAAGACAAATTAGGGCACATTTTGAGTGACTTCTCAAACCCTCTTCAATTTCATTAAAAAATTCTGACATACAGTCTCCCAAGATGGCCACCAGAGACAAAAGAGCCTAAATGTAGCCCAAATATCACCCAGATGTACCCCAAGTATAGCCCAATGACAGAATGTCCCAGAGTATTCTAAAGAACAACTAGAGCGCCAACAGTCTTACTTATGACAAAAGTATGGCACACCAGAAGCCATCTTGATTGGAATGAAGTGGTAAGTCTGAAAACACTCAATTTAAAAATGAACAACATGAGGGGGTTAATTTTGCCATAGAAAGTATGATTAGTGCTTCAGAAAGAAAAATTAGGGATCATTTTGAGTGACTTCTCAAATCCTCTTCTATTTCATTAAAAAAATTCTGACATGCAGACTGAAACATGCACTTTGAATACCAGCACCAGACGTCCCTGGTGAGCAGTAGCTTTACTACAGTGATCTAATGTGCAACTAGAGTGCTAACATTCAGAATTTATGGCAAATGTGTGACACATCTGAATGCCTTCTTGATGGAACCAAAGTAAACAAGCATTGAAAATGCAATAGATCTCGCCCTCGTTTAAGTTAAAGCCATTCTGTTTGTAATGAGGTGGCTTTTTAGCTTTGCTTTTATTAGTGTTTTTTCAACTTTCATGTAAATAACATGCATCTGTATGCATATAAGTATATGTATGCATGCATTTATGTTTGTATTTATATAGATATACAGATGATATATGTTTATATATGTATGTATATATATATATTCACTGAAAAAACCATAGGCTATAGTCCATATATAGTTAGGAATTAGCATTTACAAAACCTTGAAAATTCACTGAAAAAAACATCGGTTATAGACCATATATAGTTAGGAATTAGCATTTACAAAACCTTGAAAATGCACTGAAAAAACCATAGGTTATAGACCATATATAGTTAGGAATTCGCATTTACAAAACCTTATTTTACTCACACAAAACCATTGAAATTCCATATATAGTTAGTTGCACTAACTATATATCGCGCACCCGCAATCCACTGCTGATGATGTCACATATTACATCATTCATGACATGGTCAGTGACATCACTGATGACATCACTGATGACATCTCAAATGACATCACTGATGACATCTCAAATGACATCACTGATGACATCTCATTTGACATTACTGATCACATCACTGATGATATCATTCATGTGATAATACGACGAACCTCTTCAGACTCTAATATAACCTTAGATACAATCAGTGTAAACAGACACTCACAGACTGTCACTCATCCATGGAGTTACTCACACACCTAGTCAGTCATGCAAAGAATCAATCACACCTCCATTTCCTCAACTATACAGTTATACAAACTTTACTTATTCAAACATATACTAACACATATTTACTCTCTTATACAATCCCTGATACAAGTTCACAATGATCCATACAGCCACTCACACAATTACTGGCTCTTATGCACAGTTATTTATATATGTCAACTCTCACATGTACTGTGTTTTACATATGTACTTACTTTGACATGTAGCACTGAGATATCCATTCACTCACCAATACACTCATGCACACAGTCAACCGCCCATACAGCTGTTTCCACATGCAATTTTGAAACCATACATCTAGTGAATCAACTGCTCACACATCTATGCACAGAGTCATACACCTCCCAGCCACCCACACACACACTCAGTCTCCCATACAAATACTTGGGCAACCAATCAATAACCCATATAGTTACTCATATAGCTACTTATCAACACATGCAACAGTTTACAGAACAACAGACATAATGATGCACAAATTAAGACAGTTTAGTCACTAACCCATGCACTCAGTGAGACACATTTAATCACTCACTCATACAGTCAGTCATGCACCTACTAAATCCTTCATCCAGACACTTATACATCCACTCATTCTTCAATATGTAAGACATATTTTAACTTTACAGAAACATACAGTCACTGGATGTTCTCATCAGTGATGTCATCAGTGATGTCATTTGAGATGTCATCAGTGATGTCATCAGTGATGTCACTGACCATGTCATGAATGATGTAATATGTGACATCATCAGCAGTGGATTGTGGGTGCGCGATATATAGTTAGTGCAACTAACTATATATGGAATTTCAATGGTTTTGTGTGAGTAAAATAAGGTTTTGTAAATGCGAATTCCTAACTATATATGGTCTATAACCTATGGTTTTTTCAGTGCATTTTCAAGGTTTTGTAAATGCTAATTCCTAACTATATATGGTCTATAACCGATGGTTTTTTCAGTGAATATATATATATATATATATATATATATATTCAATGAAAAAACCATTGGTTTTAGGCCATATATAGTTAGGGATTTGCATTTACAAAACCTTATTTTACTCGCATAAAACCATTGAAATTCCATATATAGTTATAAGCGCTAACTATATATCGCGCACCCGCAATCCACTGCTGATGATGTCACATATTACATCATTCATGACATGGTTAGTGACATCACTGATGACATCACTGATGACATCTCAAATGATATCACTGATGACATCACTGATTACAACATCCAGTGACTGTATGTTTCTGTAAAGTTAAAATATGTTTTACATATTGAAGAATGAGTGGATGTATAAGTGTCTGGATGAAGGATTTACTAGGTGCATGACTGACTGTATGAGTGAGTGATTAAATGTGTCTCACTGAGTGCATGGGTTAGTGACTAAACTGTTTTAATTTGTGCATCATTATATCTGTTGTTCTGTAAACTGCTGCATGTGTTGATCAGTAGCTATATGAGTAACTGTATGGGTTATTCATTGGTTGTCCAAGTATTTGTATGGGAAACTGAGTGTGTGTGTATGGGTGGCTGGGAGGTGTGTGACTGTACATAGATGTGTGAGTAGTTGATTCACTATATGTATGGATTCAAAAGTGTATGTGGAAACAGCTGTATGGGCGGTTGACTGTGCATGAGTGTATTAGTGTGTGAATGGATATCTCAGTGCTACATGTCAAATTAAGTACATATGTAAAACACAGTACATGTGAGAGTTGACATCTATAAATAACTGTGCATAAGAGCCAGTGAATGTGTGAGTGGCTGTAGGGATCATTGTGAACATGTATCAGAGATTGTATAAGAGAGTAAAGTAAATATGTGTTAGTATATGTTTGAATAAGTAAGGTGTGTATAACTGTATAGTTGAGAAAATGGAGGTGTGATTGATTTTTGGCATAACTGACTAGGTGTGTGAGTAACTCCATGGATGAGTGACAGTCTGTGACTGTCTGTTTACACTGATTGTATCTAAGGTTATATTAGAGTCTGAAGAGGTTCATGGTATTATCACATGAATGATATCATCAGTGATGTTATCAGTCATGTCAAATGAGATGTTTTCAGTGATGTCATCAGTGATGTCATTTGAGATGTCATCAGTGATGTCATCAGTGATGTCACTAACCATGTCATGAATGATGTAATATGTGACATCATCAGCAGTGGATTGCGGGTGCGCGATATATAGTTAGCGCTTATAACTATATATGGAATTTCAATGGTTTTATGCGAGTAAAATAAGGTTTTGTAAATGCAAATCCCTAACTATATATGGCCTAAAACCAATGGTTTTTTCATTGAATTTTCAAGGTTTTGTAAATGCAAATTCCTAACTATATATCCACTATAACCTATGTTTTTTTCTGTGAATTTCATTGTTTTTTTAATAGCAAATATGAAAAGCTTTAAAATGTCAAGTACGTGATAGATAAAAACATTTTCGTATTTATGCACGCTGATGTGCTTTGAACGCTGCCCCCCCCCCTCCCCTCTTTTCTCTTAGTAGTACTCTCTCTTTGCAGATAGTGAACGGTAGTTAACGCAGGCCTTTGCCCCCGTTGTAATCCGTCGTGCCTGCTTGTCTCTCCATTTGATTGATTGTTATCCAAGCATTTACTGTTTTAGAATTGGTTCTCTTTGGATCATTCTCTATTTACAAACAAGCACAAAGTCGCAATACTCTGTTTAGTCTTTGCAGATAGAGAAAAATCGTGTAAAAAAATAAAAGTAATCGAGCAAAATCAGTAGGCCACTAATTGGATCTCTTTTTGACCTCGCTAAAATAGAAATATTAGGAACAACCCTTCATGAGAAATACGAAAATAGTGAGATGAACTGAGCTCCACACCATGAGGGCTGCAAGACAGCTCGACTCCGTCACCCACCCCGCCCAAAATAACGACAAACCCTATGCAAATATTAAAAATATAGACAACACACCAGCAAAGAAACAGGGTAAAACATTTTATTAAATAACTATTTACATAACTATTTTATACTTTTTATTGCCCGATCCGGCTAGCTCAATCGATCGAGCATGAAACTCATGCACTCTGATAGCAAGCATTGCTACTGATGCTATGCAGACCAAAACTGGTTTTCAGTTTGTACATTTTTCTATATTTTTCAATCCAAGGTTGGTTGACTTTGTAGAACGTTGGCTTCAGATTTTCAACATACGGTGTGGTGGCGCGGAATGGGAGGGGGCGCTTCGCTCCTGCCCCCTCCCCAAGTAAGTTTTTCATACGTGAAAGTACGTTAATGGTTTTGGTCCCTGAGTTGCTTCAATGTCACTGCCATTCTCAAATGGCATAAGTTCTGGATGTTGGGTGCCATAGTTAAGAGTTCTGAGCAGTGCTTGTAACACTGTCTGAAGCTTTTTTCCACCTACTGCAGCTTCACTATTCTCAAAGTAAGTGAGTGTTGTTTGTGGACCTGACTGCATTAGAAAACAATGTGATATGTTACCTTCCTAAACAGCTTGACGGAGGCCCCTGAGGGGCGGTGTGATGGCCATGGACTCGGAGAAGACGCTTGGCTCCGACACCCTCCCCAAGTCTTATAGCACTGGTGTAGCCTGAGATCGCCCCCGACATAAGCGGCCGGCTCCCGGGGTCCGGCGGAACTTTTTGCCTTTTGATGACTCTTCAATTCTGGACCTTGTCCCACAATCCGTTTGACCTGAAGACACGCTGTAGTGGGGCGCCCCTTTACCGTTTCAGTTGCCATTCCGCCCGCTTTTGCTACACTGTGCCTCTTCCGCCATTCTGCTGTTTACCGCCCGCTCTTGCGACTACAGCGTCTCGCTCATCATGTAGTTGAGTTGCTCCCGCTCTTGCGGTGCAGCGATAGGCGACTGCCACAGGACTCTCAAAATGGCGGCCGGCTCTTCGGTTTTGGGCCTGGTCCACTAAAATGGCCCTGGGACACCTTTGAACTCGGACGCTTCCCTGATAGGGCTTGGGTCCCATTCTCGAAAGCGTCCCCTCAGCCGTGAAGATTCTACAAAAGTCTTGGGGGCCTCCGACTCCAGCAGGCTTCTGGTGGGGAGCGGCTGCCATGATTGCTCGTGGAATGGCCACGACGGAGCTACGAGATGGTAGTGCTCTCATGCTGATGCCAGCTTTAGTCTGAAACATCCAGAAACACTGTAGACTACCAATTCGATCAGTTCCGGTAGCGCCCCAACATGACCCGGAAGAGAAGAACTTGCCCTCCCCTCTTTGACTGATGGTTCTTCTTGCCTGTCCCCTCTGTTGTCATTTAACAGAACTTTTTGGACTGCTGAAAGGGGTTGTGTTCCGAACGCTGGTTGGTGGAGACATTTTGACTATATTCTTGACCTACGTTGTCGCGTAATGCGTTATATGACACGCCGCGTTAGCGCACCCGGAAGTGATCCGAGGCGCGGCGCGCAGCGCGTAACGTAAGCATAGCAGGTCATGTGACTTGTTAATAAAACTTTTCATTGGTTCATTTTGCTTTTGTTATTTTAATGATGAAAAGCTTGGTCATATGACCTAAAAATTACGCTTTTTATTGTTTTCGAACATTATTTTTTTTAAAACATATATGTTATAATATTCCAGGCTAATGTACTTTCCCGGAAAATTTACAACTGTCCTGCAAGTAAAATATATTCCTTTTTCGAGAAAAAGGGCGTTTCTTCGTTCCATGACGGAGCCGTTGAGTAAAAGAGACTCGGCCTGCTGTCTTAGTCGCCGATACGCCTGATTATCAGATTCTTATCGATCACTTTATGTTGCAGAAATGAAAAACACAACTGCCCTTGACCATTTATCTTTACTGCGTTCCTACATATTATACCTTTTATCCGTCATGTAATTGGACTGCTTTATTTCACTTGCCTTTTACTGATTCGAAAACAGTGACTAAAAGTAAAAACTTTACCAATGTAAATACTACTACCGTGTTTTGTTTTAAAAACCTTTATTGTGAAAATGTCAGTATACAAATACGGGCCTATAACCACGTGGGCCGGCCACGGAGCAAACAGAAATCGTATATAATGAGGAGACATTTACACTGTAAAGGAACGTAACGAGCGGGCCATTAGGTTGCAAGAACAAAGGTGTCTAACAGTTGCGGAATCGGTGGACGTACATTTTGTAATTAAAATACGACAGGGCCACTTACAATAACATTTTCTAGATATACATTTGCGGGCAAGGAGTTACGAGTCCCATTTATACCGGCGCCATTTTGTGCGAGGCCGGGCAGGTCCAAGATATAGTCAAAATGTCTCCACCAACCATCGGCCAGACCAGAACCCCTTTCGGCCCTTTATGCTACAAGATGGTGTCTTCCATTCAGAAAATATTGTTGGCAGCATTTTGAAAGGAAACAGAAACAGCCGTTCTGCTAGTGAGTTTCACATTGTTACATTTAGGAAGAATGTTGAAGAGTAGTATGTGGAAAATCTGAAGCCATTTTTCTACAAACTCTCAATCAGACTTGGATAGAAAAAAAAATCCTGAAGAATGTACAAACTGAAAACCAATTTTTGTCTGTTTAGCATCAACAGCAACGCTTGAGTCAGCTTTGTGTCAAGCCGCCATTTTCATTCAATCAATAGCGTCCCCCTGCACACATTCAGGGACCTGGTCGTGTCTTCAGATGAAACGGATTGTAGGAAAAGAAGCAGAAAGGAAAAGGAAAAAAGTTCCGCCGGACCTCGGGAGCCGGCCGCCTATGTCATGTGCGACCTTTGGCCACACCAGGGCAATAGTGAAGCTGCAGCAGGTGCAAATAAGCTTCAGACAGTCTTACAAGCACTGCTCAGAAATCTCAACTGAGGCACTCAACATCCAGGACTTGCCATTCGGATCTTGGCGCCTTGTGCTGGTTCCGACCTATTCACACATCGGTCCACTACTGACATCACCTCATAAGCCAACGGGGCACCCCACGCCGACTTTCGGCGCAGCATTGTAGGATGGCCACACCAGTGCGGCAAATTGCTGGACACAACCTCGGTGCCATCCGGATCTCGGCGCGTTCGACTCACTGTACCGCAAGAGTGACCTCAACTCAGCTGGACACGCCGTCTTTCGGCGCAGCATTGTAGGATGGCCACACCAGTGCGGCAATTTGCTGGACACCACCTCGGTGCCATCCGGATCTCGGCGCGTTCGAGTCACTGTACCGCAAGAGTGACCGCAACTCAGCTGGACACGCCGTCTTTCGGCGCAGCATTGTAGAATGGCCACACCAGTGCGGCAATTTGCTGGACACCACCTCGGTGCCATCCGGATCTCGGCGCGTTCGAGTCACTGTACCGCAAGAGTGACCGCAACTCAGCTGGACACGCCGTCTTTCGGCGCAGCATTTTAGGATAGCCACACCAGTGCAGCAACTTGCTGGACACTAACTCGGTGCCATCCGGATCTCGGCGCGTTGTGCTGCCTTCGGCCTATTCGCACATCGGTCCGCTACTGACGCCGCCTCACGTGCCAACGGATTTTCTACGCTTTTTGTAGACCTATGCCGCATAACAGGTCATGTGACTTGTTTATAAAACTTTTCATTGGATCATTTTACTTTTGGTTTCCTAAAGATGGAAGGCTTGGTCATATGACCTAAAAATAACACTTTTCATTGGTTTAGAACATTTTTTTTTCCCAAACGATGAAAGCCCCACCTTGTTTCTGGATCATTCAGACTGAAGCTGGCGTCAGCATGAGAGCACCACCATCTCGTGGCTCCGTCGTGGTCATTCCGCGAGCAATCATGGCAGCCGCTCCCCACCGGAAGCCTGCGGGAGTCGGGGGCCCCCAAGACTTTTGTAGAATCTTCACGGCTGAGGGGACGCTTTTCGAGAATGGAGCCCAAGCCCTAGCAGGCAAGCGTCCGAGTTCCAAGGTGTCCCAGGGCCATTTCAGTGGACCAGGCCCAAAACCGAAGAGCCGTCCGCCATTTTAAGAGTCATGTGGCAGGCGCCTATCGCTGCACTGCAAGAGGGGGAGCAACTCAACAACATGGTGAGCGAGACGCTGTAGCCGCAAGAGCGGGCGCAACTCAGCTGGATGGCCGCCACCTGGGGAGGCCCGTTCACGCCGCCTCCCCCACGCCCCCCCCCCCCCCGGGCCGACGCACGCAAATTTTCGGAGCAGCATTGTAGGATACCAAAACCAGTGCGGCAGTTTACTGGACATCACCTGGGTGCCATCAACATCTCAGCGCGTTCTGCTGCCTTGGGACTATTCGCACAACAGACCGCTACTGACGAGGCCTCCCCCCGCCCCACCCGGGACGCCCCACGCCAATTTTCGGAGCAGCATTGTAGGATCCCAAAACCAGTGCGGCACCCAGGCGACATCACCTGGGTGCCGTCCAGAACTCTGCACGTTGTGCTGCCTTGGGACTATTCGCACAAAAGACAGCTTCTGACCATTGTTGCTTTTTTGGGTGAAAAATGTTTAAATGTTTTTACAGTTTTTGTTCCGTTCATTATAGTTAAATGTTAATAAAGTTTTAAAATCTAACTTTGTTGGAGTGCTATATATGTTTAAAAAATCGAGTGAATGGGGCCTTGAATCGGGTTATTGTCATGTGTGGGCTTTGCAAGTGTACTGCTACAAGATCGGACATTTCAAACTCAAATGCACGTTCTTTTTCTTACCTTTCCGAAGCATGGAGCGCAATAGCAGGTAGAGAAAGGGTGATGCACGTGTTGAACACTGCCTGGCCTGGCAAGTTGCTGGCAGTGCCCCCCCCGCCCGCTCCTGAAAGAGGGCACACACACACCGCCGCCCGAGTACTTCACAAATCTTTAAAAGACCATGCGCTTGTTCATGAGGCTTAAATGGTTTATCACCCCTTCTAGAACCCCTGCATCGACCCTCTGACGTTTCCTGGAAGAATTAGCACGTAACACAATACCAAGCCCTGTCAGCTGAAACCCCCGAGAAATCATGGGGCATATTATCAAGGGGGTTTATTTCCGCTTTTTGGGCTTTAAAAGCCAAAAAAAAAAGAGATAAAATTATCTCCCTATTACCAAGCTGTCGCTAACACCAGTTAGTGACAGCTAAAAGGTGATAGTGACCATCTTGGGCCCCGCTTTGCATATCAGTGATATTTATCACTAATGACATGCAAAGTGAGCGTGCCAAGATTTTAGCGACTGGAAACAGTCCCTAACCATCGCTATCTCCTATTACCAACTTTTGGAGATATTCGCGCTAAGCGCGAATATCTCCAAAAGCTAACACCTGCCCTGAGCAGTTTTAGCCATGTTATCCAATGGGAAGTGGATAACATGGCTAAGAGCATTTGCTGGATAATGCATGAATATCGCTGACTTTTCAACGATATTCATGCATTGCGGCCGTTTTTTATCGCATTTGCGATAAACCTTGCTAATAGCAAGGTTTATGTGCGATAAAATTCGCCGATGTGCGGCGATAATTTTTGTCTCTAAACAAGTTAGAGACAAAAATTATCGCTAGTTGTTGGTAATATGCCCCCGGGTTTTTGCTTGCAGGAATCGGGAGGCGGGAGACTAGCACTGAAATCAGTAGTCTCACGCCTGAATCGGGAGGGTTGGCATGTCTGGATACTCTACAGCTGGGGCCATAAACTACATCCGCAGGGCTAGGTGATAGCCTAGGTCCGGCCTGGACAATCGGACACAGAGGAAGAGGAGTGTCAGAGGGTGCGGTAGTGAATAGGGTGAAAAGGAGGTGTCGGGCGGGCACAGGGTGTGATTCTCAGAGAAGAGCAGCGCAGATGGGGGGAAGTATATGGCCCATGCATGAGAGAAACAGCGGGGGTGACCAGTGCGTGGGGGAGATGCTTGCGAGGGTGGGGAGCCATGCTGAGGATCGGCGGCGTGCAGAGAGTGGCTCTGGTCAAGGCATCTAAAATGGCTGCCGTGCACGACAAAATTGTGGCATTGGACAAAAACGCAAGATGGCGCAGACAATGTTTATCAATAAGGATTCATTTATAACAAAATATTTACTCGCAGTGACAAAATGGTGGTCAACACTTCCTGATTTCCATCGAATCGAACGTTAACAAACGTCACGCAGCAAAAAAAAAAAAAAAAGCTCACGCACAGAGCAGTTTTTAGCCGTGTTATCCAATGGAAGGTGGATAACATGGCTAAGAGCATTTGCTGGATAATGCATGAATATCGCTGACTTTTCAGCGATATTCATGCATTGTGGCCGATGTGCGGCGATAATTTTTGTCTCTAAACAATTAAAACGAAGCTCAAAATGGCGAATTCCCGTTTCGCTACCAGTTTGCGGCCCAGTTCGCGGCCCGTGAAGCGCTTCTACCGTGAAAAATCATTTTTTTTTATTTTCCCCACGGGACCCTTTAATAACCCCAACAACATTCCTAGGGGGTCAAGAGGGGTATACCTTGCCCCCTTTCAATAAATTCCCCCTTCGTTTTTTACCTCTTCTTCTCTCTCGATCCTACCGAGAGATAAGATGGCGGCCGCTCCGGACTGTTTAGAATGTTGACAGACACCGGAGAGCCAATCAGCTTTCTGTTATCCAATGGAAGGTGGATAACATGGCTAAGAGCATTTGCTGGATAATGCATGAATATCGCTGACTTTTCAGCGATATTCATGCATTGTGGCCGATGTGCGGCGATAATTTTTGTCTCTAAACAATTAAAACGAAGCACAAAATGGCGAATTCCCGTTTCGCTACCAGTTTGCGGCCCAGTTCGCGGCCCGTGAAGCGCTTCTACCGTGAAAAATCATTTTTTTTTTATTTTCCCCACGGGACCCTTTAATAACCCCAACAACAATCCTAGGGGGTCAAGAGGGGTATACCTTGCCCCCTTTCATTAAATTCCCCCTTCGTTTTTCACCTCTTCTTCTCTCTCGATCCTACCGAGAGATAAGATGGCGGCCGCTCCGGACTGTTTAGAATGTTGACAGACACCGGAGAGCCAATCAGCTTTCTGCGCGCAAAGTTCCGTTTCGCGAAAAGTAAGCGGACCGGATCGCTGCCCGGAGCGCTGTTACAGATATATATCTTGTTTTGAACGTTAATTTCTCAAAAACTACTGGAGCACATATATTGAGACCTAGCAAAGGCACATCGGGCTAACAGTCCCTACAATTTTGCCAGGTTTCGTGCAAATCCATTCAGCCGTTCGAGCTAAAAGTGAGTCCAACCGCCCTATGGAAAAATGAATGGGAAAAACGCGTTTTGGGACCCCCCTTTTTTCTCGGCCCCCCCTTGACGAAACCCCACCAAATTTTTAGGGGCTGCTCAGAAACAGAATGTGCCATTTTCCTGAAAATTTCAGCCGATTCCGTCCACAAACGCCAAAGTTATTAGACATAGAATTTTCAAAAATCCCATAGGGAAAAAATCCTAACTATATATACCTACTGGCGATAGCCAGTAGGTAATATATATATATATATATATATATATATTCAATGGAAAAAACCATAGGTTATAGACCATATGACCATATATAGTTAGGAATTAGCATTTACAAAACCATATTTTACTCACACAAAACCATTGAAATTTCATATATAGTTAGTTGCCCTAACTATATATCGCGCACCCGCAATCCACTGCTGATGATGTCACATATTACATCATTCATGACATGGTCAGTGACATCACTGATGACATCACTGATGACATTATCCAGTGACTGTCTGTTTCTGTAAAGTTCAAATATGTTTTACATATTAAAGAATGAGTGGATGTATAAGTGTCTGGATGAAGGATTTAGTAGGTGCATGACTGACTGTATGAGAGAGTGATTAAATGTGTGTCACTGAGTGCATGGGTTAGTGACTAAACTGTCTTATTTTGTGCATCATTATATCTGTTGTTCTGTATACTGCTGCATGTGTTGATCAGTAGCTACATGAGTAACTATATGGGTTATTGATTGTTTGCCCAGGTATTTGTATGGGAGACTGAGTATGTGTGTGAGTTGATGGAAGGTGTATGACTCTGTTCATAGATGTGTGAGCAGTTGATTCACTAGATGTATGGGTTCAAAAGTGCATGTGGAAACAGCTGCATGGACAGTTGACTGTGTGCATGAGTGTATTGCTGAGTGAATGGATATCTCAGTGCTACATGTCAAAGTAAGTACATATGTAAAACACAGTACATGTGAGAGTAGACATATATAAATAACTGTGCAGAAGAGCCAGTGAATGTGTGAGTGGCTGCATGGATCATTGAAAACGTGTATCAGTGATTGTATAAGAGAGTAAAAATATGTTAGAATATGTTTGAATTAGTAAGGTGTGTATAACTGTATAGTTGAGGAAATGGAGGTGTGATTGATTCTTTGCATGACTGAGTAGGTGCATGAGTAACTCCATGGATGAGTGACAATCTGTGAGTGTCTGTTTACACTGAGTGTATCTAAGGTTATATTAGACTCTGAAGAGGTTCATTGTATTACCACATGAATGATGTCATCAGTGATGTCATCAGTGATGTCATTTGAGATATCATCAGTGATGTCATCAGTGATGTCACTGACCATGTCATGAATGATGTAATATGTGACATCATCAGCAGTGGATTGCGGGTGCGCGATATATAGTTAGGGCAACTAACTATATATGAAATTTCAATGGTTTTGTGTGAGTAAAATATGGTTTTGTAAATGCTAATTCCTAACTATATATGGTCTATAACCTATGTTTTTTTCATTGAATTTCAATGGTTTTTTAAAAGCTAATATCTGTAGCTGTAAAATGTCTTTTTCTCTATATCCCAAATTATATTTTATATGTTTATGATTATTTTAAAAAAAAATATTTTTGGGGTTCGCTCCTTGTTCGCGAACCGGGAAGCTTTCTGTTAGCTCAATTTGATGCCGTGACCCGGTCCGCTAACCGGTAAACGTTCCGTTCACGCAACTACCGCATCAGAAATCAACATCGTGACGCGTCGCGGAAACGCGACATATCACGTTGTCGCGTAATGCGTCTTATGACGCGCCGCGTTAGCGCTCCCGGAAGTGCTCCGGAACGCGAACCGGAAGCGATCCGAGGCGCGGCGCGCTCCGCGTAGCGTGAGCGGAGCAGGTCATGTGACTTGTTTATTAAAGTTTTCATTGGTTCATTTCACTTTTGGTTTCCTAATGATGTAAGACTAGGTCATGTGACATAAAAATAACACTTTTCATTGGTTTAGAATTATTTTTTTCCCCAAATGATGAAAGCCCCCACCTTTTTTCTCACTCTGACTTTCAACTTTGAGAAAGGAAGACCTGATCATTTTCTCTGATGGCTTCAATAGTAGCTTCAGCTTCTGCACCCCCACCACCACCACCACCATCTCCTAATAGGAAGAGAGGACCACCTGCACAGTTTATTGGAAACATAGAGGAGGAAAAGGAACAAGAAGACGGAGAGGAAGAAGAGGGACCACGATTTGTCCAAGAGTTACCCCGGGTATCTCATCGGAAAGAAAGCTTTATCTGGCAATTTTTTTCCATTCCTCCAGGAGAAAAAAAAGTCAATGCACGCCATGCTACGTGCCTTATCTGCCAAGAGAAGTTATCCAAGGGAACTAATAAAAAATACAGCTTTGGAAATCACACGATGCACCGACATATGCAGAGGTAGCATCCAATCAACTATAGTCGAGCAGAGATGCGTGAACTACAACAGAACCCCCCAACTTCGGTGGCCCGACCATCTTCTGATATCTCTCTCTCAGTGGCAGAGGCAAACGAAACTGTTCCAAATATACAAAAGAAATGTGTACATCTGAAGCTGACATGCTTATATTGTGGAACATTAATTTCATGCGCAAACATGAGTGTGAAGTTAATTAATCTGGCTTTCGAGAAACACCAATGTTCCAAACGCAAGAAGTTTTAATTTTTTTTTTGCTCCTGTTGAGCCATTTTCAATGCCTCTTTCTGTTCTTTCCCTTTGAAAAAAAACAAAAAAAACAAAAAAGTGTTCAAAAAATACAAAAAAAACAAATAATATTCAAAAAAGAAAAAATATATAAAACAAAAAAAAAAGTACTTTTCAGAACTACCTGCCCTTTTTACAAAAATTGCTAGAAAGTGTAACACTCTGGCAAGCTGTTTTTTTTTTAGTTCGCTTTCCGATTCGCTCGCCGGTACGCGAACCGGGAGCTAACCCCAATTTTTAAAAAAAATAAATAAAGGAGTAAGTACAAGAGAAGAAAACAGAGAGTGATGTAAAAAGAAAGACAGCTATAGGGACTAAACCAGAAATGGTGTTTAATAGATGTATTTACCTAAGAAAAGAAGGAAGAGGATATAATTGTGGAAAACAAATTACATAAGGAAGTGAAAGAATCAAGCATTGAAAATGCAATAGGTTTCACAATAGAAGAGTTTGTTTGTTTGGTTTTGCAAATGGATGAGTGGCGTTGTGTGGATGAGAGGCATTGCGTGGATAATTGGCGTTGTGTGGATTATTGGTGTTGTGTGGATGAGTGGTATTGCGTGGATTAGTGGCATTGCGTGGATGAATTGCGTGTGTGAATGGCGTAGTGTGTGTGAGTGGCGTTGCGTGTGTGAATGGCGTTGCGTGTGTGAATGGCATTGTGTGTGTGAGTGACGTTACTGTGAGGGGGGGGAGAGGAGAAATGCACACGGCAGACAGGAGAGGGGACGAAGCGAGGACAGTAGAATGAGAAGGTAAAGCAGCTGGGGCGTTTATAGTGAAGCTAAACTTCACTTCAAAGGTGTGGGAGGAGTACGCCTGAGGAAACAGACGGCGATTTGGTAATGTGCACACGCATTTTACGTCAATGCACTTGTGTATTAAACCAAAACCCACGGGCACAGCTCCAAATTTGCACATTTAAATAATCTTTGTGTAAAGCTCTATAGTCTGAAGCCCTAAAGTAGGTGAATGTGATTGAAATGTAACGAAAAGAGTAGAAAACATTTACCTTATAATTCTTGTTAACTTTTTCAATTCTTTTTTCATACTTTCAATCTGTGAAAGAGAGAACAAACATTTCAAAAATATTAAAACATGTATTTAAAAATTAGAAAAGACAAGGGAAAAGGTTCAAGAACAAACAGTTTTTCAACAACTTTGACATTTACAGAAGCCTCTGCTTCTCTACGTCCCCTACACAATCCTAAATATATATATATTAAACAAACAGTATCTTGATGCTGATGAAGTGAGGCCTATTTTGGAACATGGTGCATCTTTTGCACTGCTGATGTCTCACAATAGTGATGCAATAGCAGCGCAAAAGAGATGTAAAGCCATCATAAAATTGTGTCTAACATTTTAAATGATTGTTTCAGGATGCAAATAAGATGTGTCCTTTCAAGAGGTTTGTTTGAGGTGAGGCCTATTCAGTTTTCAAAAATAAACAGTACCCAGAAGTGCAGCACTGTAAGCATTAACTTTGACACTTACAGAAGCCTCAGTTTCTCCATATCTACCTCACATTTCTAAATGTATATCATAAGTACAAAAAGTAGAACATTAATTATACATGTTAAATGGTTTATTTTTGCTGTTCTCAGAATGTATCAAATTTCACTTAAATCAGTGACTTGAAGGTATTCATCATGTAACAGCGGGGAAAAAAACCACAATCAAAATGATTGTGTTTAAAAAACCCATACAACATAAGAAATCTGAATTCAAAACTCCTTAAAATTAACTTACTGTCCATAACGTCGAAGGATGTCCTATGAACAGCATACACTCTGTTGTGCTATTAATATTTTCAGCCCGCCACTTTCTGAAAGAAAACCTCCATCGTTTTGAAAAATATGTTACATACAATAAAAGACTTCTCACATTCTACCACATGTTTCCACATGGCCAAATCATGTTGGAGGGATTTACAACTCTTGTAATTCTTGTAATCAAATCCCGTCATTTTCTATTTTCGCAACTTTCAGAAAGAAAACATTTAAGATTACTTTCACAATCCTGGACTACTAATATCTTACCCTTCTTGCTCACTCATGTTCTACTTTTCCTATGACACTGATACTGCTTACTATGAAGCAGACTTACTTGCATCAGGTTTATATAGTTGGATTTTTAAAATGACATTATAATAAAAAGTTTTGGACCAATAATCTAGACAGCATTGCAGACTTACATTCCCTCTACTTCATGAACCTTTTGCAATTCCTCTGAGCAAATCCCGAGATTCTTTCCTTAAAATTTTGGTTTTAAAAACACCAGGTAAGAATTTTTAAGGTCAAACGGCAATTTTTTTTTGAAAGTTACAACAGAATCGTTGCAGAATGACCAGCCGTTTCTAGACTTTAAATAAGCTGTGTAATGTCCTAATGTTGTTGAAGGACCATCGTGATAGATAATTGCTGCAGTTACAAATGTCCTTCCTGATATTGACAACTGCGAAGCAACAAATTTTTTTATTAAAGTTGTCAATTTTGATCCATCAGGCCTACATCGTTGGATCATTAAAATGACATACTGGCCATATCTTCGTATAAATAATGTTGACATCATTTCAGATTTACATTGGCTACACTCCATGTTGTGATAAGCTGCTTTTACTAGCTTATTAAAGGAGACTGATTTACTGTCTGGCAAAGTTAAATATATAAATCTTTCTGAGTCTACACTAGTAGTACTTGATACCATACAGTTCTCGCAGTCATGCTGCCATTGATAAAAAAGCCCAAACAGGTGATCTACATCTACACCCTCATCTTGCAATACATCAAGCATATACATTAAAAACTCCTGACAATCCTGCTGAATATTTTCAGAGAAGTCTGTTTGACCTGAACATTCGTCTAATAGATAACAAACTTCAGACACACTTTCTACTCTTGTTCTATCAGCACTACATTTCCCTAACACAGAATTCAACAAACAGCATAAACTTTGTTCCGAATTGAACACAATCTGTTCTTTTAAAGTCTCTTGTGAAAAGAGAACATTAACCACTACATTTGCATACCAGTTGACACCAGAACTGTTTTCAAATTGAAAACCGACGTCATCTTCAACAGAATCCGTTTTCTTTCTGCTTACAATTTTCGGTTCATCGACTTTTGGGCTTTTTGCTACAACCTCCCTACTATTACTGATATTTCTTCATTTACGGCCTACCACACGTTTCTCAAACAAAGGATATTGAGGCAAATGTGGCGCATACTCTCTTCTTAACCTATTGTATTCCTTAACACAATCTAGATCCGCACAAATGTTTGTGACATCACAATCAATCAAGTACAATCCCGATAAAGTTCTAACTCGTGACAATGCCACATATGCCATACCCTCTTTGAACACAGAACTGCCAATATTCACCAATGCACTATCTACACTTAAACCTTGCGATTTATGGATTGTCACCGCATATGCCAAGCAAACAGGAAACTGCTTACGGCGAACATATAAGTCTTTAACAAGCAAAAACCTATCAGAACAACGACCAATTAGCTGTACTTCCTCAATGCCATCAAACTTAATTTTTAAAAATTCAATACCATCTCTACTTCTGTATTTCTCAAAATCAACAACATTACCCATTGATCCATTTACCAGACCTCTTTCAACATGTAAATTCCTTCTCAAAATGATTCGGCAATTTAAACACACATTCAAAGTCTTTTCAAAACCCGCTGTTTTAGATATAGTCTTCTCTAATGTATCCAATTTTGATTTCAAATTCTCAGACAAAATAATTGTTGATCCCATATGCTCTATTCTGTCAATAGCTTCAAGTTTCACAATCTCTTGCTTTTCTAAATTCAACATTTTGTTGTTGAAGATGGCACATTCTGCAAGAGTTGGCATCAAACATATTCCGGATTTCTTCTCAGTAATTTTCTGAAAAATATTCTCAGGCACAACGTCTTGTTCTGGATATAAATTTGACAGTAATCGTGCATTTAAAGCTTCTTTCCCATGCTCGGTCACTTTTCCAATTCTAATATCTTGTAGAATATTCTTGTAATCTTCATCCTTTGCCTGACGCATATTTTCATGCAGTTCAGCATAAATGAAGTTTAACCATATATTGACGTTGCCAATGCTCCCTAGGCACTTCCTGGTATCTTCATGCGTGAGTATTTTCAACACAGGTTGTCCTTTTACTAGTGTCAGCTGCAGAAGATCTCCGAAAACAATGATGTGTTTGCCACCAAATAACACATCATACTCAGTTTTAAGAACTTCTTGCATTCTCAAATGCACAAAGGCAAGCATGACATTGGAAACCATGCTTACTTCGTCAATGATAAGAAGTTTCATTTTCCTCAAGACTCTTGAAACTTCACAACAAGCATCCCCAGATAACTTGTGGTATTGTAATTTGTTGTCATGCTCCACTGGCAGCATCAGTAGACAATGCAAAGTAATACCTTTAATGTTATGTGCTGCCAGTCCAGTAGGAGCGGTAACAACACAAGACAGCGATGACTCAGTCCTTTCCTGCAAATAACAAGAAATTGCTTTAATAAGGAAACTTTTTCCAGTTCCCGCTTCTCCACTCACGTACAGTCGGACAGGCTTCAACGACGTACATGATCACTCTTTCTTCTCATGACTTAATCCATGATCAATTTGCTTGGTAACTTCGTCATATATTTTCCTCTGCTCAACGTTGAGTTGTTTTTCCAAGTCTTCTAAGTTAACCGCATCCTCCTGAGCATGTGCCATGGCTCTTTCCACTTCATTCATAGCAGTGGCAGCTTCATTTTCGATAATAGGTCCTCCTAGTGGATCCTGACTCAATGAAACAGAACTCTGACTGTCCTGAGAACTGTCTCTGGCAATCTCGGCTGCAATCGTTGCTTCCTGCTCAATTTCCAAAGTCAACATTTCTTGATATTTGGGAAAAGCAGGACATTCTATGGTCTCCTTGGCGGCAGTGAAAGAGTCTTCGTAACAGAGGAAATCTCCAAGCAGTTCCTCTTCTGCACGCCAAGGCTTGAAAAGTTGCAAAAGTGCTAAATAGAAAAACTCCTTTTTTTCTGGAGATTCGCCACTCAATTTTCGATGATTTACTAATTGGCATTTTCTTTGCTTGACCAGACATCCCTCACTTCCAATTACAGCATACACTCCTTTCTCAATATCTTCTTTGATGTTCCTCTTGAATATGTAATTTTGTAGAACATCATATAGACAAACATTCTCAAGGTGACTGCTTCGATTTGGATAATATGTATCCAACATGTTGGTCTTCAAAATGTCGGTACTGTTTGGCTCCTTTTCCGCCAAATACTCAATTTCCCGGACAGGTTTTAGAACTCGATTTCGCGTTTCAGCAAGACCAAGACTCGCCCAAAGGATACTCCTGGATTTGGCATAGAGACTTGCTGAAGACAACCGGTCAGAACATTCGTAAGCTCCGATTTCTCGATGCGACAACATCTTCAAACTGAAACTGTACAACTTCTTGCTGAGGCTTTTTTCATGGGAAATATCCTCCCACATATCCTTCAATTCTGTCTTTTCTTTTTTGGTGATGTAAGATGTCACATACCGAGCCACAGCCATACAGTTGTCAGCCACAAACTGTATATCCATGTTAGCATTCCACATGGACAAAATAACTGGGTTGTAGTCGTTGATGTACTTGGACTCTTCGTTCCTTTTCAAATTGTATGCATTTTTGGGTGATTTCCTCGTCACATTATGTCGCAGAGAAGACATCAAACTGTTCACTCTTCCTTTAGAAATCACCGGTCGTGGAAAGTTGAAACGACATTTGGTGTAGAACTTGTCCTTGTTTCTGAATTTACGACGACAGTACTTTCCACAACGATGGCTTTGGAAACGTAGAACTTGTTCTCTTAGGCTTTTCTTCTCCATTGCGTTAGGAACAGCACACGTAGAATACTGTTCTATGAAATTCATCACTAAGTCATCCGGATCTGTTCCAAATTTAGGTGCATCCTTGATCCACAGCAACATATGTATATGGGGAGCACCTCTTGCTTGGTACTCCTTTCTCCAGAAGAAATCCAACACCTCTCCAAGAGGTGGATTCTTCTTATTTGTGATGAAAGACATCATAGCTTCAAATCTATGATTGAAGTACCTGCATACATTCACTGGATCCAAAGAACACAGTTCTCCAGGTGTCTTGAATTCAATGTTTTCAATATTTCCATTTGCCTCTCGTAGAAATTCAAGTAAGTCTTCCCAGCCATACTCGGCACAGCTCAGAGTGAGGAACCATGTTGGAGTTCCTAAGTTCCTCAGCATACATTTTAAATCACCATGACGACGGTACCAGTACTCATTAGTACCACGCTGACACGCCATGAGATTAATTAGGTGAGAATCCAAAATACTGTCTTGGACATTGACTTTATGCATAAAGTCACTTGCCGAGATGTTTCGCATCTGTATACCACTTTTTAAGATGTGGTTCACTGCATATGACAGTCCAGACAGATTGCTTTCAAACAGGAGATGAAACAAATAGGGAATGCATTGACGAAACCTAGGATCTTCTGCATACAATCGTAAAGTCAGGTATTCAGACGCAGGAATCTGATGAGGTCGCTCATCATATCTTCCTCCTTGACCTGTTGGAAATAGCTGTGGGAAACACCGAGCTTCCAAACTTTCCTCCCAAACACTAATGGGACTCCCTTTGGCTTGTTTCATTTGAAACAACTCAATAGCATTCCCCATGACTTCCTTGGAATGCAAAGGATGAACACTATAATGTTCATATATTTCTTCACTTTTAAAGGCCTCTGCTTTCTCAATTTGGCCAGCACACAAATCGCTATCCTCTTCATCACTTACTTCCTCTTCTGCAACATATACATTCTTATAGTACTTATTATTTTTCTTCAAATACAATGTTGCCTTTTTGACTTTCCTAACATCCACTAAATCTTGCCATATTTTCTTATTCTTTGTCGGAACCCCATTAACCAAGATAACCAGAGGTTCCTCTTCCACTTTTTCTACTCCAATTGTGTTAATGTTTTTGTTCAAATCTAGAGGCAAATAAACAACTCTTCCCTTTAATCCTCTCTGTAAATCTGATGGAGGCAACTTCCCTGTCTTTGGCTCCATTCTTACAATAGCCTGAAAGGGATGGATACTTTGAATCAAAATAGATTCATAAGTATTTAAATCCTTCAATTCAGAAGGAATCTCAACCAATTCCAGATTATTATGAACCGCCCTAGCAGGCATCTGGTTTTGGTTTAATTTGTTACAACAATAAGTACACACACGTTGATCCGATCCCAAATCAAAATAATTTTCTACCATCCAGTATGTGGCAAAATCCTTCCATTCACTATTATTTTCCCTTTCACTTTTTGCATATAAATCCACTAACTTAATCTGATTCTTGTAATAAGTGCGTCGACAACACACACAAGTGAAATTAGGCCTCTCACTTGATTTCATCTGAAACGTGGCAATTTCCTTCTGAAAATTATCTGTACTGGAAACCTGTACATTATCTTCAACATTACCCTCTACTTCTGGGTCAATTTGAACATTCTCATCTTTACTTCCAAAGTAACAAAACTCAATTTCTTCACAAATATTCTTGACATCTATTTCAGAGCCATGCAAAAGAGCAGCACATAATTGTTTAAGCATAATTGCTGGACTCTTAGCATGATACAACATTCTCACTAATTTCCACACTTTATTATGATGCACTGCTAGCATCCTGAAATGATGAAAAACACTCTGGCATACTCTCCTGGAAAGACAAGCCAGTGAATGACCACGCAAACCTGTCATTTGTCTCACTCTGCAAGGATCTAATTCTTGCAACAACTTCATTTTCTGCTTCAAACTTTTCATATTAAATGTCCGTACAAAATCACAAAGCAAATTGATGGAATCCTGTCGCACACTGCAAATAGAACTACACTTCCAAATGTACACAGGACCTTTAGGACGTCTTTCTAAAACCTCATTACCTAACACCTCTTCTATCTCTGTTGTCACAAGTTTTTCTTTTTCAACGGGACAACCATCCTTCACTTCATAAGCTCGACCACTGGTGTCAACTGCAAACACCAAATCATTATCCTGAAAATAACTCTCCTCATTAAAAAATGCCTCACAACTTGAACTATGCATCCATTCTCCAGAAAAAACTTCACAAAAGTTACTACGATTAACTACTCTCTTCCATCTACTATTTGATTTGAAATCAGAAATTACCTTGTTTAGTGTCCTAATTCTATTGATTACCAAAATAAACATATTTCGCTTAATTTCAAAAGCATGATCAATAATTTTCTCTACATTTTTCTTTTTCTTATAAAATGCCACTTTCTGTTGGCCTTTCTTAATATTTTTTAATAAATTAACTATTATCCTGTTGCGGAACATTTGTTTTCGAATGTCCCTAAACTGTTGTTTCCTTCTACTATCATGCACAGAGTTATCTCTTGCTCTAGCAGTAACATTTTTGATTGGTCTTTCCTTTCCATTTAAATTGCTTCTCTTTTTCTGGACTGAAACATTTTTTGTTGAAATACTTTTTTTACTACAAATAATTCTTATGAATGATTTCGTGCTCTTACCCGGAGCTTTCTTGGTGATTTCACAAGTTTTTTGGGGAGAGGACTGCTGCAATAATAGATGATCCTGCTGTCTTTGACGTTTTCTAGCCTTTCTAATTCGATTCTTAGTTGGCATTTTTCAAATTTTGAAATGATCTGCAGTTGAATCTGTGGAAAAATATAATTAAAAATGTTATTAACCACTATTACCAAACAGTAAATGAATAACAGTCATCAAAAACTTAACACCCTACTTATTATTTAACATAGCAAATCTTTTGCACCACCACTGCGTCACAAAAGTGACGCACAGTGGTACAAAACAGGCATACACCTATCATAAATCTCTCCCTAACATTTTAAATGATTGATTCAGGATGACGATCAGGTGTGGCCTATCTAGAGGTTTGTTTGGGCCCAGATCTTTGGACTGGGGTGAATGTGTGACATTGATCCACATTCGGTCCATCACCTGTTTTGTTTGTTTGAGGTGAGGCCAACACACGGTTGCAGATGAGATTTTCGCTTGTTGAAGAAAACAAAGGAGATAATACATGTGAAGGCCTACCAATGAAGTAAGTCATGTCCACTTCACTCTTGAACAAAGGGCAGACCTCTTTTGAATCTGTGGTCAGACCTAAACTTCATCTGCACAATGTCATTCATAAACTTAGGAAACACTAGTGATGTAATTGAAAAATGTGGAGTTTCTTTTCCTCATTTCAGAATTACATCACCTGTGTTTCCTCATTGACTTAAAATGTCCTTAATACACATGAAAGCGTTTTTTTGATTGCCCTTGCACCATTTTTGGGTCATTTTTAACATGGCTATGTAACTCCCATAATCAAAATCTAAATTTACCAGGCACAGGTGGGAGTGTATTTACAAGAAACAAAAGCAAATACTTTTTTAGTTTCAAAACAGTCTCAGAAATACTCCAAATTGTCTTCAGCAGAACAAAGAGGATGCACTCCAGAGGCTGCAGCTATAGAAAGCACAGAAATGCTGATATTCATTACACATACCTCTCATATTAGCCAATCATAACTCTTCCCTCACTTTTTTCAAATCAAAACCCTTCCCCCCTCTGCCCTCTCTGCCTTTTTTGCTTAGCAACCACCTCCTGAAAGACCTCTCATGATTGCAAGTTCACACAACAATGTTTCAATTGAACTCTGAACTCTCAGTGCACCTGCGTATCCAGTGCAATCTTTCATTAATTGTTTTTTCCTTGACCATTCAAATTACATCTTTCAAAGAACACATCCATGCACCCTAACTTTCTGTTTTCAGAAATGGAAATGCACCAATCACTACTAATGAATCATTAGCACTGGAAATCCACAGTTTTTTTTCTTTACAAACTCCTACTGTTTCAACTGCCCTTTCATTACCACACTTCATCTGACTGCAGCCCAACCTTCTCTCACCATGTTTAATGTCTGGATTGTTGGACATAGTTACATCTACTGGGCTCAAAGGTATGCTGAGAACAGAAATTTACCTAACCTCAATTTACAAGATGTGGAAATTAAGTGGTTGGGCCAAAGAGGATTAAAATGTCACCAATTGATACCATTGATGAAAACCTTTATGCATTTGCCAAAACCTGACCTGTTAATTGTGCACTGTGGAGGTAATGATTTGGGCACTTTGACTGGGGTAGGTCTGGAAATGCTTTTAAAGGACACCTTTGAGCAATTAATGGCACTTTTTCCTCAAACTGCCTTGGTATATTCCAATATATGCCAAAGACAAAAATGGAGGTGGTCCAACCAATTTTGTCCACAAATTGAGAAGTCGAGGAAGCATGTAAACAAATCTGTTTCAGCTTACATGAGAGACCATGGAATGGGCTCCATGTACAACAATAACTTGCATTACTACATGCAAGATATCTACAGAGGAGATGGAGTTCACTTCTCAGATGAGGGCAACAGAATTTTCATTTTGAATTTAAGACTGTGCATTGGTACCTACTTATAAGTACCAAAATGTACCATAAACCCAAAAGCTCTTCTCAGAGCTACCCTACATCTGATCACTCACAATTATTATTTTTCTCTAACTTTTTCTCTAATTTTCAACAAACTACGCTCCCCGGAGCGCTACCCGGTACGCGAACTGGAAGCTAACCGCGCAAAATTTCTAAAAAAAACGTTTTTTTCCAGCACATATGGTCCTCCTCAGCCACCCTCAGAAAACCTAGGGGGTCAAGATACATCTACCGTGCCCCCTTCTACCCATTCTGAACATTATTTGCCCTCCATCTTGTATCTTAATTCGAACAAAACACAAAATGGTGGACTCCCGTTACGCTTAAGGTTCGCGGACCGGGACGCATACCGGGAAGAGGTCCAATAAAAAAGGTGGGAAAGTAATTCACAGAAAAACGACTGGAGACACTCTCACCAAATATACATTAGCTCATACTACATAACAATCCCTTTCATTTTCACAAATTTGAATGAAATTCCATTTAGCCATTAAGCCTGTAGACCTCTCTAAATACCGTGAGGTAAATTACTTCACAAAACACATCTAAAGTGTTGGAATTGACAACCAATGAAAATGTTACTTTCATTTTCTACTTTTATTACCTGACATTTGATTGGTTATAAACCTGAATATATATAAAGGAAGAGAAGAAAACACAGCCATTTTGACTGCTACTTCTTGTTGTACATTACATTTGAATTATCACTAAATACTTCAACTTGTTTGTGAAGGTAAGTTGTTATTTTTAAAACTGAAGTATATTGTGCACTATAAGTTAATATGGTAAACATTTTCTGATAGTTATATACTATCTGTTAGACCTGTCTGCTTCTGGGAAGACTCTAACCACCATGATTTATTTTTGTCCCCCTTAGCCTCCCAGAGTTTCTATTTTTATTTTTACATATGTCCATCAGGAATCTTTTTTTTAATGCTGTCAGGGGGCTAGGTGTTCCTTGGCGATGACGCCATTTTTCCCTCATAACTTGTGAGGCCTAGTCACCCCCTTGAAACCTTAGGGATCTCCAGAGACCTAAAATGGTGTCCACCAACTGCCATAACGGACACTACTGGAGGACAGGTCCATAGGGTAACATTAGGGAACTTTCTGGAATCAACTAGAGACTTCTGCAGGTCTCAGGCCACCCTATATAAGGCCAGTGACCAGCAGCCATTTTGTGCTGACCCCAGAGTAGAGGAGTGAGGCAGTGGTGAGAGGAGGTGGACACACTGAGAGCAGCTAGTTTGTCACTGAGGCTGACAGTTACTTCAGAGGGTTGTTCCCCCTTCAGCCTTTGACCGATCCCTCTCTCAAGACAACAACTATTGATAAAGAAATCGAGCTATTTGAGAAGGAAGACCCTTCTAAGACTTGCGCTCATTGATCCCTAGTGGAACGCTCAGCTAGGAGACTTAATTCCCCTGGATAAGACTTCCACCTACCAGGGCTGCGTGGTGACAGCGCGGCGCCAAGCGCGGCGCCAAGCGGGAACACTGGTCCCTCGCACCCGCGCTGCCTTGGTCGGCCTCTGTGAGGCGAAGTGAGCCGGCCCCTGAAGAGACGCTTCCAGCGTCGGGCTCGCGCATGCCCCGTGAGCGGTGAAGGTCCCCGGAAGGAGGGGCAACAAGGTGAGCAGGCCCGGAGCAGTGCACGTCGCTGAGGAGGCGGAGCCGTCGCGGAGCGCTTCCGCGCATGACCGGAGGATCAGCGCGACTGTCGGCGTGTCTGAGGAGGCGCCGGAAGGCTTCCTGGAGCGCCGTGTCAGTGACACCGATCCCCCACGCTCGAGCGCTAGCTGAAGGAGCCAGCGCGAGCGAGGGAAAAGAAGGCTCAGGCGTGTTGCTCCGTTTTGCCCTCCCCGCTCGAGTGTCGAAGTGTGAAGCAGACACGAGCAGGGAAGGGAGAGTTGGGGACCCCAATCGATTCACCGCCAGACCCCCCAGCAAAGCGCCGGTTCGGCGGAGCCGAGGCAGAGTGAGGCGAGGACGCCGGCAGGCGCCCTGAGGCAACAGTGACGCGTGGGGACTGGGACATCATCGTCCCCACGCTAAAGTAAGGAGCAGGGAAGAGGGGCCACTAAAGAGTCTGATAACTGGGAACTGCCAATGAAAATCCTAAGTTGTGAATAGAAGAAATAATAGTTCATTGTAGAAACCAGGGTTGATCAAAGCTGGGAGTTAGCTTGATACACCAGAGTAATTATAGAATTGGTTACAGGGTAGTGATACTAGGGTCTTGAAAATTACTACTGAAGCAGGCCAATAACCCTAAAAAGCACTCTGAGACTGTTATGAAATGTACATGCCAGTTAGGTGATGTGAATGTGTAATCTTGCACAGTGTAAATCTAACGGGTTTCTGTCAGTGCCAAAAGAGTGTCACTTTCCCATTACTGAACCCTTGTCAATTGAATGTGGTTTACTGCCCTTTTTCCACAGGAGGAGGAGTGAAAAGTAATTTCTCAAGTAAAAGTGTAATGTTTACTCCTAAAAGAAATTGATGTTGTATCCTGTATGACTTAAATCCAAAGAGCCATTTTATTTTTATAAAAGGTAACGGTATTTTTCCAAACAGAGGTGTTGTGTCTTTATTTTAGTGGTTCATCACTGTGTTACTGTGAGTGAGACTTGTAAGTACTTAGCCAATGCCTTGAGTTAGCTGTAGACCACTACTGTGCCAAGCTACCATATGTAGGCTTGGGTAATCTAGGTCCAACATAATTGGTGTTTCAGCGGTGGGATAGCGGATTTGTACTTACACTCACTTATTAGTAACGCAGTGCCAACCACGAGACCTCACCTGGAGTTTTCTCCCTGCGGCCCTCCTAATTTACATTTTTGATTTTTCTAAATTTACTTCTGGCGGTGGGTGGAGGTTGACCTCAGGTCACTCTGTGGATTTCTCCTGTGTAGCATTTTATACTTCAAATAGAAATGGAGATAAATGTGGAAGAGCTAGACAATTATACTGTGCCCCAATTGAAGGAATGGTGTCAGCAGCAGGGGGTGTTTTTCAAGAAAGGCGCCAGAAAAGTTGAGCTGCTGACCAGTATCCGGGCATGGGTAGAGGCTCATTCCGGGGAGGAGGTAGATCCTGAAGGGAGTGATAAGGACACTGTCCTAGAGACCGCAACACTGTACCAGGCGGGAGGGGAGAACCTTGTAACAGGTCCTAGAACACCTTCCAGGGTGGGCAGTAGCGTGTCAGAGAGGGGCCTGACCGACGCCGAGTTAGAAGATAGGAGGGAGGAGAGGAGGATGAGAATAGAACTAGCCAGGATGGACATGGTGAGGGAGGAAAAGAGGTTGGAGCATGAGCGGACCATCAAGGAGATGGATTTGCAAGCCCTAAACTTACGTACCCCCAAACCAGAGAATGGTGGCAGCGATATTCAGACCAACACCAGGGAACCTAGACCGTACCTACCAAAAGATATTATAGCTTGTTATGTACCCAGTGACGACATTGCTAAATGGCTAGCCGCCTACGAGGTCTCGCTGAGGGCCCATGGGATTCTGGAAGTCCACTGGGGAGGTGGGTTATACAAATACATGCCCCCCACTGGCAGGGATACTTTGTTGGCCCTTGACCAGAGTGAACAGACCTACTATACGGCTATGAAATCAGCGCTGCTCAAGAAGTTTGGGTTGACCCCTGAGAAATATAGACAAAAGTTCCGGGGCAGCTACAAGCTGGGCACACAAAACTGGGTAGATTTCTTGGACTGCTCCAGGAAGGCCCTGGAGGGTTGGGTAAGAGGCAGCGAAGTAGGAGACTATGAGGGACTATATGACCTCATACTCAAGGAACACCTACTCGAGAAGTGTCTACCCGAGCTAAGACAGCATCTGGTGGACAGCAAGCTGACCAGCCCCAGGAAGCTTGCTGAGGAGGCGGACATCTGGGTTAGTACCCGGGTGTCGACTAAGGGGACTGGAGGGAATTCCCAGAAGCAAGGACAGGGCGTCCCCCAGAAGAAAGAGGGAGGGGAAACTAAGAGGGAGTTCTCAAAAGGGCCACAAAATACTTCGCAAGGAAGGGGCAGAGGATTCATCCCCAAGAGTAACCCCCCTCGCAACCCTACCCCTGGCCAAAGCCAGCAGCCAAGGGTTGTTCATTGTTTTGAGTGTGGTGGTGTGGGACACTATAAAGGAGATGTGAGATGCCCAAAAAGACCACCCCCTCCCACTGGAGGAAAAGCCCCGGGAATCACTAGTGTAGTGCTCGGGGAGGAGATGCCTTTGGTTAATGGAGGGGAGCGGGCGGGTGTCACCTTAGTGTCCCTGGGAGATAAGGAGATGGTTCCCAAGACCCAGCTGCCCTCTAATACTACTAAGTATGAGCAGTGGGTCACCATCAATGGCCGTAGAGGGGAGGCTCTGAGAGACACAGGAGCCAGCATGACTATGGTAAGGAGTCAGCTGGTGTCTCCAGAGCAGGTCATCCCAGATGTACTCCATCCCGCCGTAATGGCTGACGGCAGATTGGGCCACTACACTGTGGCTGAGGTTCCCTTTGAGTGGGGAGGGGTTGCAGGTCCACTTCGAGTTGCCGTAAGCCCTGCCGTGCCTGTTGACTGCCTGTTAGGGAATGATATGGAGCACAATGCTTGGAGGAGGGTGGAGTACCAGACTCACTCTGAGATGCTGGGACCCCCTGACTGGACCTGTGTAAGCACAAGGTCAGCGACTGCCCGAAGGGGGAGTTCATTTACGCTGGAGCCTGGAACAATGGCCCAGCCGGCTGCCAGAGAGGAGAAGGACAGGAGGCCGGAGGACCCTGCCTCGACATCTCCACCTCGTGAGACAGCTGGACCACCTGCGGAGGTGGATCTGGAGTCCACAGGGGAGAATGTTGCTTCCTTGGAGAACCTACCCATCCCTACTGAATGGCATGTGGAGGGAGGTCCTTCCAGGGAAGAATTCTGTGAAGCTCAGAAAGAGTGTCCTACTCTCGAGGGGCTGCGGCAACAGGCCAACGCCCAGGCAGCGGGAAACATTGAAGGGAGTTACCGGATTTACTGGGAGGATGGACTCCTCTACAGTGAGCCCAAGGCACCTGGCCACGGTTCAGCCAGAGCCTTGGTGGTCCCTCAATGCTTTAGAGCCTTTCTTCTGGAACTGGCTCATGAGATACCATTGGCAGGACACCTAGGACAGGACAAGACCTTTGCCCGGCTTGTCCCCCACTTCTATTGGCCTCGAATGAAAGTGGCGTCTGACACATACTGTCGGACGTGTGTGTCCTGCCAAGCTATTGGGAAAACAGGAGTGAAGCTTAAAGCTCCCCTGGAACCACTACCGGTCGTTAGCACCCCCTTTGAGAGGGTGGGCATCGACATTGTGGGGCCATTGGATCCACCAACTTCAGCTGGTCACTGGTTCATACTGGTTTTGGTGGATCATGCCACACGGTACCCAGAGGCCATACCTCTGAGGACCATCACTGCACCTGTGGTGGCAAGGGCCCTGATGGGGATCTTTACCCGAGTGGGTTTCCCCAAGGAGGTTGTATCCGACAGGGGGACTAACTTCCTTTCAGCGTACATGCGGGCTATGTGGAAGGAGTGCGGAGTTACCTATCGGTTTACCACTCCTTATCACCCACAAACCAATGGTCTTGTGGAAAGGTTTAACAAAACCTTGAAAGGTATGATACGGAGTCTACCTGAGAGCCTGCGGAGGAAATGGGACATCCTCCTACCCTGTCTCTTGTTTTCTTACAGGGAAGTGCCACAAAAGGGAGTGGGCTTCAGCCCCTTCGAACTTTTGTACGGGCACCCTGTACGGGGACCTCTCAGCCTGGTGAAAGACGGATGGGAACGGACTCCCAGAAAGCTTCCCCAGGACGTGGTGAGCTACATGCTGGCCTTCCAGAGCCAAATGGCTAAGTTGTGGAAGCAAGCTTCAGACAACTTGGAGGCCAGCCAAGCAGTGATGAAAGAGTGGTATGACCACAACGCTCACCCAGTGGAACTGGAGCCTGGACAGAAGGTGTGGGTGATGGAACCTGGAGAGCTAAATGCCCTACAGGACCGTTGGACAGGCCCCTTTGAGGTGTTGGAGAAGAAGGGGAAGTCCACCTACTTGGTGGATCTTAAGGCCCCGAGGCAGCCCCACAGGGTGCTGCATGCCAATCGCCTCAAGCCACATCATGAGAGGCCCGCGGTTGTCTTGATGATGGTAACCGATGGAGCAGAGGAAGAAGAAAGCGAACCTCTCCCTGATCTTCTCTCGTCCCAAGAAAAGGATGGGTCGGTGGAGGGAGTAATTCTCTCGCCATCCCTAACTCCTGAACAGCAGAGTGATTGCCGCCAGATCCTGGAGCAATTTTCTTCTCTGTTCTCCCTTGTCCCGGGTAGGACCCACCTGTGTACCCATGACGTGGACACAGTAGACAGCCCACCTGTGAAGTCTAAAATCTACCGGCTGTCGGACAAGGTGAAGGCTAGCATCAAGAGTGAAGTCGCCAAGATGCTGGAGCTGGGAGTGATTGAACCTTCTGGAAGCCCTTGGTCTAGCCCGGTGGTTTTGGTACCAAAGGCTGCCCCACCAGGCACCACACCTGAATTGAGATTCTGTGTGGACTACCGAGGCTTGAACTCAGTGACCAAAACTGATGCACATCCTATCCCACGGGCGGATGAGCTTATTGACCGGCTGGGAGCTGCTCAATACTTAAGTACCTTTGACCTAACTTCAGGGTACTGGCAGATTTCCCTTACCGAGGAGGCGAAGGAAAGGTCAGCCTTCTCTACACCTGAGGGACACTACCAATTTCGTGTGATGCCCTTTGGGCTCAAGAATGCCCCTGCCACTTTTCAGCGGCTGGTGAACAGGGTCCTTTCTGGAATGGAAGCTTTTTCTGCTGCATACCTGGACGACATTGCTGTCTTCAGTAGCAGCTGGGAGGACCATTTGCAGCATCTGCAAGCTGTTCTTCATGCCCTGCAACAGGCTGGATTGACAATCAAGGCCAGCAAGTGTCAGATCGGACAGGGGTCGGTGGTGTACCTAGGTCACTTGGTGGGCAGAGGGACGGTGCAGCCCCTCCAGGCAAAGATTGAGGCTATCATTGCCTGGGAGCCCCCCAAGACTCAAACAGAGGTCCGAGCCTTTCTGGGCCTCACTGGATACTACCGTCGCTTCGTGAAGGGGTATGGCACTATCGTGGCCCCCCTCACTGAGCTTACTTCCAAGAAGCAACCCCGACGGGTAGTCTGGACGGAGGCTTGCCAGCGAGCCTTCATGACCTTGAAACAAGCATTGTGTTCCGCTCCCATTCTCAAGGCCCCTGATTTTGCTAGAGAATTCATTGTCCAAACAGATGCGTCAGAACATGGCATTGGGGCAGTGTTATCGCAGCTAAATGATGAGGGCTTGGATCAACCCGTGGTCTTCCTGTCCAGGAGACTACTCCCCAGGGAAAGGAGGTGGAGTACAATTGAGAGAGAAGCCTTTGCGGTGGTTTGGGCTCTGAAGAAGCTGCGGCCATACCTGTTTGGCTCGCACTTCCTAGTTCAGACTGACCATCGCCCCCTTCGTTGGCTGATGCAAATGAAGGGGGAGAATCCCAAGTTGCTAAGGTGGTCCATCTCCCTACAGGGAATGGACTTTAGGGTGGAACACCGACCTGGGGCAGACCATGCCAACGCAGACGGTCTATCCAGGTATTTCCGCCTTAGTGATGAGGACTCCCAAGGGGTTGGGTAGTTCTCCCCACTTTCAGCTGGGGGGGGCGCGTGTTAGACCTGTCTGCTTCTGGGAAGACTCTAACCACCATGATTTATTTTTGTCCCCCTTAGCCTCCCAGAGTTTCTATTTTTATTTTTACATATGTCCATCAGGAATCTTTTTTTTAATGCTGTCAGGGGGCTAGGTGTTCCTTGGCGATGACGCCATTTTTCCCTCATAATTTGTGAGGCCTAGTCACCCCCTTGAAACCTTAGGGATCTCCAGAGACCTAAAATGGTGTCCACCAACTGCCATAACGGACACTACTGGAGGACAGGTCCATAGGGTAACATTAGGGAACTTTCTGGAATCAACTTCGCCACCTTCCCTGAGAGCTGGAAACACGCCGAACTCAGCGCTCTACTCAAGAAACCAACAGCGGACCCCACCGACCTCAAGAATTACCGCCCCATCTCGCTCCTCCCGTTTCCAGCCAAAGTCATCGAGAAAACCGTCAACAAGCAGATGGCCGCTTTCCTCGAGACGAACGGATCCCTCGACCCCTCACAGTCCGGCTTCCGAGCCAACCACAGCACCGAGTCCGCCCTCATCGCCGCCACCGATGACATCCGAGCCCTGATGGACAACGGAGAAACAGCGGCCCTCATCCTCCTAGACCTCTCCGCGGCATTCGACACGGGCTGCCACCGCACCCTAGTACGGCGCCTCAGCAACGTCGGAATCCAGGACAAGGCGCTGGAATGGATCATCTCCTTCCTCGCCGGAAGAACACAGAGAGTCCGCCTACCACCGTACAAGTCAGAGGCCACCGAAGTCATCTGCGGCGTCCCCCAAGGATCATCTCTGAGCCCCACCCTCTTCAACGTCTACATGAGCACCCTCGCGGCCATCGTACGCAAACACAACCTCAGCATAATCTCCTACGCCGACGACACCCAGCTGATCCTCTCCCTGACCAACGACCCCGCCGCCGCCAGAGCCAACCTACACGAAGGGATGAAAGAGGTAGCCGAGTGGATGACGACCAGCCGCCTGAAACTGAACTCGGACAAGACGGAGGTCCTCATCCTGGGCTCCTCTCCCTCCGCCTGGGACGACTCCTGGTGGCCTCCCGCCCTGGGCACCGCACCCAAACCGACAGACCATGCACGAAACCTGGGCTTCACCCTGGACTCCTCCCTCTCCATGACCAGGCAAGTCAACAACGTCTCCTCGGCATGCTTCAACATCCTTCGCATGCTACGGAAGATCTTCTGGTGGATCCCCACCGAGACCAGGAAGACCGTCACCCAGGCCCTCGTCACCAGCCGACTGGACTACGGCAACGCCCTCTACGCCGGTACCACCGCCAAGCTCCAGAAGAGACTCCAGCGGATCCAGAACGCCTCAGCCAGACTCATCCTCGACATCCCACGAACCAGCCACATCTCCGGACATCTGAGTGACCTTCACTGGCTCCCCGTCAACAAAAGAATCACCTTCCGCCTCCTCACCCACGCACACAAAGCCCTACACGACCAAGGCCCGAGCTACCTCAACAGCCGAGTCAACTTCTACGCTCCCAAACGCCACCTCCGATCAGCCAACCACGCCCTCGCCGCCGTCCCCCGCATCCGAAGAGCGACTACAGGAGGAAGGTCCTTCTCCTACCTGGCCGCCAAGACCTGGAACTCCCTCCCTCCCGACCTGCGCCTGACCCAAGACCACCTCTCCTTCAGGAAGAAGCTGAAGACCTGGCTGTTCGAGCAGTAGCGGCTCCCCCCCCCCAGCGCCTTGAGACCCTACGGGTATGTAGCGCGCTCTATAAGTGTCACTGATTGATTGATTGATTGAACTAGAGACTTCTGCAGGTCTCAGGCCACCCTATATAAGGCCAGTGACCAGCAGCCATTTTATGCTGACCCCAGAGTAGAGGAGTGAGGCAGTGGTGAGAGGAGGTGGACACACTGAGAGCAGCTAGTTTGTCACTGAGGCTGACAGTTACTTCAGAGGGTTGTTCCCCCTTCAGCCTTTGACCGATCCCTCTCTCAAGACAACAACTATTGATAAAGAAATCGAGCTATTTGAGAAGGAAGACCCTTCTAAGACTTGCCCCCATTGATCCCTAGTGGAACGCTCAGCTAGGAGACTTAATTCCCCTGGATAAGACTTCCACCTACCAGCGCTGAGTAGGGAGTGGATTCCAGCCAGGTGTGGACTCTGTGGTGCTCCTGAGGCTTGGTGGAGGAGGCAGGCGGCAGCGGAGCCTGTTGGGACCCTGAAGATAGAGCGTCCCGCTCTGTGCAGCGTTTTTCCTTGGAGCTAAGTGAGGGGAGGATCAGTGGCCAAAAGAGTGGTGACAGCGCGGCGCCAAGCGGGAACACTGGTCCCTCGCACCCGCGCTGCCTTGGTCGGCCTCTGTGAGGCGAAGTGAGCCGGCCCCTGAAGAGACGCTTCCAGCGTCGGGCTCGCGCATGCCCCGTGAGCGGTGAAGGTCCCCGGAAGGAGGGGCAACAAGGTGAGCAGGCCCGGAGCAGTGCGCGTCGCTGAGGAGGCGGAGCCGTCGCGGAGCGCTTCCGCGCATGACCGGAGGATCAGCGCGACTGTCGGCGTGTCTGAGGAGGCGCCGGAAGGCTTCCTGGAGCGCCGTGTCAGTGACACCGATCCCCCACGCTCGAGCGCTAGCTGAAGGAGCCAGCGCGAGCGAGGGAAAAGAAGGCTCAGGCGTGTTGCTCCGTTTTGCCCTCCCCGCTCGAGTGTCGAAGTGTGAAGCAGACACGAGCAGGGAAGGGAGAGTTGGGGACCCCAATCGATTCACCGCCAGACCCCCCAGCAAAGCGCCGGTTCGGCGGAGCCGAGGCAGAGTGAGGCGAGGACGCCGGCAGGCGCCCTGAGGCAACAGTGACGCGTGGGGACTGGGACATCATCGTCCCCACGCTAAAGTAAGGAGCAGGGAAGAGGGGCCACTAAAGAGTCTGATAACTGGGAACTGCCAATGAAAATCCTAAGTTGTGAATAGAAGAAATAATAGTTCATTGTAGAAACCAGGGTTGATCAAAGCTGGGAGTTAGCTTGATACACCAGAGTAATTATAGAATTGGTTACAGGGTAGTGATACTAGGGTCTTGAAAATTACTACTGAAGCAGGCCAATAACCCTAAAAAGCACTCTGAGACTGTTATGAAATGTACATGCCAGTTAGGTGATGTGAATGTGTAATCTTGCACAGTGTAAATCTAACGGGTTTCTGTCAGTGCCAAAAGAGTGTCACTTTCCCATTACTGAACCCTTGTCAATTGAATGTGGTTTACTGCCCTTTTTCCACAGGAGGAGGAGTGAAAAGTAATTTCTCAAGTAAAAGTGTAATGTTTACTCCTAAAAGAAATTGATGTTGTATCCTGTATGACTTAAATCCAAAGAGCCATTTTATTTTTATAAAAGGTAACGGTATTTTTCCAAACAGAGGTGTTGTGTCTTTATTTTAGTGGTTCATCACTGTGTTACTGTGAGTGAGACTTGTAAGTACTTAGCCAACGCCTTGAGTTAGCTGTAGACCACTACTGTGCCAAGCTACCATATGTAGGCTTGGGTAATCTAGGTCCAACACTATCCCTCTGTAGTAGTTATAGATTTAGATAGACTTCTCTGTTATAGTTATGGATGGAGTTAGGCTTCTCTTGGTTAAATCACATACACTTTTTTATAGTCCTACTTCCACTCTGATACTATACACTGCCAAAAGATAAATTCACTGATAAAAACTGCCTATCTAAAATTAATCCCAACAGTGCCCTATCTCTACTTGTATATATATTTTTTATCCAAATTTCAGGCAAAATGGAAGGCGAACAGAAAGTTCAATTTAAAATTGTACTGCAAGAGAGCAGCCAAGGAAACATTGATCAAAATGAAAATGAATTTATGGATGAAAGTAGGGACCAGGAACTACTGCAATGTGTGGAAGCAGTGGATAACCTCCTTAAAAATGAGGACATTTTACACCCTCAAAGACTACAAAGTATATTCAATGACAATTATGAAATTTCTGACAATGAAATGTTAGAAAGTTTAATAAATTATGAAACACAATCACAATAAAAAAAAATGCTTAAAAAATAAAGAAAATAAAAAATTATCAACAAAGACAACAAACAATTAACATACAGTATTTGAAAAGTCTATCATTCTTTTTTCCTTATAGTACGCTGCCCAGAACGCTTTCCGGTTCGCGGACTGGGCGCTCCCCACGCAAAAAAAAAAAAAAATTTTTTTTTTTTTTGCCCTACTGGGCCCTTTTAAAACCTCCACATAAAACCTAGGGGGTCAACGAGGATCTACTATGCCCCCTTATGGTAATTTCCCCCTTTGTTTTGGCCTCCTCTTGTCTCTCGATCCTACCGAGAGACAAGATGGCGGCTGCTCCGGATTGTTTAGAATGTTGACAGACACCAGAGAGCCAATCAGCTTCGCATCGCAAAGTTCCGTTACGCGAAAAGTACGCGAACCGGAGCGCTACCCGGAGCGCTGTTACAGATATATATCTTTTTTTGAACGTTAATTTCTCAAAATCCACTGAAGCACATATATTGAGACCTAGCAAAGGCACATCGGGCTAACAGTCCCTACAATTTTGCCAAGTTTCGTGCAAATCCATTCAGCCGTTCGGGCTAAAAGTGAGGCCAACCGCCCTATGGAAATTAATATGGGAAAAACGCGTTTTGGGACCCCCCTTTTTTCTCGGCCCCCCCTTGACGACCCCCCCCAAATTTCCAGGAGCTGCTCAGAAACAAAATGTGCCATTTTCCTGAAAATTTCAGCCGATTCCGTCCACAAACGCCAAAGTTATTAGACATAGAATTTTCAAAAGTCCCATAGAGAAAAAATCCTAACTATATATACCTACTGGCGACCGCCAGTAGGTTATATATATATATATATATATATATAAATATATATATATATATATATATATATATATATATATATATATATATATCTATATATATAAATATATATATACATATATTACCTACTGGCGGTCACCAGTAGGTAGTTATAGTTAGGATTTTTTTTTATGTTAAATCTCAAAATTCTATTTGGAATAACTTTGACGCTGGTTGACGAATCTGCCTGAAAATTTCCTCAAAATGGCCTCGTTGAGCTTCGGTCCTTCCCTGAAAGTTTGGGGGGATGCGTCAAGCGGGGGCCGAGATAAAAGGGGGGTCCCAAAACGCGTTTTCCCCATGTTAATTTCCATAGGCCGGTCGACCTCACTTTTAGCCCGAACGGCTGAATGGATTTACACCAAACTTGGCAAAATTGTAGGGACTGGTAGCCCGATGTGCCTTTCTTATGTCTCAAGATATGTGCTCCAGTGGATTTTGAGTAATTTAGGTTAAAAAAATATATACATATCTATAAGTGCGCCCTAGTACGTGCTCCGGGGAGCGCCCCGGGCGCGCCACGCTACTTGCGCAAGGAAAGCTGATTGGCTGTCGGGTGTCTGTAAACATTCTAAACAGTCAGGAGCGGCCGCCATCTTGTGTCTCGGTAGGATCGAGACACAAGAGGTGGCCAAAACAAAGGGGGAAATGACCATAAGGGGGCAGAGTAGACCCTCCCTGACCCCCTAGGTTTGATGTGGGAGCTTTAAAAGGGCCCCGCGGGGCAAAAAAAAAGATATTTTTTTTCGATTTTTGCGGGAGGAGCGCCCGGTACGCGCACCGGGAAGCGGACCGGGGAGCGTACTATGGAGAAAAAAGAATAATAGACTTTTCAAAAATTGTATGTTTATTAATTGTTCTTTTTGTTGTTTTTTTTTTATTTAAGTACCAAAATGTAGGTACCAATGCAGAGTCTAAAATTTAATATACACCGTCTCCTTTGTAGATATCTTGCATGTTGTTACAGAAGTTATTGTGGTATATGGAATTCATACCATAGTCTGTCAGGAAAGCCGAAACAATATTGAGATATTGAGGCAGGAGATGATAAAGAGATGTTAAATACACATTGGAGATAATATAGTGGGAGAAAGGAAGTAACTATGAGCAAACTTACTATGTAACACAAAAAAGTTGCACAGTATATTTTAAGTCTCACTTTATATTATATCTTTTTTGGTACTATTTCATAATTTACATATAAAAAAGAATAATGTCTCAAATAATTTTTATTTTTTAAATTTAAATTTATTGTTGTGATTTTTCAAAATCTAAAAGAATTTGCAACATTAATTCATCAGGTATATCCTCCTTTTCATTCCATGATTCAATTTCTTCTACACATTTAATTAAGTCTTGGTCTAGAGTGTGATCCAAAAAGTCTATCTCATCTTTGTCTTACTTAGGATTGTTTTCCATATTAATTTCAAATGAAATATTAATTTCATTTTATTGTCCTTCCATTTTCTTGCTGTAAATTGCATAAAAAATAAATATATCAGTAGAGATAGGGCTCTGTTGGGTTTAAGTTCAGGAAGGTACTTGTGAGTTTTTAACAGTGAAGTTATCTTTGGGCAGTGTATGGTTTCAGGCAGGAAGTAGAACTATTAAAAAGTGCCTGTGATGAAGCCTAAGTAAATTCATAATTATACCAGAGAAGCCTAACTCAATCCATAATTATAATAGACAAGACTTTCTCAATGTCTAACTCTTACAGAGGGACAGTATATAACTATCTGAAAACGTTTTCCCAAATTAACTTAAAGTGCATAACATAGTTCTCCTTTCAAATTAACAACTTACCTTCTTCAAAGTAGTTCAAGCTCTGGTGGCGCAAGGCCTTCATAAATAAGGCCCTGAGTTTTTTTGTTGTTGGTTTGTGTCTTGCTTTTTGATAATGCTTGATATCAACATTTGCAAGAAAGAGGATTCGTATTTTGTGAAATAGTGAGGGGTCAGTAGTGAAATTGAATGCTTGTACATAGGTCCTGTGTTGTGTTTCTAAAATGTTATTCAAAAAACGATTTTGGGGGCAAATCAAAGGTATTTTCATTTGGCCCTTATTTATGATTGCCTTGTGCTGCTGGTACATCACTTTAAACATGGGAAAAAAGTGACACTCTGGTGTTGCAAGGCCTTCATAAATAAGGCCCTGAGTTTTTTTGTTGTTGGTTTGTGTCTTGCTTTTTGATAATGCTTGATATCAACATTTGCAAGATAGAGGATTCGTATTTTGTGAAATAGTGAGGGTTCAGTAGTGAAATTGAGTGCTTGTACATAGGATCTTCGCTGTGTTTTTAAAATGTTATTCAAAAACGATTTTGAGGGGAAATCAATGGTATTTTCATTTGGCCCTTATTTATGATTGCCTTGTGCTGCTGGTGCATCACTTTAAACATGGGAAAAAAGTGACGCTCTGGTGGCGCAAGGCCTTCATAAATAAGGCCCTGAGTTTTTTTGTTGTTGGTTTGTGTCTTGCTTTTTGATAATGCTTGATATCAAAATTTGCAAGATAGAGGATTCGTATTTTGTGAAATAGTGAGGGTTCAGTAGTGAAATTGAGTGCTTGTACATAGGATCTTCGCTGTGTTTCTAAAATGTTATTCAAAAAACGATTTTGGGGGAAATCAATGGTATTTTCATTTGGCCCTTATTTATGATTGCCTTGTGCTGCTGGTGCATCACTTTAAACAAGGGAAAAAAGTGACGCTCTGGTGGCGCAAGGCCTTCATAAATAAGACCCTGAGTTTTTTTGTTTTTGGTTTGTGTCTTGCTTTTTGATAATGCTTGATATCAACATTTGCAAGATAGAGGATTTGTCTTTTGGGAAACAGTGAGGTTTCAAAAGTGATATTGAGTGGATGTACCTAGGTTCTGCGCAGTGTTACTTAAATGTCATTCAAAAAACGATTTTGGAGGCAAATCAATGGTATTTACATTTGGTCCTTATTTATGACTGCCTTGTGGCACCGGTGCGTCTCTTTTAACATGGGACGCACTGGTGGTGCAAGGCCTTCATAAATAAGGCCCTGAGTTTGTTTGCTGTTGGTTTGTTTTTTGCTTTTTGATAATGCTTGCTATGAATATTTGCAAGATAGAGGATTTGTATTTTGGGAAACAGTAAGGTTTCAAAAGTGATATTGAGTGGTTGTACATAGGTTCTGCGCAGTGTTTCTTAAATGTTATTCAAAAAACGATTTTGGGGGAAAATCAATGGTATTTACATTTAGCTCTTATTTATGATTGCCTTGTGGCACCAGTGCGTCTCTTTTAACATGGGACACACTGGTGGCGCAAGGCCTTCATAAATAAGGCCCTGAGTTTTTTTGTTGTTGGTTTGTGTCTTGCTTTTTGATAATGCTTGATATCAACATTTGCAAGATAGAGGATTTGTATTTTGTGAAATAGTGAGGGTTCAGTAGTGAAATTGAGTACTTGTAAATAGGATCTTCGCTGTGTTTCTAAAATGTTATTCAAAAAACGATTTTGGGAGCAAATAAATGGTATTTTCATTTGCCCCTTCTTTATGATTGCTTTGTGCTGCCGGTGCATCACTTTAAACATGGGAAATAAGTGACGCTTTGGAGGCGCAAGGCCTTCATAAATAAGGCCCTGAGTTTGTTTGCTGTTGGTTTGTTTTTTGTTTTTTGATAATGCTTGCTATGACCATTTGCAAGATAGAGGATTTGTATTTTGGGAAACAGTGAGGTTTCAAAAGTGATATTGAGTGGTTGTACGTAGGATCTGCGCTGTGTTTTTTAAATGTTATTTAAAAAACGATTTTGGGGGCAAATCAATGGTTTTTACATTTGGCCCTTATTTATGATTGCCTTGTGGCACCGGTGCATCTCTTTTAACATGGGACGCACTGGTGGCCCAAGGCCTTCATAAATAAGGCCCTGAGTTTTTTTGTTGCTGGTTTGTGTCTTGCTTTTGGATAATGCTTGATATCAACATTTGCAAGATAGAGGATTTGTATTTTGTGAAATAGTGAGGGTTCAGTTGTAAAATTGAGTGCTTGTAAATAGGATCTTCGCTGTGTTTCTAAAATGTTATTCAAAAAACGATTTTGGGGGCAAATCACTGGTATTTTCATTTGGCCCTTATTTATGATTGCCTTGTGCTGCCGATGCATCACTTTAAACATTGGCAATAAGTGACGCTCTGGTAGCGCAAGGCCTTCATAAATAAGGCCCTGAGTTTGTTTGCTGTTGGTTTGTTTTCTGGTTTTTGATAATGCTTGCTATGAACATTTGCAAGATAGAGGATTTGTATTTTGGGAAACAGTGAGGTTTCAAAAGTGATATTGAGTGCTTGTACATAGGTTCTGCGCAGTGTTTCTTAAATGTCTTTCAAAAAACGATTTTGGGGGCAAATCAATGGTATTTACATTTGGCCCTTATTTGTGATTGCCTTGTGGTGCCGGTACGTCACTTTTAACATGGGAAGAAAGTGACGCACTGGTGGCGCAAGGCCTTCATACATAAGGCCCTGTGTTTTTTTGTTGTTGGTTTGTGTCTTGCTTTTTGATAATGCTTGATATCAACATTTGCAAGATAGAGGATTCGTATTTTGTGAAATAGTGACGGTTCAGTAGTGAAATTGAGTGCTTGTACATAGGATCTTCGCTGTGTTTCTAAAATGGTATTCAAAAAATGATTTTTGGGGCAAATCAATGATATTTTCATTTGGCCCTTAATTATGATTGCCTTGTGCTGCCGGTGCATCTTTTTAAACGTGGGAAATAAGTGACGCTCTGGTGGCGCAAGGCCTTCATAAATAAGGCCCTGAGTTTGTTTGCTGTTGGTTTGTTTTTTGCTTTTTGATAATGCTTGCTATGAATATTTGCAAGATAGAGGATTTGTATTTTGGGAAACAGTGAGGTTTCAAAAGTGATATTGAGTGGTTGTACATAGGTTATGCGCAGTGTTTCTTAAATGCTATTCAAAAAACGATTTTGGGAACAAATCAATGGTATTTAAATTTGGCCCTTATTTATGATTGCCTTGTGGCACCAGTGTGTCTCTTTTAACATAGGACGCACTGGTGGCGCAAGGCCTTCATAAATAAGGCCTTGAGTTGCTGTGGTATAAACTTTATTATGTTGCAAATTAGTGTTTATATCGTTTGCTTTTTGTCATTACTTTGTTGTTTGCTAATAGTGGTCTTTATTGTGTTATTTTTTTCTGAACCAGAGATTGAAATCAACATTTTAAAAGCAAGCAAAAATGCCGTCAAGGCAAAGAAGTAGAAAAAATACCATACGTAAAAGAACAAAATCATCAAAGGATTTAAAGGAATCCTCTACAACAAGTACTTCAAAAAACACCAGAAAACCTCCTGGTAAGACAATTAAGTCTTTTCTTCGCAATTTATGTAGATCAAAAAGAAATGTTAACGGTAATGTGGAGATCCCGAAGCAGAGAGCAAATCTAAAAAGGAAGGAGAGGCCCTCAAAAAATTTCTCTATTGGAGCAGGAGAGAAGAGTATGGATAGCAATAGAAGGTTAAATCAATTTAGGGACATTCGTAGACGAATGTTTCGCAATAGGGTAGTTTTAAATTTGCTAAAAAATGAAAAGAAAGGTAAACAGAGAGCTGCTTTTTACAAGAAAAAGAAAAGTGTAGAGAGGATTGTTGATCAGGCTTTTGAAGTTAAGAAAAATATTTTAGTAATCAATAGAATTAGGATACTTAATGAGGCAATTGATATTTTCAAATCGAACAGTAGATGGAAAAGAATTATTAATCGGACAAATTTTTGTGAAGCATTCTCTGGAGAATGGATGCATAGTTCAAGTTCTGAGCCATTTTTTAATGAGGAGAGTTACTTTCAGGAAAATGATTTGGTGCATGCAGTTGACACCAGTGGTCGAGCATATGAGGCGAAAGATGGTTGTGTGATGGAAAAAGAGAAACTTATGTCTAGAGATGCAGAAGAGGTGTTAAGTGATGAAGTATTAGGGAGACGTACTAAGGGTCTAGTGTGCACATGGAAGTCCAGTAGTATTTGTAGTGTGCGACAGAATTCGATCGATTTGCTTCAAAATTTCTTACGTACATATAGTAAGAAAAGTCTAAAACAAAAAATGAAGATCTTGCAAGAGTTAGATCCTTGCAAAGTGAGAGAAAACACAGGTTTGCATGGGCATTCACTGGCTTGTCTTTCTAGAAAAGTATGTCAGAGTGTTTTTCATCATTTTAGGATGTTAGCAGTGCATCATAATAAGGTGAGGAAATTAGTAAGAAGGTTGTATTATGCAAAAAGTCCAGCACTTAAGCTTAAACAGTTAAACAGTGCTCTTTTGCATGGATCTGAAGTAGATGTGAAGACTATTTATGAAGAAATTGAGTTTTGTTATTTTGGGAACAAAGAGGACAGTGTAGAAATGGATATAGTAATGGATGGTAATGTGGAAGACAATGTACAGATTTCAAGTACAGAAAAGTTTGACGAGGAAATTACCAAGTTTAAGGTGAAATCGAAGGGCGTGGCTAGCTGCATGGCGGAGTGAGACGTGCCTCGGCGTCGCTCCCGGCAAAGCTGCCTATGATCCGGCGATCTACCTGCCTTTTAGACCGCAAAACATCACGAAACTCGTCTGAAGAGTGGACGGAGGTGTGAGACGTAGGTACAGCCCTCCGGTTTGCCTTTCCGTCGTTGTGGTGACAAACTGCTCGAAAACCTTCCCTCTGGACCCGGGGCGCCCAAGATGGCGGAGACAGGCGGTGCTGAGATCCTGGGCTGAAGGGACTGCGGGGCTGCTGCGACTACGAGCGGACCGCTCCCCCTCCCGCGTGAGTGCGGTTGATCCTGACCCTACGACCGGCGCCTGGGAGCCCCCCCCTGGCAGACCTCGGGGGCTGAGGCGGATCGGGGCCTGTGAGACCGGGGACTGGAGTTGCCGGCTGCCGGCCGCCCTTCCTGGATTGGGAGACAGGCGAGAGGCGCTCGCGCCTGGGCACGACGTCGTCCCGCGGGGGCCGCTACGGGGCTGCTGGGTGATTGTTCCCCCCCCCCGGCGCCGAGGGCACACGGAGAGAGAACGGGAGACGCGGATGATGCAGCGACACGGGACCCAGATAGGGGATCAAGATTCCGGTGTCTGCTGACTGAGTCTGGCAATGGCACGGACCAGGAAGAAGATGTATCTGCGTCGGAATTGGAAGAACGCACAGAGCCATCCCTCCACCCTCTGGCCGTGGCCATCCGCGACCTGGAACAGGGTGGGCCGCACACTGTGGAAGGCACTGACCCTGAAACGCAGGACTCGCATTCCTGAGGGGCTAAGGACCTGAGATTCTGTTTGGCAGTTCCCTGCCGGGGACACACAGGTATTGTTCTATTTGTTCTGAGGGGTGGAAACACTCCACACTGACACGTGAGTCTGGACAGCTAGGTATCTCCTAGGTGGGTTTGTTTGGAGGGTGGGCGACAAACCTTGCTCCCTGGTATTCTGAACCGTCCATGGTTGTACGGGCGGGATGGCCGGGTAGTGCAGGTGGGGTGGGGGTGGGAGGGGTGGGGCTTGTTTGCGTTGTTTGGTTGTTTCTGGGGGGGTTGCGGGGGGAGTCTTGCCTCAAAATCTGGAGAATTCTGTGGTTCCATCACTGCAAATGTATGCCCGCCAACTTAGCCCCGCGTCCTGGGGTGCACTTGTCCTATTGCTATGTACATGACCGCTGACAAGCTGAAGGTCCTGACCTGGAATGTAAACGGTCTGGGGAATAAGATCAAGCGGGGTTTGGTGAACAATTTTCTGAAGAGACTGGGCCCAGACGTCATCTTCCTGCAAGAGACCCACTTGCGGGGCACAGCCTGTCCGTTCATAGCGAGAGGGAGGTACAAGGTGCTCGGCCATGCAGGGTACACATCTGATTCACGGGGTGTAGCGATTGTGGTCAAAAATACTTTCCCCTTTCACATCACACGCACATGGGGTGACCCTTTAGGAACATGCGTAGGGGTACAGGGGACATGGCGAAGGCGCACCTACACATTGGTTTCAGTGTACGCTCCACCCAAATTGCAGGCGAATGCGCTAAAGCTCCTTGCCTCCATACTTTTGGACACCCCAGACACCGTACAGATAGTGGGGGGTGATTTTAATGACGTGATGGACAGGGCATTGGATAGATCCGGAGTAGTTCATGCCCGAGATACCGAGACTCCCCTGGCCCAACTAATGTCTGAAATGGGCCTGTTTGATGTTTGGAGGTCGCTACACCCGCAGACTGAGGCCTACCTGGACTATATATTTATGCCGCGACAGACGTTCGCTGCAGAGGACACGGCGACATATTTGGCGAGAGGTCTGTCGGACCACTCGCCCCTGTTGCTTTCAATGGGCCGGCCTGGAGGCAGGAGGGAGGCCGCATGGCGACTCACTGCATGGGATCTGGCGAACAAATCGGTTCTTACAGGCGTCAGGGCGGATGCACGAGTATATATGGCTGAAAACGAGGGGTCGGTGGAATCGGCGGTGACCCTCTGGGAAGCGATGAAACCGGTGCTGAGAGATAGGATAAATGGTAGACTGGGGGAGGAGAGGAGGAAAATAGTGGAAGAGGTTGTGGCTGTTGAGCGCACAGTTGTTGAGCTGGAAAGGGAGCACCTACGTACCAAATGCAGGAAGACCTTACGTAGGCTGTTAGATGCCCAGAGGCGATACCGAGAATTGGTGTCGGGTGAAGCGAGAACACAGAACCTGGCCACCCTCCATCGTCTCTACGATGTGGGGGATAAATCTGGTAAACTATTAGCGTGGCTTAGTCGGAGGGAGAGGTTGGCGAGGTGGGTGAATGAGGTTAAGGATGTGCAGGGGGAGGTCGTACGCTCGGACCCACTTATTGCAGACGCATTTGCGACATACTACGAGGCCTTCTATAGGGCACGGCAACTAGGCTCCTGTGATGACTCGCTCTTCTATATGGTGGACGTAGACCTACCCTGCGTAGATGATGAGGACATACCACTACTAGTTGAAGCTGACATCTCTCTTGATGAAGTGAAGTCGGCCATTGCTGAGTTGAAACCGGGCAAGGCCCCGGGGCCGAATGGATTCCCCCCGGAATTCTTTAAAAGTACGGCTGACATAGTGGCCCCGCACTTGCGGAACCTCTTCCTTGAGGCATACGCAGAGGGGGGATTGCCCCCCGACCTCACCCTGGCCACCATAATCCCCATTCACAAGGAGGGCAAGCTGCGGGAGGACTGTGCCTCTTACCGTCCGATCTCCCTGCTGAACACGGAGGTGAAACTCCTCGCTACGGTCCTGGCGCGCCGCCTTAGGGCGGTTTTGCCTGCTCTGATTCATCTAGACCAAACGGGCTTCCTGCCGGACAGGGCCACGAAATTCAATCTCCGTCGCACCCACAACTGGCTGCAGGAGGTGAGGGATAGGGACCCGCCGCACTGGTTCCTTTCCCTAGATGCTGAAAAAGCCTTTGACTCTGTGCACTGGCTGTTCCTTGAGGCCACCCTGTATAAATTTGGTTTTGGCCACAAGTTCCGTTCTTGGGTACAGCTGCTCTACACTACCCCGAGGGCCCGGGTGAAGGTGAACGGGACACTCTCCCGCGAAATCCAGATCCAGCGAGGCACCAGACAGGGATGTCCCCTGTCCCCTCTTCTCTTCACCCTGACAATCGAGGTGCTGGCGGCTAGGATCAGACAGAACCCGAGGGTCACCGGCTTCAAGGTTACACCTGCCGATGACACACAAGAAAAGCTGTCCTTATATGCCGATGATGTATTGCTCTATGTCACTGACCCGCCCAACACCATGCCCGAGCTCTTCCGGGAGATAGTTGGCTATGGGGACCACTCCGGGTACACCATAAATTGGCACAAGTCAGTCCTTTTTTACCCCAAGGGGGCCACGGGTGCCGACGCCCTCCCGGATAGACTGATGGTGTCTACAGAGGGCTTTCAATACTTGGGGGTCTTCATGACGCTAGACGCTGAAGTGTCCCGCTCTAGGAACATAGACAGGATACTGCAGAACTCGGCCAGTGATATGGCACGGTGGCGCCAGCTGCCATTGACCCTTCTGGGCAGAGCAGCGTTGTACAAAATGGTGATACTGCCCAAATACCTGTACGCCCTGCAGAACGAGTACTACCCCATCCCAGGAGACCTTCTATGCAAAATACACGCTGACCTTAGGTCCTTCATTTGGCTGGGTAAACAGCCGCGCGTGGCGCTTACCACCCTGCAACGCCACCAATATAGCGGGGGCATCTCCCTGCCGAACCTGGAGGCCTATTACTGGGCGGAGCACCTCTCCCCTATCAACGACTGGCTCCACGCCCCGGCGAGCCACCCCACATATGTGCTGGAACGAGCAAAGTTATCCCCCTCCCATCTGCTTACGTACCTATACGGTGGCCCGCGAAGGACGCCCCTACTCCCAGCCACTAATATCACCCTCCGGGCCTGGAAAGTGGCCGCGAAACGAATGGGTTGGGAACAGAAGCCCACACGGCAAACTCCGCTTTGGCATTGTGCATGGCTCCGGGAACTGAGCAAACTACGCGGTTTTAAACAGTGGGATGACATCGGGATCTCCACGGTGGGAGATGTCATCGCTAGGGGGGAGCTCAAGTTGTTCGAGGCCTTACAGGCGGAATTTGGGCTCCACCGCTCGCACTTCTTTAAATATATACGGTTACGGCATGCGTGGAGAGCCCAGGCGATACCATTAGAGGGTCTCCCAGAGTATGCACCCCTAGAAGGTAGACTACTGCAGGAGCAAATTCCCAACAAGGCTGTATCCCTTACGTATAGGACACTTACAAATAACATGCTAGGGGATCTGACGAAACTCAGGGCTGCGTGGGAGCATGACGTGGGTGGAATGGAGGAGATCGACTGGGACCTAGTCCTAATGCACCCGAGGGAAGTGGCCATTAAGTCCCGACTCCGCCTGATCCAGTACAACGTGCTACACAGGACGTACTTTGACAGGGTCAGGTTGTTTAAGATGGGAAAGGTATCAGATGACAGTTGCCTACGTTGCCTACGTGAGGGGGGGGCATCTTCCATATTCTGTGGGAATGTGGCAAAATTCAGTCATACTGGACACTTGTCTTTACCGAACTGAAGGAGGTCCTGGCAGTGCCACTCGTCCAGGAGCCAAAACTGTCCCTACTAGGAATGACCAACGATGTAGACCTCCCCCGCCCCCTGCTGACATTCCTAACCTTGGCCCTGGTGGTCGCAAAACGAGACATTGCTAAGTATTGGGGGGTGGAGTCCGTACCTACCATGGAGGAATGGAGGAGGGGGTTGGACCTCTACATGGCGGCGGAGCGGGTGACATATAAATCTAGGGGCTGCCCCAAGAAGTTCAAGAGGGTTTGGTCAAAATGGAGGCAGTATCATGGGCTGGAGAGTGTGTCGGGGTAGGGAGGCCTACGTACGGACCCGGGGTTTGGGGGGATATCGGGATGGGCGGCGGGTATGATTTGGAGGGGACCCAGTGCGCTGGGAGTGAGCCAACTGTTTGACAGTCCTGGGGCGGCTTGTATGTGGGGCGAGAGAGGGGGGGCTGCGGCTGATGGAAACTGACTGCACTATTCTCAAGGTTATCCGGACTCACGTTAACTCGATGGATGAGCTCTTACTTTACCCCGCATTGTTTAGTTGTGTTCAGGGAGGGGGGGGGTTTGGTTTGCTACTTGGGTTCAGAGAACATTTAATAAAAAAAAGGATAAAAGCAGACGCCCGGATGGACACCATGGCCACCCTCTGTGTTGGGGCGGGGTCCCGCTTATGTGACCCTTCTGTGAGAGTGCTTTGATTGCTGTTTTTCGCAATGCTGAGAATTGGGGGGGTGCTGGCCTTTTTCTTTTCTTACTTATGTAAGCACTGATTTCTGTTTGTTTGATATTGGCAACGTAATTCTACATGTATCTGTGCATCTGCAATAAAAACGTTTTTGAAAAAAAAAGTTTAAGGTGAAATCAAGTGAAAGGCCTAATTTAACTTGTGTGTGTTGTCGACGGACTCATTATAAGATTCACACTAGGTTAGTTGATTTATATGCAAAATGTGAATTGGAAAATAATAGTGAATGGAAGGATTTTGTAAGTTATTTGTTGGTGGAGAATTCTTTTGATTTGAGTTTTGATCAGCGTATTTGTAATTATTGTTTGAAAAAATTAAATGAAAATAGAATGCCTGGCAGAGCTGCTCATAATAATCTTCAGTTGATAGATATTCCTTCTGAATTGATGGATTTAAATACTTATGAATCAATTTTGATTCAATGTGTCCATCCTTTTCAAGCTATTGTTCGCATGGAGCCTAAGATAGGGAAATTACCTCCTACAGATTTACAAAGATGTCAAGAAAAATATTGATACAATTGGTGTAGAAAGAGTAAAGAGGATCCTCTGGTTATTCTAGTTAATGGGGTTCCGACAAAGAGTAAGAACATCTGGCAAGATTTAGTGGATGTTAGGAAAGTCAAAAAGGCAACGTTGTATTTGGTCAAAAACAATGAGTACTATGAAGATGTAAGTGTTGGAGCAGAGGAAACAGCTATAGAAGAAGACAGTGATTGTTCAGTTGGCCAAATTGAAAAAGTTGATATGTCTAGAAGTGAAGAAATATATGTACATTATACTGTTCATCCTTTGCATTCCAAAGAAGTAATGGGGAATGCAATTGACTTGTTTCAAATGAAAGCAGCAAAAGGAAGTCCCATTAGTGTATGGGAAGAAAGTTTGGAAGCTCGTTGTTTTCCACAGTTATTTCCAACAGGTCGAGATGGACGATATGACGATCAACCAGTTCAAATTCCTGCAGCTGAATACCGGACTTTAAGATTATATGCTGAAGATCCAAGGTTTCGTCAATGCATTCCGTATTTTTTTCATCTACTGTATGAAAGTGATTTGTCTGGGCTTTCTTATGCAGTTAATCATGTATTGAAAAGTGGAGCTCATCTGCAAAATGTTTCAGCGAGTGACTTTATGGAGAAAGTCAATCTGCAAGACAGTATTTTGGAATCTCAGCTAATCAATCTCATGGCATGTCAGCGTGGAACAAACGAGTATTGGTTCCGTCATCATGGGGAATTGAAATGTATGCTAAGAAACTTAGGAACTCGTACATGGTTCCTCACTCTTAGCTGTGCTGAGTATGCATGGGACGACTTACTTCAATTTCTACGAGAGGCAAATGGAAACATACAAAATATAGAATTGAAAACACCTGGAGAACTGTGTTCTTTGGATCCAGTGAATGTTTGCAGATATTTTAATCATAGATTTGAAGCTATGATGTCTTTTATTACCAACAAAAAAAATCCTCCCCTTGGAGAGGTTTTCGATTTCTTTTGGAGGAAGGAATATCAAGCGAGAGGTGCTCCTCATATACATATGTTGTTATGGATTAAAGATGCACCCAAATTTGGATTAGATTCGGATGAATCAGTGATGAGTTTCATTGAAGAGTATTCAACATGTGCTGTTCCGAAAACAACTGAAGAAAACAGTTTAAGGCAACAAGTTTTACGGTTTCAATCTCATCGTTGTGGAAAGCACTGTCGTCGAAAATTCAAAAACAAGGAAAAGTACTACACGAAATGTCGTTTTGCGTTTCCACGACCAGTGATTTCTAAGGGAAGAGTAAATAATTTGATGTCATCTCTACGACATACTGTGACGAGGAAATCACCCAAAAATACATATAATTTAAAAAGAAACAAAGGGGCAGATTTATGAAGGGTTTGCTTCACGTTTACGCCGCCGTTGCGTGACGCAACGGCGCGGAAACGTGGCATCATAAATGCGGCGCACCATGGGTGGCGTAGCTGAGGCGCACTGTGGCGCATGTTAACTGGCGCATCCCTCGGGATGCGCCAGTTAACATAAATCTGCCCCAAAGAGTCCAAGTACATCAACGACTACAACCCAGTGATTTTGTCCATGTGGAATGCTAACATGGATATTCAGTTCGTCGCTGACAACTCTATTGCTGTGGCTCGATATGTGACATCTTACATCACAAAAAAAGAAAAGACAGAACTGAAGGAAATGTGGGAGGACATTTCACATGAAAAGAGTCTAAGCAAGAAATTATACAGTTTCAGTCTGAAGATGTTGTCGCATGGAGAAATTGGAGCAAATGAATGTTCTGATCGGTTATCATCAGCAATTCTCTATGCCAAATCAAGAACAATCATTTGGGTGAGTCTAGGCCTTGCTGCAACACGAAAACGAGTTTTGAAATCTGTACAAGAAATTGAATATTTGGCGGAGAAAGAACCAAACAGTACAGATATTTTGAAGACAAATATGTTGGATACATACTATCCAAATACAAGTACTCACCTTGAGAACACTTGTTTGTATGAAGTTCTGCAAAACTACAGTTATGAGAGGAACATCACAGAAGATATCAATAATGGAAAATATGCTGTCATTGGGTATGAAGGATGTCTAGTGAAGCAGAGAAAAGGCCATTTGATTAATCATCGAAAATTGAGTTGCGAAGCTCCAGACAAAAGAGAATTTTACTATTTAGCTCTTTTGCAACTCTTTAAGCCATGGTGTACAGAAGAGGAACTACTTGGAGATTTTCTCTGTTATGAAGACTTTTTTAATGCAACTAAGGATACCATAGAATGCCCTGTTTTTCCAAATTATCTGCAAATGTTGAACGAAGAAATGGAGCAAGAAACCACAATTGCTGAAGAGATTGCTAGAGACAGTTCTCAAGACAGTCAGAGTTCCTCTTCATTGAGTCAGGATCCACTAGGAGGACTAATTATTCAAAATGAAGCTGCAACTGCCATGGGTGAGGTGGAAAGAGCTATGGAACAAGATCAAGAGGATGGAGTTAACTTAGAAGATTTGGTAAAGCAACTAAAAGTTGAGCAGAAAAAGATATATGACAAAGTTACAGAACAGATTGAACATGGATTCAGACATGAGAAAAAAGTGAGCTCATGTACATCATTTTAGCCTGCTCGACTGTACGTAAGTGGAGAAGCAGGAACAGGAAAAAGTTTTTTGATTAAAGCCATTGCAACTTATTTGCAGAAAAGGACTGAATCACCACTGTCTTGTGTTGTAACCGCTCCAACTGGACTGGCAGCACATAACATTAAAGGGATTACTCTACATCGTTTACTGATGCTGCCAGTTGAGTATGATAATAAATTGCATTACAATAAGTTATCTGGAGATGCGTGTTCGGAAGTTTCGAGAGTTTATAAGAAAATGAAACTTCTTATCATTGATGAAGTAAGCATGGTCTCAAATCTAATGCTTGCTTTTGTGCATTTGAGAATGCAAGAAATTCTTAGAACAGAGTATGATGTGTTATTTGGAGGAAAACACATTATTGTTTTTGGAGATCTACTGCAGTTGACTCCAGTAAAAGGACAACCAGTGTTTAAAATGCTTACGCATGAAGATACCAGGAAGTCCCTTGGAAGCATTGGAAACGTTAATATATGGTTACATTTTAAATATGCTGAACTGCTTCAAAATATGCGACAGGCAAAGGATGAAGATTATAAAAATATTCTACAAGATGTAAGAATCGAAGTAAGTGAGCTTGGGAAAGAAGCTTTACATGCTCGATTAATTTCAAATTTGTATCCAAATGAAAACATCCTTCCAGAGAATAATTTTTATAAAATGACTGAGAAGAAATCTGGGATATGTTTGATGCCAACTCTGCAAGAATGTTCTATCTTCAACAACAAAATGTTAAAGTTAGAAAATGAAGAGATTGTAAAACTGGAAGCAATAGATAAAATAGAGCATATGGGTGCAACAGTTGTTTTGTCAGAAAATTTGAAAACAAAATTGGATTCATTAGAGAAAAGTATTTCTAAAACAGCTGGTTTTGAAAAGACTCTGAATGTGTGTTTAAATTGTGGTATCATTTTGAGAAGGAATTTAAATGTTGAAAGAGGTCTGGTAAATGGAGCAATGGGTTATGTTGTTGATTTTGTGAATTATAGAAATAGAGATGGAATTGCATTTTTAAAAATAAAATTTGATGGCATTGAGCAAGTACAACAAATCAGTTGTTGTTCTGCTAGATTTTTGCTTGTAAAAGACTTATATGTTCGCCGAAAACAGTTTCTTGTTTGTTTGGCATATGCGGTGACAATTAATAAATCTCAAGGTTTAAGTGTAGATAGTGCTTTGGTGAACATTGGAAAATCTGTGTTTAAAGAGGGTATGGCATATGTGGCATTATCACGAGTCAGAACTTTATCAGGATTGTACTTGATTGAGTGTGATGAGACAAAGATTTGTGAAGATCTAGGTTGTGTTAAAGAATACAATAGGTTAAGAAGAGAGTATGCTCCACATTTGCCTCAATATCCTCTGTTTGAAAAACGTGTGGTAGGCCGAAAAAGAAGAAATGAGAATAATTGCAGTGAGGTAGTAGCAAAAAGACAAAAAGTAGATGAAACTGTAATTCAAAACAGAAAGAAAAATGTTTCTGATGAAAATGTTGTTGGATTTCAGTTTGAAAACAGTTCTGGTATCAACTGCTATCCTAATGTAATGGTTAATGTTGTTTTTTTTCTTCAAACTTGACAAGAACAGATTGTTGAAAATCGGGATCAAAGATTGTGTGGTTTATTGAATTCTGTGTTTGAGAAATGTAGCAGTGATAGAGCAAAAATAGAAAGTGTAACAGAAATTCGAAATATTTTAGATATGTGTTCTGGTCAAGATAAATTTCCACAGAACATTCAGCAGGATTGTCAGGAATTTGTAATGTATATGTTTGGTGTTTTGGAAGATGAAGGTGTAGATGTAGATAATCTTTTTAGCCTTTCTTATCAATGGGAGCATGACTGCCACAACTGTAGTTCATCAAGTACTACTAGAATAGACACTGAAAGATTTATATATTTGACTTTACCAGACTGTAAATCAGTGTCATTTAAAAATCTAGTTAAAGCAGCAGATCATAATATGGTGTGTACCCAATGTAAGTGTCCAATGCTATCCACATTATTTATACAAAGTTATGGTCATTATATCATTTTAGTTTTCCAACGATGTAGACCTGATGGAACTAAATTGACAACTTGTATCAAAAAATTTGTGGCTTCTCAGTTATCAATTTCAGGAAGAACCTTTACAACTGTAGCTATTATTTATCATTAGGGTCCTTCGACAACATCAGGACATTTTACATGCTACTTAAAATGTAAAAAAGGTTGGAGTTACTGCAATGATTCTCATTTGACTTATAAACAACGTTTGCCTTATGACTTTAAAAATTCTTACCTAGTGTTTTTAAAACCAAAGTTTTAGTAAAGATAATTGGCCTTTGAAGATGGGAATAGTTAATAAAAGTTAGTTAGTTAGTTAATCTAATGTTTAGAATTATTTATCTCATATAGGTACTGTAAGTGGATCTCATAGTAAAAAATACTCATATATCTGACACGATTTGGCCGTAAGGAAAGTGTAAGGCATGATGTTCTTAGATCTTTTTTCATAGGAAGTCGATGAAATGGAAGCTATAGAGAACAACAGACATTTTTTCCACCAAAAGGACCTTCACTATCTTCTATATGGCCTCACGGAAAAGTAAGTGAATCAAAGATTACTGTACATATATAATGTGCAAGTTTTTATGTTTTTTTTAAACACAATCTTTTAGATTGTGTTTTTTTTCCCGCTGTTATATGATGAAGAGTTTGAACTCACTAATTTAAGTGAAATTCAATATATTCTGAGAACAGCAAAAATAAACAATGTAACATATTGTATAAGTCATTCTATAGTTTGCATTGTGTAATTTATATTGTATTCCCATTGTCTCACACTCATTTTCCTTTTTCAACCCTTATTTAGCTCTCTTTACTCACTTACACTGCCTTTTTTTCACTTTGTTTCATCGCTGTTCCTTTACTCCACTTCATTCACAACTCCTCAATCCAATTTCAACTGTCTGCATTTCCTCTCTCCTTTTCACCACTTTTCATCTTTCTCACATTCTCTCAGTACCACTGCTTTAGTTCTCTTCCCCTCTCTTTCCTTCTTTTGCTCCTTTACTCTTTTTCCTTTCTCACTCATTGTACTGCAGTTCACTCAGTCCTTCCCTTTGTCTTTCTGTGTACTTACTCTCTCACTCCTTTTTCCTCTATCGTTCTATATTAACCTCATTCCTTTCATCCCTTCACTCTGTGACTCCCCTTCACCCATTCTCAGTCATCTTCTATTCCTCTTTCTTATTAATAGTTCCTCATTTAGACTCCTCTCCTTTTCACTCATTTTCCTTTCTTCTCTTTCCTGATTTCGTTTTGGTATCTCGCATTCTTTTAGTATCTTACTTATCTTCAGTAATTTGTTCTCTTTCCATTTCTTTTTCCCTCTTTTTTCTCTTTATACATTACTTTATTTCTGTTTTTGTATCCTTCACTATTGCTTTATTTCTTAGTAAACTTTTTTAGATTTTTTACCTCTTGACCTGTTTCTTCTATTTTAAAATATATATTTTACTAATTATAACTTGTTTTTTCTTTTGTCTTTCACAGATACAAAGTGTAGTTTAAAGATGCAGGTAAGTTTTCATTGATTGTATGGTAAGTGTGACTACAAAATGTAGTTTATCATCACCCTTTGTTTTAACCTCACTACCTTTCTCTCACCCTACCTCACCCCTGTTTTCTTACTCTGCTTCCCTCACTTATTCTTATCCTCCATATTTACTTCTCTTTTCCTTACTTTCCTACCACATTCAACTTCTTTCAGTGCCCCTGCTCACCCAAACTCCCTCTCTTTCCTTTTTTTTCTGCTTCACTTAGTCTCTTTCTGACACTCCTTCCTTTACTCTCTCTGTTCTTTCTTTCTGTCACTCCCCATGTCTTACCCTTATTCACTTTTATCCACCCTCTTTCACTCCTCTTTACTTACACTCACTGCTATTTTCTTTCCCTCCGTCACCACTTCCTTTTCTCTGGTTCCGTCACTACCTTTCATTCCTCATCCTTTACTCTCCTTCCTTTTACTCTCATCACCCATTCACATTCTCCCAGAACATCTGCTTTAGTTTTCTTCCTTTTTCTTCTCTTCTTTTGCTCCCTTATTCATTTCCCTTTTCTCAGTTACTTCCCCTTATACCTTTTCTTAGTTTTACTATCTCTTAAACAGTCCCTCTGTGTTTCCCCCTCTAGCTCTCTTTCTCTTTACACCACTCTCTTTTTTCCCCATTCCTCATGCTCACTCCTTTTTTTTTGTTGGTGCGCTGACGGGACGCGCCCCGGTACGCGCACCGGGGCGCTTACCGGTATGCGCACCGGGAGCGCTCCAGAGTGAAATATAAAAAAAAAAGAATATACTTTTTAAAAAAAAAAATATTATATTAATATACAATATAGGATTCATTGTTAGAAAAACATACCTTTTTAAGCTATAGATATTTGCGGAAAAATTACCTTAGAAATTCACTAAATTCCGGCGCGGATTGGGGTATCCCTTTAGCAGATGGCGTGCATGCAGTGTCGCTGTATGCTGATGACCTGTTGCTCTATGTAAGGGACTTGACCCTCTTCCCACCAGCTCTTACAGACGTCTTCCGCGCCTTTGGGGTGCTGTCGGGACTGAGGGTTAACTGGGCTAAGTCTGGTGTGTATTCCTTCGATGCTGCCACACCGGAATGTGCAATCGTCATTCAGAACAAAAGGCTTAACTGGTACCCAACCACGTTACGTTACCTAGGGATATACGTGTATAGAAGCCTCACAGATGTGCTGGAGGGTAATTTAGTATGGGCCATCTCTTCTCTGCAGGCGCAGATGTCCTTTTGGAAGACTCATCCCCTGAATGTACCCAGCCGAGTCACTTTGACAAAAATTATTGCACTACCCAGATTACTGTATTTCTATGCCAATCTCCCGGTCTACGTCCCCACGTGCATATTTCGTGAAATAGAGACCTCAGTCCAGAGCCTGATCTGGAACGCGGGAAGGCCCCGAGTGGCTTTGAAGACACTATATGCCTCTGTAGAAGCTGGAGGCTTGGCGATCCCCAACCAAGATCTTTACTACCTAGCAGCGCAGCTGCAGTGGGTAACCGGCTGGTTGAGCGGGAAAAACCTGGGAGATACATCAACATATTCTACTACCATGACGCTAGCACAAATGCATGCGCTGTTTCACCCTTTGGCCCAAACCCGCTGTCCAAAACAGCTGTACTTAGCAGTAGCGCACAAATGCTATACGAGAAGCTTAAAGCTCACTGATTCCACCAGGCTGTACGCTCCAAACCTACCACTGTTGGGGACGCCTAGGGACAATGAGGTGCTCACAGAGGTGGCAGTGAGTAGCTGGGTGCAGGCAGATGTGGACACCGTAGGAGATCTATATGTAGAGGGGGCACTGGTACCTTTGGAACGCTGGCAGTTGACGCAGGCCTCCCGGCGGGACAGTTTCTGTTACACGCAACACTCATACGTACACTAACGAAGGCCTGGGGTGACCTTTCGGTAGAACCGCCAGCTCACTTGCTGATACAATACTTGCATGTTATGGGGAATGGGTCCCACATGGTGCATTGGCTAGCATAGGCCCTCTTCATTCATACACAGTTTTCCTCACAGCGCTTGAGGGATAGGTGGGCGAGGGAAAGAGAACGGGAATGGACTGATAAGGAGTGGGCAGTGGTAATGGCTGGCGCAACAAATACACCACGCAACTCCTGCTTTAAAATTATCCAATTATACATCATACACCGTGCATATTTGTCTCCGGACAAAGTCAATCGCTATTTTGAGCTCACCACGTCTGCATGTCCGAGATGCGGGCTACTCGATGCAGATTTTTTACACATGCTCTGGTCCTGCCCCTCACTGTGCGACTACTGAAGCGTGGTGTCTGCCTCCTTGGCTGCGGGGGTAGGTAGGGAACAGCACCACACGTGGGAGACATGCATACTAGGTCTCTACCAACGGACGAAGCTGACTAAAGTTCCCACCAGATTCTGGGACCTCGGTTTGATAACGGTGAGAAGGCTAATCACCAAACATTGGAAAAACAATGAGCCTCCACAAGTGGCACACTGGCCCATTCCTTTGACAACTGGGCGAGAGCAGAGAGCATAACCCTGCATAGAGAAGAAACGGCCGGGCTCCGTGCATACCCCATAGCTCAGGCCTGGGACGACACCTTGGCCGCCTTCCACCGGGCCTGCCTTCAGAGCGGAACCACTTAGGCACGCCTCCCCCCTTCGACGCGCCCCCCTTATCGTGGAGCTGGTATAGGACGTGGTTTAAAACTACTGTATGGCATCTAAATCCCAACGAGGGGAAGGGCCCTGCCAGGGCACACTAAATATACACGCACATTGCAACCTGATGGCATGACTCCTAGAACACTAGTGCCCACCGCGGCAGTGGAAGCTGTTGTTTCCCCCCTTGTGCCTCTCCACTGGTCCCCCTGCCTCGCCCCCTCCCCCCCTCAGACCTTGTCACCCGCGTAACCCCCCGCTTCCCAGAAAAGCCACACAGCGCATCAGATATTCCATGTCAGCGATAGCACTGCATTAACACTCAGCCTCTCCTTTGTTTGTTCTTTTTTGATTTTCACTTTTTTTATGTTATCATTGATCGAGCTGTTTTTACAGTTTTGAAGCATGATTATATTGTTTTGAATTTTGCACACCACGAACATTCCTTTGGGTTCGCCCTGATGGCTACATGAGTGGATTCAACTGTATTGTTGTCATAATTAGATGGAGACTTATATTCCTGGGAGCACAAGATTGTGACCATGCCTTTGTACCAAAATTGCCGGCTGCTAGCTCATATAGCTAGACGAATCGCAATGCCATATTTACCTTGCTTTTTTCATCCTTTTCATTATTATGTTCCATGTATCCTTTAAGCCTCTCGCCCCTCTGATAATGTATTATTGATTTATTTTGGGAAGCATTTCCTCCTTACTTTTTATGTACACCTGCCATTTCTTGGAAGGCCGACTTACGGGCATGGGTGCCTTAGGCCACACATTTTGTTTATCAACGTTGGAAAGCTAGCAAGGTCTTCATGACACACTGTTGTTGTTAAAGCACACATTTGTATGATCGTGGATTGTTCAATTGAATCTACTTTATAAATGCTTTGCTATGTTATGCAACTTACATAAGAAAAATGCAATAAAAGATATTTAAAAAAAAAAAATCAGGATTGGTAGCCGTTGGGGACAACACAAAGCTTGAGCCGTTACCGAACCAAGCAAAGCGTCAACATCTGTTGGCAGTGCTGATGGAAGTTTTGGACAGATATCCAACACGCATTCCTCTCCACAAAGCAGGCATCGTAGAACAGGTAAGATGCAATCTTGTCAGATTGGTGTAAACGATAGGAACCATGTGGTATTCAGATCTCTCAAACGAGTCAAGCCAAGAATCTGTGTTAATCACTCACGATACTGTATTGCCAGAAGAGTGTTCTCCATGGTAATCTGGGTATCGCTGGTGACTGGACTTGCCATATCGGAGCAGAAGGAACAAAAACAGTATCCTTGCTGCGAGTCCCAAGATGAGAGGCAAGCCGCCGAATACAGAGTGCAGGAACTTTGAAAAAATGCCTAGGACATCTTCAAAGGGTGCTAACAGTCCCCAAAAAATTGTCTTAAATACATGTATCATACCACTGGTATCAGACATGTTTAAGATATGATCTAACATTTCCGCGAAATATATGGGGCAGTTTGTTGATAATAAGGCATGTATATCTGCAGAGGACCTTGCAACTTGCATATCATATGTCTCTATGGACGAGGTCAGTGGCACAATTTTTGTAAAAGAATGTCTTTCATTCTGCTTAAAGTATCAATTCGTATAGAAGAGATGTTCAGTGAAGGTCATAGCGGCGACTCCCTGTCTGTCTTAATTTTTAGAAACAATACTTGCATACAGCAAGTGACCCTGGATGACACACTAACGAGATAGGCTATTCCTGGCATCATTCCACACCAGCTGTTATAATTCAACATTATGTTGCTCCCATTGGAAAGCTGCATAAAAATTGGATCTATCACTGCTGCCGGGGAACCCTGCAGGTGGTATGATAAGTTGGTTGAAGAACCATCACAGGCTCCATGTAAATTAATACCCTGACATAGAAGTGTACCGGTCTCTGTGGTTTTGCAATTTTTACCACTAAGAAATACCTCCTTCTCCCCCCTCCAACATTTGTGTGTGTATGGTAAATCCCAGGTCGACTTTATGTATTCTTTACCCATCCTTTCATACAGACCTTCTGGTATGTGTGTTAAGCAATACTGAAACTGGGAAATCGTCACTGGTATCGTAATGGTGCCATGTATCTGGTTTGGTGACATTAAAGACTGAGAAGTATGGACATTTTTCATAAAATGTTTTAGAGCTACCTTTTGGTGGCGTTGGACAATGTTCCCATTGATTATAAGTTAAAACATTTCAAGGGTTTGCAGATTTGTGCAAATAATGGTGACCATAATGGTTAAAACAATACATTTATTCATAATATGATGAACCTTCTAAGTATTCATGTTTTGTAAATTTTGCTGACATTTCTAAGTCTGCCATCATGTTATTAACAGTTTCAAAGTCCCAATCATCAGAAAATGTACTGGGTGAAACAAAATCACTCAAGGAAACCTTAAATTGATGTGGAATCTTCAGCAGCTCGACCGGACGATAAATGTCATAATCAGTTCGGTCCCATGCTATACCACCAGGTAGAGGAACGGCTGTGATGTTTACTGACGACAGGTCTCTTTGCTCACGATGAGATGATTTGTGGGGCTTCAGGAGCAAGTTAATGTTCTTACTTTCTGTGTCCATTTTACTATATTTTCCATCTATCAGCTTTCCCAAACTTAGAACAAGAATAAGCCATAGTAGGAGAAAAAGTACACCTAACACAATCCAAAATTCAACCCATGGTGAAACCAGATATGTATTGCAAGCTGGTAAAAAAGTTCTGTTACTTGTTCCTTGATAGTTTTATTTGCTGGCTTTGTTTCGGGCTCACTGGGATCCTCAGAAAACGTATCAAAGTTGATGAAATTGCCAGAGGCAGTTCTGTCAATTGTTGGTATTGCATCCAGAACATTTGAAATCGCTGAAGCAGCTTGTTCCCATGACATATTAGTATAGTCAGATGCTACATCATTGTAGATGGTAGTTTCTTGATGAACTGTTATTTGGGGTTCCAGAGGCACAAGTTCCATGGCTTTATTGCATAGTCCTTCTTTTCTTACTGCAGATTCTTCTAAAGTGATGAGTCTTTCAGTTTGAACCTCTTGAATGGTTGCAAGATTTGGTTGTCTGCTACACCTTTGGAGTCCACTGGACCTACTACTTCAATTCAATTCAAGAAAACTTTATTCGGATTGCAGAAAATCCATGAAAGTCACACATTACATGAAAAATACATTTTTTAAAAATAATTTACACAATTTCCATAAAATAGTCAAAAACTGCAGTTGGTTTTCAAGTATTAATGTAAGCAATCAAGTCAGATTATTAAAGTGCATTCAAAAGTGCATTCCAATTAGCTAAAGTGCTATTGCAAGGGAGGCATTTTAGGCACGTGAGCATTTCAGGGAGATTCCATAGATTTCCGTGCATAAAAAATGACTTTAAAAAATGAGCTTGCACGAAAAATCAGTTCGTCATTTTCTAATTTTAAAAGCATGAGATATGATTGAGTTAGGGAAACTGGTCTTTGTTTTTTAAAATATGGAGCTAAAAACCACTTGATATATTTCATAAAGAATTTACAATGAAAGAAGAAATGTAGGTCATTTTGTCTGCTGTGTCCATCGCAAGGGCAGGGGCTTAACTCATGTCCAAAGTTTATCGTGCTGTGGCCCATAGGAAAACAGAGTGAGTATTTTATAGTTCCAGCTCTTAGACGAAATAATAACGACCTTTCCAAGTTGGTCATAGGGAGTCTTAGGTATAAAGGTATTTGTTGTGGAGATAAATCATTGTTTATGTTGATCACATATGATTTAACAGTTTGTTTTTGTAATTCTATCTCCAACCTCTTTTCCCTGAAGAGGGCATAGAGTTCAATTTGTATGTCCTTTTTGTCTGTGCTCTTAATCTGGGAAGGATCGTTAAAAAGATGAGTTTTACCAATACTGTCTAGGCTTTCCTTTGTTGCCCGAAGCCACGGGATACTCATACCTTTATCACAGTTTAGACATTCGGACACAATTTCCTGTGTTAAGGTAGCACGTTCATTGGCCCAGATGGACAGCCAAAATATTGCAGGTCGTGTGGCAATAAAGTCGGTTATGTAGGGCAAATTGAGCTCAGCATGGCAGATGTACCCGGAAGAAGAAATTGGAGCTCCAAGAAGTTTTCTACATAACCGGTTTTCTTCTGTCTGCAGGCTAGATGGGCTCACTATCCCCCAAATCTCTGCGCCATAGGTTGCAACCGGGACGCATTGCAATTTATAGATTTTCACAATTGCCTTAGTTGTTTCCGACCTTTTTGGCCGAGGCAAGGCAAGAATTGAGTTTATGGCCTTTGAGAACTTGCCTGTGGCGTGGGCGAGATGCCCACTCCACAGGCCGTTCGCAGCAAAGACCATACCTAAGTAGGGGAATGATTTGGTGGAGTGTAACTTCTCTTGACCAATCGAGATGGAGTTGAGTTGTTTGGCCCCTGGCCTAATGTCATGATAAATGATTTTTTTAAATTCACCTTCAGATCCAGGTTCCCCATAAAATGTGCAAAGCTCTTAACCAGGGCACGGAGAGCATTCGGTGTTAGGCCCATGATCACCGCATCGTCTGCATAAAGGAGTGCGGGTAGCAGGTTCCCTTGGATTTTCTGGACATCAGTTGTCGTCTTTTTCAGGGAGTCACTCAGTCCATTTATGTAGATGATGAACAGCAGGGGTGCTAAAACGCACCCCTGTCGGACGCCTCTTTCTACCTTAATTGCCCCCGAGATTTCGCCCTCCATTCCAATTCGTACCTGGGCTTTAGTGTCCGCGTGTAGGTAGGCTAGGAAGTGTACCAAGGGTTCATCAAGGCCATAGGAGAGAAGTGTCGCCCACAGTTTCGACCTATTCACTAGGTCGAATGCGGACGACAAGTCCATAAAGGCTAGGTAGATAGGAGAAGCCTTGGCTATGGTGTATTTGCCTATTATGAGATTGAGATTCAGGCATTGTTCTGTTGTCCCGACCTTACTTCTAAAGCCCATCTGACATCTATCCAGCACCCCTGTTTCTTCGGCCCAATCATTCACTCTGTTGTACAACACCCGGCCCAGAATTTTCAGGGTGTTGTCTAAGAGTGAGATGGGCCTATAATTTGCAGGGTCAGATCTTTCACCTTTTTTGTAAATAGGCACTATTGTGCTTGTGGACCAGGTGGCAGGGATGGTGCCCATCGGTACACAGTTGAAAACATTGACCAGAATAGGCCCCCAAAATTCTGGTTTGTGTTTGATTAAGTCAATTGGGAAGCCATCCGGCCCTGGTGCCTTGTTCCCAAGGCTTTGGTTAATGGCCAGAACGACCTCCCCCAGGGTTATATCGAGTGGGCTCAGTTTGTCGTAGTTATGGTCTTCTGCGGGAGCAGAGGGGTTAGCATATATTTTGGAGAAATGTTGCTCCCAATGCTGACTTGAGATGGTGCAACTGATTGGTGACAACTGTTTCCCCATGTCCTGCATCTTCCTTACAGCGGGCCAGAAAGTTGCACTATTTCCCACAGCAGCGGAGACTGATAGTTCATTCCAATGTTCCTCTACCATGGTGGCCTTCCTTATCCCTATAGCTGTTTTATAGGCTTGCCTGGCGGACCGTACATCTACTTGGTTCCTCGGTTTGGAGTTTAACGCCTTGCGAAGAGCCTTATTTGCCGCTGAACAACAACTGTCGAACCACCTAGGCTCGTCGTTATATTTCCTGTGGGGGACTGTCAGAAGAGTCTTAATAACATGACACAGATTTGAAAAGTCTTTGATTATCCTATGGTGGTTCCCATCGGTAAGTGAACAAGAGGCAACTATTGGTTGGTGATTGCTTATAATTATGTCCATAGGACCTACTACTTATTATCGGCGCATGGTGTGGTTTTACCAGGTCAATTGATACGAACCGATTCTCCTTTCTTCCAGCAAGAGGCGGCAGTAACACTGTTCTTGATCCGTGGATTGCTAGTACAGGTACTGATTTTCTGCAAGAAGGCCCAAATTCCTTCTTATCCGCTATTTTTTCTCTGACCAGATCCCCAATCTTTGAATCCAGACAGGTCTTGCTAGGACAGGTGGCTTTTCTTTAGTGGTCGTTGGCTTCTGTATGGTGTTGCTTAGACTTCTTGTTTCATTCCTGCAAAACAGCCAAAAGGTCTTTGATATCAAAGGGTTTTTGTTCTGGCACTAAAGCATGATGATCAAGGTCTTTGACCATCATTCTAGTACCAAAAAGGATTTCATATAGAGTGATTCCACCCAAATAATTTCTTGGCAGATTGTTAAGACTACATTGGACACTTATTAGATGTTTGACCCACCCTTCACCCGAACCTAATACCCTAGCTGGTATAGATTGCTTTATGTCACGTTTTTTTCTTTCCACAACCAAATTTCCCTCAGGATGGAATGGACTAGAGTGCTGCAATGCGACGCCCAAGCTGGCCATGGCCTCCTTGTAAGCTCAAGAGCTAAACACAGGACCCTAATCAGAATGTAGCATGCCGATTGCGTATGTGCCGACAGACAGTACAGGTCCCACACTCAACTGCCTCGTCCTTTGTTCGCATATAAACGGAGTGCCAACTCCAAGGACAAACTGGTACATACGCGACCACAGGTGCCTCAACAAACCAGGCCACAAACTACGCTTTGGAACCTCCCCCCGGTGGTAGGTCATTTCCCATGTGGGACCTGTATTGTCTGTCCTCAGACCGAAAAAAAACATGGAGATTGACATTGGAACCACCAGGCCATGGAAAATCAATAAACATTCTAATTGCAACAGCGAGCGACTTACTTATCTAATATGTTGCCCCTGCAACCTCCGCTATGTGAGGATGAATAAAAGAAAGATAAAGACTCGCATACAGGAACATAAGAGCACTATTAGATGCGGGAAACGCTCTACGAAGTTAACTAATCATTTCCTTGATAAAGGACATTGAGACAGAGACCTACGTTGGGTAGTTTTAGAACAGCCATGGATTCCACCTCATTTGACGGATCCATCTAAATTTCTGTTCCGCAAGGAACACCGTTGGGTCTACAAACTGAAGACAGATAGATTAGGCCTAAATGATGATATACCTTGGGTATCATTATAGAGAACCTCTAGTCATCAGATCACTCGGGACATTATTTATGAAACACATAAGACCCAGTAGTCTCTACACCTATGAGTATGGACAGAAAGCAACATGACTAGACATCTGACCACTGAGGACACTGACTATTTATGAAACATACAAGACCCAATAGTGTCTACACCTATGAGTAGGAATAGAAAGCAATATGACTTAGTAATGTTCCCCCTTTTTTTACTGAAAAATACTCATTGTTGTATGACTGTGAGGCACTTGTTAGCACATGATGCACTTGCATACAATATGATATAAGAGTGGAAACATGCTAAATTACTAATGACATACCTATCAGGTTTGAGTAATCACAACCTGCCATTTTTGTTGCACTAAGTGCTGTATATAAATGACAGTGATTTTTTCCAATGCAATATGAGACTGGGGAAGAATCGAGGCTACTATCTGATGTTTCTCACATGATATGAGACCTGTCAGATGCGTTGGTAAGGTAGCGAGTGACCGATACATCTTTAACATTTGACATCAGTGTACTGGCACTCACGCATGCGCAGTGATACATCTTACTGCTCATGCGTGGGGAGTGCCTGGTTTTTTTACACTGGTTTTTGCCGAACATTTACCTTATAACTGCATTTAGTTGGGTAAGTTATGATCCCACTAAGGCAGTAAATAAGAGTATGGCACTATTATACACTGCGATTAAAACGGGAACACGCTATTCTAGCGTGCATGCGCACAAACATCTAGGATTAGTGTCCCATTTAGCAACGCAGGCGCAAATGAGGAAACGGGCAATTAGTTGGCCAACTAAGCCACAAAGGAACCGTTTTCCTTGCAGCTGCAATCTATCGATAGCATCAGTATAAAAGTGCGGGGACTGTCTGAGTCGGTACCTCCGGGGGCCAGCTCTCTACTGAGACGAGGTACTGATGGACAGGTAAGCTCCCCCTTTTTAAATATGTTTTAAAATATGCTCTAAATTATGCTTTGAATCTGAAGGCTGGGTAGGAATGCCTAAATAATGTGGCTATTGTAGTGATATGTTATGGTCTCTATTGGAGGGTTTGGAATTCCATTATATTGGGCCCCTAGAAGACCTTTTGGAACTAGGTTGTGCCAATTAAGCAAACCTGTGGTTACTAGTGGTGGTTCTTTGATCCACTTGGTCTGAATGGACATTTGGTCCCCCTTTTGTTAACAAAGAAATATGGTTAAGGTAGAAATGGTGAAATAAATTATGACACCAATTACACCTTCCTTCTTTCTCCCGCAGAGCGGGCCTCCTTCCTGAGCAGTCTGTCAGGTTGAGGTGAGGTAGGGATATGCTACAGTTGAGGGTAAGTCCCCTATGGGTGTGACTTAAGATGCAACCACTTACTTGTGATATTGTGACAATGCACAATGCATGAGTGGTTCATGTGATTTATTTTTGCGCCTTCTCTCTCTCTCCTTTTCTTCCCCTCCCCCTTGTTTTGTCTTTTAATACAGACACCCTGGGTATTGCCTGACAAACAAAAGGAAAAACAGGAATACCGGTGCGGTGTTGTATATCTTTATTATACATTTTTTTCTTCATTCACTATTTTGCAGCAGCAGTATCCCTATAATACCTGGTCCTGAAGAAAGCTGCTGATACAAAGCTATGATCACTAGGCTGAAACATGTCGACAATAATGTGACAGTGGTTACACATCCATACCACTGTGCTGTTTCATTTTTAACCCTGTCAGGTGGAACACATTAATAAAACTTGTGCTAGTGATTCCGCTCTAGACAGTTTTAACCCACAATTCTATACTGTTCACACCACACAGCGCTGCAAACCTCACTACACTCTTTCTCACATATGGGAATAGCACCCATCCTCATATACCAAACTAAAAACATCTCTGAGCTCCTTCCTTAATTACAAAGTAGTAGCTCCCAGTGGTGACTAGGGTTTCGCCACTGGTAAGGAGGATCCATATGATAAAGCATGTCACCCTCAGGTGAGTGAGGGTTCTAATCCTTAAGGGATGTCTCTCCCCCCTTAATGAAATTGACACAGAAGTTGTTTTGAGAGAGTAAAGGCTATATATTTTGTGAATCTGTTAACACTTGAAAAAGACTGTAGGTGTTTTTGTATGTGTTGTCAGTATATAGGGAACGTTCCCCTTTCGGTCTATAAATGTTTCTTTTTTGACCCCCAATCCACGGTAGTGTTATAAAATAGAACTACTTGTTCCCAAAGCAATTTATGCTTGATTGTGCCACCTTTCGCATCTTTGAAACCGTTTTAAACCCAGGTCTGCAAGTATTCATTATAAGATTGGACGCAGTAATATGAATCGTACACTATGAGTGTGGGGAATTCGCGATCTGTATTTTCAAGCATCATTTTGAATGCTAGTAGTTCAGCTCCCAGAGCTGTACAATCTCCTAAAGATTGATTTTTTGTGACCATAGGTCTGAATTTACAATCGTGCCAGCGGCCTTCAACAATCGCGCGCGCAGCACTATAAGCTTGTTTTCCCCCAATATCGGGTTGCGCTGATCCATCTGTATAAATTATACATCCGTAATGTTCTAGAGTCAGAATCTCAGTGGGCAGAGGACATTCTTGTTCATATTGTAGAAATTCTTGAGTTTTCAAGTAGGGGTCAAAAACGTATTCAACGTCTGATGCAGCAAGAGTAACCCTGGGCGAAGCACCACGCTACGCTCGCGGAGTTTGCGAAGTTTGCGTAACTATGCGAGCTGCACGTAGCACAGTGCGAGCACGCGTAGTACAGCGTAGCATAGGGCAGCGCTCATTTTTTGCTTGTTCGCCGTCCTGAACGTCATGTTCACGACCGCGAGCAAGCAAAATGACATCCCGGCGAGATTCTCAACACGGGGAGGTAAGGTTACTCATTGTGAGTGGTTGCGCATGCTCGCGCCCGCTCTCAATGAGAAACTACCAGTTCGCGTTGAGAAAGCTGCAGCTTGAGTAATAATCTACTCGAGCAGCAAAAACTATAGCTCGCACTGTGCAAGATGCCGTTTTCAATGATTGCACAGTGCCGGATGCTTGTCAGTACTGTGCAATCATTGAAAACACATCTTGCTCAGTGCGAACATGCTACTACGCAGCTCGCGTAGTGCTACGTGAAGTTCGCGTAGTGCGAAGTGCACTTCGCGTAGCTTCACGTAGCGCTACTTCGCGAACTACGCCCACCCTTAAGCAAGAGAATTAACCCATTGTATCAATCTCGGATGTAAAGCTTTTGCGTTTGGAATGTTTGCTTTTGTCACTGCCTCTAAGGCAGGTAGAGGAGTAATAACCTTTATGCGTTTATGCGTAGGCCTCGATACACCATCCTGGCAATCAAGGCCTGATTTGAATTTGGGCTCAGCTGGACGGCATGTACGCCACACAGAGATGACTCCGCGGTGCAGCAGAATGCGCTGGGGTCCTGTGCCGTGGATTCCAGCGACGGCTGAGAAGGTTGCCCCAGCGATATCCCATCCTGGCAATCAAGACCCGATTTGAATTGTGAGCCCAGCTCGGCGCGTACACCACATAGACATGACTCCTCGGCACGGTGCAGAAGGATGAGCTGGGGGCTTGTGCCGCGGAATCCAGCGATGGCTGAGGAGGTTGCTTCGGCACGTGGTGGGCACTCTTGGAGATACGCTGGTGGCGGGAGGTGAGCATTGAGGTCTGGGTGCACAGGTTGGGCAGTCATTGCTGGGCAGCGGACTTGTCTGGGGACCAGGGCTAGGATGTTTGCGAAAGTTGTAGCAATCATGCACACTGCCTGAGAAGTTTGCGTCGGCATTAGTGTACTGGCCCCGGTGGTCCAGTTTTGCCTGTACATAGTTAGAATACATGTGGTTTCTGTTGCGATGATTGTGTACAGTGTCGACAGCGGGCACAAGTAGTACATGTGTACAATCAATTGCCCCCTACATGTGCAGGAAGCCTGCTATGGCTTGGTTACCTTGCTTGGTCTCCAGCTGTTCTTCCGCAGTGTGCGTGAAATGAAGGTGCAGGTGTATCAAGCTGGAAAGAACCGTGATACTTACAGGTATGATAAATCCTGCATAATGAGACTGTGACAAAAGTTTGTGTGGTTGTAACATTCCTTTCCTTTCTGATGAACGTTAAAACCACACAAACTTCTGTTACTGTCATTTTGTGCAGGATATTCCCCGTTGCGAATGTCACTTGTTGTTTGATGTTTTTGTGTTGTAAATATATGTTTTGTAATAAAGTTCTGTTTTTTCACTACTGTTGACTACTTGACTTTATGACCCAACGCACCCCCATTTCAGTGACTACAATCTTGTATCTGGAGCACAGAGTCGTCAAGCAAAGGCTGGGGTTGGAGTTAGTTGTGCTGGAAAACTATGAATTGTGATGAGCAGGTGGTGCGGATACAGGAGCCCTACGTTGTCTTTGTGGACATGCACCAAGACGTGTGAGGAAGTTTAATAGTAGGGCTAGCTTTGAGACTCCTCCGACTCTGGCAGTTGTTATTTAGAAGGTACCAGAGAGCAACAGGCGCAGCACAGCCAGCAGCTTTGTCTGCGGAAGTATGTTGATTGTCCGCTGTGTTAGTACCGTCAGCCTGTGGGAAATGTGGCAGTGTGCACCAACTTTAGAATGGAGATAATTCTTTTGCCACTTGTGCTGCGCTAAAGTGCTGAGAACTCGGCAATAAGTCCCCACTGTTGGGTTAAAGGGTGACTCTAAAAGGAGCCCTTGTGTTTATGTTGTGTTTATTAGGACTTTGTTGTAGCTACATGCGAATCACAAGAAAAAAGATGAAAAAACAAGAAAAGTAGGCAGGGTACAAACACCCTGACCCTTTAGGCGTGGTCAGGGGATCCCACAATACCCCCCAAGGCCAAAAAATGTATATATTTTTCTTTATTTTTTTAAAGTGGCTGGGTGCGTGAATCTGAAAAAATAAAAAATAAACAATGGGACGTATTCTCAAGGACTTATCGCTGAGTTTTTGACAAAGTAGCAAAAGAATTATCATCCCATTCTCAACCTGGTGCAAACTGCCGATATTGCCAGTTTTCCTGCGATAGCTTCCGCAAAAAAAATCACCACGGATGAGAGCGACAACTAACGTTAATTAATATGCAGAGTAGGCGTTAAGGTGCAAAAAAACCTCACTAAAAACACCACTTCCTGATATTTTCAACGACCAGCCAAATCTGTGTTGCAGATAAGAAACAGGCGATAAGCCGCGTTAGCAGAAGGAATTTAATATCTGCCTATTACTGGTGTAAAGCAGGATGCCTACCGACTGTATGAAAGGGAGCCCAGCACAGAGCCACATCTGAAGCCCAACACATGTCATAGAGCTACTTATCATGCAGCTCCGACACCCAAGAAGGCCACAACATCCACCGCCATCACCCCAGGACCCCCGATGTTCCCCCTACTACCACCGATGCAGCGCAGAACAGGACAGTGGACCTTCAGAAAATGGCATGGCCCCTCACATTCGTAACATGCTACACGCACGTTTTTATAACAATTATCTCTTCACAATATATTTGCCAAGAGAGAATATGCAGACTATATATTGATGCAAGCGTAATGTACTTACAGAAGTTAAAGAGCGACCGAGCCTTGATCTGAATTTCGGAACAACCAACGGGTGACGTTGTGATTACATGACGTTTTTTAGCCTCTGACGGCAAACCTTTTAATAGCGGAATCGAGGTGCGAGATATCCTATCAGGGATTGGTGAAATGTGAACCAGGTGGTGCTAGTAACACTGTGTTTAGAGATGGTAACATCTTTTATATTTACGGGTGTAAATTACCCTGCTTTGAAAACTATAACGATTCAAACCAGACGATAATAATTTAAATGAAATTTAGAGCTCAGTCAAGAGCAGATCGATCGCTAATGTGGCGGCCACATTTGTAAAGTCAAAATTAGCGTCAGTGAAGATATATGCGGCCATGTTGAAGAAGTCATGTGATCACAACGTCACCCGCTGGTCGTTTTTTACAATGAAGAGACACGATAGTACGCCAAGCCTGGCTTTTACTTGAGCAATATTCCTTCACATTTTTTCACAGTACATAAGGGTATTACAGTCTCACTCAGACCCTACTTCTAGCATGATAACTTTTATGTTTGTTATATCAGCAATATTTTATTGGATAAAAATGTGTTTCTTTCCCTCTAGACCCCTGATGAAGGGTCATCACTAGACCCGAAATGCATTGGGTAAAAAAAAATTATTTCTGGATTTAACCAGCATGAATGAAATTTATGAATTATTGATCTGTGATTGAAATACAAAATTGAAGGATTAATGAACATCATATACAAGAAAACATGAAGGAGAGTTTTGAAATATATTGAAGTTGGAATTAAAAAGTGAAGAAACTTTTACGTTCTTGAAAAAGTGCACACATCCTTTGGAACAGCCTTGTCTACCCCACATGGTTGATATTGATGAGCACTATCAGACATAGTGCTTGTATGGAGTAGCACACAATGAACTTTTAATAGAACTTTGAATACTTGATAAAATAAGAGTGCACTGAAGAACTCAACCTTTCTAGTTGTCAGTATGCCACAGCCACTTCCTCATGGCTGTTTTACACCCTCACCACACCCATCAAGCACAGGCGTCACAGTCCACGTGACACTGCCAATAAAAAGGCAAGCATGACGCCATTTCCACTCTCTGTCTGGGTGTGTCCCTGTGCATCACATATATGCATTTGGGCCTAGGGCACTACCACCTCACAGTCCCCAAGGCCGAAGCATACATGATGACTGCCGCACCACGATAGACAATCATAGAGGTACCATGATTGACGGGTGTAAGACTTTGTGGCACCGGGCATACTGCATCAGGCACAGGCACACCGTCACGGGTCGGTGACTTTCGATGCACTGTGGTAGGGGCACAATCATTGCTGAGCGGGGATGAAGCCTGTGATGATGCCCCATCCCGGCGGTCCTTACTGGTAAGGCTTTGTGTAAGCCCTGCTGGACCAAAGTGTGGCTGGCAGCATGGGCCTACCACCAGTGGCATTGGCTCGAGGGTCACAGGGTTAGCGACACCTTAAGGGCTGAGTGGATGTGCAGCCTGCGATGATGCCCTGTGCATTGATATGTTCCGGCCATTGCGATATCAAGACCCTGATTCAAATGTGTGACCTTCTGGCTGCCAAGAATGCAGCACCTGGCCTTAGAGCTCGCTTCAGCACATGGTGGGCTCTCTTGGACACACGCTGGTGGTGGAAGATGAGCAGAGAGGCTTGTTTGCACAGAGGCGATCAGTCACCTCTGGGCATTGGGAGTGGATGGTTTGCAGCGGCCTGGGTGCGCAGGGGCGTGCAGATACCTCTGGGCAGTGGGAATGGATGGTGTGCAGCAGCCTGGGTGTGCATGGGCAGGAAAACACCTTTGGGAAGTGGGAGTGGATGTGGTGCAGCAGCCTGGGTGCACAGGGGCGGGCAGACACCTCTGGGTGGTGGGAGTGGATGGTGTGCAACAGCCTGGGTGTGCAGGGGCAGGACAGCGATAAAGGCTTGTGCAGTTGTATGTACTCTGCCATTACTGATTCTACACTATGTTTCAGATGAGTGAGCTTGAGGGCTGGAGTATGTCCCGTCATGTGGTTGGAGACACACCGCTGGTGGAAAGGTGAGCAGTGAGACCTGGGTACGCAGGGGCGGACAGTCACCTCTGGGCTGTGGGAGTGGATGGTGGGCAGCAGCCTGGGTTCGCAGGGGTGGGAAGAGACCTCTGAGCAGTGGAAGTGGATGGTGTGCAGCAGCCTGGGTGTGCAGGGGCAGGCAGTCACCCCATGGCGGTGGGAGTGGATGGTGTGCAGCAGCTTGGTTCGCAGGGGCAGGCAGACACTTCTGGGTGGCAGGAGTGGATGGGTGAAGCAGCCTGGGTGCACAGGAGCAGGACAGCGATGAAGACGTGTGCAGTTGTATGTACTCTGCCATTACTGATTATATACTATGTTTCAGGTGAGTGAGCTTGAGGGCTGCAGCATGTCCCGGCACGTGGTTGTAGACACACTGTTGGCGGAAAGGTGAGCTGTGAGGGTTTTGTCCGCAGTGTGGGCATTCACTCTCCCTCTCCATCTCTTCCTTTCTCTCTCTCACACTCTCTCTTTTCTCTCTCTCTCTTCCTCTCTCTCTCACTCTTTCTCTCTTTCTCTCTCTTCCTCACTCTCACTCTTTCTCTATTTCTGTCTCTCTCTCTCTACTTTGATGGGCGCATGACGCACAATCTTATCTTGCTTTTTGTCTTGCAGACTGTGATTCACAGATTGTCAAGGAATGACACGCCATGGCTGTACCTTCTTTTATTTTGTTGTTTTGTTTAAATAAATTTTTTTATATGTAAATCCATAGATGACTTTGATTCTCATTTGTCCATCCTCACATGCATCCTGATTGTTATAATTGTGCGGCATCAGCCAATTGACTAAGTTGCAGATTTCGGGAGGTTGCTGTCACATTTGTTTGTCGTGGTGGGGTCAAGGGGGATGGCGGACAAGGGGGTCGTGTTGGGGGTGTCGGGCACTCTTGGGTGCCCGAGCTGCATGATCGTTGGCTCCGTGGCATCTGTTGTCATTCAGGTGTGGCTGTGGGCTGGGGTCCCTTTCATGTTGCAGGTTTTAGTCCGACTTTACAGCAGGGCAGAGCAAGTGTAAAGTTCCTGGTGCTAACGCACCTTATCGCCTGTTTTGTGTTGTCTTCTCTGATCTTGCTGGTCATTAAGAATGTTGCAAAGTGGTGTGTTCACTGCTTTTTACACGGGAACACCTACTCTGCCTCTCATTAGAGATATTTGCCTGGGTCATCAGTGACAATGTTTTTGAGGCTGCTATCGCTGATAAACTGGTGATATGGGCTGTTTGCAGCAGCTAGTGAATGGTGAGTTATATTTATCACCATTTTGGCTGCGATAAAGTGCTGTTAACTTGTCGATGTGTCCTTGAGAATATGCCCCTCTGTGCTTTAAAGACCTGAGAAGTACTCGAGTGACTCGCTGAGAGCTGCACACCCAGTGCATTCACACTAGGGGGCTGTATTAGCACTAGGGGGCCACTCTGAGAGCTGTGCACCCTTCGTGTTCTCACTAGGGGGGCGCGCTTAAAGCGGGGCTAGGGTCGCAACTCCAAACCTTTTTGAAAAAAAACGGACACTTTCATTAATTTACATTTGCCTCAGGTACCCCATCCCCTGAGGCATGCCCACATCTACATAGTTTTTTTCTTAAGGGGAGGGGGGCCCACCTGACCCCCCTCCCAGGCCACTTCTTGTTTCGGGGACCCCATCCCTTGGGGCCTGGCCTCTCTGTTGGGGACTGTGGGGGGACATCAATATCCCCACGGTCCCGCCAGCTCCTGCGTGTGCCGGCATTCCTTTTGGGCAATGGGAGCTGCTAACATGCAGTTTCCCTTGCCCAAAAGCAATTCTCCTTTCCTTTTTTGAAGCGAGAGGAGGTTTTCCAGCGTCAACTTAACGATACTAGAACCTACAAAAAATCTAATCGTACTGAATATACTCTCAGTATTAATTCTATTTGGGGAAAATTAACAGAATGAAAGTCAGAGGATTAATTGAGTGGGAAGAGTTTTGCTTCCTCAAAAGAGATCACACTGTCTTACCCATCCTATACCACTTGCCCAAAATTCACAAATGCAGAGTTGACCCACAGGGTAGACCCATAATTTCATCAAGAGGAGGAGTTTTGGAAAATGTTTCAAGCTATGGAGATAATTTTTAAGGGAGTATGTGACAAGTTTACCTTCGCATGTGAGAGACACAAAACATTTCCTTGAAAAAATCAACAATTTAATTTGGGAGGAAGACTGTCTCTTAATAACTATGGATGTCAACTCCCTTTATACTGTAATCGAACATACACTAGGAACAGAGGCTTGCGCATGATTTCTGAAAGAAAGAAAGATCTGTTATCTTGAACATACTGCAATGATATTGGACATGATTATGCACTGTCTTGTTAACAACTTTTTCCATTTTAACAATGAGATCTATGTACAATTACGTGGTATCGCTAATGGCACATGTTTTGCCCCAAGTTCTGCTAACTTATTTATGGGAGCTTGGGAGAATGATATCAGGACAGGTGGCATTTTCCAGAATGATTTTCACAAAGTCTTGGTTTGGCTGCGTTATATAGACGACATTTTTGTTGTCTGGAAAGGGACTAAAGATCAAGCCTTAGATTTCATTACCAGACTAAATCAAAACCAATTGAACATCTTACTTACTTGTAATATAAGTGACAAAGAAGTGGAATATTTGGGTACCAAGGTGCAGATCAGGGAGAATAAAGTGCATACTATATTGTATCATAAAAGCACAGCAGGAAATACCTTACTGCATGGTCTGAGTAATTCAAATTTGTTTTTTATTTGTTTGATTACTTAAAATCTTACAAAACAACTAAAATGTATACAAATATAAAATACTAAAACAATTCATATGTTCAATTACTATTCATCAGACAATGAAATATTCTATCCTTTAAAATTATTTTTTACATTAATTTGATAGGTTCATCTTAACACTTCTTTGAACCAGTAGGAGGAATTTCACAAAAGCTGAATTTATTGGTAGGTCTTCTGGATCTAAGGTAGCCATTAATGCCTGCCTACAAGTCCTTACACCACGTTCATTAAACAGTTTCTTAAGTATACTTTTTCTTTTCGTTTCCAGATTCGGGCAAAGGCATATTAAGTGTAAGATGTTTTCTTGACAAGATTTACATAGCCTACACAAACAGATATCTTCAGATCTTTTCCATGGTGCCAAATGGCATGAGCCTGGAAAGTTGCCAAACCTATCCAAGATAAAAATGTGTTTTTTTTTTTTTGGCCAAGAAGTTTCCAGATAGGTTCACGATTGGCCATGCATGCTGTCTTTTAACAAAGTTATCTTTGTCCTTTATCAATGAAAGATAGTCAGTAATTTTATTTACTACCTTTTTGAAACCCTCCTGAACAACCGTGGTGTTCCAAATAGGAGCTATACCAAAATCATCAATTGATGGTCTGAGTAGCCACCCGGAAAATCTTAAATGGAGCATTCCTTTTGGTGAGCTACTCAGAGCTAAAAGGAATTGTAGCTCCGAATCTGATTTCCTTAAAGAACAGAATGTTATGACACAAAGATTCCTAGCTAGAGGCTATCCTAGGTGGGTGATAAAGAGAGCCAATGATAAGTTAAAAACAGTAAAACTTGAAACACTGCTCAGCTTTACTTTAACAGCACAAGTTACTGATATTGAGACTTCCCAAACTCGTATCATCCTCAATTTCAATGGCAATGCAGATCAAGTCAGGAAATGTCTAAATAAAAATTGGGATAATCTTAAAGGAGACCCGATTATCGGGGCAACCCTACCTAAAAGGCAAAGTATAACATACAGATGAGGCCGGAATTTGAAGGATATCTTAGTTCATAATAATATTAGCAGTGCCAATTTGAACAAAGGTATTGACCTACAGGGTTTTTATCCATGTGGGCACTGTAAGGCCTGTAACAATAGTCACGTGGTGAAATAATACTGGAACAGTAGTACCAACATGATGATTGAAATTAAACAATTCCTGACCTGCACCAGTACTTTTGTTATTTATGTGTTAGTTTGCCCATGTGACCTTATGTACATGGGCAGTAAGATACCAAAAAAAGAATTTTAGAACATACTAGGGCTATATGTAAAAATGATAAACAGTACCCCATTGCCAGACATTTAGAGGCATTTCATTTCTCTGACTCGTCCAAATTGTCATTTTTCATTGTGGAACAGGTTAATCTGGGGCAAAGGGGAGGCAACCTCACTTTGAAATTAAGGCAGAAAGAATCGAGATATATCATAAGTATGTGTACTCGTTTCCTGAAAGGACATAACATGGATGAAGAGCTGGCTATACACTTACAGAATGAATGATTTGACCATTAAGAATACACTAAGAGTTTTCATTGGATGTTTTACCACTGGTTACAGTCTATAAGTGTGTATACCAACAAATGTACATATTGTGCACAGATTTTAAGTATGTGCTGTACTACTACTTTATTGAGTATGAACAAACCTTGTGTCGGGACTATTTCTTATATTAATTCTCATCTTTTTGTGCTATGTTTTGTTCTTTTCTCTCTTCTCGCAGGAAGGAACCGAGGGGCACTGTCACAGGCCTGCGACAACTGCACCATAATCCTTTCTTCATGAGTCGTCTTCCATCCATCTCTTCAAGATCTGAAGTATTTTATGATGGTTTTAATTTGAAATTTGATTTTTTCACGTGCACGATGATTGGCGTAGAGTAATGAGAGTTATAAGTTTGTTTGCAATTGCAGGACAGGACAGATACTATCACACAATGTCAAATTTTACATGTTTTTCATGTACATAGTGAGATATTTTTCCAAATGGTTTACGATCTAGAGCACTAATTAGCTTTTATTAGAACAGAGTCACTGGGGCACTAACCAGCCATTATCGAGACTCCTTTCAATCCCCTCTCAGGGATTAGATTAATATTTCTGAATATTACCTCAACACCTTAAGATCAGTGCCAATTGATTTTGTGATGACAGTGTTTAGTCCGGGCATGTTGACGTCTTTGACGGTTATGAGAATTAACAGGATTGTTACTGCATTACTATTTTACATTTTATGTGGAAATGAGAATACACCGTCTTTTCCATGCATATTCCTGCAGTGGGAAAATGTTTGATAGCATCCTTACAATGGTATACTCTATCTACCAGAATGCAATGCACATGCGGTCCATACGACTAGGCTGCTCCAACTTTAGTTTTGTTAAACAACGGGTTGTTTCCAATGAAATGTATAAATATTCATATATTAAATGTTAAGATATACAGAATTAATGCAATGTTTAATGAACTTACAGCATGTATTAGGTCTAACCACTGTAAGATGGCGGCTGCATCCACAGTCCTCTTTCAATGTCGATTATTATGAAGGAAGTGAAATGCTTTTTAAACAAGCGCTCTGTAGAAACGCGAAACACATCACAACTAGGTTTATGAATTTAATTAACCTCACAGCTTTGGAATAAGAACCTGACCTGGACCCTGTGATATTTTTAACCGAGTCCTCGGAGGTACGCTGTTCGTTTGTGATATATATATATATATATATATATATATATATATTCTCACACGCACAGGTAGCCCCCAAGAAGTTGAGACCGCAGACATTTCATGGGCTTGCTGATTTATTGGCGAAATGCAAGCAGGCAGCAAAAAACAAAACAGGCATCAGTTTTCATAGCGCCAGACGCGTTTCGAGAGTCTTCACTCCCTTCCTCAATGGCAAGTATTCCAACTGCGAAAGCAAAGTTCATTCCACACCTGTTGTATTTAAATTACCAGCCCTGATGGGCGTGGCTCTCACACAGCCTTCTGGTAATTGTGGTCCGAAATGTTCATATCCCCAGTGGGCATGCTTTCATCCAGGGAAAATAAAACAGTTTGTTCCCCTCGTGGGTTGATGAAAGTCTTGTGAGCTGCCTGCCCTGCTTTCCAAACGCCAATAGAAGCTTCAAAGCGGCGCCATCCTGCACACGGCGTCCAACTTAGCATGTCTCCCGGCACAGCCGACCTGATGTCAGCCAGCAGGGACCCGCTGCAGCGGTGGGTCCAACTTCGCGGCTGGGCAACAGCCGCTATTTATTCTCACACGCACAGGTAGCCCCCAAGAAGTTGAGACCGCAGACATTTCATGGGCTTGCTGATTTATTGGCGAAATGCAAGCAGGCAGCAAAAAACAAAACAGGCATCAGTTTTCATAGCGCCAGACGCGTTTCGAGAGTCTTCACTCCCTTCCTCAATGGCAAGTATTCCAACTGCGAAAGCAAAGTTCATTCCACACCTGTTGTATTTAAATTACCAGCCCTGATGGGCGTGGCTCTCACACAGCCTTCTGGTAATTGTGGTCCGAAATGTTCATATCCCCAGTGGGCATGCTTTCATCCAGGGAAAATAAAACAGTTTGTTCCCCTCGTGGGTTGATGAAAGTCTTGTGAGCTGCCTGCCCTGCTTTCCAAACGCCAATAGAAGCTTCAAAGCGGCGCCATCCTGCACACGGCGTCCAACTTAGCATGTCTCCCGGCACAGCCGACCTGATGTCAGCCAGCAGGGACCCGCTGCAGCGGTGGGTCCAACTTCGCGGCTGGGCAACAGCCGCTATTTATTCTCACACGCACAGGTAGCCCCCAAGAAGTTGAGACCGCAGACATTTCATGGGCTTGCTGATTTATTGGCGAAATGCAAGCAGGCAGCAAAAAACAAAACAGGCATCAGTTTTCATAGCGCCAGACGCGTTTCGAGAGTCTTCACTCCCTTCCTCAATGGCAAGTATTCCAACTGCGAAAGCAAAGTTCATTCCACACCTGTTGTATTTAAATTACCAGCCCTGATGGGCGTGGCTCTCACACAGCCTTCTGGTAATTGTGGTCCGAAATGTTCATATCCCCAGTGGGCCTGCTTTCATCCAGGGAAAATAAAACAGTTTGTTCCCCTCGTGGGTTGATGAAAGTCTTGTGAGCTGCCTGCCCTGCTTTCCAAACGCCAATAGAAGCTTCAAAGCGGCGCCATCCTGCACACGGCGTCCAACTTAGCATGTCTCCCGGCACAGCCGACCTGATGTCAGCCAGCAGGGACCCGCTGCAGCGGTGGGTCCAACTTCGCGGCTGGGCAACAGCCGCTATTTATTCTCACACGCACAGGTAGCCCCCAAGAAGTTGAGACCGCAGACATTTCATGGGCTTGCTGATTTATTGGCGAAATGTGAGCAGGCAGCAAAAAACAAAACAGGCATCAGTTTTCATAGCGCCAGACGCGTTTCGAGAGTCTTCACTCCCTCCCTCAATGGCAAGTATTCCAACTGCGAAAGCAAAGTTCATTCCACACCTGTTGTATTTAAATTACCAGCCCTGATGGGCGTGGCTCTCACACAGCCTTCTGGTAATTGTGGTCCGAAATGTTCATATCCCCAGTGGGCATGCTTTCATCCAGGGAAAATAAAACAGTTTGTTCCCCTCGTGGGTTGATGAAAGTCTTGTGAGCTGCCTGCCCTGCTTTCCAAACGCCAATAGAAGCTTCAAAGCGGCGCCATCCTGCACACGGCGTCCAACTTAGCATGTCTCCCGGCACAGCCGACCTGATGTCAGCCAGCAGGGACCCGCTGCAGCGGTGGGTCCAACTTCACGGCTGGGCAACAGCCGCTATTTATTCTCACACGCACAGGTAGCCCCCAAGAAGTTGAGACCGCAGACATTTCATGGGCTTGCTGATTTATTGGCGAAATGCAAGCAGGCAGCAAAAAACAAAACAGGCATCAGTTTTCATAGCGCCAGACGCGTTTCGAGAGTCTTCACTCCCTTCCTCAATGGCAAGTATTCCAACTGCGAAAGCAAAGTTCATTCCACACCTGTTGTATTTAAATTACCAGCCCTGATGGGCGTGGCTCTCACACAGCCTTCTGGTAATTGTGGTCCGAAATGTTCATATCCCCAGTGGGCATGCTTTCATCCAGGGAAAATAAAACAGTTTGTTCCCCTCGTGGGTTGATGAAAGTCTTGTGAGCTGCCTGCCCTGCTTTCCAAACGCCAATAGAAGCTTCAAAGCGGCGCCATCCTGCACACGGCGTCCAACTTAGCATGTCTCCCGGCACAGCCGACCTGATGTCAGCCAGCAGGGACCCGCTGCAGCGGTGGGTCCAACTTCCCGGCTGGGCAACAGCCGCTATTTATTCTCACACGCACAGGTAGCCCCCAAGAAGTTGAGACCGCAGACATTTCATGGGCTTGCTGATTTATTGGCGAAATGCAAGCAGGCAGCAAAAAACAAAACAGGCATCAGTTTTCATAGCGCCAGACGCGTTTCGAGAGTCTTCACTCCCTTCCTCAATGGCAAGTATTCCAACTGCGAAAGCAAAGTTCATTCCACACCTGTTGTATTTAAATTACCAGCCCTGATGGGCGTGGCTCTCACACAGCCTTCTGGTAATTGTGGTCCGAAACGTTCAGAAGGCTGTGTGAGAGCCACGCCCATCAGGGCTGGTAATTTAAATACAACAGGTGTGGAATGAACTTTGCTTTCGCAGTTGGAATACTTGCCATTGAGGAAGGGAGTGAAGACTCTCGAAACGCGTCTGGCGCTATGAAAACTGATGCCTGTTTTGTTTTTTGCTGCCTGCTTGCATTTCGCCAATAAATCAGCAAGCCCATGAAATGTCTGCGGTCTCAACTTCTTGGGGGCTACCTGTGCGTGTGAGAATAAATAGCGGCTGTTGCCCAGCCGCGAAGTTGGACCCACCGCTGCAGCGGGTCCCTGCTGGCTGACATCAGGTCGGCTGTGCCGGGAGACATGCTAAGTTGGACGCCGTGTGCAGGATGGCGCCGCTTTGAAGCTTCTATTGGCGTTTGGAAAGCAGGGCAGGCAGCTCACAAGACTTTCATCAACCCACGAGGGGAACAAACTGTTTTATTTTCCCTGGATGAAAGCATGCCCACTGGGGATATGAACATTTCGGACCACAATTACCAGAAGGCTGTGTGAGAGCCACGCCCATCAGGGCTGGTAATTTAAATACAACAGGTGTGGAATGAACTTTGCTTTCGCAGTTGGAATACTTGCCATTGAGGAAGGGAGTGAAGACTCTCGAAACGCGTCTGGCGCTATGAAAACTGATGCCTGTTTTGTTTTTTGCTGCCTGCTTGCATTTCGCCAATAAATCAGCAAGCCCATGAAATGTCTGCGGTCTCAACTTCTTGGGGGCTACCTGTGCGTGTGAGAATAAATAGCGGCTGTTGCCCAGCCGCGAAGTTGGACCCACCGCTGCAGCGGGTCCCTGCTGGCTGACATCAGGTCGGCTGTGCCGGGAGACATGCTAAGTTGGACGCCGTGTGCAGGATGGCGCCGCTTTGAAGCTTCTATTGGCGTTTGGAAAGCAGGGCAGGCAGCTCACAAGACTTTCATCAACCCACGAGGGGAACAAACTGTTTTATTTTCCCTGGATGAAAGCATGCCCACTGGGGATATGAACATTTCGGACCACAATTACCAGAAGGCTGTGTGAGAGCCACGCCCATCAGGGCTGGTAATTTAAATACAACAGGTGTGGAATGAACTTTGCTTTCGCAGTTGGAATACTTGCCATTGAGGAAGGGAGTGAAGACTCTCGAAACGCGTCTGGCGCTATGAAAACTGATGCCTGTTTTGTTTTTTGCTGCCTGCTTGCATTTCGCCAATAAATCAGCAAGCCCATGAAATGTCTGCGGTCTCAACTTCTTGGGGGCTACCTGTGCGTGTGAGAATATATATATATATATATATATATATATATATATATATATATATATATATATATATATATATATTACCTACTGGCGGTCACCAGTAGGTAGTTATAGTTAGGATAATTTTCAATGTTAAATCTCAACATTCTATTTTGAATAACTTTGGCGCCGGTTGACGAATCTGCCTGAAATTTTCAGGAAAATGGTCTCATGGCGGTCCGGTCCTTCCCTGAAAGTTTGGGGGGGATTCGTCAAGCGGGGGCCGAGATAAAAGGGGGGTCCCAAAACGCGTTTTCCCCATGTTAATTTCCATAGGGCGGTCGATTTCACTTTTAGCTCGAACGGCTGAATGGATTTCCACCAAACTTGGCAAAATTGTAGGGACTGTTAGCCCGATGTGCCTTTGCTATGTCTCAAGATATGTGCTTCAGTGGATTTTGAGAAATTAACGTCCCAAAAAATATATATATCTAGAGCAGCGCTCCGGTACGCGCACCAGTGAGCGCTCCAGGCGCGACACGCGACTTGCGCGCAGAAAGCTGGTTGGCTCTCAGTTGTCTGTAAACATTCTAAACAGTCCGGAGCGGCCGCCATCTTGTTTCTCGGTAGGATCGAGACACAAGAGGTGGCCAAAACAAAGGGGGAAATGACCATAATGGGGCAGAGTAGACCCCCCTTGACCCCCTAAGTTTGATGTGGGGGCCATAAAAGGGCCCCACGGGGCAAAAAAAAATTTTTTTTTTTTGATTTTCGCGGGGGGAGCGCCCGGTACGCGCACCGGGCGTGCCACGCGACTTGCGCGCAGAAAGCTGATTGGCTCTGGGGTGTCTGTAAACATTCTAAACAGTCCGGAGCGGCCGCCATCTTGTGTCTCGGTAGGATCGAGACACAAGAGGTGGCCCAAACAAAGGGGGAAATGACCATAATGGGGCAGAGTAGACCCCCCTTGACCCCCTAAGTTTGATGTGGGGGCCATAAAAGGGCCCCACGGGGCAAAAAAAAAAATTTTTTTTTTTTTGATTTTCGCGGGGGGAGCGCCCGGTACGCGCACCGGGGAGCGTACCGGGGAGTGTACCATGGGGAAAAAGAATGACAGTTTTAAAAGTAGCTGATTAGAAAAAAAAATGTTTAGTTGTTTTTTTTATACATACACATACATATATATAAATGCATATGCACATATATATATGCATATATGTCTATATGTGTGCGTGTAGAGAGAGGTAGAGAGGTAGAGGTGTAGAGGTAGAGAGGTAGAGATGTAGAGAGTAGAGAGTGAGTAATAGAGAGTAGAGAGTGAGTAGTAGAGAGTAGTAGAGAGCAGTAGAGAGAGTAGCAGAGTGAGTAGTAGAGAGTAGTAGAGTGAATAGTAGAGTGAGTAGTAGAGAGTAGTAGAGAGTGAGTAGTAGAGACTGAGTAGTAGAGAGTAGTAGAGAGTAAGTAGTAGAGTGAGTAGTAGAGAGCAGTAGAGAGTGAGTAGTAGAGAGTGGGAGAGAGTAAGTAGTAGAGAGTAGTGGAGAATATTCCAAAGTTTGGCACAGCACCACTTTCACAATGAGTCCAATCAAATCATATCACTTAGAGTACTTATTGAAGCGCTGAATCTTGGTGTATATTCAAATGCTTTTATTTTCCTTAAGTTTATGTACCACAGCCAGCCGAAACGTTTCGTTCTGTACAACAGAACTTCTTCAGGGCGTTCTTATTTCCTTCAAGTTATGTCGGTATCCCGTTGTCATATAACTAGATATTTCTTCCAAATGTTAGACGAGACATAAGTATATTCTTATTAAAAGTGACTAGGTATCAATTTTACCCACACAATTCGGGCAGACTTGAGTAATTTATAGCATCCTCAAAGTCAGTCTTTCAAAAATTCCAAAGTATAGGACATGATAATCCAAATCCAAATGTTTCTCAAGAAAAGTCATTTACAATCGTTCGGAATATCGGTGTTTGGGCAGATATGATCCAGGGACCCCCAGTATGCAAGGGGAATTAGTCCCCCCTCTGCAAAGGCGCCAGTGGCCTGCATTGCAGAGAGGTGTAACAAGGGTGTGGCCTCATTACACTTCTCTGCAATGCAGCTCCCTCGCGCATACTGGAGGCTCCTGGTGGACTAGTTGACCCCAGGGACCCCCAGTATGCAAGGGGAATTAGTTCCCCCTCTGCAAACACGGCAGTGGGCTGCGTTGCAGAGAGGTGTAACAAGGGGCATAGTCTCATTACACCTCTGCAATGCAGCCCCAGGCGCATACTGGAGGTTCCAGGTGGGCTAATTGGCCCCCAGGGGCCCCCAGTATGCAAGGGGAATTAGTTTCCCCTCTTCAAACATGCACGGGGGCTGCGTTGCAGAGAGGTGTAAAAAGGGTTGTGGCTTCATTACACCTCTCTGCAATGCAGTCCCCTGGCGCATACTGGAGATTCCTGGTGGGCTTTCAGGTCTTATATAGTTAGGAATTAGCATTAAAAAACCTTTGAAATTCACTGAAAAAACCACAGGTTTCACACCAGTTATAGTTAGAAATTAGCATTTAAAAAACCTTTGAAATTCACTGAAAAAACCATAGGTTTCACACCAGTTATAGTTAGGAATTAGCATTTAAAAAACCTATTAAATTCACTGACAAAACCAGTTATAGTTAGCTGGAAATTTTACTGATATAAAACCAATGAAATTCCACGTTATAGTTAGTTGGACTCACTATAACTTGCGTGTGCAATGCACTGCTGATGACGTCACATATTACATCACTCATGACATGGTCAGTGACATCACTCATGACATCACTGATGACACCATCCTTGTGACATAGTGACAGACCTCCTTTCACTGTAATGTAACCCTTGAAACACATATTCAAAAATAGAAACTGAAATTTAAAAAAAAAATGGAGATACCCATATCAGTTACAACAAGCAATTCAGTAATTCCACCATCTATATGCACATCCAGTCATTCACCAACAGTTCTATATAGTCACTCATACATATACTCACTCATCATATGAAGTGATACACCTATACATCCTGTTACACACCGACAGTCATCCAAAAGTTACTCACACACATACTCACACGTGCAAATAAACTATTGAACATCCATTTATTTGAATATAGAGTTATACACACACTTCCAACTTACTTGTATTGAAAATTACACATATTTATTCTCTTAAACAATCACTTATAGAAACACATACTTATTTAAACAGGAACTCTTACAATCTCTTACTCTCACATATACTCACTTATATACATCAATATTCACATATACTAGATTAAAACATATGTAGTTACTGATAAAGACACTAGTGAGACAGTCATTCACTCACTAACAAACACATATACACACTCATCCACCCATACAGTCCTGCACATATGCTGTCTTCAAAACACATACAAACAGAGAGTCAGTCACTCATGCATCTATGTGCTAAGTAATACCCCCACCAAACCATATAGACACTCATACTGATACTAAGAGAAACATCTAATAACCCATATACATACGCATGTAGCTACTTACCAACACATGTAGCCACTTATACACAAAGTGAAACACTAATATATATATTTAAATATTTAAACATTACTCACTAATATTTATTTTTCAGAAAGACACATATTCACTGGATGGTGTCATCAGTGATGTCATGAGTGATGTCACTGACCATGTCATGAGTGATGTAATATGTGACGTCATCAGCAGTGCATTGCACACGCAAGTTATAGTGAGTCCAACTAACTATAACGTGGAATTTCATTGGTTTTATATCAGTAAAATTTCCAGCTAACTATAACTGGTTTTGTCAGTGAATTTAATAGGTTTTTTAAATGCTAATTCCTAACTATAACTGGTGTGAAACCTATGGTTTTTTCAGTGAATATATATATAGTTAGGATTTTTTCTCTTTGGGATTTTTGAAAATTCTATGTCTAATAACTTTGGCGTTTGTGGACGGAATTGGCTGAAATTTTCAGGAAAATGGAACATTTTGTTTCTGAGCAGCCCCTGACAATTTGGGGGGGTTTCATCAAGGGGGGGGCGAGAAAAAAGGGAGGTCCCAAAACGCGTTTTTCCCATGTTAATTTCCATAGGGCGGTTGGCCTCACTTTTAGCTCGAATGGCTGAATGGATTTAAACGAAACATGGAAAAATTGTAGGGACTGTTAGCCCGATGTGCCTTTGCTAGGTCTCAATATATGTGCTCCAGTGGATTTTGAGTAATTTAGGTTAAAAAAAGATATATATCTGGGCGGAGCCTAACCACACATCTGATCTGATTGGCTGTCAGCACTTCATCCAAGAAGTGTTGGCAGCCATCTTGGGACCAATATACATGATAGCACCTCATTAAAAAGCATTGTAGTTAATAGAGGGTTTTAGGACTTTAGTTACATTATAAATCATTTGTTGATGGTACCATACTCGTTTTAGGAATTGTGGTGGGTTCTAAGGTGATTTTACCATGTGAAAAAACCTTCTGCTGTGATATCATGAATATTGTTTGAAAGAAAACTAATATCTCATGATTTTCCCACAGTGGTTTGGAAGGGGATCTATAAGCTAAACTGAAAGCATATTTTCTGTAAATTCACATTATCTTTCTCAGTCATGTGAAAATGAAGTCTGACATTCTCAGTAAAACATGTACATCCAACAAGGACAGAGACTGTCAGTTGATTCCTTTGTGTTCTACTGCAGCCTCCTAGAGTGTTCTAAAGAACAACTAGAGCGCTAACAGTCCTACTCATTACAAAGGTATGGCACACCTGAAGCCATCTTGATTGGAATAAAGTGGTAACTCTTAAAACATTTAATTTAAAAAGAAACAACATGAGGGGGTATATTTTGCCATAGAAAGTATGATTAGTGCTGCAGAATGAAAAATTAGGGCACATTTTGAGTGACTTCTCAAATCCTTTTCTATTTCATTAAAACATTCTGACATGCAGTCTCCCAAAATGGCCACCAGAGACAAAAGAGCCCAAATGTAGCCCAAATATCACCCAGATGTAGCCCAAGTATAGCCCAATGACAGAATGTCCCAGAGTGTTCTAAAGAACAACTAGAGCGCTAACAGTCCTACTTATTACAAAGGTATGGCACACCTGAAGCCATCTTGATTGGAATAAAGTGGTAACTCTTAAAACATTTAATTTAAAAAGAAACAACATGAGGGGGTATATTTTGCCATAGAAAGTATGATTAGTGCTGCAGAATGAAAAATTAGGGCACATTTTGAGTGACTTCTCAAATCCTTTTCTATTTCATTAAAACATTCTGACATGCAGTCCCCCAAAATGGCCACCAGAGACAAAAGAGCCCAAATGTAGCCCAAATATCACCCAGATGTAGCCCAAGTATAGCCCAATGACAGAATGTCCCAGAGTGTTCTAAAGAACAACTAGAGCGCTAACAGTCCTACTTATTACAAAGGTATAGCACACCTGGAGCCATCGTGATGGGAATAAAGTGGTAACTCTTAAAACATTTAATTTAAAAAGGAACACAATGAGGGGGTATATTATGCAATAGAAGGTATTATTAGTGCTGCAGAAAGAAAAATTAGGGCACATTTTGAGTGACTTTTCAAATCCTCTTCTATTTCATTAAAAAATTCTGACATGCAGTCTCCCAAAATGGCCACCAGAGACAAAAGAGCCCAAATGTAGCCCAAATATCACCCAGATGTAGCCCAAGTATAGCCCAATGACAGAATGTCCCAGAGTGTTCTAAAGAACAACTAGAGCGCTAACAGTCCTACTTATAACAAAGGTATGGCACACCTGAAGCCATCTTGATTGGAATAAAGTGGTAACTCTTAAAACATTTAATTTAAAAAGGAACAAAATGAGGGTGTATATTTTGCCATATGAATTATGATTAGTGCTGCAGAAAGAAAAATTAGGGCACATTTTGAGTGACTTCTCAAACCCTCTTCAATTTCATTAAAAAAATTCTGACATGCAGACTGAAACATGCACTTTGAATACCAGCAGCAGACGTCCCTGGTGAGCAGTAGCTTTACTACAGTGATCTAATGTGCAACTAGAGTGCTAACATTCAGAATTTATGGCAAATGTGTGACACATCTGAATGCCTTCTTGATGGAACCAAAGTAAACAAGCATTGAAAATGCAATAGATCTCGCCCTCGTTTAAGTTAAACCCATTCTGTTTGTAATGAGGTGGCTTTTTAGCTTTGCTTTTATTAGTGTTTTTTCAACTTTCATGTAAATAACATGCATCTGTATGCATATAAGTATATGTATGCATGCATTTATGTTTGTATTTATATAGATATACAGATTATATATGTTTATATATGTATGTATATATATATATATTCACTGAAAAAACCATAGGTTATAGACCATATATAGTTAGGAATTAGCATTTACAAAACCTTGAAAATTCACTGAAAAAACCATAGGTTATAGACCATATATAGTTAGGAATTAGCATTTACAAAACCTTGAAAATTCACTGAAAAAAACATAGGGTATAGACCATATATAGTTAGGAATTCGCATTTACAAAACCTTATTTTACTCACACAAAACCATTGAAATTCCATATATAGTTAGTTGCACTAACTATATATCGCGCACCCGCAATCCACTGCTGATGATGTCACATATTACATCATTCATGACATGGTCAGTGACATCACTGATGACATCACTGATGACATCTCAAATGACATCACTGATGACATCACTGATGACAACATCCAGTGACTGTATGTTTCTGTAAAGTTAAAATATGTCTTACATATTGAAGAATGAGTGGATGTATAAGTGTCTGGATGAAGGATTTAGTAGGTGCATGACTGACTGAATGAGTGAGTGATTAAATGTGTCTCACTGAGTGCATGGGTTAGTGACCAAACTGTCTTAATTTGTGCATCATTATGTCTGTTGTTCTGTAAACTGTTGCATGTGTTGATAAGTAGCTATACGAGTAACTATATGGGTTATTGATTGGTTGCCCAAGTATTTGTATGGGAGACTGAGTGTGTGTGTGGGTGGCTGGGAGGTGTATGACTCTGTGCATAGATGTGTGAGCAGTTGATTCACTAGATGTATGGTTTCAAAAGTGCATGTGGAAACAGCTGTATGGGCGGTTGACTGTGTGCATGAGTGTATTGGTGAGTGAATGGATATCTCAGTGCTACATGTCAAAGTAAGTACATATGTAAAACACTTTACATGTAAGAGTTGACATATATAAATAACTGTGCATAAGAGCCAGTGAATGTGTGAGTGGCTGTATGGATCATTGTGAACTTGTATCAGGGATTGTATAAGAGAGTAAATATGTGTTAGTATACGTTTGAATAAGTAAAGTTTGTATAACTGTATAGTTGAGGAAATGGAGGTGTGATTGATTCTTTGCATGACTGACTAGGTGTGTGAGTAACTCCATGGATGAGTGACAGTCTGTGAGTGTCTGTTTACACTGATTGTATCTAAGGTTATATTAGAGTCTGAAGAGGTTCATCGTATTATCACATGAATGATATCATCAGTGATGTGATCAGTAATGTCAAATGAGATGTCATCAGTGATGTCATCAGTGATGTCATTTGAGATGTCATCAGTGATGTCATTTGAGATGTCATCAGTGATGTCATCAGTGATGTCACTGACCATGTCATGAATGATGTAATATGTGACATCATCAGCAGTGGATTGCGGGTGCGCGATATATAGTTAGTGCAACTAACTATATATGGAATTTCAATGGTTTTGTGTGAGTAAAATAAGGTTTTGTAAATGCGAATTCCTAACTATATATGGTCTATAACCTATGTTTTTTTCAGTGAATATATATATATATATATATATATTCAATGAAAAAACCATAGGTTATAGTCCATATATAGTTAGGAATTAGCATTTACAAAACCTTATTTTACTCGCATAAAACCATTGAAATTCCATATATAGTTAGATGCGCTAACTATATATCGCGCACCCGCAATCCACTGCTGATGATGTCACATATTACATCATTCATGACATGGTTAGTGACATCACTGATGACATCACTGATGACATCTCAAATGACATCACTGATGACATCACTGATTACAACATCCAGTGACTGTATGTTTCTGTAAAGTTAAAATATGTTTTACATATTGAAGAATGAGTGGATGTATAAGTGTCTGGATGAAGGATTTACTAGGTGCATGACTGACTGATTGAGTGAGTGATTAAATGTGTCTCACTGAGTGCATGGGTTAGTGACTAAACTGTTTTAATTTGTGCATCATTATATCTGTTGTTCTACAAACTGCTGCATATGTTGATCAGTAGCTATATGAGTAACTGTATGGGTTATTGATTGGTTGTCCAAGTATTTGTATGGGAAACTGAGTGTGTGTGTATGGGTGGCTGGGAGGTGTGTGACTCTGTACATAGATGTGTGAGTAGTTGATTCACTATATGTATAGATTCAAAAGTGCATGTGGAAACAGCTGTATGGGCGGTTGACTGTGCATGAGTGTATTAGTGAGTGAATGGATATCTCAGTGCTACATGTCAAATTAAGTACATATGTAAAACACAGTACATGTGAGAATTGACATCTATAAATAACTGTGCATAAGAGCCAGTGAATGTGTGGGTGGCTGTATGGATCATTGTGAACATGTATCAGAGATTGTATAAGAGAGTAAAGTAAATATGTGTTAGTATATGTTTGAATAAGTAAGGTGTGTATAACTGTATAGTTGAGAAAATGGAGGTGTGATTGATTTTTGGCATAACTGACTAGGTGTGGGAGTAACTCCATGGATGAGTGACTGTCTGTTTACACTGATTGTATCTAAGGTTATATTAGAGTCTGAAGAGGTTCATGGTATTATCACATGAATGATATCATCAGTCATGTCAAATGAGATGTTATCAGTGATGTCATCAGTGATGTCATTTGAGATGTCATCAGTGATGTCATCAGTGATGTCACTAACCATGTCATGAATGATGTAATATGTGACATCATCAGCAGTGGATTGCGGGTGCGGATATATAGTTAGCGCATCTAACTATATATGGAATTTCAATGGTTTTATGCGAGTAAAATAAGGTTTTGTAAATGCTAATTCCTAACTATATATGGACTATAACCTATGGTTTTTTCATTGAATTTCAATGGTTTTTTGAAAGCTAATATTTCTATCTGTAAAATGTATTCTTCTTTAAATCATAAAATATATTGTACATGTTTTTTATACATTTTTAAAAAAAAAAAAATTTGTTGCGCTCCTAGTCCGCGAACCGGTCAGCTTCCCGTTAGCTGAATTCAAAGCCGCGACTTGGTGCGCGAGCCGGTAATCGTTCCTTAAGCGTAACTGTTACGTTATCATGACGTTTTGCGTTGTCGCGTAATACGTTATCCGACGCGCCAAGTTAGCGGACTCGGAAGCGGATTGGATAGCGGCGCAAAGCGCGAAACGTAAAGACAGCAGGTCATGTGACTCGATAATAACACTTTTCATTAGTTCATTTCACTTTTGGTTTCCTAATGATGTAATACTAGGTCATGTGATCTAAAATTAACACTTTTCATTGGTTTAAAATTTTTCCTTCTCCCAAATGATGAAAACCCCTCCTTCTTTCCTCACTCTGACTTTCATCTTGGTGAGAGAAAGACCCTTTTTGATTCTTCAGCAATGGCTTCAATGGTTGCTTCAGCCAGTGTGCCCCCACCACCTCCTCCACCTCCTCATAGGAAGAAAGGACCACCTGCTTCACTAATTATAGAAGAGGAGGAAAATGAAGAAGAGGAGGAAGAGGAAGAACATCCAGAGTTTTTGCCAGAGGAGCCCAGGAGATATAACAGGAAAGAAAATTACATCTGGCATTTTTTTAAATTTCCAGCTGACCAAAAAAAAGTAAATGCCAGATACGTCTTTTGTCGCATTTGCGGCAATCGTCTTTCAAGGGGCACAGACAAAAAGTACAGCTATGGGAATCATACAATGCACAGGCACATGAGTCGATGGCACCCTAACAATTACAGTAATGCCCAACTTCGCGACCAACAACAAAATCCTCCTGAAATGGCAAGAAGATCTGTTGTTCAGGAGGTATCGGGACCGGAGGCGAGGGAGGTGATCCAGAACATCCAAATCAACATGGGAGAAGTGAAGCAAGTCTGTGTGTGGTGCAACCAGACACTTTGCTACCGCGAAAGTAGCATTACCCTTATAATGAGAGCCATCAACAATCATGTGTGCCCAAAACGCCCAAAAAAGTAAATTCTTCTTTTTTTTGTTGCTCCTGTTGAGCCGTCTTCGATGAATCATTTTTGTTTCCCCCCTCCCCCCAAAAAATAAAAAAAAATACAAAATGTTCAGAAAAAAACAAAAAAATATAAAAAATGTTCAGAAAACTAATAAAAAAAATTTAAAACAACAAAAACAAAAAAAACAGTTCTTTTCAGAACTACCTCCCCATTATTAAAAAAAAGTGGTAGAATTCTTTGAACTCTGCCAAGCACTGCTTCACAAAAATGACACTCAATGGTACAAAACAGGCATAGAACAATCATAAATCTCTCCCTAATATTTTAAATGATTAATTCAGGATGACGATAAGATGTAGCCTATCTAAAGGTTTGTATAGGCCCAGATCTTTGGACTGGGGTGAATGTGTGTCATTGATCCACATTCGGTCCAACACCTGTTTTGTTTATTTGAGGTGAGGCCAACACATGGTTGCAGATAAGATTTTCACTGAAAAAAACCATGGAGAAAATACATGTGAAGGCCTACCAATGAAATAATTCATTATTTGAAAACCATTACATTTCTGGAAATATGCACTGCTAGTGTTTCATAAGTTGTTTTGGGTCATATTTATAAGGCATTTGAGTGTCTATTATGCTATTTTACGTTCTTCATGGTGCAAATTTCTTGTAAATACGCTCCCACCTGCGGTTGGCAAATTTAGATTTTGATTATGGGAGTTACATAGACATGTTAATAATTTCCCAAAAAAGGTGTATGACCCCAAACAACCTATGAAGCTCTAGCAGGACATATTCAGAAATTTAATTGATTTCAAAAATGGTTTTTAAAAACAACATATCTGTTTCAGCTTACATAAGAGACCATGGAATGGACTTCATATACAACAATAACTTGTGTTACTGCATGCCAGAATGGTGCACCGAATATGCAATTACAATTTCTCAAAGAAACAAAATGTATTTCTATATCACTACAGACAAAGCCACAGTTTAAAAACACAGCTTTCTTCATCATTTTCTCCTTAGCAAGATTTATCGCAAATGCGATAAAAAACGGCTGCAATGCATGAATATCGCTGAAAAGTCAGCTTTATTCATGCATTATCCTGCAAATGCTCTTAGCCATGTTATCCACCTCCCATTGGATAACATGGCTAAGAACTGCTCGCAAATGCGAAAAAAAACGGTCGCAATGCATGAATAACGCTGAAAAGTCAACGATATTCATGCATTATTCAGCAAATGCTCTTAGCCATGTTATCCACCACCCATTGAATAACATGACTAAATACTGCTCAGAGCCCCATGAGGAACGCTTTCCATTTAAAAGAGAAAACATATCATCATAGAAAAGAATCGTTTTTAAACACAGCATATAAATCAATTGTATACCTGCATTCAAGAGGAAATGACTGAAAATGTCCTTGAGACACACGAAAGCGTTTTCTGGAATACCCTAGCACCATTTTTCCGACATTATTAACATGGCTATGTAACTCCCATAATCAAAATCTAAATTTGCCAAGCGCAGGTGAGAACGTATTTACAAGACACTTGCCCCATGAGGAATGCTTTCCATTTAAAAATGAAAAAATAACATCAAAGACACTCAAATGCCTTATAAATATGACCCAAAACAACCTATGAAACTCTAACAGTACATATCCAAAATGTATTTGTTTTCAAAATGGTTTTTAAAAACAACATATCTGTTTCAGCTTACATAAAAGACCATGGAATGCGCTTCATATACAACAATACCTTGAGTTACTACATGCCAGAATCCTACACCGAATATGCAAATACAATTTCTCAAAGTAACAAAATCTATTTCTATATCACTATAGACAAAGCCACAGTTTTAAAAACACAGCTTTCTTCATCATTTTCTCCTTAAATCATTCTATTCTATATCTAAAATAAATAAATCTTTTCTCACCTTAGCAAATACTTTTTGAGTTTTGAAAACAGTCTCAGAAATACACCAAATTGTCTTCAGCAGAAGAAAAAGGATGCACTCCAGAGGCTGCAGCTATTGAAAGCACAGAAATACAGATATTCATTTCACATATCTCTCATATTAGCCAATCATAACTCTTCCCTCACTTTTTTCAAATCAAAACCCTTCCCCCCCTCTGCCCTCTCTGCCTTTTTTTTGCTTAGCAACCACCTCCTGAAAGACCTCTCATGTTTGCAAGTTCACACAACAATGTTTCAATTGAACTCTGAACTCTCAGTGCACCTGCGTATCCAGTGCAATCTTTCATTAAAAGTTTCTTCCTTGACCATTGAAATTACATGTTTCAAGAACACATCCATGCACCCTAACTTTCTGTTTTCAGAAATAGAAATGCGCCAATCACTGCTAATGAATAATTAGCATTGGAAATCCACAGTTTTTTTTCTTTACAAACTCCTACTGTTTCAACTGCCCTTTCATTACCACACTTCATCTGACTGCAGCACAACCTTCTCCCACCATGTTTAACGTCTGGATTGTTGGACATAGTTACATCCACTGGGCTCAAAGGTATGCTGACAACAGAAATTTACACAACCTCAATTTACAGGATGTGGAAATTAAATGGTTGGGCCCAAGAGGATTAAAATGTCACCAATTGATACCATTGGTAAAAACTTTTATGCATTTGCCAAAACCTGACCTCTTAATAGTGCACTGTGGAGGAAATGATTTAGGCACTATGACTGGGGTTGGTCTGGAAATGCTTTTAAAGGACACCTTTGAGCAATTAATGGCACTTTTTCCTCAAACTGCCTTGGTATATTCCAATATATGCCAAAGACAGAAATGGAGGTGGTCCAACCAATTTGGTCCACAAATTGAGAAAGCGAGGAAGCATGTAAACAAATCTGTTTCAGCTTTCATGAGAGACCATGGAATGGGCTCCCTGTACAATAATAACTTGCGTTACTACATGCAAGATATCTACAGAGGAGATGGAGTTCACTTCTCAGATGAGGGCAACAGAATTTTCATTCTGAATTTAAGACTGTGCATTGGTACCTACTTATAAGTACCTAAATGGAACATAAACCCAAAAGCTCTTCTCAGAGCTACCCTTCATCTGATCACTCACAATTAATACTTTTCTCTAACTTATTTCTGTAATTTTCAACAAACTACGCTCAAAGAGCGCTACCCGGTACGCGAACTGGAAGCTAACCGCCCAAAATTATTTTAAAAATGTTTTTTCTCCGCACATATGGTCCTCCTCAGCCACCCTCAGAAAACCTGGGGGGTCAAAATACTTGTACCGTGTCCCCTTCTACCCTTTCTGAACATTATTCAACCTCCATTTTATATGTTAATTCGACCGAAACACAAAATGGTGGACTCCCGTTACGCTTCTAGTTCGCGGACTAAACTGCTTCCCGGGAAGCGGCCCAAAGAAAAGGTGGGAAAGTAATTCAAAGAAAAAGGACTGGAGACACTCTCACCAAATATAGATTAACTCATACTACATAACAATCCCTTTCATTTTCACAAATTTGATTGAAATTCCATTTAGCCATTAAGCCTGTAGACCTCTCTAAATACCTTGAGGTAAATTACTTCACAAAACACATCTGAAGTGTTGGAATTGACAACCAATAAAAATCTTACTTTCATTTTCTACTTTTATTACCTGATATTTGATTGGTTATATACCTGAATATATATAAAGGAAGAGAAGAAAACACAGCCATTTTGACTGCTACTTCTTGTTGTACATCACATTTCAATACTTACCTAAGACTTCAATTTGTTTCTGAAGGTAAGTTGTTATTTTTAAAAATGAAGTATATTGTACACTATAACTTGATATGGTAGACTTTTTCTGATACATATACACTATCCCTCTGTAGTAGTTATGGATTTAGATAGACTTCTCTGTTATAGTTATGAATGGAGTTAGGCTTCTCTTCGTTAAATTACATACACTTTTTTATAGTCCTATTTCCACTCTGATACTATACACTGCCAAAAGAAAAATTCACTGATAAAAACTACCTATCTAAAATTAATCCCAACAGTGCCCAATCTCTACTAATATATATTTTTTTATTCAAAATTTCAGGCAAAATGGAAGGCGAACAACAAGTTTCATTTTCAATTGAACTGAAGGAGAGCAGCCAAGACAAACTTGATGACTTTATGGATGACAGTAGAGACCACGAACTTCTACAATGTGTTGAAGCAGTAGACAACCTGCTTCAAAATGAAAAACAATTACACCCTATAATAAATTATGACATTTCTGACAATGAAATGTTAGAAAATTTAATAAAGTATGAAACACAATCATAATAAAAAAAAATAAAGAAAGAAAACAAAAAAAACCAACAAAATCAACAAATAATTAACATACAGTATTAAAAAAATCTATCATTCTTTTATCCTTATAGTACGCTGCCCAGAGCACTACCCGGTTCGCGTACTAGGAGCTCACCACGCATAAATAATTTTTTTTTTTTTTTTTTTCCCCCTGCAGAAACCTTTTACAACCTCCACATAAAGCCTAGGGGGTCAGGGAGGATCTACTAGGCCCCCTTATCGAAATTTCCCCCTTTGTTTTGGCCTCCTCTTATCTCTCGATCCTACCGATAGACAAGATGGCGGCCGCACCGGACTGTTTAGAATGTTGACAGACACCGGAGAGCCAATCAGCTTCGCTTCGCATAGTTCCGATAAGCGAAAAGTACGCGAACCGGATCGCTGCCCGGAGCGCTGTTACAGATATATATCTTGTTTTGAACGTTAATTTCTCAAAATCCACTGAAGCACATATATTGAGACCTAGCAAAGGCACATCGGGCTAACAGTCCCTACAATTTTGCCAAGTTTCGTGTAAATCCATTCAGCCGTTCGGGCTAAAAGTGAGTCCAACCGCCCTATGGAAAACTCAATGTTAAAAACGCGTTTTGGGACCCCCCTTTTTTCTCAGCCCCCCCTTGACAAACCCCCCCCAAATTTCCAGGAGCTGCTCAGAAACAAAATGTGCCATTTTCCTGAAAATGTCAGCCGATTCCGTCCACAAACGCCAAAGTTATTAGACATAGAATTTTCAGAAATCCCATAGGGAAAAAATCCTAACTATATATACCTACTGGCGACCGCCAGTAGGTAATATATATATCCATACATACATACATAGATACATACATATATATATGTATATATATATATATATATATATATATATATATATATATATATATATATTCACTAAAAAAACCATAGGTTATAGACCATATATAGGTAGGGATTAGCATTTAAAAAACCTTATTTTATTTGCACAAAACCATTGAAATTCCATATATAGTTAGTTGCACTAACTATATATCGCGGACCCGCAATCCACTGCTAATGATGTCACATATTACATCATTCATGACATGGTCAGTGACATCACTGATGACATCACTGATGACATCTCAAATGACATCACTGATGACATCACTGATGACAACACCCAGTGACTGTATGTTTCTGTAAAGTTAAAATATGTCTTACATATTGAAGAATGAGTGGATGTATAAGTGTCTGGATGAAGGATTTAGTAGGTGCATGACTGACTGTATGAGAGAATGATTAAATGTGTCTCACTGAGTGCATGGGTTAGTGATTAAAGTGTCTTAATTTGGCAATCATTATTTATGTTCTTCTGTAAACTGCTGCATGTTTAAATCAGTAGCTATATCAGTAACTATATGGGTTATTGAATGGTTGCCCAAGTATTTGTATGGGAGACTGAGTATGTGTGTGGGTGGCTGGGAGGTGTATAACTCTGTGCATAGATGTGTGAGCAGTTGATTCCCTAGGTGTATGGCTTCAAAAGTGCATGTAGAAACAGCTGTATGGACAGTTGACTGTGTGCATGAGTATATTGGTGAGTGAATGGATATCTCAGTTCTACATGTCAAAGTAAGTACATATGTAAAACACACTCCAAGTGAGAGTTGACATATATAAATAACTGAACATAAGAGCCAGTGAATGTGAGAGTGGCTGTATGAATCATTGTGAACTTGTATCAAGGATTGTATAAGAGAGTAAATATGTGTTAGTATATGTTTGAATAAGTAAGGTGTGTATAACTGTATAGTTGAGGAAATGGAGGTGTGATTGATTCTTTGCATGACTGACTAGGTGTGTGAGTAACTCCATGGATGTGTGACAGTCTGTGAGTGCCTGTTTACACTGAGTGTATCTATGGTTATATTAGAGTCTGAAGATGTATTATCACATAAATGATATCATCAGTGATGTAATCAGTAATGTCAAATGAGATGTCAGTGATGTCATCAGTGATGTCATTTGAGATGTCATCAGTGATGTCATCAGTGATGTCATTTGAGATGTCATCAGTGATGTCATCAGTGATGTCACTGACCATGTCATGAATGATGTAATATGTGACATCATTAGCAGTGGATTGCGGGTCCGCGATATATAGTTAGTGCAACTAACTATATATGGAATTTCAATGGTTTTGTGCAAATAAAATAAGGTTTTTTAAATGCTAATCCCTAACTATATATGGTCTATAACCTATGGTTTTTTTAGTGAATTTTCAAGGTTTTGTAAATGCAAATTCCTAACTATATATGGTCTATAACCTATGGTTTTTTCTGTGAATTTCATTGGTTTTTTAAAAGCTAATATCTATAGCTGTAAAATATATTCTTTATTAAGTGACGTATCACATAGCCCGTGAGACGCCTCATGATGCATCGCATAACCGTGACGTATCGTCTCTGCAGCGCAAACCAAACCCAAAACGTAAGCGCGCCAAAACACGCTTAAAGATATATATATATTTTTTTAACCTTAATTAGACAAAATCCACACGTGCACATATCACAAACGTTAAAAAAACACAATATGTCGGACTCCCGTTACGCTGCCGGTTAGCTGCCCGGTTAACGTACCAGGAAGCACCTTTACCGCGAAAAATCGCATTTTTTTTTCCACCCCCCAGGGAACTTTAATAGCCCCCTCATCAATCCTAGGGGTTCAGGAGGGGTCTGCCTTACCCCTTTCATTCATTTACACCTTTTTTCCACCTCTTGTCTCTCGATCCCACAGAGAGACAAGATGGCGGCCGCTCCAGACTGTTTACAATGATAACAGCCAATCAGCTTCTCCTCAGACTCCCGTTACACTGCCGGTTAGCTGCCCGGTTCGCGTACCAAGACGCGTCTCTACGGCGGAAAAATCGTATTTTTTTTTTTGGGCCCAGCGTGGCTCTATAATATCCACTCATCAATCCTAGGGGGTCAGAAGGGGTCTACCTTGCCCCTTTCCTTCATTTCCCCCTTTGTTTTGGCCTCCTCTTGTCTCTCGATCCTACCGAGAGACAAGATGGCGGCCGCTCCGAACTGTTTACAATGTTGACAGCCAATCAGCTACTCGTCAGACTCCCGTTACACTGCCGGTTAGCTTCCCGGTTAGCTGCCCGGTTCGCGTACCAAGACGCGTCTCTACGGCGAAAAAAACTGAATTTTTTTTTTTTTTTTTTTTGGGCCCAGCGTGGCTCTATAATATCCCCTCATCAATCCTAGGGGGTCAGAAGGGGTCTACCTTGCCCCCTTTCCTTCATTTCCTCCTTTGTTTTGGCCTCCTCTTGTCTCTCGATCCTACCGAGAGACAAGATGGCGGCCGCACCGGACTGTTTAGAATGTTGACAGACACCGGAGAGCCAATCAGCTTCGCTTCGCAAAGTTCCGATAAGCGAAAAGTACGCGAACCGGATCGCTGCCCGGAGCGCTGTTACAGATATATATCTTGATTTAAACGTTAATTTCTCAAAATCCACTGAAGCACATATATTGAGACCTAGCAAAGGCACATCGGGCTAACAGTCCCTACAATTTTGCCAAGTTTCGTGCAAATCCATTCAGCCGTTCGAGCTAAAAGTGAGTCCAACCGCCCTATGGAAATTAACATGGGAAAAACGCGTTTTGGGACCCCCCTTTTTTCTCGGCCCCCCCTTGACGGAACCCCCCCAAATTTTCAGGGGCTGCTCAGTAACAAAATGTGCCATTTTCCTGAAAATTTCAGCCCATTCCGTCCACAAACGCCAAAGTTATTAGACATAGAATTTTCAGAAATCCCATAGGGAAAAAATCCTAACTATATATACCTACTGGCGACCGCCAGTAGGTAATATATATATATATATATATATATATATATATATATATATATATATATATATATATATATATATATATATATATATATATATATATATATTCAACACAGGTTGGTTCCGTGTAGGGCGCTTCTTGCAGGTGCGTGGCTTCATGCGGTGGAACCAAACCGCTTAATTATTCAAACTGAGTCTCCCAACGAATACAAGATCCCCCGGGAAACAAATGAAGCCGCCACTCCAGTCACTCGATTAGTGTGAGACAACTGATTTATTCTTAAATCCTTTGCAGCCTTATTCACAGCACAAAAAACCAACGCGTTTCGTTAGCTCCCCACTAACTTGATCAAGGATGCCCTTCCTGTACAAACTTCTATGCCTAGACACAAGGGAAAGCTTCTCCCACTTTGCATGCATGCTGCACAGTGCAGCATGCATGCAAAGTTGGAAAAGGAAGGAGAAATGAAAGCATTTTTCCTTCCTTGCACCTAGTTTAAAAGTGTGCAGTTTTACTAAATTGGGTTTACTGTGCAAAGCCTTGGGTGGTTGCTTGGGAACGTCCATGGACCGCCTTTGGCACTCCCACATGGTGCCAAGTAATGCACTATGAGCTGTTTCACATTACTCTAATGTTATTTCCAGCACTAAGCAAGTTTAGCGCTGGAAAGTAAATTAGAAAAGAACGAGTTTGTGCTGTTTTGTTTCAGTTTTGTGACGCAAAAGCTTAGTAAATATCCCCCTATGTGCCTTGTTACGATGTCGGGGGGAACTGCCAGACCCTTGATAAATAAAGCCATCAGCCTATTGCATCACCTGTGGATCAGAAAGGATTAGCTTTATTATATTTGGTATAGTTGGAATAGCAATGAAAAAAGCTCTTTAATGGTTAGGTTGGATTTAACACTGCTATTTTAGAAACGCCCCTACTAGAAAGTAGTCATTTAACCGCTCTTAACTTTGCTCCGTCTGCCTGCAGTCTGTCTCCAATCCATGTCTGACGTGGGTGACAGCCACTCTTTGTACATACTCTCTAGACAGCCACAACCCAGTAAGCTCTGGGTGTGACTGGGGACACATCTGCATTCATCTGCATACTGATAGTCTTCCGAGGCAGGAAGAGGGAGAGGTGGTTTGCACTTACATCTGAATAAGCTGTGTTCTGCTCTCACACAAAGGGCTGATTTACCCCCTACTGGTAGTCTACTATTTTTCTGAAGCTATGTGGAGTCCTTCTGTGGTGTTTCCATTGTGTTGCTGTGTGTTTTGCACAATTGCCTTTTAGCCTGCCTTCTCTGCGCCAAACTACCAGAGGGTGAACCCAGGCAGTATTTGGTTCATATCTGACTGACCGAGACTCAACTGCTGGGTTCTGCTTGGCTTAGGTGCATTTCTTAGCCAATCAGAAGTCCCATTTCTAACCCAGAAAATAGTATACCTCGTAAGATTTAAACAGGAACGTACTCACGTCTTTCTTTTTAAACTATTAGAAGCATGATTATGTAATTCTGATGGAAGAACAGTAATATATCTCAGACATGAAGTGTGGCTCAATGATTAGAGCGGCAGACCCTGATGCAGAGGTCTAGCCCGGGACCAGGGTTCAATTCCCCGCCTCTGCGGGTCTTGGGCTCAAAATTCCACGGAGCTGATAATTCTCGCCTCTGTGCCTATTCCAATCATGGAGTCCCACTCTGCAACTCTGGGCAATAGCTTGCTTAATCTCCACAACGGCCCCCACAACGCTAAGGATGCCTGGCCTCCACCTTGGGGGTGCCCAGGAGTGGACGCCTCACAGGGAAAGCCAGGATGGGTTCTACAGGGGTCAGGATGGGTTCCACAGCGGTCTTCGTACAAGCGCCTTGAGACCCTTGCGGGTGAGTAGTGCGCTATACAAGTATCAATTACCATTTTTTTTCATTTACATGTCATACCAAAGGATCATTTATACAGGGAACTGCAACACTTTCCAAAATATGGTTTTTCACATTGGAATTAAATTTTGAATAATCGCGTGTGAGTGAAGAATGACCCTTCTTTTCAAGTGTTATCTAGTTTAACACATTTGTTGATTTACAATGTGATCACTGTTCTGCAATGTTAATCTCATATTTTGAGCGTCTGTAATTTTAAACAGTATTTGTTTAAATGCCTTTTCTTGAACTTTAAACACATTTTAGATGCTTATGTCCAAGCACTAATAAATGGTATATCTTGAGATGGCGATGGTTAGACTGAATCACAGATGCCACGTGGCATCAAATGGAGCCTCTTGTCAGAGATGCCACATAAATGTCTACTCCACAAGGGACATATTGAAAATCAGGTGTGAATATGAGCAGGTTCTCCAGCATAGGTCACAAAGCTCTCACCTATTTGTCAACCACAACTAACTGAAGATCCAGCAGATTCTGGGTGTCGGTGGCACAGTGAACACAATATAACAAATGCCTGGATTAGCTGGGCAAATGCTTTCTTTAAATGTTAAAAAATGTCATTGAGAAGGCATAAATTGTGAGTATATCGCAGGTTTCCAAAATTGTTGCATATCAATATTTACCACATTAGAAGGTCTTTTAAGGCTGGGCAGCAATAAGGCATCTTCAAGAATTAATGGATTCCATGTTTAACTACCAAACATGGATGGCAGACCTAGGCAGGAAAGTATCCACATGCTGGTAAATAACTCCCAACACATCAGGAGTGAGCACTGCTTTTAGATTTTTCAAAAAGAAACATTAATTTGTTCAGAAAAACTGCGAGCCACACAGTCTTGCTGCAGGATGTGGCATGCCGGGATCTATTCAGCAACTTTTTATGGCAATGCCCTTGCCATGCCAGCATAAACACTTAAGATGAAAAATCACGCCATACGCGTGGAACTTTTAAATATTCTGAGTGGGTCAAAGTGGCGCGAGCAGAGGATGGCCCTCTTTAATCAAATAAATAACAGCAATTTACACTTACATCATTCTGAATGTCCAAAATAGGCCCAGCCAAATGACTTTTACATTACATTTTACATTACATTACATTACTTTAACTTTGGGGCATAGCTACCCGCATCCACCTGTAACTTTATCTAGAACCAGTAATATGTTTACTGTAGCTGCAAATGCTAAAGTGGTTGTGTATCGGGGTTACTGAAATATTTTTAGTCAATAGTAAGAAATGCAGCAGGAACACATTTTGCCCCATGAATTCGAGATATTTGGGGCCTCTTCACAAAGGTAAACTTGCATGTGAGTAATCTAAACTTGTAAGTTTACTCTTACACTTTTGAGTAACTTTACTACTGTGGGCTATTTTCCATTTACAAGTGTAATGTTACTCCACAGTGTAGTCTTACACATCCCCATCTCTTGAAATAGGGTGGTGGAGTCAGTAAAAATATCAAAAAATACTCAAAGTTGCTACTATTTGTGACTTTAGATCTGCATTTGGTGTTCTGCACACCTGGCTGAGGGCTTCGGTATATGGAAAGAGACTATTGCATAGTTTATTATAGGAAAAAGTTCCAAAGTTTGTTACTTAATATATTTTTATTGCAGGAATTAGCCAGGTTACATATCAGATCAAAGACACATCATCAATATTAATCATAAGAAAAAAGAAACCCTGTAGGGGAACATCCCATGTACACAGCCATTCAGCCCACAACCCGGAGGTCGAGCGGCGTGTCCGGAGAGTCCATGCATGAAGGTCTGGTAGTCTTCTGGTGTCGATCCGAATAAATGAACGGTCTTTTTCTGCTTTTCTAAACAACTTCAAACCCCCCTTTCTTCCCACCTGACTCAACCCCCCCAGAGGACCAAGGACTAATCACACAGTATAAAAAGACAGCAATGTCAGTAAGAGTATTCTGCGCTTCCCTCAACCTCTATCCACCACCCTCCTCCCCTTGCCCCGCCAATGGTGTGCTGTATGTGTGGTAAGAGCTTGTGGGAGGAAACCATTTCCTGCTATATAGAAGATCAGTGTGATACCTTTCTACTGGGACTGAGGCTGTACCACATCATCATTATCAGAGTCGCTGGAAGAGCCATCCCCTTTATGGCGCTGCGGATTTCCCCTAGCTCTACGTCTTTACCCAATTCTTTCGCTACTGCAGGCTCCAGTGTGGGGATCTGCAAACCCTGCAAGTATTCATCAATATGGGCAGTGTCCTGTGCTAGTCTACTGCAGTACAATCTTTCATAGTAACGCAGATAACAATCAAGTATCTCTGGTTGAGTGCATAAGTCGGTGCCCTCCGCGGTACGCATTGTCATCGTTGGGGTGGTTCGTCTCATAGGGTTGGTCAGCCAAGCCAGGAGTGCCCCTGATTTATCCCCCTCCGTCAGTGACCTGGTTACATAAGCCTTATAGTCGAAGCTACGCAGTCGTTCGACTTCAACAGCCACTGCTTCCCTCGCTGCTGAGGTTTGTTCCTGACGCTGCGGGTGGCCGGGCGGAGAAGCTCCATTTCGCGGAGTTTCTGGTCAGCGTTGGCCAGGTCATCTAGGATGACCCGCCTCATTCCCACCTTCTTGGTTATGCAGTAACCTCTAACAACCACTTTAAATGCATCCCACTCTGAGGCCCTCGTCCCAGCCGTGCCCTCTTTCACCGCGAAGTACTCAGCGATTTTGTCTTCTAGGTCCGTCCTGAACACCAGATCCTCCAATATCTCGAGGTGCAACTTCCAAGTGGGTACACTAGGGACACCCAGAAACCATTGGAAATCCGCTATTAAGGGGTTGTGGTCGGAGATGGTCCTAGTCAAGTATTCAGACCGCACGGTCGTGGACACTAGCTCCGCCGATCCTAATAGCCCGTCCAGTCTCACATGCAGCTCATGCATGCCAGAGAAATGGGAGTAGTCCTGGGTACATGGGTGCTGCGCTCGCCAAATGTCCATCAGCCCCCATTGGACTTGCCACTCCCTCCTACCTTTGGCCACCCGTCGGACTGGTGAGTCCGGGAGGGGGGGATGCGATCGGTCGGGATCAACGTCCACCACCGAATTAAAGTCTCCTCCCATCATCGTTGGGGTGGTTTGTCTCATAGGGTTGGTCAGCCAAGCCAGGAGTGCCCCTGATTTATCCCCCTCCGTCAGTGACCTGGTTACATAAGCCTTATAGTCGAAGCTACGCAGTCGTTCGACTTCAACAGCCACTGCTTCCCTCGCTGCTGAGGTTTGTTCCTGACGCTTCGGGTGGCCGGGGCGGAGAAGCTCCATTTCGCGGAGTTTCTGGTCAGCGTTGGCCAGGTCATCTAGGATGACCCGCCTCATTCCCACCTTCTTGGTTATGCAGTAACCTCTAACAACTACTTTAAATGCATCCCACTCTGAGGCCCTCGTCCCAGCCGTGCCCTCTTTCACCGCGAAGTACTCAGCGATTTTGTCTTCTAGGTCCGTCCTGAACACCAGATCCTCCAATATCTCGAGGTGCAACTTCCAAGTGGGTACACTAGGGACACCCAGAATCCATTGTAAATCCGCTATTAAGGGGTTGTGGTCGGAGATATTCCTAGTCAAGTATTCAGACCGCACGGTCGTGGACACTAGCTCCGCCGATCCTAATAGCCCGTCCAGTCTCACATGCAGCTCATGCATGCCAGAGAAATGGGAGTAGTCCTGGGTACATGGGTGCTGCGCTCGCCAAATGTCCGTCAGCCCCCATTGGACTTGCCACTCCCTCCTACCTTTGGCCACCCGTCGGACTGGTGAGTCCGGGAGGGGGGGATGCGATTGGTCGAGATCAACGTCCACCACCGAATTAAAGTCTCCTCCCATCAAGACCACCACCGTACAAGTCAGAGGCCACCGAAGTCATCTGCGGCGTCCCTCAAGGATCCTCGCTGAGCCCTACTCTCTTCAACATCTACATGAGCCCCCTCGCGGCCATCGCACGCCAACACAACCTCAACATAATCTCCTACGCCGACGACACCCAGCTGATCCTCTCCCTGACCAACGACCCCGCCGCCGCTAGAGCCAACCTGCACGAAGGGATGAAAGAGGTAGCCGAGTGGATGACGACGAGCCGCCTGAAACTGAACTCAGATAAGACGGAGGTCCTCATCCTGGGCTCCTCGCCCTCCGCCTGGGACGACTCCTGGTGGCCCCCCGCCCTGGGCACCTCACCCAAACCGACGAACCACGCACGCAACCTGGGCTTCATCCTGGACTCCTCCCTCTCCATGACCAGGCAAGTCAAAACCGTCTCCTCGTCGTGCTTCAACATCCTGCGCATGCTTCGGAAGATCTTCTGGTGGATCCCCACGGAGACCAGGAAGACCGTCACCCAGGCCCTCGTCACCAGCCGACTGGACTACGGCAACGCACTCTACGCCGGAACCACCGCCAAGATCCAGAAGAGACTCCAGCGCATCCAGAACGCCTCAGCCAGACTCATCCTCGACATCCCACGACACTGCCACATCTCCGGACACCTTAGAGACCTGCACTGGCTCCCGGTCAACAAGAAAATCACCTTCCGCCTCCTTACCCACACACACAAAGCTCTCCACGATCAAGGCCTGAGCTACCTCAACAACCGCATCAACTTCTACGCTCCCAAACGCCACCTCCGATCTGCCAGCCACGCCCTAGCCGCCGTCCCACGCATCCGTAGAGCCACTGCAGGAGGAAGGTCCTTCTCCTACCTCGCCGCCAAGACCTCGAACTCCCTCCCGGCCGACCTGCGCCTGACCCAAGACCACCTCTCCTTCAGGAAGAAGCTCAAGACCTGGCTGTTCGAGCAGTAGTGCCCCCCCCCCAAGCGCCTCGAGACCCTACGGGTAGGTAGTGCGCTCTATAAATGCCTTTGATTGATTGATTGATTGATCAAGAGGGACCCCAACAGGAAATTGGCCAGGGAGCCCGACAGCACGGTCAAGAAAGCGAGTTGGTCCACGTTAGGCGCATAAATGAAGCAAATGTTCAGTGGTCTACCCCCCAATGTGCTGGAGATTGCCACGTATCGTCCCTCTGGATCCACCACGGATTTAGTAACCTGTAGGGGTACCCCAGCTCGCACCCAGATCAACACCCCTCTCGCGTAAGCTGAGTATGTGGTGCAGTATACCTGTCCTCTCCACCTACGCTGCAGCGCCGATCCTTCTGATTTAGTAAGGTGTGTCTCCTGTAGCAGCGCAATCTGCACCCCTCTGCGCACTAGGTAAGCCTGGATCTTATGCCGTCTGGACATGGTGTGAAGGCCTCGCACATTCCAAGTGATACATTTCAAATTAGTGATATCAGCCATTGTCCCATGGTGTCTTATCTAGTTTCCCCCAGCAATGCTCAATTATAAACAGTTTTACAGTTAGCTTCACATCAATGGCGGTCTCCCCCCCCAACAACAACAGAACTTCCCCCTGTCTCAAACTCCCCCCCCACCCTCCCCAGAACAGGTCCCAAATAGTGCCATCTAGTTCCCATCCAAACCGTACCCTCAGAAAACGCCCCCCCCCCAACTAACCCAACGGTAGCCACCGCGGGTGTGCCTTAAGGGCTGAGTGGGGGTCGAGCGCCGATAGGGGATCACAGTGTCTCTGTGCTGCCGAGGTATGACCGAGCTCCAGATCATGGGGATCGGGAATATAGAGCTACCCCAACCCACCCGGTAATCAGTGGTCTAGCGACTCCCTCCAAGGTCTCCCCCACCTTCCGCCGCGCCCCTCACCCAAATGGAACCATCTCACCCGAGTTCATCCCTGCCCATCTAGTATGCCTTCTGCCGAGTCAGGGGTAACCACAGGTAAGTTCACACTGTCAGTTTCGGAGTCCTCCGTGTCCGATTGGCCCCCACCTCCGCCAGGTTCCGATTTTCCGTGATGGGTCCGCCTTGGGAGCTAGACAAGTTGGAAACAATCTCCAACACCCCTCGCCGCTCGGCCGCGGTCTCCACCGTCGAGGGTCTGCCTGGTCTACCACGGCGGCTCCGAATTCTCTTAGATCTCCGCTGTCGCCCAGCCTCCGATGTGGTTTGGAAGGAGGAACCAAAGCCATCTTTGCCAGCTCTGTATAGTTCAAGCCAACTGCATACATCCTCCGGGTTTTCGAAAAATGTGGTCGTGCCATCTAGGATGATGCGGAGTTTCGCCGGAAACAGCAGGGAGTACTGAATGCTCTCGCTACGCAACTCCCGTTTGATCGCCAGGAAGGAGGCCCGCTTACGCTGGGTCTCGTAGGTGTATTCAGGAAATATGGTCACTCGACTGTTCTCCACCTAGTACGGGCCGTTGTGCCTGGCGGCGTTGAGGAGGAGATCTCTGTCCCGGAAGTGCAGTAGTCGCGCCACCACTGGGTGCGGGGATCGGCCCTGGTGTGGAGGCCTGGCCGGTACCCTGTGTGCCCGCTCCAAGGTGTAAAAGGAGGAGAGCCCCTCAGGCGCCACCACAGTCCGGAGCCAATTCTCTAGATAGGCCACCATGTCGCCATTTTCAATCTTCTCCGGTAGGCCCACCACACGGATGTTATTCCTCCTGTTACGCCCTTCTGCCTCCTCCGCTCGCCTCTCCAAGTCCCCAATCCGGGTAAGGGCATCTTTTATGGTAGCGACCAGGGTCTTTTGCACGTGTCCCAGGATTCCCACCGAGCTCTCCACTTCTTTGACCCTGTCTGAGAGCTTACCATGGTCCGCTCTGAGCAGGCCCAAACTCGTCGCGACCTGAGCAATGTCTTGTTGTAAGGCTGATCGTGTATCCGCGATCGCCTCCAGGATCCTATTGAATTGTTGCTGTAGGTGAGGGCCCTCGGATCTCTCAGGGTCCTGCCGGTTGTCTTTGTCAGGAGCCTCCGTGTCCGAGACGGCTTGTGTGCCACCTTTAGCTCCCTTCGGTTTCCCCATGGTGGTCGTGCTCTGCGGTGGGGAACTCAACAGGCGTCCATTCAGGAAGGGATTTCAGCAAAATGTCTTTAGGTGCCGGATGTGGGTCTCTGTCGCCGTAGGCTGTTAACCTTATCCAGCGTAGTGGCGAGGGGTTCCCTCACCAGTCGGCTGTCTAGGGGTTAGCCGCGACCTCGTCTCCGGGAGCAAGCAGAGGGGGGGAAGAAGGAGCGATCTCCGCCAGGTAATGTAGTCCCGCCGAACTCGGGTTAGGCCTCGGTCCTTAGCCACTGATCTCGCCGAACCTCCGGCACATTATCCGAGTGCTGTTCAGCTGCTCGCTATGTTCCTCAGGACCCGAGGGGGTCCAGACTCAATGGCACCGAGCACGCTCACTGTTAGCTTCAGGATCTAGATGGAGTAAGTCCGTTCCGCTTCGGGCAGCTCGGCGCCTACAGCCAAGCCCTCCGCAGCGCCGACAGAGTGACCAGCGATCGTCCGGGGGGGTCTCCGGTGTCTGTAGCCCCCCGGGAAGTCGGACGCAGTGCTGCTCCTCCGAATGTAATAATGTAGAGAGGGTGAGCTCGGAGACGGCGATTTTCCCAGGTCCGAGGTTCTCTCTGGGCCTATAGAGACGGAGCGGGCGCCATCTTGAGCTCCGCTCCGCTCACTTCGCAGCTCCGATTACTCTCTCGGCCAGTTGTTTTCTGGGGGTTCTTCAGGTGCCCCTCGAGTCGGCCCCACCGCGCTCTTTAGTTTGGGGGTTCGGGGTGCTCAAGAACCTCGGAATTCAGGATAATTGCGGGCTCGGTCTCGGAGCCTAGCTTTCAGGCGTCCGCCGCCATCGGCGTCCAAACCACGCCCCGTTAACTATTGATATTAAATGGTGCTACATATTTATTTTAAATGTAGAGTTATATAATAATATGTTACAGCAGTGTCAATTTCATTTTAAAATCCTACCTAAAGTGAAGAAAATATATAGATTGTGATGTATTTAATTAATAGGGATGCAATTAGTTTTTCAGTGTTCATACAATCCACAAAAATCACTGGGATTCATGTAAAAATGTTTGGAGGCATAATTGAGGGGTGCCTGCCAAGTAAGCATGGGCGGAAAATCCGTTCCGCTCGCGGATTTTGCGGATTTTTGGTAAATTTGCAATCCGCGAACGCTCTCGAATTTACCGAAAATCCACAAATTCGCATGCAGGGGATTTTTTTATCTTGGTGATACAATTTTGCAGCGTGCGGCGTTCACTTACCGTCATTCAGCGTTTGCCGAGTTGTTTTTCTCCATATTTTGCGAGTGCTGTGCCATTTTGGATCTTGCTGCGGGATTCCGCGGGAGTTTGGCGACGCATCGCGAGAGTTCGCAATTGCGAACATGTAGGTGCGGTGGGCAGCAACAATCTCGCACTCGCGAAATTACAAAATTTGCAATTCTGCACAAGAAATCCACTAGCAAGCAGCATAGACCTTCTGAAAATGATGATTTTTATCAGAAGAACTCCTCAGGTTGACATTTGCCTGCACTTTTTTGGATTTGAGGCCTTTTGACTTTCTTTGAATCACTTTTGGACTAGAAATCAACTTTCACAAGTAAGTTTCTTTGGGGCATTACAGTTGCTGTTTGTTAGACTCCAACCAGCCCAAGCACTGCAGGAACGTAGCATGCACCAATCCCCTTTACTTGCCCGTTGGACCCTCACAGGTCAAACTCTATGAGGGCACCAATGGACCCGAAAAGAGGGTGGTAATGTTGAGGAGACACCAAGTCTTCCACCCTTAGTGATGAATAGGACACAGCTCCCTCCTCTTTACGCTTCTGCACCTATGTACAAGGGGGGACAAAACATTCCCTTCATGTATCACTGCTGGTAATATCAACACCAACCCCCAATGACCATGCCTTGCAAAACATACAAAACCCCTCTTACCGATGTGATGTGCAGGCTCTGCTTCGTAAAGATAAGGAGTGAAACCTAGAGAAAGTAACACTCCGGCAACTGCACTTAATCTCTGTAGTATGGAAGTGGAGGGAGCTTTTGTGGCAATGTCCAAAAAAAAGTAAAATATCTAATGAGGGGAAAAAGGTCTTACTATGGTACTTGCCACCGCCTGAAAAAACCCCTTCGCTTTTAACCCGAGGGACAGGGACAGAGGGAAACCTTTCGGAAGCCCCAAAACAACACCAGCAAAGCCTTCGCGGAGTGACCCAAAACGTCACTTCCGCACAAAACGAGGCAAAGAGCAGTCCCAGCAAAGACGCGCTGAAACCGCCGAAGCTTCGTCTAACCTCCGCGTTGCTTCTTTCATCAACACGAGAGAAAAATATCTCAGTGCAACGCGAGTGTGAACGGGAGCCCCCGAACACACCAAAACAAGGAAAAAAGTGCTGGGGCAAAAAAGAACGGGGATAAGGGAAGGGAAACCCGGGAACCCAACACAGCCTAACTGACTAAAAAGGAAAAAAGCGAGGAAAGGGAAAAAGGTCCAACCGATAAGGGAAAAGCAAACCCTTCTCACGAGCCCGTGAGTAAGATTAAGGCATAAAAGGGGCTTAAAAATAGCAGGAAAAATCTCTGCACAGCAACAAACAGCAGCCAACAACCAGGGTAGGAATCCAAACACTGGCAATATCAAGCATCGAACTAAAGGTAGGACCACCTTTTATCCTACTTCCTTTGTCATGTGATGTCAAGGCATTGTCATAAAAAAGGGACTAACCCTATTCCTAACAGTACCCCCCCCCCCATGATCCTCCCCACAGGTCGGGGCTTTGAGGGGTGTTGTCTGTGGAATAATCGAACCAACTGCGGGGCATGCACCCCCCCTGCTGGTTCCCATGTCCTGTCCTCCTTTGTGTACCCTTTCCAATCCACCAAGTACAAAAGGCGACCTCTGACACGCTTCGAATCTAGGATAGCCTGAACTTCAAATTCCTCCTGCCCATCAACCAGAACAGGAGGAGGAGGTGGTAACACCTGGACTGATGGTATATAGGGTTTAAGCAAAGATGTATGAAAAACGGGGTGCACCCTATATTCTTGTGGTAACCTAAGCTTCATTGCTACGGGGTTAACAACCTGTAGTATGGTAAAGGGACCCACAAATCGGGGCTGCAATTTATGAGATCCTTGCAGTCTCAGGTTGCGTGAAGCCAGCCATACTAGATCCCCTATCTTGTATGACGGAGCATCGGCTCGATGTTTATCCGCCTGTGCTTTCATAGCCCCCTTTGCTTCTATAAGGCTGTCCCTGGCCAAATCCCATATGTCTCTCAATCGCTCACACACGTCATCGATGGCTGGCACGCGACCCGTGGGCTGTATAGCTACCGCTCTAGGATGATACCCAAGTGAACAGTAGAAGGGTGTCATGCCCAATGCGGAATGCACACTGTTGTTATAAGCGAATTCCGCAATGGGCAGAGCAGTTACCCAATCACAGGACAAAGACGCTATCAGACACCTTAAGTATTGTTCCATCGTCTGATTAGTGCGCTCGGTCTGACCGTCGGATTGAGGATGGTAAGCCGAGGATAAACGTATCTCGGTTTTAAGCACCTGACACAGCTCAGTCCAAAAGTGTGAGACGAACTGCGACCCCCTGTCCGATATGATCACCACCGGCAACCCATGCAACCGCACAACCGAAGACATAAACACTACCGCCATCTTCTTTGCAGAAGGGATTTTAGGAAGCGGTATGAAGTGGGCCATTTTGGTGAATAAATCCACCACCACCAATATGGCGGTGTAACCAGCGACTGAGGGTAGATCTGTTACAAAATCCATACTTAAAGTATGCCATGGACCAGACGGTACCTCCAAAGGCTGTAAGAGTCCGGAGGGTTTACAATGCGAGGGCTTGCTGATCGCACACACAGGGCAAGCACTCACATATCCTAGAACATCCTTAGTCATGGACTCCCACCAGAACCACCTCATACACATTTCCTTGGTCTTCCTTATTCCCGGATGGGCTGCTAGGGCAGAGGAATGACACCACTCCAGTACCTCATCTCTCAGCACAGGGGGAACAAACATCCTGTTCTCATTATACAAAAGTCCATCTTTCATTGATATCTGGGGTATGGACAACCAAGGCACCAGATCTAATTGGCTCAACCGTTCTTTCACAAGAGCAGGAAAGTCTTCCACAACCAAAGCCCCTATAATCCTTTCTTCTGCTATCATCGCCCTGCTCCCCTTCAAGGAGCCTTCTTCCTTTACATCAACGTGTATTCGGGAAAGAGCATCGGATTTCACCTGTTGGGCTGCAGGTCTGTATGTTATGATGAAGTCATATTCATTAAAGAATAGAACCCATCTCATCTGGCGAGGAGTTAAGGCCCTGGCAGAACGAAAGAATTCTAGATTCTTATGATCGGTGTAGATGGTAATGACATGTCTGGCACCCCATAAATAATGTCGCCATTCCTCAAACGCCAGTTTGACCGCCAGCAGCTCTCGTTCTGCCACGGTATAATTACGTTCAGCTGGCAACAAGGTTTTAGAAAAGAACGCAATTGGATGCATATGACCAGTGGCTTCATCCCGCTGTGACAATACCCCACCTACAGCACACAAAGAAGCATCGGTTTCTACAAAATACGGCAGGGCAGGGTCAGGATGCACCAATACCGGTGCAGACACGAACTGCCTTAGCAACATACGAAAAGCATCCTGAGTCTCACTTGTCCAATCAAAAGGGACGCCCTTCCTCAAAAGGCGAGTCATTGGAGCCACGATGTCAGAAAAATGCAGTATGAATCGCCGGTAAAAATTTACGAAGCCTAGAAGCACCTGTATTTGTTTCACATTCGTTGGTACTGGCCAGGTCTCTATAGCCTGAATCTTTTTCGGGTCCATCCGGATGCCTGCTGCAGATATCACAAACCCCAAAAATTCTACTTCGGGAGTACTAAACTGGCACTTCTCCAGCTTAGCATATAAATGATGTTCCTGTAAAGTCTGCAAGACCTGTAACACATGCTTGGTATGGTCGAGCTCTTTCTCTGAATAAATAAGTATATCATCCAAGTATACTATGACTGTCTGATCCAGGTACTGGCCAAGGACTTCATTGATAAAAAACTGAAACGCTGCTGGCGCATTGCACAAGCCAAACGGCATTACCGTATACTCAAACAGTCCGTACTTTGTTTTAAATGCCGTCTTCCACTCATCTCCTGGCCGAACCCATATAAGATGGTATGCGCCCCGCAAGTCTAACTTGGTGAACACCGTCGCCTTGCGGAGCTGATCCAGCAACACGGAGATGAGTGGAAGAGGGTACCGGTTTTTAACGGTGGCCGAGTTCAACGTTCTGTAGTCAACACATGCCCTCAAGGACCCCTCCTTCTTCGGAATGAAAAATATAGCCGATGACACTGGCGAGGAAGAAGGACGAATATAACCCAAGAGCAACATCTCTTCAATATACGTTTTCAAATGGGCCTCCTCAGGCTCAGACAGTGCATAAACCCAACTGCACGGCAACAGAGCCCCTGGTATTAAATCGATCTTGCAGTCATACGGCCTATGTGGCGGAAGGCCTTGGGCACATACCTTATCAAACACATCCTCATAAGCTGAATACTGAGAAGGAATAACACTCGTTTCAACCATGGCACAGGACAAGGGATTGATCTGCTCAGCTGCCACAATATAGCAATTCCTCAAACAATGTACTGAGTCCAACGTTACCAATCTCTGTACCCAGTCAATCCTTGGGTTATGTTTTTGCAACCATGGGACCCCCAACACCAACCCGAGAGAAGGTGCATCGATTAAATCAAAGATCACACTTTCCACGTGTCCGTTCTCACACAACAAACCAAGTGGAGCAGTCTGTCTAGTGATACACCCCGATGTCAACTCTGTCCCATCAATAGCCCTTACTGGCTCAGGCTGTTCTTTCAGGTGACAAGGAACCATCAATTTCTCAGCCATCGAGATGTCTATAAAGTTTCCAGTGGCCCCAGAATCTAGTAACACTGACACAGGAACGCGTTTCTGCACTGAAAGCAGCAATTGAGCACTAATCACAAAATGTCTTGGAGCTTGGTCCAAGGCCCCTACAACCTCATACTGCTCTTTTCCTTCTTTACCTGAACCTTGATCCACTTGTATACACGCCACCTTCTTGCCAAACCCTACACCTGATGGTTTCACAGGGCAATCTCGCGCAAAATGGCCCCCCTGTCCACAATAAAGACACAAATTCATCTTTCTTCTTCTTTTCTTTTCCTCTGAAGTCAGGGGTCCCCTTACTCCACCTATTTCCATGGGCTCTGGAACTGATCTACTCTCCCCTGTCGACTTCACCTCTGGTTTCACATAACTACCTCGGGAAGACTGGAACCGGCTACGTTCTCCATGCCGTTCTGTCACCCGATGATTCAGTTTCACCACGAGATCGATAAAAGCTGCACAATCCTCAGGCGGATCCACCACCTGTGACACTATGTCCTTCAATTCCTCACAAAGTCCCTGATAAAACAGGGACGTCCTTTTCTCGGTTGGCCAATGCGTCTCAGCTACTAATCGATTAAAGTTGGCTATATAAGACAATAAGTCCTGCCTGCCCTGCCGTAGTTTCAACAATTCAGCATCACTAGCCTGCATAAACGCGTGCTTAGCAAACAGACCCCGCATCAATTCCTTAAATGCCTGATAGTTATACAGCACACGGTCGTTGCTTTCTACCAAAGGAATCGCCCATTGGGCCGCTTGCCAGCCAGGTACGACAGTATAAAAGCAATCTTAGCAGAGTCGTCGGGAAAGGCATTCGTTCTACACATAAAGTGCAGCTGACACTGGTTCATAAATGTGCCGAACTTATCGCTCTCTCCTGTAAATCTCTCAGGGGGGGCCAAGGGTACTGCCACGGGGGTCGTTACTGTTACCGCTATGGGATTACTGCCACTCGTAGTACTTGCTCCCGCTCCTCCTGTATACTGAAATGTAGCAGGCTGTATAACAGGGCCCGTTCCCCTGCTCGATGCTTGTTCTCTGGCTCTTACAGCCACCAACTCCTGTTTCAATCCTACATTCTCCTGTTGCAGCTCCTGCACCTGTGCCTGGAGGGTATGTACGGCTCCCAGGATATCCTGCATTGTGGGACCACCCGTTCCCCCACCTAACGGATTCCCATCCTCATCCATGCTAGCCCGGGCAAGCTGTTATATTGTGGGCTTGATATTCTGTTAGACTCCAACCAGCCCAAGCACTGCAGGAACGTAGCATGCACCAATCCCCTTTACTTGCCCGTTGGACCCTCACAGGTCAAACTCTATGAGGGCACCAATGGACCCGAAAAGAGGGTGGTAATGTTGAGGAGACACCAAGTCTTCCACCCTTAGTGATGAATAGGACACAGCTCCCTCCTCTTTATGCTTCTGCACCTATGTACAAGGGGGGACAAAACATTCCCTTCATGTATCACTGCTGGTAATATCAACACCAACCCCCAATGACCATGCCTTGCAAAACATACAAAACCCCTCTTACCGATGTGATGTGCAGGCTCTGCTTCGTAAAGGTAAGGAGTGAAACCTATCGAAAGTAACACTCGGGCAACTGCACTTAATCTCTGTAGTATGGAAGTGGAGGGAGCTTTTGTGGCAATGTCCAAAAAAAAGTAAAATATCTAATGAGGGGAAAAAGGTCTTACTATGGTACTTGCCACCACCTGAAAAAACCCCTTCGCTTTTAACCCGAGGGACAGGGACAGAGGGAAACCTTTCGGAAGCCCCAAAACAAAACCAGCAAAGCCTTCGTGGAGTGACCCAAAACGTCACTTCCGCACAAAACGAGGCAAAGAGCAGTCCCAGCAAAGACGCGCTGAAACCGCGGAAGCTTCGTCTAACCTCCGCGTTGCTTCTTT